>NC_079326.1:54219471-54836971 GCF_029931775.1 Euleptes europaea
ATCAGACCCTTGGTCCATCAAAGTCAGTCTTGTCTACTCAGACCGGCAGCGGCTCTCCAGGGTCTCAGGCAGAGGTCTTTCACATCACCTACTTGCCTAGTCCCTTTAACTGGAGACGCCGGGGATTGAACCTGGGACCTTCTGCATGCCAAGCAGATGCTCTACCACTGAGCCACAGCCCCTCCCCTAGGCTTGATGGTGGAAAGGGCCATCAAGTCACAGCCAACTATGGCAACCCCATAGCATTTTTCAAGGCAAAAGACATCCAGAAGTGGTTTGACATGGCCTGCCTTCATGTAGCACCCCTGGACTTTCCTAGTGGTCTCCCAAGCAAATACTAACCAGGGCCATCACGCTAAGCTTCAAAGAACTAGTAAGATTGGGATAGCCTGGGCTATCCAAGTAAGGGCAAAGTAACCCTTTACACCCCTCTAAAAATTCAAGACTGGTTTGAGATTTCACCTGAGGATTGCCCATCATTTGATTATGTTCCAGATCTTTGGCTCGATTGTGAGACTGTTGTCTTTCTAGCCACTCCAGTTTAAACAGTTCTGCTTCATTCACATTGTTGTTTTTTTAATGTATTTGTGTATGTATATAAATATTCCATGAGCAGAGTTTTTATATTATACAGATTTTCAACACACACAAAACTGAAGATGTTCCACAAAGTATTAAGAACTGAAAATAAACTCATCAACGTGTTCAGTTTCTTTCAAAAGTATTGATTAACACAGGAGTCGTGACTTTCTGGGGTGGGGGTGTCTATTTCACATTCAGTTGTTGCCCCAAGATTTAGGCATTTTCCAAAGGAACAGGATTGCAACTCTGAAACACCATGCTTTCATAAAAGGGGGGTTTACTGGGGGTGAGTAGATTACGATGCGATTCTATGCAGACTTACTCCAGTCTAAGACCAATTGATGAACAAAAAAAACCCCTCCTTTTGTGACCAAAAATGAATAGCTGTAAGTTAGGAGGTGCATAATATTGTCGAAGGCTTTCACGGTCAGAGTTCATCGGTTCTGGTAGGTTATCCGGGCTGTGTGACCGTGGCGAAATGTCAGGAAAGAAGATACCAAGACCATGGTCACACAGCCCGGATAACCTACCGTACAAGAACCGATAGGAGGAGCATGTTTGTTCTTTTCCTAGTAGTGTAATAAAGACATTAAAAAAAAAACTTCTTGCATACCAAGATCTTTCCTTTGGCACGTGTCCAGTTTCATATTAAATCTCCATTTCATTAAGGATAAATCACAATATAAAGAATTCTCATCTAGCACAACCATGTTCACCTGTCTTTCCCCCTCCTCTCACAAACTTGTGACAGAACTATAATGGCGTTTTGAGTAGCTTCTTTCTCCCATATTGCTATGTGTCCCATATTGTTTCTCCCTCAGATATTGAAGAAAGTCTTGTGGTTGGGGAGTTCCCTTTTTGGCTCACAAGCTATCACAAGGCTAAGTTGCTTGAGTGGGTTTGATATTTTAGTGGGAAACACACAAAAAACACTGATAATTTGGAAAGGCCCAAAATCTTCACATTGTTGGGAGACCACATAATGCATAAAGATGCCTGTGTGTTTTTCTCTAGCGCCATTCAGCAATCTTTTTAAGGAGAAGAAGAGTTGGTTTGTACATGCCGACTTTCTCTACCACTTAAGGAAGAATCAAACCAGTTTGATCGTCTTCCCCTCCCCACAACAGATACCCTGTGAGGGAGGTGGGGCTGAGTGAGCTCTTAATTGAACTGTGACTAGCCCAAGGTCACCCAGCTGGCTTCGTGTGGAGAAGCGGGGAAACAAATGCAGTTCACCAGGTTAGCCTCCACCGCTCATGTGGAGGAGCGGGGAATCAAACCCAGTTCTCCAGATTACAGTCCACTGCTCCAAACCACTGCTCTTAACCACTACACCATGCAGGCATGTACTTGGCATGTATGAGGATTTGGGTCCACTTTCTTTGTAAAAATACATTTCCAAAACTGTTTAGTTTAGTGTCCTAAATAGGGTTCCTGACCTCCAGGTGGTGGCTAGAGATCTCATAGCATGGGAGTTTTACCTGGGGTTCGAGGGCCTCTTGACCCACACTTTTCTGTTCCGATTCCAAATCCTAAAATTGCTATGTATGTTGTTGTTTGCCCTGGAGAAAGTCCTGGGGTTTCCGGAGTCCTGCAGAATCACTAGCAGAAATCCGGAAGTGTCTGAGTCCCCGCCCCTTGGAAACGCTGCTTTGTAGTTGGCTGTAGTGCTTACTGTGAGAAAAACATCACACACACACACCCCATGTCCCCTCTCCCGTGCTTTGGCTTATGCATAGAAATGGGGACAATTTGACTTGGGCTGATCTCAGTGGAGATCAAAGAATAGCATTACAACAGGATCAGGAAGACCCAGACTTTGTGCAGGCTGGGTGCGAGGTCATCTCTAAGGGACCGAAAACACACGCATAACTCCAATGAAAAACCGAGTCGGACCAGCGGAGAAAGTAAGTCAAAGTGCCCATGCATAAAAGACCATAGAATCATAGAGTTGGAAGGGGCCTAGGGGTGCCAAAATCCAAGTGGTGGCTGGAGATCTGCTATTACAACTGATCCACCAGCCGATATAACTCAGTTCACCTAGAGAAAATGGCCACTTTGGCAATTAGACTCTATGGCATTGACGTCCCACCCCTCCCCAAACCCAGCCCTCCTCAGGCTCCACCCCCAAAATCTCCAGGTATTTCCCAACCCAGACCTGGCAACTCTAAAGGGGCAATAGAGGCCACCTAGTCCAACCCCCTGCTCAATGCAGGATCAGCCTAGAGCATCCCTGACAAGTGTCCGTCCAGCCTCTGCTTAAAGGCTGCCAGTGAGAGGACAAGTGTGCATAATGTTGGGCAAAAACGCATGGGCGCTTTAGCCTCCTTTATTCTCTGTTTCAGCCAGGATTTAGCCAGGATCGAACGCACGTTCGGCGACAACGCATGCGTTCAATCCTGGCTGAATCCTGGCTGAAACAGGGAATAAAGGAGGCTAAAGCGACCATTGTTGACGTTCAGCCTGACTTCTTAGAGACAATTTTGGCATTGGTTGAGCAATTAACTAGTCACAAAGCACCTCCCTGTTTTAACTAACGACACTCCCGAAATGCGTTCTCTTCGACTGGAAGCTGTCTTGGTCCTCTCTTACATTAACCTGGGAGTCATCACCCACCCTGCAGACATGCAGTCATCGTTCCTCATACAGCATTTCCCCCAGACTGCAAGCTGATGATGAAACCACCAGGCTCCAGCATTAATCCCAGGGATCTGCCATTGTGGGAAGTTCCTGAAAAAGTAATTTTTTTCCGGTGCTTAATGTCCATGATTCCTGAAATAACATCACCAAGCTAGGCCCCGAAGAAAGTTTAAAAAGTTTGTGAAATATTATTTCATAATCAACTAAAAAAGTATTGTCTGCATAGAAGACTCGTGCCATGCAACATGATAAGCTGTGCCTGACAAAACGATTTTTTTTATGCAACCCTTAAATATACAGAACCCAACTCAAGGTCTGGACATAGGATGGGCAGGTCCCTCTTCGCCACCGGTGGGAGGTTTGGGGGGCAGAGCCTAAAGAAGGCAGGGTTTGGGGAGGGGAGGGACTTTAGTGCCATAGAGTCTGATTGCCAAAGCGGCCATTTTCTCCAGGTGAACTGATCCCTATCGGCTGGAGATCAGTTGTAATAGCAGGAGATCTCCAGCTAGTACCTGGAGGTTGGCAATGTAATGCCCAGATATAAGGGCTGGTATAGAACACTATGTATTCATACGTGCACACACATAAATAAAGAACTGTTGGGTTTAACTTTAACCTCCTCCTTGTTGTCTATTATTGGACTCTATAAGACATCCAGGCACTTCAGCAACCCTATCTGGACATGACAACTTTCATATAAGGCAGGGGTCCCCAACGTGGGCACCATGGCACTCTCGCACACCTTTCCTGGTGCCCACCAAGTGTTTTTAGAAAGTGAGTGGGGGCCAGGTGAGGATCCTGCCCAGCAGAGCTTCCGATCGACGATTTGAAATCTGATTGTCTGTGCAAATTAAAATAATGTTTCACAGCGTTGGTCTTATTCTCTCTCATTCCTCTATCCCAGTGTATTTAAAAAAAAATTACTCCACCTCTCCCCCGCGCTTAGGCTTCCTTTGTGTGTGGCCCCACCTCCTATGGTGGTTTCACCCACCACCTTGTGTCAGAATTCTGAAGAAGAAGAAGAAGAGGAGGAGGAGTTGGGTTTTATATGCCTAATTTCTCTACCACCTAAGGAAGAATCAAACCGGCTTACAATCTCCTTCCCTTCCCCTCCCCACAACAGACACCCTGTGAGGCAGGTGGGGCTGAGAGAGCTCGAAGAGAGCTGTGACTAGCCCAAGGTCACCCAGCTGGCTTCATGTGTCGGAGTGGGGAAACCAACCCTCTGCACCAGACTGAGGAGTTCACGAGAAGAGGAGTTGGTTTTTATACCCCGATTTTCTCTCTCTTTAAGGAGTCTCAGACTGGCTTACAATCTCCTTCCCTTCCTCTCTCCACCACAGATACCCTGGGAGGTAGGTGGGGCTGAGAGAGTTCGAACTGTGACTAGCCCAATGTCACCCAGCCGGCTTCATGCGGAGGAGCAGGGAAACAAACCCGGTTCATCAGATTAGAGTCCGCCGCTCAAGTGGAGGAGTACCCACAAAGGTTCCCACTGGCTTAAAAAGGTTGGGAACCCCAACCTAAGGGGACCAGGTGCCAAGGAGTGGAAGGCGTCTGGATTTTAGATGGTTCTCTAGAATATAATTTCAGCAGACTCAGCTTTTTTTAAAGTCCTGCACTTGCCAAAATTCCTCTTCTACTCACTTTTTAAAAAGGACCAAGAGCCCCGACTTCCTTCCATCCAGCCAACCTACCTTTGCCTCAAAGATGAATGACATTTTAGATGTGTGTTTTGTGCACATTTCAAAACTGCTGTCACGGTCGAAATGTAGACAAGGACATGTTTCTCCTGGACTCAAATTTAAGGGTAAAACCTTCCTACAGCACTATTTATAAGTACCAGAGGAGACTTAACATAAACATACGGACGGTTAAGGAATTCCACATAAGGAAGGGCATTGCTGTTTTAAAAGTTATTCCAGGTGGGTAACCAAAAATAGCAGAAATGGCTAAACGATGCCATCACACACAAAAATTAAAGTTTTGTGGCTGCCATTTTCCTGCCTTGTTGCCCATCGCAACAACTGATCTCCAGCCGATGGAGATCAGTTCCCATGGAGAAAATGGCCGCTTTGGCAATTGGACTCTATGGCGTTGAAGTCCCTCTCCTTCCCCAAACCCTGCCTTCCTCAGGCTCCACCCCAAAAGCCTCCTGGCGGTGGCGAAGAGGAACCTGGCAACCCTAGAGGTGGGGCAGACGAAGCCCACAACTCCTCATTGGGACCACTACAGTATTTCCCAACCCGGAGCTGGAAACCCTACACAGCTGCCATTTTCTCCAGGTGTACTGATCTCTATTGGCTGGAGATCAGTTGTCATAGCAGATCTCCAGCTAATACCTGGAGGTTGGCAACCCTACCCCAAAACCTCCTGCCTGGAAGAAAGCCTGGAACTTTATTTTGGCAGCCATCCTGGTGCATATAAGAATAAGACTTTGATTATACAAATATTGTGAATAATAAGAAATTTGTGAAGGAGCAACATTTTGAGGCTACCGGCTGATGAAGCTGTCTTTGGATGGCAAAAGCGTTCAAAGCATCCGGAAAATGCTCCAGCAGAGGCATGCCTACGTCGTTCGCAAGCTCCATTATTTCATTCTGTAAAGAAAAATGAACAAGTCATTGTACTTACCTTTGAAAGTATTTCACTAGTCATTGTACTTACCTTTGAAATTTATTTGCCTTCTTTGAGTAGCTATATGCTACACATTCTTTGTATTTTTGTATAATATCTGCACTTGTAAATAATACATCACTTTTGCATACTATTTTGAGCTTGATACCATTATCTTTACCCAGATTACCTGGAGGAAGGCAACCCTCAATCGCAACGACTCCCAATGGGATTCAAAACTAGACTTGATCAACTGTCTTTGTGGAGATTGGGTTTTTTAAAAATCCCACTAGATTGTTACACGAGCTCAACGAGGCCGTTCAGGAGACGCCACAAGGTCTTCCGTGGTTATGAGTCATTCAATAGCGGTTCATAGAGAGCACTTAAGAATCCTGTGACCAGGGAGGGCTTCCAGGCCTTTCCCTGACAACTGAGGAGTACTTTCTCGTTTTCCCTCCCCGCCCAAACATGCGTTGGATGCAAAAGCGCAGTGGGTGAAGTCACTCTGACGAAGCAAGCCACCTCTGGGAGAGACTCCATTAACCGGTGCGCCATTTCATCAGCTAGCAAGTCTGGGGATGGAGCTCAGCAGAGATGTGATGCTGCAGGGTTCCCCTGACAGGAGATCTCCAGCTAGGGTTGCCAACCTCCAGGTACTAGCTGGCGATCTCCTGCTATTACAGCTGATCTCCAGGTGACAGCGATCAGTTCCCCTGGAGAAAATGGGCACTTTGGCAATTGGACTCTGTGGCACTGAAGTCCCCTCCCCAAACCCTGCCCTCCTCAGGCTCTGCCCCCCAAAACCTCCTGCCGGTAGTGAAGAGGAACCTGACAACCCTATCTCCAGCCACCACCTGGAGGTTGTCAATAAGGTTGCCTGGTCTACCTTCGCCACCTGAAGTCCCTCCCAGCCTGAAGTCCCTCCCCAAACCCCACCTTCCTCAGGCTCCGCCCCCAAAACCTCTCGCCCATGGCAAAGAGGGACGTGGCAACCCCGTTGTCTTCCAACACCACCCTTCCCCTGAGGTTATAATTCGCACCGCTGAACTTCACAATCCTGTTCTGTCCTTTTGGTTTCTTATCCAGTGTGATATTCATGTGATAACTGAACTTATCTCACTCCAGCTCTGTCATGGTAGCGACTTCCCTGTGCCAAAGATTCAAGCAACTAGGCCACGGTAAAGCGAATGCTTAAGGGAAATGAAACCGATTGTCAACCAAATTTCTCGAAGAAGTTTGTTAAGTCTGATTGCAAGAGTTAGCTTCCCTGTATTTCATGAAACAATGTATCACACAAAACATATGTCATTTCCACGTGCATTTAAACAATTTGTATAGATATATATTACTTGTCCCGCATACATTTCCAGATAAGGTTGCCAGCCTCCAGGTATTAAGCAAACCAAATAAACACCTCTGCACCTATACCTAAGTTTTGGAACCAAGTATAGGTTGCCTAGGGTTGCCAACCTCCAGGTATTAGCTGGATATCTCCTGCTATTACAACTGATCTCCAGCCGATAGAGATCCGTTCCCCTGGAGGAAATGGCTGCATTGGCCATTGGACTCTATAGAAGTGAGGTCCCTCCCCAAACCCTGCTCTCCTCAGGCTCCGCCCCAAAAACCTCCCAATGGTGGCAAAGAGGGACCTGGCAACCCTATTTCCAGATCCTTTTGGAGTAATAAGACATTATCAATACATAAGGTTGCAGACCTCCAGGTAGCAGCTGGAGGTCTCCTGCTATTACAACTGATCTCCAGCCGATAGAGATCAGTTCACCTGAAGAAAATGGCCGCTTTGGCAATTGGACTGTATGGCACTGAAGTCCTTCCCCTCCCCAAACCCCACCCTCCTCAGGCTTTTTGGGGCGGAGCCTGAGGAGGGCAAGGTTTGGGGTAGGGGAGGGACTTCAGCGCCATAGAGTCCAATTGCCAAAGCAGCCATTTTTCTCCAGGTGAACTGATCTCTATCGGCTGGAGATCAGTGGTAATAGCAGGAGACCTCCAGCTAGTACCCGGAGGTTGGCAGCCCTAGGCAATGGCACACCACTTCTGAAGTCTCTTGCCTGGAAAACCCTACAGGGTTCCCATAAAGTGGCAGTGATTTCACTGCGAAAAAGAAAGAAAAAGACTCTACAATGTCTCAGCAACTGTTACAAATAATTAGTAATTTAATTGGCAAGCGTGCATTGAACAGCGCTGACTACAAATCTTTTTTTTAAAAGGCTTGATGCTCTACAGAAATCAGGCACACCTGCCAGCATCTGCATAGAATAAATCTTTGTGAGTAATTGTGATGAAGCCGAGCATTGCTAGAGGAGCAGATTTTCCTGGGATCCATTTCCTTCTGCAGTGTCAACAGAGCGTATCCTTAAATACTATGACCTTGGACCTAGAAAAGCCCTTGTTTTGAATAAGAAAAGTAACATTTTGGAACTTTGAAGGTATTTATGTTGTCATTCCTCCCAAAGTTTGACCACGATACTGATGATGATGGTGATGAAGAAGAAGAAGAAGGAGGAGGAGGAGGAGGAGGAGGAGGAGGAGGAGGAGTTGGTTTTTATATGCTGATTGTCTCTACCATTAAGGAGTCTCAGACTGGTTTACAATCTCCTTCCCTTCCTCTACCCACAACAGAGACCTTTTGAGGTAGGTGGAGCTGAGAGAGCTCTAAGAAAACTGTGACTGGCCCAAGGTCACCTAGTTGGCTTCATGTGTAGGTGTGGGGGAACCGAACCCATTTCACCAGATTAGCCTCTGCTGCTCATGTGGAAGAGCGGGGAATCAAATCCGGTTCTCTAGACTAGAATCCACCACTCTTAACCACCATACCATGCTCAAGTGACCACATAGTTTCGCTTTTATTAGCCTGTCAAAATGGTTTGCATACATCTTTGATACTTAAAAGGAATGAATGAAGCATTCATCCTCTGTGCTAGGGAGCAATTTTTATAAGGTGAAACCAGGTTGGTAGCCTTCAGCTTAAAACATGTAGGGTTGCCAACTCTAAGATGGGAAATTCTTGGAGATTTTGGAGGTGGAGCCTGGGGAAATCAGGGATTGGGGAGGGAACTCAGCAGGAAATAATGCCATAGATTCCACCCTCCAGAGCAGCAATTTTATCCAGGGGAACTGATCCCTTTCATCTGGAGACAGTTGTAATCTCAGGAAATCTCCAGAGAGAGGGAATTCTCTTTGCACTGTTTTGCTATGGTAGAGAGCCAGTGTGGTGTAGTGGTTAAGATTAGCGGACTCTAATCTGGAGAACCAGGTTATATTTCCCCACTCCTCCACAAGAAGCCTGCTTGGGCTAGTCACAGCTCTCTCTGAACTCTCTCAACCCAAGCAGAGGCAGGCAATGGCAAACCACCTCTGAACGTCTCTTGCCTTGAAAACCCTGCAGGGTTGCCATAAGTCAGCTGTGACTTGAGGGCACTTCCCACCACCACCAGTTTTTACATTTGCTGGCTGGAACTGCAAAGGAATCCAGGTCCACAGTAGACTCTGTTTCCAGAATTAGGGCTGTTTAGCTTGGAAAGAAGGCGGTTAAGGGGAGACATGATAGAGGTCTATAAAATTGTGCATGGTATGGAGACAGTGGACAGGGAGAAGCTTTTTCTCCCTCTCATAATACTAGAACGCGGGGTCATCTCCTGAAGCTGGAAGGTGAGAGATTCAAAACAGATCAAAGGAAGTATTTCTTCACACAACGCATAGGTAAATGGAACTCCCTGCCCCAGGATGTGGTGATGGCTGCCAACTTGGAAGGCTTTAAGACTGGAGTGGACATGTTCATGGAAGAGAGGGCTATTCATTGCTAGTAGTCAAAATGGATGCTAGTCATGACACATACTTATTCTCTCCAGAATCAGAGGAGCATGCCTATTATATTACGTACATTGGCAGGACAATGCTGCTGCAGTCGTCTTGTTTGTGGGCTTTTTGGAAGCACCTGGTTGGCCACGGTGCGAACAGACTGCTGGACCCGATGGGACTTGGTCTGATCCAGCAGGGCCTTTCCTATGTTCTTATGTTCTTAAGACTAAAATGCAGTCTGTGAATCTCTCTAAACATGTTACCGTATGAGCAAAAGAAACGCATGCCTCTTAACAGTAAACCTGAGCCAAGTCGACAGACTTTTCGATAAGCATACCTACAATAGAAGAATGGCTTGTCAAGAAGATGGAATTAGTGGAAATGGCCAAACTGACTGCTTTGATTACAGAAAATAACTTATCTAAGTTTGTAGAGAATTGGAAACCATTTATGGACTTTTTTCATAATACGGAAAAGAACCAATTGATGATTTGTGGGTTTGAAGAGTAGAAGAATAAGAATGTAGGTATGATAGAGAAAAGTTTGTTTTTTTTAGTTGTAAGAATAATTTAAAAAATAATCTTGTATGTGTAGCTAGAGAACAGGCTGTAATTTCTGAATTAGATTTATGTTCGATACAAATGAAAACGGAAGTTTTAAAAAAAACTTCGATAAGCACACGACGCTGAGTGAGGAGGGCGAAGAAGCTGCCGGCTTTCTAGGGATGCAGGCGCCCGCGCAGGCGTGCACAAACTGCAAGACTCGCGACTCGGGTTCCTGCTGGGCGGACGTGAAATGCACACGCAGCAAACCGAATGCTGAAAGGGCAGAATCAGCTAATTGGCAAAAGCTGTTCCCAGGCTTTGGTCAGCTTGCCAGACACAATATTTTTAGACACCATGCCAGGACGTTTATGTCCATAATTCACCCCCCTCCCATAAATGTATAACAAATCACTGAACATTTCGGGCTCTATTCATTTCTCCTTTCCTTATGCCAGATGGTCGCGAATTCTAAATTTCTGGTCCATTGGTTCCTTAAAACACACACACACACAAAGCGATCTCTTGTAATTTTCTTTTAGGGCCATTCCACTTATGGTTACCTTGGGTTGAATTCAGTGCAGGGGCGGATTTGGACGTTAAAACAGCCCATGTAGAGCAACCTGAGCCAAGCGGGATGTTGGAATACCATGGGGTTTGCTCAGCAAGCTACAGATGTGGGCAGCCAGTGGTTTCACACTCACCCCTGGCCAGGGCGGCAGCCCACCGAGAACTTTCCTAGTAAGTTAAAGGGGCCGCCCCTAATCCTATGAAGTGGGAACAAAGCAGAGTGTTCGCAGTGGGAATCTTTGCCATTGCCCATAGCTTCTTGAGCCAGTGTGGTGTAGTGGTTAGGAGCAGTGTACTCTGATCTGGAGAACTGGGTTTGATTCCCTGCTCCTCCACATGAAGCCAGCTGGGTGACCTTGGGCTAGTCACAGTTCTCTTCGAACTCTCTCAGCCCCACCTACCTCGCTAGGTGTCTGTTGTGGGGAGAAGAAGGGAAGGAGATTGTAAGCCAGTTTGATTCTCTTTAATGGCCGCTTTGGCAATTGGACTCTATGGCATTGAAGTCGCTCCCTTCCTCAAACACTGCCCTCTTCAGGCTCCGCCCCAAAAAACTCCAGGTATTTCCCTACCCGGAGCTGGCAACCCTAAGTATTCAGCTCCTTTGAGACCACAAGGAATGCGACTCTGTTCTGAGAAAGGAATAGGATTGCCAGGTCCCCCCTCTTCACCAGTAGGAGGTTTTTGGGGTGGAGCCTGAGGAGGGCAGGGTTTGGGGAGGGGAGGGACTTCAATACCATAGAGTCCAATGGCCAAAGCGGCCATTTTCTCCAGGGGAACTGATCTCTATCAGCTGGAGGTCAGTTGTAATCTCCAGCTATTACCTGGAAGTTGGCAACCCTAGAAAGGAACCTGGGCCCGATTTGTTAAAAGCTGCAATGTCTAATTGGAGCCTAAGTCCAGGTCTTTGCTAGCAGGAATGTTAATGCGGCTTGATCATTTTTTGACTAAATAAACTTTGAGTAATTACCGGGAGGTCCTGATTAATGATCGAGGGCTTCTCTCTCTCTAAGGAAAGGTCCTTGTTTCGATACAGCAGGATGAGATTATGCAGAACTATGTCTGATTGTGACCTTTCCACGCTGGCTCTTAACCTTTGCATTGGAGATGGGCCAAAGATTGTTGTCGGAGCTCCCTGTGGCCGGCAGAGAAAAGCTGAGCTCACCAACAAGGCTCAAAGGAAAAGAGAGAGGCCGATTAAATGGAGGTTTGGCGACAACAAATACAACCTTTGCATTCATATACTTTTTAACCAGCTTACGTTTGCCAAATATTTTTTCAAAGGCAGTTCCATGTAGGCTGTATTATCCTTATCCTTGTTCCAAGGAAAGTATGACCATGGTTAGATCTGACCTTTCCAGGAACATCTGGAACTAGAAAACGATCCCCAGCTGCTAAAACATACTCCTGGCCACTCACATAACCTGCTTTTCAAGCAGCATAGTTGGCTCTGGAAACAATCCCATAATACAGGCTTCATCCTTCAAAGGGAGTACAATCCCGTTCTGGACCAACTGGAAACCTAATTTTGATTGGGCTCTTCGTTCAGCCAACAGTTCTTGCTTCTTATCTGGATAAAGTTTCGCTGTGTCTGCCCACATCAGGCCTGCCTCTGAGGACCAATTAAGGGTTTCCACACACCTGCTTGGAATGAGATGGGAAAAGAGAGATAAGAGCGGTATGTCATCAGCGTATGGGTGAATCTGTATGCCACATCTCTAGATAGCATCTCCCAGCAGTTTCATGTAGATTATGAATTACATGGGAAACAAGATGGAACTTTACTGAACTTCCTAGGCACCAGATCAACACATAGTTAAATTGTGGAACTCCCTGCCCCAGGATGTGGTGATGGCTCCCAACTTGGAAGGCTTTAAGAGGGGAGAGGACATGTTCATGGAGGAGAGGGCTATCCGTGGCTAGTAGTCAAAATGGACACTAGTCATGATGCATACCTATTCTCTCCAGTACCAGAGGAGCAGGCCTATTATATTGGGTGCTGAGGAACACGGGCAGGATAAATGCTGCTGCAGTCGTCTTGTTTGTGGGCTTCCTAGAGGCACCTGGTTGGCCAGTGTGTGAACCAACTGCTGGACTTGATGGGCCTGGGCCTGATCCAGCAAGGCTTTTCTTATGGAGGTAGAGTGGTAGCCAATGGGAGATCCAGAAGCAGCAATAAGAATACACAATAGTGCTTTTGGATCTCTCAATTGATGTGAAATAAAACCTGTTCTTTAATAATCCTGTCCCTTTCCCTTTAACATTTCCTGCAATATTACTCTATTCAATGTAGCAGAAAGCAAAGTGATTTGTGTTGTTATGATATTTCTTTCGAATCAGGGTCATGGGAGGGGGAAATAGAATTTTTGTCTGGGGGACCGATGGCGGCTCTTGGCAGCGCTGGTTGCAACCACGACTCCCAGATCACAAAATAAATCTGTTATAGAAAGGATGGAAGCACTTAAGCAGAAAAAAGCTTGATTACCCTAACCAAGATATAGACTAGAAATTAAGAAACCAATATGAAAAATCTAAACCAAAAAAAAAATCATTTTGCACAATCCTAGCGCTTTTTGGAATTACTTTAACTGAACACCAAACTAAAGTTATAAATCAACAGGGTCATGGGTTTGAAAAGGCAAATTATGGTATGGGTTAGGGAAGTTATGAAAAATGTGATCTGTCATGCTAAACCACAGAAGCAGAATTACAAAATCAAAATAATGCAATATCTAATAGCCATTTGTCTTCTTTGTGTAGTGTGGAAAACATATAGGTTCTCTCAATAGAGGTTTTTCTACCATGCTACGTTTTTCAAATCCAATGACATTGATGAGTAACGATCCAGTAGATGAGATTATTGAAGAAGTAAGAGTACATGCTTTGAATTAGAAGAAGAAGAGTTGGGTTTTATATGCTGACATTCTCTACCTTTTAAGGAGAATCAAACTGGCTTACAATCACCTTCCCTTCCGCTCCCCACAACAGAATCCTTGTGAGGTAGTTGGGGCTGAGAGAGTTCAGAGAGAACCGTGACTAGTCCAAGGTCACCCAGCTGGCTTCATGTGTAGGAATGGGGAAACCAACCCGGTTCATGAGATTAGATTCCGCCGCTCATGTGGAGGAATAGCGAATCAAACCCAGTTCTCCAGATCAGAGTCCACCACTCTTAACCACTATACCACGCTGGCTCCAGGATCAGTCTTCAGCATCTCCAGCAGCAGGGCTGGGAGAGATTTCTGCTAGGTTGGTCCGAATAGGAAACCCTACACTAGATGCACAAAAGATTGGACAACCTCATTGTACAATATGTCGACACAAGGAACAAGGAAATCCCTTATGAATTATTGCTATAGTTGTGACAACAACGCAACGTCTAGCTTAGACTGAGAGGAAGCTGCATCGCTTTCCGTAATTCACTCCCTGAAAGCAGGAGTCCCTGTTGAGCCCTGTTCCAACCCTTTTCTCAGAGGGGGGGGGGGGACACAGCCATTGCTGTGGTTGGAACTCACCCAACCCAGAAACTTATAAATTGACTTGGGCAGCACAACCAGAATTCCTAGGGTTGCCAACCTCCAGGTACTGAATATGGAGGCAGCACGAGGCTCAAAGGTAAATAAAGAGAAAATGTACAAAAATGCCTATTGCAGAATCAATGTCAAAATTTACTATAATATCAATAGAGCAAACAACAAAGCAAACAGAACATACACTCACAGGTGACGCGTGTACATCCACGGCTGCAAATGCCTCGCAGGGCTTAAAACTGAAAAAAACCACAACTGGTAAGAAAATGTATAAGGAAACAAATACTGTGCATAGAACAGCCCTAAGGGGCTTGCCACAATTGTAAAAATCAAGCCCCTTAGGGCTGTTCTATGCACAGTATTTGTTTCCTTATGCATTTTCTTACCAGTTGTGGTTTTTTTTCAGTTTTAAGCCTTGAGAGGCATTTGCAGCCGTGGATGTACACGCGTCACCTGTGAGTGTATGTTCTGTTTGCTTTGCTGTTTGCTCTATTGATATTATAGTAAATTTTGACATTGATTCTGCAATAGGCATTTTTGTACATTTTCTCTTTATTTACCTTTGAGTCTTGTGCTGCCTCCACATTCAACCTCCAGGTACTAGCTGGAGATCTCCTGCTATTACAACTGATCTCCAGCCGACAGAGATCAGTTCACCTGGAGAAAATGGCCGCTTTGGCCATTGGACTCTATGGCATTGAAGTCCCTCCCCTGCCCAAACCCCGTCCTCCTCATGCTCTGCCCCCCTCCCAAATCTCCAGGCATTCCCCAATCCAGAGCTGGAAGCCTACTGACGGAGGAAAAAAACAATATACCTTCACGTTGAACAAAGTAACAAGGAAACAACAAGGCAATGGCTCTTTGAACAACTTGGCTAGATTTGCCAATACACATTCTCAACCAAGCACAGCATTAGCAATTCAATAAACAAAGGAGTGAAGCTCATAAAACTTGTTAAAGCTATACACTCTCAAGTAGCAGTTGCCCTTCAAATGCAGAAAAAAAGAATGTGTGACAGGCTGTAGTCTGTAGCAGTCCGTTGCTTGATATATGAAAGATATGTTCCTTGGACTGCTACAGACCATAGCCTGTCACAGATCCCATCCTACATGTGCAGGTCCAGAATGATGCATGTGGGTGGGACCAGATTGTACTCCATGCTTTTGAACTGCATGATTGGGTTCTAAGGGGAGATTGGTCTTCTTCTTCTTCTTCTTCTTCTTCTTCTTCTTCTTCTTCTTCTTCTTCTTCTTCTTCTTCTTCTTCTTCTTCTTCTTCTTCTTCTTCTTCTTCTTCTTCCTTCTTTCTTCTTCTGTGGTGTAGTGGTTAAGAGCTGTGGTTTGGAGCGGTGGACTCTGATCTGGAGAACCGGGTTTGATCCCCCATTACTCCACATGAGCAGCAGATGCTAATCTGGTGAACTGGATTTGTTTCCCCACATTAAGCCAGCTGGGTGACCTTGGGCCAGTCACAGCCAGTCAAAGCTCTCATAGAGCTCTCTCAGCCCCACCTACCTCACAGGGTGTCTGTTGTGGGGCGGGGAAGGGAAGGTGATTGTAAGCCGGTTTGATTCTCCCTTAAGTGGTAGAGAAATTTGGCAGATAAAAACCAACTCTTCTTCTTCTTCTGTAGTGGTTAGGAGCTGTGGACTCTAATCTGGAGAACCAAGTTTGATTCCCCACTCCTCCACACGATCGGTGGACTCTAATCTGGTGAACTAGATGGGTTTCCCCATTCCTCCACATGAGACCTGCTGGGTGACCTTGGGCTAGTCACATTTCTCTCCAAACTCTCTCAGCCTTGTCTACCTCACAAGGTGTCTGTGGTGGGAAGAGGAAGGGAAGGAGATTGTAAGTCACTTTGAGACTCCTTAAAGGTAGAGAAAAGCAGGGTATAAAAACCAACTCTTCTTCTTCTAACCCACCACAAGCCTTCATAAGGGGACAGGCTTTACACGTTCAGTTAAATACATTCTTTAAAATACATTGCTTATTTCGAACATGTTGTAACCCACCTTGAACATCTGGAATAACCAACCCATATAAACCTAAAATTAGAATTCAGATAACGTTTTCCCTGCAAACACAGCATTTTCCTCGCTAGGTCAATAACCTAGATCTGGTGCAGTTCAGTAAGTAATCATTGGCAATACCAAGAACTTTGTGGAAAACATGTTAGGCAAGCGATCGGGCTGTTTTCGACAGGCATTATTGTTAAGTCCGCGTGGGAAGGATTCACGAGATCAGAGACGGAGTTCAACAACACAGCTTTATTTGATTTCAGCACAGAACACACACTGAACGTGCCCTGCTTATATGCCCCCCTGGCTGCCTGCGGCCACTCCCCCCCCCCGATCCGTGTTAGGGGGGAATACCCTCTCGGCGACCAATGGGACATGTTGGCTTAGGGCCAATAGGATCCGTTTGCTTGACCAATAGGGTGAGCAGGGTTTAGGATCCTTCGTGCAGAACTCAAGCTCCTAAGTCTCCCTTGATTACTCCCCAACTATATACATACACAACACCCCTCCCCCCTAAGTCCGAGCGACCCTCACTGTGCACTAGGAGCACACAAAGTCCTGGAGGTAGCTCAGCCGCGATCGATTTTGCTGGGAACGGCGCGGCGCTGGGATGGGGGACGTTGGGCGATCCGTCATTTCTGGATCAGTCTTATCCTCGGTGGCTGAGTTGTCATCCGCCGGGATGCTGGGGAAGTGCGGCGCTGGCAGCGGCAATGTTTGTTCCGGTCGCTCTGGTTGTTCCGGCTCCCGGGTGACAGGAATCGGCAGTGGTGCTGGCACCGTGGCTGCTTCCGGCAAGTCGGCGGGGCGGTGGCGTAGCTGATCGGTGTGGCGCCGCAGGATGCGCCCCTCCGGGATGGCGACCCAATAGGATACCGGGCCAGTGCCGCCCTGGACCATGGCTGGGATCCAGGCGGGGCCCGCCCCGTAGTTTCAGGCGAACACGGGGTCGTCTTGTTCCACGACCCTTGGAGAGGCAGTCGAGTCTTTGCAGCCCGGGTACTCAAGCGCCAGGTCGGGGTGCAGCCGGTCGAGCAAAGTTTTCGGCCGGCGACCCATGAGGAGTTCCGCGGGGCTCTTCCCGGTCACGGAGTTAGGCGTGGTGTGCTGAGCTAGGAGGGAATCCACCAGCTCCCTGTCCCAGTCACAACTGGTTTCGGAGGGTCGCTTCAAGTCCAGTGGCACCGAAGAAATAAACAAAAAAAATTCAGGGTATGAGCTTTTGAGATTCTAACTAAGGGAGTTTTGACTCTCGAAAGCTCATACCCTGAAAATCTTGTTGGTCTCTGAGGTACTCCTGGACTCTAATTTAGCTGTTCTCTCATAAGAATGTATGTTTTATTATGCCATTTATTGCTCTGACCTGCATTATTTTAAAAGCCTTTATTAGTTAGTCTATAACCTTAAACTATCAGTTGCTTTTATGCGTTATTATGGAGCAAATTGTATGGCCAGTCGAAACTGTGAGGGTGCTTTGAAGATGACACCCCCATAGATTTCCCCCCCATCAATCTGCAGCCCATTTCTTGTGAGCCCCATAGGGTTTTCAAGGCAAGAGACGTTCAGAGGTGGTTGGCCATTGCTTGCCTCTACACAGCAGCCCTGGGCTTCCTTGGTGGTCTCCCATCCAAGTATTAACCAGGGCCGATCCTGCTTAGCTTCCGAGATCTGACGAGATCGGGCTGGCCCGAGCCATCCAGGTCAGGCCCCCATGGATGTGGTGATCCTGAAAATGACGCACCTGAAAAGCACATGGATCACCAGCACTAGGTGTCTGCATTAAAATATTTTGTACAGTGCTATTAAACCATGTTCCGCACCCCTGGTGCCATGCAATTCAAAACAATACTCCCTTGTTTATTATTCATATTATTTTCAGAGCATTAATTACAGTCTCTAGTGGAAAGTCACGGGGTGTGACCTTTTTCTCTGGTAGCAAAGGAAAGGGTGGCCAGTCCTCCACATGAACTATCTCCCTTGGCTGTCATAGATGACTCCATGAAATGACAGGGTCAGCAGGGTTCACTTGGTGTTTCTAGAGCCAGTGTGGTGTAGTGGTTAAGAGCAGTGGACTCTAATCTGGAGAAACAGGATTGATTCCCCACTCCTCCACATGAACGGCGGATGCTAATCTGGTGAACCAGGTTGGTTTCCCCACTCCTACACATGAAGCCAGCTGGGTGACCCTAGGCCAGTCACAGCCACAGGCCAGTCTTCTTCTTCTGCTTCTGCTTCTGCTTCTTCTGCTTCCTCCTCCTCCTCCTCCTCGATTGGTGACCTGTTTCAACAAGGAATTAAAAAAAAATATTACCTTTTTTTCTCAATTCCTACACAGGGTAGAGTACAACTTTAAGTACTTAATAAAACATGAATAACCATCATCCAAAACCTGCTGTTTATTTTCATAGGAAATAAAAACTCTGCTACTATGATTCTTGCTGAAGACTGATGAGGATCATCCAAAACAATTCATGCAACATGCAAGGAATATAATTCATGCAAGGATTCCTTCCTCCAGGAAAGTAATGCTGGTCAGTTATAGCAGAAAATAACACCTTAAAAATTGGGTGGGGGGGAAGTATATTGTGGTCAAGGTTTTTGTGGGCCCATGGCCTTCTAAATAGGTTTAATCTCCTGCTAGTACCTCGAGGTTTCAACCCTAACTTCAATGCCATAGTGGACTCACAGACTGCAGAGATCAGTTCCCCTGGAGGAAAGGGATGCTTTGGAGGGTGGACTCTATGGCACTGTATCCTGCTGTGGTTAGGGTTACCAGCTCCAGGTTGGGGAATACCTGGAGATTTTGGGGGTGGAGCCTGAGGAGGTTGGGGTTTGGAGAGGGCAGGGACTTCAATGCCATAGAGTCCAATTGCCACGCAGCCATTTTCACCAGGGGAACTGATCTTTATCGGCTGGAGATCAGTTGCAATAGCAGGAGATCTCCAGCCACCAACTGGAGATTCTAAATAACTAAATTTTTGTAATAATATTCAACAACGAAATGCACAATATCACAACTACAACTCCCTTCCTGGGAATAATTCACAGTCCAAGAACAAATCTGAAGTCCAGTATCCTAAGGATTCCAAAAGTGTAAACAAAATGAGGTTACGTCACCAAATGTCCAAAGAAAAAGTAGTTGGTAGAATTGTTCCAAACAAAGATGATCCAAAGAGCTGATATGTAGAATTATTCCAGAAAACATTCCAAGACGATAACTCTAGATCGGTAATCGTTTCGCATACATATTGCTTCTTCAGTTGAATTAAAGGCAAATTGCTTCAACACAATTTCGAATCAGACCTCAAAGGGTTCCAGACCCATCGGTTCTGGAAATGTGCAAATCATTGTCCTGTAAGAATCAAGATAATGTGCTAATGACTCTAATTAGCACATTATCTTGATTCTTACAGGACAAAGTTTGCACATTACCTTTAATACTTTGCAGGACAATGGTTCAGCTCAAACCCAACCCCCTTCTGACTATATATTACTCTTCCTACACACTTGACACTGAGAGACCCTGTCCTTCAGTGTTACTCCTCTGAAGATGCCTGCCACAGCTGCTGGTGAAACGACAGGAAAGAAAATACCAAGACCACGGTTACACAGCCTGGATAACCTACAAGTTTATATAAATGTTTATATAAATTGACTGCTACACAGTTGTGTTACCCTACGTGGGAACTGGTCAAAATTTATCCTGCTTGAATTCTTAGCAAATATGCAGTATGTAAGCTGGAGATATTACATGATGACTGATCTTTGAGGGACTGATGAAGAAATGTAAAGCCAAAGAATTCAAAACGGCCGTATCCCTTCTTCAATTTTTGGTATCATCTCATGGTAACGTCAGAAACACCATTATAAATTTGAAGAGGAACCAAGGACTTCCTTGTGAATATAACCTAAGGACCTGTACTTTGAATTTTCAAGTCTGGTTTTTCCAACTCGATTGTTGTTAAATACATTGTACATAGTAGGATCGATTATTTAAGTTGTTTGTTATAAGTGTATAGTTGTGACTCTATGTTATATGTTGTAGCAATTTATATAAACACTTGCACTTTGTTATACTCATTCGCTCCTGTGCTGATTTCCAAACCCTTCTGGTACATGCACAGTGGTGCCTTTTTCCTTTCCAGTACCTGGAGGTTGGCAACCCTACTGGCAACCCTAACTTGAGGTCTTTGTGTTGATTATGAGTGCCGTTTCCGGCTATCAGAGGTCGCCTCGCTCTCCCCCTGCATTTCCCTATGTTTCGCCCGCGTTTTCAGGGACCTGTTTTATCACGAATTTGAAAATGCGGGCAAAACGCATGGAAACCGCTTGACTATGTCTGGTTATGCCACTGCCCCCTTCAGACTGGCATTCTGGGAAAGGAGATGGAGGCTGGCAGACTTCGGCACTGAAGTAGCCATAAACATTTGGCCACGAGGCACCTAAGAGGCGGACACGCCGGACTGCTTTTGGCTCAGAGCCAGGGTGGACTTGCCCAGATTACAAAGATGCATTGACTCATCCAGTACCTGCACTGAGCTTGAACATCTTATTAAGGCACGGCCCTTGGCTGTTGCAGATCCTTGTTGCTGTAATAAATAGGTCTTTTATTCTCCCAGCAATTCACAAGAATGTAAGAAGAGCCTGCAGGATCAGACCAGTGGCACATCTAGTCCAGCATCCCGCCCCACACAGAGGCCAACCAGTTCCTCTGGAGGGCTGATGACTAGGGTTGCCAACCTCCAGCTACTAGCCGATCTCCTGCTATTACAACTGAATTCCAGCCGATAGAGATGAGTTCCCCTGGAGAAAATGGCCGCTTTGGCAATTGGACTCTATGGCATTGAAGCCCCTCCCCAGACCCTGCCCTCCTCAGGCTCAGCCCCAAAAATCTCCCACGGGTGGTGAAGAGGGACCTGGCAACCCTACTGATGACAAAGAACAGAGGCTAGGGTTGCCAATCTGTAGTTGGTAGAGTTGCCAGGTCCCTCTTCAGCAATGGCGGGAGGTTTTTGGGGTGGAGCCTGAGGAGGGCGGGGTTTGAGGAGGGGAGGGACTTCAATGCCATAGAGTCCAATGGCCATAGCGGCCATTTTTATCCAGGGGAACTGATCTCTTATCGGCTGGAGATCGATTGTAATAGCAGGAGATCTCCAGCTAGTACCTGGAGGTTGGCAACCCTAGTACTTGGTGGCTGGCACTCTCCTGCTATTACAACGGATCTCCAGGCGACAGAGGTCAGTTCCCCTGGAGAAAATGGCTGCTTTGGCCATTGGACTCTATGGCATTGAAGTCCCTGCCCTCTCCAAACCCCAACTTCCTCAGGCTCCACCCCCAAAACCTCCAGGTATTCCCCAACCTGGAGCTGGTAACCCTAACCACAGCAGGATACAGTGCCATAGAGTCCACCCTCCAAAGCATCCCTTTCCTCCAGGGGAACTGATCTCTGCAGTCTGGAGATGAGCTGTAATTCTTGGGAGGTCTCAAGTCCCACCTGGAAGCTGGCATCCCTGGGAAGACAAGGGTTTTGAACCCAGGTCTCCTTGATCCCAATCTGACACACTAATAGGGTTGCCAACCTCCAGGTACTAGCTGGAGATCTCCTGCTATTACAACTGATCTCCAGCCAATAGAGATCAGTTCTCCCGGAGAAAATGGCCGCTTGGGCAATTGGACTCTATGGCATTGAAGTCCCTCCCCCCAAACCCCCCTCCTCAGGCTCCGCCCCCCAAATCCCCAGGTATTTTGCAGCCCACAGCTGGCCACCCTAACCAGAACGCTTGTCCTTTGCTTGGAGCGACGCACTCGAGTAACACTGCCTCTGTAGATCAGCAGTCTGACTTCCCATTCACAGTTCCTCTTTCCACCCGCCGTGACCGAGCCGAGCCGGCTTTATGGGAAGTGAAAAGACCACAGAAAGGGATGTTGCTCCGTTGTCCAAATCCTGGCAGCGGTTTGAGCTTTATTATCGAAAACAGAGCCTGATTATAGATCTTTTTTTAAAAAAAAAATTTTTTTTTAACCCAGCCGTGGAACTTGGCAGCGACAGCTGGCCTAGCCGAAGAAACTTTGGCAACTGAGCTGAAAAGTCCAGGCTGACACACAAGCGCGGGGTGGAGGGGAAAAAATAATGTCATCATAATGCAATAGGTGACCGTCCACGGCCCTTGAGTGGCTTCCAAGTTCTGGTCAACTGAGGCGATTGCTTCACGCTGCCTGGAGCTGGGCCTCGACCTCAGCTGCAAACCATCCGGCGCAAAGCACAGCAGCTGTTTTTCTCTTCTCTTCAGCAGTGCTTCCAATGTACACATTCTAGAAAGCGACCAGGGTTGTTTCATAGGGTTGCCAACCTCCGGGTGGGAGCCTGGAGATCTCCCAGACCGGGTTTCCAGATCCCTCTTTGTCACCAGCGGCAGGTTTTGGAGGCGGCGCCTCAGGAGGGCGGGGTTTGGGGAAGGGGGGGACTTCAATGCCATAGAGTCCAATTGCCAATGCGGCCCTTTTCTCCAGGTGAACTGATCTCTTATCGGCTGGAAATCAGTTGTAATAGCAGGAGATCTCCAGCTAGTACCTGTAAGTTGGCAACCCTACTCCCAGAATTATGACTCCTCTGGACTACAAACAGGGTTGCCGTCCTCGAGGTACTAGATGGAGATCTCCTGCTATTACAACTGATATTACAACCTGGCAACCCTAAATAGGGTTGCCAACTTACAGGTACTAGCTGGAGATCTCCTGCTATTACAACTGATCTCCAGCCGATAGAGATCAGTTCTCCTGGAGAAAATGGCTGCTTGGGCAATTGGACTCTATGGCACCCAACTCCCTCCCCTCCCCAAACCCCACCCTCCTCAGGTTCCACCCCAAAAACCTCCCGCTGGTGGCAAAGAGGGGCCTGGCAACCCTAACCCTAAACCCTAGCTGAGGTCCTTCCCCTCCACAAACCCGACTGGGGTTGCCAGGTCCCTTTCAAGAAACAGAACAGATGCATAGAACGCCTCGATTGTTTCTCCGCATAATAATCCACCAAAACCAAAAACTTTGGCAAATAAAATAAAGCTTCTTTGAAAATACTAAAGTTTTTCAGCTTGAGGTTCCTCCCCCACCCCTTTAAAGGAAAAAAAATGCTTAGAAAGCATTCACATATTTCAAGTTAAAAATTCCCAGTCAGCTTTATGAAACGAAAGCTGCTGGGAAAAAAAGCAAGACTTGGTGGAGTGCCAGCTGTGGCTCAGTTAAAGCCTGGAAAGGCCTACCAAGAACAACAGAAAAGAAGACAGGGAGGCTGAACTTTGCCCGACATTGCAGTTGAAAATACTGGAACTCTAGAACGCTTTTGTGCCTTTTGGGAAAAGATGTTTGTTCATTCTTATTCTGCCATGTTAAATAATCAAATCTACAGACACCCAACTAGGCTCGCCAACTCTTGCGTTGGGATATTCCTGAAGATTTGGGGGTGGTGCCTGATTTGGGCAGGATTTGGTGTTACTCCGAGCTTGCCATCTCCCGGACTGGATACATGGCAACCCCAGAAGCTACGTGTCGCCACCGTCCCGGACGTGCGGCAAGCCCCAAACTCTATAGAAAGGACTCCCGCACCGTCCCACGAAACAGGGATGAAGGAACCACAGTCAGGTCGGCCCCTCCGATTGAACCAGAGGGAATCCATTTTCCTGTGACCCCGTTCGAGGGTCCAGTAGAAGCCATTTCGCAAGGAACAACCAGACACGTAGGCAGCACCCACCTAGCCATCTGCATGATGAACGACCCATCGGAAGCCTCCGTGAGATCAGCAACGAACGATCATTCCTCCGGCATTGCGAAAGTGACTCACCCGGACGCAGCTGTTTGCGCCTTTGGATCCAGCCAGATAATCCCATCAGCGATCGTCTCCCGACCCTCCCGGAATTGCGCAAGCCATGGGTTTAAGTTAGCCTGTCTCAATGGCCCCCCTGTCACACCTTAGCAGCCGACCATTAAGGTTTCACTCACCTTTTGTTCACCATGTGAACCACAAGGGGATAATCCCATTATCCCCCAACCCAAAAAGAGTATGACTGGGGTCACTCTCAGCCATAAGCTACCCTTCCTCTCATACTCGCTGTCACTCTGCTGGTGTGGGTTTTGCGCAGCCCAACCACGATACCCTCCCGTCTCGCTGGCCGAGCCCCGAAAATCCCTTGTCCCTGCTTTTCTTGTATTCTAGCTGCACAGAACCCCGGACGTCCACTTCTGGATCAGGTGTAGTATTGCCCCTCTGCAAAGGGAAACTGCCATATTGGCAAACGTCTCTATTCTACTACCTTTATTTCCTAGGCTCTGACTGTGTGTTGTGTACATGTTATTGGATTGCTTGTGCACATATTACTAAGTAAGCTTTCTAAAAGAAACCGTTGCTTCCGCCTTATCCTTTGAACCTCGGAACGGACTCCCGTAGACACAGGTTAGATCCTGGGGTTATGCCCTCTGCTGGTTATTGAATTGCTAATCCCCCCATACAAATATTCATAACCAAGCAATTTGGCTAACAGAGGGGAGGGGAGGAGCTCAGCAGGGTTGTGATGCCATAGAGTCCAATTGCCAAAGCAGCCATTGGCTCCAGGTGAGCTGATCTCTATCGGCTGGAGATCAGTTGTAATAGCAGGAGATCTCCAGCCACCACCTGGAAGTTGGCAACCCTACCTGGAGATCACTTGTCAAGTCAGGAGATCTCCAGCCACCACCTGGAGGCTGGAAACCCGGCTCCAGCTGGTTGTCAGCCGCAAGAGATATTCTTTGAAAGCTCAGCAGAAATGCTCGTGAAATGCACCGCTGATTTGCAGTTTAAACACATATCCCAGAGCAGAGCTCTGAAACTTCCTTTACAGTTTCTTCCTTCCTGAAATATCTGTGAGTCCACCCACGCGCGCACACACAGAATCCTGAAATGGTATCCTTGGATGCTATCCAAACAGGCTGAGTTTCAATACCTAGCTGGTGTGAGTCTACGCCTCTTTGAAAATGGCTGTTTTCTTCTTGCAGGCTCAATGCTGCATCCCCCGAAAGCCGAACTCTGGGAAATTGTCCTTTGTCTCACACATCCTCCATGAAATGTCTCTGGCAAACGTCTTTCTGCTTAGCTCCAGAAGTCATTCTCAATGTCACCTAGCTGCATATGCCTGTTAGGAAGCTTCTCGTAGCTAAAGCGTCCTGGCATGCTCTTTTGACTTAAGGAAGGCCGACACAATGAAGCGGATACAAAAAGAAAGAAGGCATTTTTAACGTTGCCGGCAGAAGCACCAAGACATAGTTAGGGCTGCCAACCTCCAGGTAGTAAAACAAGAAAAGAGCACCTCCGTGCTAATACCGTCAGGTTTGGAAACTGGCACGGGAAGAAATCAGTACAATAATACAAAATATGTATATTGTGTTTCAAAACATTTCAACAAGTACAATGGACTACAACAAGTGACAATAAACAATATATACAAAATATACAAAACGTGTTTGATGCAGTCTATGACTAGTACAGTCTATAAATAGTCGAATCTTCTTAGTATATAGAAAAGTATTTTAAAAGTCCATCAGGTACATGTATAAATGATAACAAAGTCTTCATTAAGCATGATGGGTGGGGGACGGCCGTTTCAAGAATATTTCTTCAGCCCCATTTCCAATCAAGTATCCAAGCTTAATTAAATTCTATATATCATCATGAAGTCAGTTCACCAGTTCCCGTAGGAACTGGATACTCCCAAGTGTAGGCAACAGCTTAGCTTGTTTAAAGCCAACCCGTAATCACAGCTGAAGATAAGAGATCACTCAAGCCGCGTTCCTAATAGAGTCTACCGTAAACCCTGTAATACTGGCGTTCAGTTGGACTCTATGGCATTGAAGCCCCTCCCCAAACCCCGCCCTCCTCAGGCTCCACCCCAAAAACCTCCCACCAGTGGCAAAGATGGAACTGGCAACCCTATTAGTGACAGAGCTCACGTTTTGTATGCAGAAGGTCCCCAAGTTTAGACAAAGCATCTTAGGTAGCATATGATATTCATTTTATTTTTATTTATTTACTTACTTTATTTATACCCTGCCTTTCTCCCCAGTAGGAATCCAAACGGGCTTATGTCGTTCTCCTCTCCTCCGTTTTATCCCCACAACAACCTTGTGAGGTAGGTTAGGCGGAGAGGGTGTCCCCGCGTGTTTTGTCCACGTTTTCTGGATGCTAAACAGCATCCAGAAAACACGGGGGAAACATGTGAGGAGAATGAGGCGGCCTTTGACGGTTGGAAAATGCAAACATAATCAAACCAAAGCCCCGAAATAGTCGGAAGGGGGACCGCGAGGGAAACAGCCGGGCATAAAAGACCCTTAGAAGCTTTCTTCATTGTCCAACTTTCACACCCAGTTTCCTCACGGTAACTTTCTGCCATATTCTGTTCTTCTTGACAGATTATTTGTGCGTTACTATTACACGCAATATATATTTTATTCACTCTTAATTTCTTCCTACAGGCACGGTGAAGCCCTTTGCTACGGAGACAACAGGTCAGCTATTCTAGTGATGGATCGGTGGCTGACTGACCGTTACATCTGAATGCAAAACATAATATATTTCTTCCTAACGGTGCTTTCCGGTTCCTAGCACTTTCCTTATCAAGTATTTTTCATGCATCGATATGTATTGCCTGCATGTGAAGCTGGAAAGAGTATACAGTTTGCGTCAGACTTTGATAAAGCAAACGTGAGTGATATCTCAGAACCTCAGTGCCTGTGTGGAGAAGGCATTCAATGAAAAGGCTAGTTTTTCAGACATTAGAGTCTTTCCCACATTTTACCAAAATGGAAATTTGGGGTCAATATGGACACTCTTGTTTCAGTGGAACATTCATAGGAATTGCATAAATTTTAAAAATACCCTGTAAGATTAGCTAATTCTGGAGTCTTAAAACTGCAGTCTTAAAAACGCTTTCCTGACAGTAAGCCTCAGTGAATACAAGGGTACTTACTTTTGAGTAGACCTGAGTAGGACTGCTCCAGGAGGTGGTGTGCCTTTCTCTCAAGGAAGAAGAGGGCAAAGAAGAGGGCAAATCATGGTTACCTCTGATTTGCACCCAAAATAGAATTTGGGTTTAATGGGGTAGGGGGGGTCAGGTGGAATCTGCAGGAATCTTGAGATAATTTCAACACCAAAATTTCTCAGGGGCCTTCATACATTTTTTCCTGTTGCAGATTTCTTATCAAGGCAATAAAATCTAGTTGCTTCGTATAACAAAAGCAAATTCTGTAGCTTATTTTTATCATCTTGAGTCTATTAATTATAGGAAGGGCTTTACCCTTGCCAGATGCCAGGCCCTACCATCGGCTGTTTTCATAGAATCATAGAATCATAGAGTTGGAAGGGACCACCAGGGTCATCTAGTCCAACCCCCTGCACAATGCAGGAAATTAACAGCTACCTCCCCACCACATCCCCAGTGACCCCAACCCTCCCCCCGCCATGAAGGATCCCATAATCAAAGCACTCCCAGAAGGGAAATATAAGGTCCCTAGATCAGAGAGGTTATGTCCATGTGGGACAGGGGACATTGAAACCATCGAACATGCACTGATATGTTGCCCATATCACAAAGTTATTAACCATATCACAAAGTTATTAACCATATATGCCAAATACACCATTAGCTGGAACTGAAGCAAACTTATTTGTTCGTTTGCTAATGACTATTTTAATTATTTAATTAAAATATGTTTCCTTCTGGATTTTAGTGGGCAGCACCACCAACCATCTGTTGTGCAGACAATTGCTCAAGGATTTGTGTGAGCAGTAGCACCCAGATTGCTCCGTGCTGTCTCTAGACTGGCAGTGTTCTTGGTGTAATTGCTGCTGCTATTGACAAAGAAGCAGTTACTCATTCGAGGAAAATATTCCCCATCTTCTAAAAGACACTTTTGGGAACATCTCCATTACAAACCTAAACCCACTTAACAACCATAGGCTGTTTTCCAAAGCTACGTTTAAATTAGGTGTGTTTTTTTTGTTTTGGTATTCCTTGAATCTGTAAAATGAATCTTGAAAGCCTTCATTTGTCAGAACATACATTCAGTTTAAAACAGTTTTCTGCCGTGGAATTTGCAAGAAAGTGGAAAAGGAAGACTACCCAGATGTAACTGAATGGACAAATAAGGTTGCAGAATATGCAGCTATGGCTAGGTTAACGTCTTTAGTGAATAATAGATCAACCTCTGATTTTTATGAAAAATGGAAAGTATTTCTGGAGTATACTGGTGTTAACTGATAAAAAATAATAGAATGTTAACATTTAAGTAAGTAAGAAATATGCCATCTAATATGCAATTGTAATATTCAAAGAAGGTATAATAGAATAGAAGTTATAGAGTAAATTCCATTATAATGTAAGAATTTGATGTGTATATTTATATGTTTGTATGTTTTGCAACTGTTAAAAGAAAGTTTTCTGCCGTTGCCCTCTGTTAACAGCATTAGCAAGCAACCAGGGTGACCACCCTCCCAGTGGGGCCTGGAAATCTGGGCCTGGAAATCTGGGTTGCCAACCTCCAGGTGGTGGCTGGAGATCTCCTGGGATTACAACTGTTCTTCAGGTGACATAGATGAGTTCACTTGGAGAAAATGGCCACTTTGGCAGGGGGGTTCTATGGCATTATACCCCATTGAAGTCCCTCCCCTCCCCAAAACACGCCTTCCTTGGGCTCCACCCCGAAAATCCCCAGGTCTTTCCCAATCCGAAGCTGGAAACCCTTATTACAACTGAGTTCCCCTGGAGAAAATGGCTGTTCTCCTCCAGGACAACGGAATAAGTGACCGGCATCTGTCAGCTGATGCAAGTATGTGGAATTTGCTGCATTATGAAAAAGGAAGCTTCTATAAAGTGCTGAAATG
Source organism: Euleptes europaea (assembly GCF_029931775.1). Taxonomy (NCBI): domain Eukaryota; kingdom Metazoa; phylum Chordata; class Lepidosauria; order Squamata; family Sphaerodactylidae; genus Euleptes; species Euleptes europaea. The sequence continues at coordinate 54,248,683 of NC_079326.1, forward strand.
TCTGTCATATGACTTCATGATACTTTTAATTTCACTCCTGTAACCATGTTCCAAGTCCCCCTTGCTTGCTTTCATTTACAAGTGCAGACCCTATGAACCCCTGTTCCTCCCAAAGGATGGGAACCTACCTCCATAACCCACAGTGTGTCTTACCTGAACTATCATGGTTTGTTTGATGCTTCTTCCTTCTTTGGGAGGGGCTGTGGCTCAGTGGTAGAGCCTCTGCTTGGCATGCAGAAGGTCCCAGGTTCAGTCCCCATTATCTCCAGTTAAAGGGACTGGGTGAGTAGGTGATGTGAAAGACCTCTGCCTGAAACCCTGGAGAGCCGCTGCTGGTCTGAGTAGACCATACTGACTTTGATGGACCAAGGGTCTGATTCAGTAGAAGGCAGCTTCATGTGTTCATGTGTTCCTAGCCCCAGGAACCTGGAGCAGAACCTTGCTCAGCAGAAATACCTTTTCCTTGGAAATGCAGACAAATGGACCGGCGCATTGGGAGTACCCATATGCCACTCTGCTCAGAGGCTCTAACAGCAGGTATTGGTTCACTACCTTTTCCCCAAAACTGGCAGTGATGCAGGAGGAGGCAATTGGTGAGCTGACACCAACCAACGTTGCCGCTGACGGGTCTCAGCCAATTAGGGTTGCCAACCTCCAGGTGGGGCCTGCAGATCTGCTATTTCAGTTGATCTCTAGGCAATAGAGATCAGTTCCCTTGGAGAAAATGGCTGCTTTGGAAGGTGGACTGTAAAGCATTGTATCATGCTGAAGTCCCTCCCCTCTCCAAGCCCCACCCTCCCCAGGCTCCACCCACAAAATCTCCAGGTATTTCCCCATCCAGAACTGGCAACCCTATTAGGGCTGCCAGGTCCCTCTTTACCACTGGCGGGAGGTTTTGGGGGTGGAGCCTGAGGAGGGTGGGGTTTGGGGAGGGGAGGGACTTCAATGCCATAGAGTCCAATTGCCCAAGCGGGCATTTTCTCCAGGTGAACTGATCTCTATCGGCTGGAGGTCAGTTGTCATAGCCGGAGATCTCCAGCTGGTACCTGGGGGTTGGCAACCCTAAACCCTATCCAGCGCAGTCGTTCCTGTCCATAAAATATTTCTTCTGTCCTTATGTCATGAAGAACAGTAGTCATGTAAGGTGAGCATAGATAAGATAAAGGGGGCAAATTGTGCCAGTGATTATGCAGCAATAAATCACGACAACGGGAAGCTAGTCTTCGAGCTTTGGCTGACTAGGAAACTGCCAAGTCATGAATTGCTGAGTCATATTGGAGTTAAACGAGTTTGACAAGTAGCAAAAAAGAAAAAGACCAGTGTATTTTATTTTAATTATTAACCGCAGGAAAGAGAAAACTGCTTACAGCAATTTTGCAGTTTTGCTACGTAGCAAGTTCAGTATTTGGCTATTTTTTAATTTCTCTTTTGTCTGTAATTTTGGAAGCTTGGCTTGCGTTGAATTTTCAGCTTTGTTTCTGTTTTCCTTTACTGGCGTAAAACAATTTTAATATGAACGTCTGGTGCAGCAAGCTTCGATCCTTGTTCTAGAACTGTCATGTTAACTTAGGTCCAGTCCTCAAAGTACCAGTTCCCTAACACTGTTCAATATAAGGAAATGCTTCTAAATGATAAATTTGACACCACCCGTATGGCGTGGACCTTTAGACTCTACAGTTCTCAGAACTGAGGAGAAACACTACAATAATGAAACTGAGAATAAAATGATGAAAACTTATTACCTTTGGGGAGACTTTCCTGAGAGTCTTCTTCAGAAAGGGAGGTCTTAAAAATAAGCTCGTTTCGAAAGTCCTTCCTATTAAGGTAGCCAAACTCCAGGTGGGACCTGGAGATCTCCCAGAATTACAACTTGTCTCTAGACTACACAGATCAGTTCCTCTTAGGGTTACCAACTCTGGTTTGGGAAATTCCTGGAGATTTGGGGGTAGAGCTTGGGGAAGGCGGGGTTTGGGGAGGGCCTGCCAACCAGCAACAGATGGTGGAGGTGGGGACGTTGTTTTTGGGAGATCAATTGGTGTCCATGGAATGATGACATCACTTCCAGCAAGACTTATGATGATCCCATCAGGTTTTCAAGTCAAGAGATGTTGGAAGGTGGTCTGCCATTGCTTGCCTCTGTATAGCAACCCTCGACTTCCTTGGTGGCCTCCCATCCAAATACTAACCAGGACCAACCATTCTTAGCTTCCGAGATCCTACAAGGTCAGGCTAGCCTGGGCCATCCAGGTGAGGGCCTAGGGTGGGATTGGTGTCCCTGGTGCGTTGACATCCCTGCCAGCACGACCAAGAAGTAATGTCATTGAACCAAGTGTGTGTGTATGACACTCAAGCATAGTTTAACCACCCAATTCTATGCAAACGCTAGAGAGTCACCTGGCATGAGGATGTCACTTCTGGGTAATTCCAAAAGCTACCTTATCATGTTGGAGATGCTGATTGAGCTCCCCCTTCCCTCAGTGAATTTCCTCCCACCGCCCAGCTGAGCGGTGGCAGGCAACCAGAGCTTAGTGCAGGAGATCTCCCGCTAGTAGCAGGAAGCTGGCAACCCTGTAAAACGCCACCATTATTGATGACTAGCCAGCACCTCGTTGCATTTCTCTCATAAGGAACTTTACTCCAGACATAATCGCGAATTAAAAAGTTTTAAAGCCAGCGAGTTCAGTAGGTCCATTGAGACATAAGGCTAGAATGCAGACATGGGGAAACACCAGTACATTTAAAGGGTACATACAATAGGATTGATTAGTTTCAGGACATAATACAAAAGGGACGAGTTGAGGCAGAGTTGTCTTGATGGCTTAGGTATAAGGAAACAATACAGAAGGTAACAGCCGGTAACTACTCACTGGCAAAACCATACATGAAACTAATGCGTGACATAGCTAGGTGATTGCCAGGGCTCCCAGGCATTGTTCCGCGGGGCCTGGTAACACACTAACGATTAGCCAGGCAGATCTCCATTGAAGTGTAGATGCCGGGGGAGGGATGGGCAGAGGCAGAAAGCCAGGAAGCCTTAGCTGACAGTTACCAACCTTCAGGTACTAGCTGGAGAACTCCTGCTATTGCAACTGATTTCCAGCCGACAGAGATAAGTGCCCCTGGAGAAAATGGCCACTTTGGCAACTGGACTCTATGGCATTGAAGTCCCTCCCCTCCCCAAACCCTGCCCTCCTCAGGTTCTGCCCCAAAAACCTCCTGCCAGTGATGAAGAGGGACCTGGCAACCCTACTGATGAAACTGAAGACCACTAAAGTTTCCAGATTTCTAAGGTTCCCTAGGATGACAGAATCACCGCTCTAAAACAACTCTAGATTTAAAAAACGAAATAAAACCCGACTGGTTTTCAGCGTTGTGCAATCTTTGGTCAAAATTTCACCAAAACATCGATACTCGTCTCTGGCCGCTACTTTAGACTTCAGCAGGTGACGTGACCGGGGAGCGTTTTATGTACAAGCAGTAACTCTGGCTGGATTCTGCCAGGCAACAGCTGAACAAACATCTCAGGTGTTGGCAGACTATCAAGCTGCAATCGAATTTTGAAAAGTAAAGTTTTCAGTCGATACTTGAAAACCACGTCTCTTTCCCCCCCAAGTATTCTGCCTGTGGGTGTATAGAAGGAAGGGATATGAGGTTCCAAACAACCCTGTAAGTCAGGGGTAACTGAGTTTTTGAACCTGTGGGCATCTTGGGAACTCTGATAACAGGGTCCTTGGGCTAGTCCCCGAACTCTCTCAGCCCCACCGACCTCACAAGGTGTCTGTTGTTGGGAGAGGAAGGGACGGAGATTGTGAGCCAGTTTGATTCTCCTTAAAATGGTAGAGAAAATCGACATATGAAAATCCACTCTTCTTCTTCTTCTTCTTCTTCTTCTTGCTTACCTCTAGTTATATGGGACTTCTATCCAAGGAATGTGCTGAGTTGTGGGGTGTTAGGAATATTGTACTTGTACTACAATATCTTTTCATCCCGCTGCAACCCAGGTGTAGGCACAGTTAAGCTCATTGTCATCCTTAAGGATAGCTACATGAGATCACAGTGTTTGACCCCACTGCCCTTCTTTTATGAATTTGTTCAGCATTTTCCTGTGTTCCCTGGTTTGGGTTAGTTAACAGTGCAGGTAACATATGTAGGTTTTCAGACCCATGAGCAATAATCGCAGAACAACGGTTTGCTTTTGCATAGTCCCTTCATAGATTTATGGCTCCGTATAAGTGTCATCTTTGCTTGCTTAACTGTATTTCTCTCCCCCCCCCCCGCTTCCCCACTAACCTGAATTAACATCTGGGGAAAAATTGGCTGTTGGGGTTTTTTTTTCTTCCCTAAAAAAAATAAGATTGTCTTCCAAACTGTATTGCATCTATTGCTCCAGCTTTACGACACAGAAATAAGTTTCCTTACACCTGTCAAAGCTGTAACTAGATGGTTTTTGTATTGGAGAACAGCCCGTTTGCTAATATCTAACTTTTGAAAAAGATTCCTAGGGGTGCCAACCTCCAGGTACTAGCTGGAGATCTCCTGCTGTTACAACTGATCTCCAGCCGATAGAGATCAGTTCCCCTGGATAAAATGGCTGCTTTGGTCATTGGACTCTATGACAATGAAGTCCCTCCCCAAACCCCGCCCTCTAGAAGGACCTGGAAACCCTAGTTACCCGGGATAAAATGGCTGCTTTGGAGGGTAGATACTACGGCATTATACACTTCTGAGGTCCGTCCCCTGCTCTTCCCAAATTAGGGTTGCCAACCTCCAGGTACTAGCTGGAGATCTCCAGCCGACAGATATCAGTTCCCCTGGAGAAAATGGCCGCTTTGGCAATTGGACCTGGCAACCCTAATCCCCCTCCAGTAGCTGGGGGGGGGGCAACCTGACTTACAACTTATCTCCAGCCGACAGAGATCAATTCACCTGGAGAACATGGTCGCTCTGGAAGATGTACTCTATATCATTGTACTGCACTGAGGTCTCCGTCCTCCCCAAATATCCAGTTTTCCAAGCTGGATATGGCAACCCTACCCCTTCATCCACCATCAGCGATTGGGGGGACCTCGTAATCCTACAGTGACACTACCATTACATTTTATGGGATGGTCCCGATCCATATGCTTCTCTTAGATTTCAGCCCAATCGCTACCTTTAACTCCTTTATCATTTAAGTTCCAAGTTAACGCGTATCTCTGTGGGCACCGATTTTCTTATATGTATCTGGAGTCAGATTGCTCTGTGTTCTTTGTTGTGTACTCTTTGTCTTGCAAAAGGCCAAAAAGGAAAAGTTTAACTAGGAAGAAATATTGACTTGGACAGTTTTAAGTATTTGGATAAATCCGTTAACGGGACAGCATGCTCTTTGTCCTCACCCTTTGCAAGACTTTTGGGTAAACACAACTGTATGGTTCCCCCCCCCCTCACTCTTTGACATGTGCAAGAGTTAAACTGTTCTCCTGAGGCATGGAGCTGCAAACCCACAAGGCATCTGCAGCTGTTTCGGAAGCCGATTTCTGTCCCAAAGTAAGGTTAGAAGGTTGTTTTGCTATATCTGGCCCGGTTCTGGTTAGTGCTGGGCTGGGACCTTCTGAATTGTGCCTGGCGTTCCACAAGAGAACCTGGAATACAAGAGAACCTGAGAGCCAGCATAGTGTAGTGCTTAAGAGCAGTGGGCTCTAATCTGGAGCAGGCGAGTGGGGGTGGTGTAATTTCTCCTTTTGCATCGGGACTGTGAATAGGCATTTTAAAGGTCGCCTTTAAAAGAAGAGCTTTGAGCGAGCATCAAAACTGACCCTGCATAAATGGCCTAAATCTTTCTAGGGCCACTTCCATTATGGAAGTTTCTTGCTATTAATTCTTCTTCAGCTGTGCTATTAGGGGAGTTTCAGAAAACCCCATAGAATCATAGCGTTGGAAGGGACCTCCAGGGTCATCTAGTCCAACCCCCTGCACAATGCAGGAAATTTACAACTACCTCCTCCCCCACACCCCCAGGCCCCCCCCCACTACATGCCCAGAAGATGACCAAGATGCGTTCCCTCTCATCATCTACTTAAGGTTATAGAATCAATGGGTTGAAATTAAATCAAAAGAGTTTCCGTCTAGACATTAGGAAGAATTTTCTAACAGAGCGGTTCCTCAGTGGAACAGGCTTCCTCGGGAGGGGGTGAGCTCTCCTTCCCTGGAGGTTTTTAAGAAGAGGTTAGATGGCCATCTGTCAGCAATGCTGATTCTGGTCCGACCTTCTGGGGCAACAGAAAACAACTCGGCACCCTCCTCTATGTGACAGTCCTTCAAGTACTATGTGACATAAATAGACTTTCTCCTTGCAGACTGAGATGTTTGGAATCATTACAGCCTGTTTTTCCTATATTGCTCTTTTTATGCTGACATTAGAGCTAAACTCCTTAACCCACTCTTAGTTAATTGTAATGGAGCTTCGGACAGGTGCAAGGTACAACTATTTCTTTCCAGACAAAATCCCGACATGATAGACAGGGCAGCAAAATTTTTGCAACTGGCTAGGAGGCTCTGAGAATTTAAATTTTGACTTTGTTTAGTCATAGTTTTGCACTCGGTAGTCTTTGTACTTATTGCGAACATATGCCAATAACGGTGTTGCTGTTGTTGCTTTTAACTCTGTATAAAGTTAAGAGTCGATTTTTATTGCTCTGGGAGGGAAAAAAAAATCAACCGTAAGCCCTGCCTCTGAAACGCCCCTTGGGGGTATTTGTTAGCATCAGTTTGTATGTTGGTATGGGGAAGGGGGAGAAAAAACACAGGAAAAGCAAAATGTGAAAAATAGTTCATATTTATGCAAACAAATATTTTACAAATATTTCCCAACAGCGGTTTAAAAATCACTTTTACACTTTAGAAAAACTTCCAGAGAACAGTAAAGAGGGCCCGGCTACACTAGAAAGCAAAGTGCTCATAGCAATGTTACTGCAAATTCCACAAAAGTGCATACATGGTTAATGTAAAAGCACGGTACCCATGTCTGTACGCTGCGAAAGGACTCCAGAAGCATTCAAAACACACACACGGCGTTCTCAATCACCACAGATCTTCAAGGTTGCTTTTACAGGATCATGCAGTAACAAGCTTGTTCTTTAAAAAAAGAAATTAAAATACAACTTCTACTTCAAAGATGTAAAAGATTTTCCTTTTTTTTTTTTTACAAAAGAGAAACATGTAAGACACATCGGCTTTGTAAAACAGGTAAAGTTGTCCGTGCGTGCCCCAACCCAGCAAGGGCACTGTAAAAAGGTTCTGTTGACAATACAATCTGTGCTTGCTGAAGAGGGGGGTCACGGGGTGGGTGGGGGTATGCCCCCAGCATCCAAGGACGTGTAAGCGGTGCTCCTAACGTGCAAGCACGCCACCGAAAAGGCCATAGGTGCAATCGGCTTACACTTTTTGCATTGTCAAAGGCAAAGGTGCCAACCCCCTATTCAGTCGGGGGGGGGCAGCTATTTCTTCTTCTTTTTGCATTTCATTACATTTGGATTATCGTGTGCTAACGTGCTACGTTCGCCTCTCGGGTTTCTCAAAATCTTAATCGCTTTTAAAAAAACAACACAGAAAAAGAGAACGGGTACAATCCGTTCAGAAATGTGACCCAACCGAAATGAACATGCTCTTGGAATGAATTCTATTTGTTTCAAAAAGGCCTGTGCAGAGAAGGTACCAACGGACTATATACCTCCGCTGCAATCCTCAAATAGTTCTGGACGCCCTTTGCAACATTAGTGGGGTTACCCTGAAGTAAGTGGTTTGATATTTTTAGTACCTGTTTGTATTTTGGAAGGAAAAAAAGGCTTCCTTAGAACTCCAGTTCTGTCTCTGTGTCCTATATCCTCATGCCCTGAATTCAAATTATCTGGTTCTTAACACTATGAAATCCAAAGTATAGTAAATACGGTGCTCCTACAGAAAAAAAGCACTATGCTTAACAATGCTATGATACACGTTTAGCTTCTGCTATATTCTCAGTTCCTAAAAAGTGCTACATGAATACGCATGATATTGTGCACTATTTCTTATTCAAGCAACGAAAGATGCTTCTCCAAAGTTAAACAGAACAGAAAAGGCTTCCTGTATTTCCCCCCCAGGCACATGTCAGAGCTTTAGCCATTTATAAAGCACATAACCTTTTCATTCCATTTGTGTAACGTCTTGGTCATGCTTATCAGCAATCCCTTTTCTTTCAGAGGCAAAACATAGTTCATCTATGTTACATAGGGAAAAACAAACCCTGGTCATATTACACATAACGCAATACCTTGGTCTTTATCTTCCTACCCACCCCCCACCCCAAACACGATTGCTAGGATTTAAGAGAATTCAGAAGGAGTTCCTTCTTCCTCATCTCATTTTAATTGGTAGTTAATTTTTAAGCTCTTCCTGAAATCTCCCTGCGAATAAATAAGCTCCCTGGAAAACGGCCATACTTGGACAACCGGCCAAGGGCAAACGGTAATGGGTGGGGGTGTGTGGAGGCAGGATTGGTTGCGAGACTGCGCACCCCTACTCTTGAGGAGAGCCAGTCGCCTCGGACCATAACACAGAACGCCATTTGACACGGATTGTGAAAACAAGAGCGGGCAAGAACAGACGCGCTCTAGGCGACAGAAGCATCAGAAGGAGAAGACGGGTCGTCGGCGCCTGCCTTTGGCTCACGGGAACAGCACCGGAAGACGCTACTCCCCAGAGTTTTCTGAGCAAAGCGGAAGTACATGATGTGTCCCATGGCGACAAAGGAGACCGAAATAAGAACCAGCAATCCGAAAGCTTCCGGGTTGGGGGCTAGGATGACCATGATGAAATGCAGCAGGTCCAGAAGATAATTCATGGAGTTCTGGACACCGTTGATGATCCCTCTTTCGGACTCTATCACGTTTTCCTGGAGCAGCTGCGTGACGGTCAGATCGAAGGACCACAGGCCTGTGAGGACAGACAGGAAGAGAAGCAATTGAATTCCTGCTTCATAAAAAACAGACTAGCCCTGGCCTGGATGGGCCAGGCTAGCCCGATCTCATCTGATCTCAGAAGCTAAGCAGGGTTGGCCCTGGTTAATACTTGGATGGGAGACCACCAAGGAAAGCCAGGGTTGCTATGCAGAGGCAGGCAATGGCAAACCACGTCTGTTAGTCTCTTGGCTTGAAAACCCTCGTGGAGGGGCTGTGGCTCAGTGGTACAGCATCTGCTTGGCATGCAGAAGGTCCCAGTTTCAATCCCCAGCATCTCCAGTTAAAGGGGCTAGGTAAGTAGGTGATGTGAAAGACCCCTGCCTGAGACCCTGGAGACCCACTGCCTATCTGAGTAGACAATACTGACTTTGATGGACCGAGGGTCTGGTTCAGTTTAAGGCAGCTTCATGTGTTCAAGTCAGCTGTGACTTGATGGCAGTTTCCACCACCATCACCACCAAAAACAGACTGCCGCAGGAAAAGGCAGAACACATTCCTTGTTCACTGTTAAATGCGGACTGATCTCTTAAAGCTAAAGGGAGAAGTTTTTTTCTGATCTGACAAAGAGCCACCTCCCAATTTCTGCAACAAAACAGGGAAACCTGTCGTAGTTAAACTAACCAGGACGGAAGTTTTTTCCCCTTTACTTGAAATTGTTTCTTCTAAGTCAACTATATCAACTTATCCACCTGCTAAAAACAGGTAGAAGAAGAGTTGGTTTTTATACGCCGACTTTCTCGACCACTTGAGAATCAAACCAGCTTACAATCACCTTCCCCTCCCCTCCCCCCAACAGACACCTTGTGAGATAGGTGGGGCTGAGAGAGCTGTGACTATCCCAAGGTCACCAAGCTGGCTTCATGTGTAGGAGTGGGGAAACCAACCCAGTTCCCCAGATTAGCCTCTGCTGCTCATGGGGAGGAGGAGTGGGGAATCAAACCCGGTTCTCCAGATCAGACTCCTCTGCTCCAAACCATCGCTCTTAACCACTACACCACGCTGGTATATCGCCTGTTGAGTCTATTTGCTGGGTAATTGTTAAGAAGGGATGTGAACTGTCGAAACGGTTGGGTTTCTTTTTTAAAAGGAAAACAACATTTCCAAAACACTGCCTGGATCATCACTTTCTTGGCAAGGGCTCCGCAGTGATAAACAGTCCTGCCTCACTGTAAACAGGCCTTCCAGACCAAATGTCAAGATAATATCGCTGAAGCAGCATCGCTCCCATGGCTGCTATTTTTTGCTTCCCATATTGTGCAACACTCTGCGCTCGTGGAACATGAGCAAGCCGTTTCTGGGTAAACAAGTCCGCAGCCAGATCGGAGTAGTCAAGAACCAGAACATATCGGAGGCAATTAATAACTGGTTTAAGCAAAATAATCCATCGAATCCTCTCTTAAAGCCACCTATGCAGAGAATGGATGTAGCAATGGCATAGACATCTTGAAAAGGGGGATTAGACAGATTCATGGAGGACAAGAATAATTGGTTTTTATACCCTGCTTTTCCCTACCTTTAAGGAGTCTCAAAGTGGCTTACAATTGTGTTCCCTACCCACCCACCCACCAGACACTTGAGGTAGGTGGGGCTGAGAGAGTTCTGAGAGAACTGTGACTGACCCAAAGTCACCCAGCAGGCTTCGCGTGGAGGAGTGGGGAATTGAACCGGGTTCACCAGATTAAAGCCAGCCTCTCTTTAACCACTACACCATGCTCGTTCTCAATGGCTACTGGCCAAAATGACTAAGGCAGGGGTGTCGAACTCGTTTGTTACGAGGGCCGGATCTGACATAAACGTCACTTGGTCGGGCGAGGCCATGCCTCGCCAGCCCAGATCAGGACTGGGAGGGGGGTGGCTTCCTCAGCTGGCTCGCGGGCCGGATAAGAGCTCTCAAGGGGCCAGATCCGGCCCCCTGGCCTTATGTTGGACTAAGGCCTTTTATGCATGGCTGTTTATGCATGACCCCGAGGGAGATAACCTTGCATAAAAAGCCTAAAGGGAACCTCTATGCCCAGAGGCAGAAGACCTCTGAACACCAGAGGTAGGAAGGCAACCTAAGGGGGAGAGAACCTGAACTCTATATCCTGTGCTGGGGCATCGATTTTTCTTTAGTGCAACAGAATAACAGCTGTGCAGCCAGGGATGTCAACTTCACAGAATCCACATTGCTGACAGATGGCCATCCAGCCTCTGCTTAAAAACCTCCAAGGGAAGGAGATGGCGGGCTGTCCTTCCTTGGAGATTTTTAAGCGGAGGCTAGATGGCCACCTGTCAGCAATGCTGATTCTGTGAACTTAGGCAGATCGTGAGAAGGAGGGCAGGAAGGGTTGTGTCGGTGTTTGGTCGGTTCTTGCATGCCCGGGATAATGCCGATCGCCACTTTGGGGTCAGGAAGCAATTCTCCTCCAAGCTAGATTGGCCGGGGATCCTGTTTGTTCGTTTGTTTTGCCATCTTCTGGGCATGGAGTAAGGGTCACTGGGGGTGTGGGGGGAGGTAGTTGTGAATTTCCTGCATTGTGCAGGGGGTTGGACTAGATGACCCTGGTGGTCCCTTCCAACTCTACGATTCTATGATTCTGTGGACTTACCAATTCTAGCGGCGATGACTCCCGCAAACAGGAGGCTAACAGAGAGAAGAGGCACAGAGTCGGGAGTCATCCCCGGATCCGTCCCGTTGACAGAAGCAGACCCGTTCGCCAAGACAGGCATGATGGTTGTAAAGGGCATTTCGGGTATCACAGCTTCGGGCTCCATCGTGGGCAGGGGGCTGCTTTCGAACAGTCTGGCGCTAATGTCCGCAAAAGGGGAAACGGACAGGTCCAACGGGCTCCCCGGCATGAAGACTGAAATCACGCAGAAGGCCAGAGAGGCGAACTGGGCGATTCCGGAAATGATGCCCGTGCGCACCAGCCCGCACCTGCGGCGCAGCCAGGTGAAAGCGATGGTACCCAGGATTCCTGTTATAGCTGAAGCCCCCATTAGGAGGCTGAGAGTGGAGCCGCTCAGTCCCTGAGTGTAGGCATAGCCCGTGGTGATGCAGTCAAAGCCCAAAACGGTCATGTAGAGGAATGCAAGGCCCAGGCCCGCAAGGAACACCGGCTGGTTGTAGTAAGCGACCCATCCGTCCCGGAAGGTGCTGAACGGCTCCGCCATCCGAGAGCACCAAGAGACCTCCTGCGGCGGCTCGAAGGCGGACACGGCTTTCCCGATTAACTGGACTCCTTCGTTGGGCTTCGATTCACCCTCTGCAGACAAGAAGAAGAAGAGTTGGTTTCTATACCCCCGCTTTTCTCTACCGAAAGAAGTCTCAGTTGTCCCACGTTTAGCTTAAAAAATTGCATTTATGGCATACTTATTTCTAAGCCAATCTTTTCCTGTACCGTTTAACTAAATGTTCAAGGAGCAAAGTGACCTTGCAACCCAGCAGAGCCAGTTTTCTTTGGCTCAGTGGGAAATTCGATTTTACCCAGATTCAAAACAGCTGGCTTTAACCCGGGAGTGGAAAACATGCCTATGTGCTACTGAGGGCCTTAGATCCTGATCTCATGAAACATGTGCAAATAAAGGTTACCAATTTTACTGGGGTGCCCCTTAAGGGTATCAGTTAATAAGTTTATTAATGTTAATAAAAGACAAGCAAAGTATTATTTTCTCCACAAGATCTCAGACTCTGAAAATGGTGATTATTTAAAGCAAAAATAGTGCCATAAATGCTGGAAGACTCGTAAAGGGTGGGGAGAAACTGGGTCCTTTTTACTTGGTCGAAGACGCTCTCTGCAATACTGATACCTTTCTGATTGTTCAATTGCTTCAATTCCGCCTCCTCGATCTTGCCGCTGGCTTTGTGGGCCAAGGCGGGCGTTTTCTGGTACACTTTCCAGAGGAGCAGATATTCCATGCACATGGAAACCAAATTCCAGCCCGAAATGAACCCGCAGCCAATCACCGGCGAACCAAAGGTCATGATCTGCCCGACAGCCATTGGGGCCAAAATATTGGTCAGCTGATCGATTCTTCGTATCGTGGCGTTCATATCTATCAGGTGACATTTGAAAAGACAAGGTGGGTACTGGATAATTTAGTACCTGCTAACCCCATTTATAAACTCACTTATACTGTACACATGGATTTCTAAAAAAAATTAATGCCATTCATTGCAAATGTGCTAAGATTCACAGGCTAGTACCCCGAGGTGCTACATGCTTTGGAGGAAGGGCGGGATCTCTAGGACCTATCAACCCATCGAGGTTATTCTGGATTCTTAAGCAGCAATTAAATCAATCCCCGGAATGCTGCCCTACACCCTTGACTTGGTTCTAAATGGCTATACACAGAACAGACCCTTGAAATTTATGCAAGCGTCCCATGCAAAGAATCCCTGGCTCACACCCTCTGAATATATCTGATGACACACTTCAATTGCAGAACAATGCCACCCTATATTCTTGGTGCCTCCCCTCTTCCATAATGCCACCCCCTAATTACTGGGGACTACACAGTGCATCGATCCTTTGATGGGATTTGTGGGAGAAGGAGGAGAAGAGTTGGTTTTTGTATGCCGACTTTCTCTCCCACTTAAGGAAGAATCAAACCGGCTTATAATCAGACCCCCTGTGAGGTAGGTGGGGCTGAGAGAGCAGACTTTTACGAGGTACCTGTGATGAGACTATACCACGTTAGCCTGCCAATCTAAAATGCAGCCTAAAGTCCAGTGACAGAAGAAGAAGAAAAAGAGTTGGTTTTTACACCCCGCTTTTCTCTACCATTATGGAGTCTAAAAGCGGCTTACAATCACCTTTCCTTCCCCTCCCCACAACAGACACCTTGCGAGGTAGGTGGGGCTGAGAGAGTTCGGAGAGAACTGTGACTAGCCCAAGGTCAACCAGCAGGCTTCATGTGGAGGAGCGGGGAATCAAACCCAGTTCTCCAGATTAGAGTCCGCCGCTCCTAACCACTACACCATGCTGTCTGCCCATTCTGTTCCAAAATACAGACGTCAAACTATTTTTAAGATCCAGTGTTGAGGTAAAGAGTCTTTCAAACTGGAAGTAAAAAATGAATATCCCCATCACTAATAGCCAAGGACAGACCTCTGCAAGGGTAGGTAAATTTGAGGTTTGGCACAGCTATGATTTAGGGTTTCTACAATCCCAGAGGAACCCCCTAAAGTCTGCATAAAAATCTGACCTAAAAACCTAATTTGGGGATAGCTCCCCCCACATTTATAGCAACATCTGAGCATGCACATAAGACACATACACAAAAAAACACCCCTGTCACAGTTCAGTTGCATTCTGGGGTGCTATATAAACTGAAAATGGCACATGGTTACTGGAGGACTGTAAGTGATTCAACAGCAGGAGGTGAAGAGAAGAAAATAGCATGTCCCATCCACCAGGAATTTTTGCAGATTCCCCCTTGCTGTATACATGATTATGCCCACAAACATTCTCTCCACATAGGTCTGAGTTTCTGAAAAACTTTTGAAACATTAAATAAAGTGTCATGTTTAATTGAGTGGCATTTAAAAATAATTTTTTTTTTAAAAAAAGGAAAAATACTATACGCTGAGTAGTAGTTAGTGTCAGAATATGATCTGGGAGACCCAGGTTCAAATCCCCACTCTGCCACGGAATCTTGCTGGGTGACTGTGGGCCAGAAACAAACTCTCTGCCTATTCTACCTCACAGGGTTGTTGTGAGGATGAAATAGAGGAGGGAAGAACAATTTTGTCGTAAGCCCACTGTCGGATCCCCACTGGGGAGAAAGACAGGATACAAGTGAAATAAATGCATTTAAATAAGAAGTTATAAAGGCTCAAAGGAAGCATCGTCTCCTTTGTGAAACTGGAGGGAATGCCTAAGGTAATACACACTAGAACAAATTTGTGTCACCTAAAACAAAGTGTGCATCTTGCTTTGGGGCAACTTGTTTCTCACGCAAATTTACAGAAGTCAATCAACTAAAATGCATACGATCAATAGACCAAGATTTCTTTAACTGAGCGACAGACCTGGTAAATTTTTAAACTATCCTTAATTAAAGCTTTTGGGAAATGCAAATCATAATACCATGAAAAAATGCGGAACACTATTAAGACATCTCATTTAAATGGCAGATAAACATGCTGCAGCGCAGTGTGTGTTTGTGTGCCGTTTTGACCTTGTGTTTCAGATGAGAAAATGTCTGCAGGCTATATTCCTAACCATACTTAGTTGGCAGTCAGCCCTTCCGCAAACAATAGAACTTACTTCTGAGTAAACATGCCTAAGCTGCGGTTTAAGGCCAGCTACACTGCAACATAATCCTCACCTCTTGTTTCAGAGGATGATGGCATGAACTGTTTATGGTTTATTTTTTATCGAAGTTATTTATAGTCCTCCTTTCTCACCGGGAGTCAAGGCAGGCTACACACAATAAGCTGGCACAATCAACAGGGTAGAACCTCCAATAGACAGTGCAACAGGATTGGACTTGTAGAAATCTGGATGCAACCCTATTTCCTGTGCAAAAGTCCCTCCTGAATAATTCAGTTTTGCACAATCTGTGGAACAGTTTTGTACAAATAATACGGCCATTAGCCCCCACATCACACCGTCAAGATCTTGTCCTCTATCTAGAGGACAAGAAAGATCAACTAGCAGATTATGCGGTGATGGCCAAGCCGACAAATTACGTGAAAAGATCCTCTGAAGAGTTCAAGAAGAAATGGAAGTTATACAATGTTTATGCTGTTTAGTTTATGTTTAAGCTGAACTGAAATTGTCCAACCAACAGATAGATACAGACTATAGTAGAACCTAGTGAATCTAAACAAGTCAGTGTATGAAGATATGATAATTTAGTATGACTTAATCATGGCTCTTTAAGAATAATTCATTACGTTTTGTGGGAAAGGATTTCCTAAATGAAAAATAGCAAAATTGATGATAGTGCATCGGAAAAATGGAGCGCAGGCATGATAATGAGAGGGTAGTTAGGGTTTGCGTGCTCACCCAGTTAAAAATGAGCGCTGATTTATTGTTTTGTCAGCCTAGGATGAGATGTTAGCTTGTATTGTGTATGTGTTTTTCTGTTAGTCTTTTTGTGTGTTATGTGTTCTTCTTGTGAAAAATTAATAAAACACTTTTTAAAAAAAGGATGTTTTAAGAGCAAAAAAAATTAGAGCAGTAAAGTGTAGCTTCTAAGTGCATGGAGCTAAACAGAAATATTTGCTGAACCTCATTGGTGAAACAGTTGAATTCTAACAAGGGCTGAAAGAAGTGAAGGACTCTCTAGCAGCCCGGTAATCTAAACTGTGCAGCAGTTGCTGTTATCTCTCTCTGAACAGAGGCAAGACGGGGAAAATAATCTGCCCTTTATAACCATTACTGGCTAACAACTTCTGCAACCCAGGAGGGGAAAAAATGTGCTGATCTCAGCGTGTTTAAATTCGCACGATAAAAGCGGGTCGAGACAGCCGAGAGCCGGTCATGCCTCACCTGCCAGTTTGCTCCTGTTGTCCCCCGCCACGACAACCACCCAGTCCCTCTGGATGGTAATGGCGGTGGCCGTGCTGGCCAAATTGGCGATGTTGGCGATCGTGATGACCAGGATATAGCACAGGGTCTGTGGGAACGGAAAGACATTTTCCAGCATGACGAAAGCAAGCATTAAAGGAGTAAAAAAACAACAACTATTGTTCTGCCCTGCACTTTAAATGGAAATTTCAGTCATACGCTATAATTATTTAGTCCAAACCTGGCCAAGGGCACTGTTCGGACATAAAACCGGGTATTCAAAAAACTTCACCTCTCGTTGAGCTAACAACTTTTCCCTCTTGAGGGAGGCATTCTTAGGCCATTTATCCAGGGCGGTTTCCCTTGCGGTCACCTTGCCGACTGCTTCGGTGCTTCGTTTTGATAACGCGCGCCTTTCCCGACCGTCAGAGGTCACCTCGCTCTCCCCGCGCGTACCCACACATTTTGCCTGTGTTTTATGGATGCTGTTTTAGCAAGAATCCAGAAAACGTGGGCAAATCGCATGGAAATGCGCGGGGAGAGCGAGGCCACCTCTGACGGTCAGGAAAGGCACGCGTTATCAAAACGAAGCACCGGAGCAGTCGGCAGGGGTGAAAGAGCCCTGCATAAATGACCTTAGATTTCTCAAAAGGCATTGGATTTCCTTTGGTGGGAAAGGGAAGCAGAAAGTTCCCTAGAAGCCTCTACTCTGGGAGGTTATGGGACCTGCATGGGCAAAAGCCATGTGGGACGGGGCCTGTAATAAGGAGAAGATATCCCCGTTTAGGGTGCAACCCGGTTCACCAGATGAGCCTCCACCACTCATGTGTAGGAGTGGGGAATCAAACCCGGTTCTCCAGAGTAGAGTCCACTGCTCCTAACCCCCGCTTTTAACCACTACACCACGCTGGTTCATCCACTGAGTCCAGTGTCCATTGAACACAGAAAAGCATTAGGCTGACTTTCCAGGCCCATTAAAACAAAGGAAACGGCCTAAGAACAAGAGCCCTTACAGATGCCTTTTAGAAAACCCCAAGTCTTACAGGTGGCATACTTACCAGCATCCAGCCTTGATACAAGGCCACCAACTCGGATTTGAACAAGAATATCATCATCAGGAGAATGCCGCATACAATGACACACGCGTTCTGCACTATTAAGGACGTCTGGGCCACTGTTTGGAATAAAGGGGAAACGGTTTAGAGAAGAATACCCGGTTACATTGAGGATCGTGCCTTACGTCAGATTTAGGTAAATATATACATGTCAATTTAATCCAGTTCTATTTCAGCCAGCATTCCGGTACTAAAAACAACTCGGCACCATCCTCTATAGGACAGCCCTTCAAGAACCATCTTCAAGTACTTGAAGGGCTGTCATATAGAAGATGGCACAGAGTTGTTTTCTGTTGCCCCAGAAGGTCGGACCAGAGCCAACGGGTTGAAATTAAATCAAAAGAGTTTCCGACTAGACATTAGGAAGAACTTTCTAACAGTTAGAGGGGTTCCTCAGTGGAAAAGGATTCCTCGGGAGGTGGTGAGCTCTCCTTCCCTGGAGATTTTTAAGCAGAGGGTAGGTGGCCATCTGTCAGCAATGCTGATTCTATGACCTTAGGCAGATCATGAGAGGGAGGGCATCCTGGCCATTTTCTGGGCATGGAGTAGGGGTCACTGGGGGTGTGGCGGGGGGAGGTAGTTGTGATTTTCCTGTGTTGTGCAGGGGGGTTGGACTAGATGACCCTGGTGGTCCCTTCCAACTCTACGATTCTATTATTCTAAAGATAAAGCCCTACTTGGCTTGGGACCGGGAATCTGAAGGACCGTCTTCTCCCATACATTCCTTCCCAAGAACTAAGATCACAGGCAGAGGCCCCCTTGATTTTCCCGTCGACCAAAGAAGCTCATCTGGTCAGTATGCGAGAGAGGGCCTTTTCGGTGGGAGCCCCCAAATGGTAGGGACTCGTACAAGAATTTGAGTTGAAGACTGGGGCAAAACTTCATCCCATGTATTTTTAATTACGGGTATAAATTAAACACACATTTGTGTACAATTGAGGCAACACACTAAACTGCCAGCTGCAGCCATCCGCCGTGCTCTGCTAACTAATTGGACGCAAGTTAATTCCTGCAGCGACTCCGCTGGGCTCCTGTTCAACCACCACCAACAAGAACAGATGTTCAACCATTTGTTCCGTCTCCAAAACAAAGGTGTAATTTCTTTTCTTTTTTTAAGGCCAAGGCGGCATTTGGAGGAAACGCCCAGCTTGGGTAGCTGATGCTTTCTTCTAATGGCACTAATGACTTAAAATTGGCTCGAAGCAGGTAATTACATGATGCATCAAGTAGAAAAGGCGCATAGCAAGTGTCAATTATTATTGAAGTGCAAATGTGTGTTTTATATTTCAGAGATCAAATTACAGTTTTTTGGGGGGGAATACTCCAGCGCACACTGTCTTGGCAGTACATTCCATTGAACTCCGAAGGCTCGCTTCAGGGCAAACTCAGAGAGCAGAAGGCGGCTGAGCTACAATTGCTTTTGCATTCGGAGCTGATGAAGCACTAAATTAATCTTCCGGGTGGCTTTCACCTCTGGGCGAAACGCCGTTCAGTTGGACAACGCGTCTGTGTCAGCAGCACAACCAGTGTTTCTCAAAGGAACTGTAAGTTTGCAAGAATCTCTCTCGCCCATTTTACAGAGAGAAGCTGGGCCTTTTTTGGCCTGCTTCAACCCCTCTGCTCCATCTTACGGGCGACTTCGACTGCCCTCAATGCGCAAACAGGCTCTCCGGGAAAACTGAAACAAACATCACTCACCTTTGAGCCTCGGGTTCTTGTCCACCCAGTCTCCAATGATAGCTCCCAGAAGGAGAACCGACCCTGCCACCACTAATCCATAAACAGCTGTCAAAAGCAGGCTGTTGCCATACAGTTCGACCAGGAAGAGGGATACTGCGAAGTGCCACATGCGATCGCCCTGGAATAAAATGCATTTCCATATTAATTATACGGAACATGAACATAAGAAAGGATCAGACCAAGGTCCATCAAGTCCAGCAGTCTGTTCACACAGTGGCTAACCAGGGGCCTCTAGGAAGCCCCCCAAAAGACGGCTGCAGCAGCATTGTCCTGCCTGTGTTACACAGCACCCAATATATTTGGCATGCTCCTCTGATCCTGGAGAGAATGTGTGCATCATGACTAGCATTCATTTTGACTAGTCGTCATGAATAGCCCTCTCCTCCTTGAACATATCCACTCCCTTCTTCAAGCCTTCCAAGTTGGCAGCCATCTCCACATCCTGGGGCAGGGAGTTCCACAATTTAATATGTGCCATGTAGGCATCGGTCAGTCCCGTAAATCCTGTGCTATTCTGCTCCCAGCTACCACAAAGAGATGCTGCTATGGAAGGGACATTCTGCCCCTGCAGAGACAGCAGGCTAGAAGCACCGGATCACAAACAGCCAGGCTACACTCCATTGACATTCATAAAGAAACTCGTGCGAATAATGTTAATAGCTCTAGATTATAGACTATTATGTGAACGTACATGATAGTAAGCCCCACACTGAATAAAGTGAACATTCGTAGGATTGCACTTGAGGGCCATTTACGCATGGCTGTTTCCTCAAGGTCACCCCACCAACTACTTTGGGGGCTTGGCTTTGTCGACTGTCGCCTCGCTCTCCCCACGAGTTTCCCACATGTTTTCTGGATTCTGGCTAAACACAAATTTAGTGCTGCCCTTCTCTTTTTTATATATATATACACCAGTAATAATTTTTATTATTTTTTCAAATATATAAACAGTTCAACAATTGATAAAAATCATCAAAAAAAGTAAAAAGCAATGAGTTATTGTTGAAAATACAAATATACTAAAATAAAATATGAAGACTTCCCCTTCATCTCTTTCTATCTCATTATAAATTTGTATACTCTTTTGTATTAAATTCTCATCCTAATATTGTTACATATATGTAGATATAATTCTTTATCCAAAAGTCAAATAAAATATATTTTATTATTATTTAAAATCGTATGTGATTGTTACCTTTCTTCAGATCAACTTAATTACAGTAACTATATATTTTAATCATAAAAAGAACATCCTTAATCACAGTAAAAAGCGGATTAGATCAATGAATAACCCTTAAGTTCCCCTATTTGGATTCTCCATGCCTCCCATTCACCCATAAATTGCACATTGTCTTTTTGATTTACCAATGCCGTAAGTTTTGCCATTTCCACCAGTTCCATCATTTTTTGTATCCAATCTCTTTTGTCTGGAATGTCCAATGATTTCCATTTAGCTGCTTAAATCAGTCTTGCAGCAGTGGTGGCATAGATTAAAAATGATCTCTGAGTTAAAATAGTCTGGTATCATACTAAGTAGCATCATCTCAGGTGTTTTAGGTATATTGTTCTGCATAATCAATCTTATTTCATTGTAAATCATGTCCCAAAAGTTTTTTGCTTTGTCACAGGTCCACCACATCTGGTGGAATGAACCTATTTCCATATTACATTTCCAACATTTTGGGGACATTGATTTGTAAATCGTTGCCATCTTTTTAGGTGTTAAATACCACCTATATATCATTTTGTAGATATTTTCTCTTAATGATTGGGCAAGAATAAGCTTCATGTCTCGAGACCAACGTCTTTCCCATCTATCCAATAGTATATCATGACCCAACGTTTGTGCCCATAGTGCTGCCCTTCTCATGGGCAGCCTCAGGCTTTGCGTTTGAGGCAAATCATTGCCGCCGCTTTTCATCCTCCACAAAGATAGCAGACCGTGTAGGCTTATACTATTCCATCTTTATCCAGGAAGATAAAGCGTCGTACAGGGGTCACCCTGCCTCTGTTTTATCCTCACAACAACCCTATGGTCCAAGGTCAACTAGGCTGCATTCTCGCCTGGAAGTAAATCCATCACAGTCCTGCTGAATATTTGGGATATGTTTGTGGCTAGGCATAAACAGCATTGCCGGTGAGCTTCATAGCAGAGGAGGGATTTGAACCCTCGTCTCCTCCGTTATAGCAAGACACACAAACCACTACATCACACTGGCTTACTGTGTACTTAGGTCCCACACATCTCCAGCCCATCACCAAAACAGTGTGTTCCCAGTGTGGTGGTTAGGAGCAATAGACTCTAACCTGGAGAACCGGGTTCGATTCCCCACTCCTCCACAAGAGCGTCGGAGAACCGGGTTCGATTCCCCCCTCCTCCACATGAGCAGTGGACTCTGGAGACACGGGTTCAATTCTCCACTCCTCCACATGAAGCCAGCTGGGTGACCTTGGGCCAGTCACAGTTCTCTCAGAGCTCTCTCAGCCTCACCTAACCTCACAGGGTGTCTGTTGTGGGGGGGAAGGAAGGCAATTATATGCCGCTTTGAGACTCCTTAAACAGAGAGAAAATTGGGTATAAAAACCAACTCTTCTTCTTCTAATCCCCCCCTCCATTAACCCCTCTTGTCGTCCTTGGGCTGAGGTTTCTCACTTTCCTCTCTGTTTCTCTCAGCTGTTCATGGCTGTGTCCCACCACAGGTATCAAGGAGGTACCTGTGGGGAAGGGCCGTGGCTCAGTGGTAGAGCATCTGCTAGGAATGCAGAAGGTCCCAGGTTCAATCCCTGGCATCTCCAGTTAAAGGGACTAGGCAAGTAGTTGATGTGAAAGACTCCTGCCTGAGACCCTGGAGAGCCTTGGACAGGGGCCATGGCTCAGTGGTAGAGCATCTGCTAGGCATGCAGAAGGTCCCAGGTTCAATCCCTGGCATCTCCAGTTAAAGGGACTAGGTGATGTGAAAGACCTCCACCTGAGACCCTGGAGAGCCTTGGAGAGAGGCTGTGGCTCAGTGGTAGAGCATCTGCTAGGCATGCAGATGGTCCCCGGTTCAATCCCTGGCATCTCCAGTTAAAGGGACTAGGCAAGTAGGTGATGTGAAAGACCTTCTCTGCCTGAGACCCTGGAGAGCTGCTGCCGGTCTGAGCAGACAGTACTGACTTTGATGGGCCAAGGGTCTGATTCAGCAGAAGGCCGCTTCATGGGTCCATGTGAGGTGTTCCCAATGGTAAGGTCTATCCTTAACAGTACTTCCTCACGCAGTACTTTCATGTAAGTGGTACAGCCTCTTAACATTAATGTAAAAGCTTGCATGAAGCCAAAAAGGGGGGGGAGGAAAAGGAAAAAATGCATTTTTTATGAACCTGCAAAACCTTCCAGGTGGGCAGAAAGAAAGGCGTGGAGCCTGAAATAAACTCGATTTCAGCTTAAGTATACTTATAAACTAATTTGGCTCATGCATGCTCCAAAGGAAGTGACGGGAGCAATGGAAACTGATATTATCCTAGCAACTGAGATAGTATGTAAACTCTGAGTAGAAAAACAAAATGCTGAGGGGTCAAAGGCAACTATAATTATTTTACTGTTATTCAAAAATGAATAATTATTTTATTGTTGTTCAAAAACGAGGCACACCTTGCTTTATTGCGCCTCGCAGATATCGCTCCGCGCCAATATTGCGTTTTTGAGCACATCTATTGGCGGTGTTTTTCTAACAGCATGTGTTCACTTAGTGTCTCTGTGTCATATTTTGGTAATTCTAGCACTATTTCAAACTTTTCCATTATTATTACAGTACATTGGTTTTTTTATACGTAATGCTATTGCATTCGTAATAATTACAGATTACAGTATAGTGTAAACATAACTTTTATATGCACTGGGAAACCAAAAAATTTGTGTGACTTATTGCAATATTCACTTTATTGCAATGGTCTGGAATCGAACCCGCAATCTCTCCGAGGTATGCTTGTATACAGGCCCGTAGCCGGCTGCTATCTAGCTACTACAAGCTTGCTATCAGGCACAGGAGAGTACATAAACAGAGTTTTCTCTTTCCTCCCAACGAACTTGCTGGCAAGTGTATGGCCACAAAACGTGTTCAGCGGGCTACCAGGCCTCTGGTTTGCTGAATAAACAACTCCTGCTTTGACCTATAGGTCATTTATGCATAGGTACTTGGACTCACATTCGCCCCGTCTGACTCGGTTGTTGCTTGGAGTTCTGCATGAGTTTTCCGTCCATTAGAGATGACCTCGCTGCCAGCCCTCGCACTGTCCGGGTCTTCCCATTCCTCTGTTAAGCTGACTCTTCCCTCTCCCCTGAGCTCAGCCCGGCTGAAATCTCCGTGCAGAAGGCAAAGCACTGGACACGCAAGCTTGGCTTCACTCACAGTCAACCACAAAGCAGCGTGTAAAGAGGCGGGGAATGAAATACTTCCTGCTTTCTCGAAGCTCTTTCTGAGCAAAAAAAGGCTTGTTGAACACATGAAGCTGCCTTATACTGAATCAGACCCTTGGTCCATCGAAGTCAGTATTGTCTATTCTAACCGGCAGCAGCTCTCCAGGGTCTCAGGCAGAGGTCTTTCACATCTCCTACTTGCCTAGTCCCTTTAACTGGAGATGCCGGGGATTGAACCTAGGACCTTCTGCATGCCAAGCAGATGCTCTACCACTGGGCCACAGCCCCTCCCCAAGCGTTTAAAACCAAAGCTTGGATTTCTCCCCCCCCCTTCAGATTGCCCCATTTTTTTTGTTCTTAAAATGCTTTTTTATGTGGCAATTGATTTTTGGGGGGGGGGATTTTCTCTCACAGTGAGCACTGCGAGGCAAGCCAATTACAAAGCAACATTTCAAGAGGCGGGGGCTTGATCTGAGCTTGGAGACTGACAGTGCAGAAATTCCCAACTGGAAAGTGCGGGCCCAGCTAGCAAGGAACCTCAGGTCAAACTCCCGTGCAGAAATGACCATAATTTCCTTCAGACCAGTTTTAATGCAGGCAATGGAGCTGTTCTAGAGGGAGGGGTACTGATTCTGGCCACTGAATGAATATAATCGGCCAGACGCATCGGCCAAGTGGAAGATCCCGCGGTTTCACAACGCTCATGTCAAGAGTCTTCCTTATCACAAGAGACCAGCACGCAAGTGCGTTGGCAGGCAGACTTTGTATTTACTAAGCAGCAGACGAGAAGATAATACACAACACGGCCCTTTTAAAACGCTTGAAAATATGTAAACACATTTTTTAAAAAAAATCCTGATGATATAATTCAACCAAGGTTTATAAAAACCTTGTCGAAGGCTTTCACGGTCAGAGTTCATTGGTTCTTGTAGGTTATCCGGGCTGTGTGACCGTGGTCTTGGAATTTTCTTTCCTGACGTTTCGCCAGCAACTGTGGCCGGCATCTTCAGAGGAGTAACACTGAAGGACAGGGTCTCTCAGTGTCAAGTGTGTAGGAAGATATAGTCAGAAAGGGGTTGGGTTTGAGCTGAGTCATTGTCCTGCAAAAGTAATGTGCTAGTCATTGTCCTATAAGTATCAAGATAATGTGCTAATGACGGTGTGGTATGTTAACATGGAACCATTGTATCCTGAAGTGATCTGTTAATGTGTGAAGTCCAAAGCTAATCTGCATGGCTATTGTTGACTATAGTCTTTGTTAGTCTGGAGGTTTTTTAGGATAGGAAGCCAAGCCTTATAAATGGTTTATAAAAACCATTCAACAGAACGTGTGGAACAGCCTATCTAAAGGTAGCTTTGCACTTCAAAAAAACAAAACAAAATTTACAATCTACACAAGAGTCAATATTTTTTTTGAAATTGGGGAGGGGCTGTGGCTCAGTGGCAAAGCATCTGCTTGGCATGCAGAAAGTCCCAGGTTCAATCCCCAGCGTCTTCAGTTAAAGGGACTAGGCAAGTAGGTGATGTGAAAAACCTCTGCCTGAGACCCTGGAGAGCTGCTGCCAGTCTGAGTAGACAATACTGACATTGATGGACAGAGGGTCTGATTCAGTATAAGGCAGCTTCGTGTGTTCAAATGCAATAAAAGAGACCAAACTTATTTAATTCATTTATACACCGCCTTTCTCCCCAATGGGAGGGTTTGTTCTCACAACAACCCTGTGAGGTGGGTTATGCTGAAAGAGTAGCTGGCCCAAGGTCACCCAGCGAGCTTCCATGGCACAACCGGGGATTCGAACCTGGGTCTTCCAGATACTAGTCTGACACTCTTAACCACTACACCACAGTGGCTCTCTACAAATTTATTTTGTGCGTATCTATCTCCTTCCCAAAGGGAAGGGTAGCTTCACACTCTACATGTTTAGGAAGAGTGCATACAGGGTTTTGCAGGTATGCCTGTAAAACTGGGAACGTAAAAGGTGTTTATTACACAGGAATGTTCTTTTTGCGTGCACGCTCAGTGATTAACCTGGGTTTGCCTCTCCGTAATGTGCAAAATAAGAGACACAACTTAGTGTTGCTACTAGAAGTTGAACGGAGTATTGGCATTTTTCACTGTACAGATTTATTTAACTCTGAAACTTTCTATTGACCACAGAAATATTTGCTTTTGCATGAAGGTGCTATTTTAAGAAGTGTATTTATTTGCCTGTTTCTTTTCCAGTTACGGGGAAAGATGCAGGGAGTTAGATATCTACACTTCTTGCCAGAAGAGCTCAAACAATTATTAACTAGAATATTAACCAGACCAGGAAACTCAGTTGCCAGATTTTGCTGCTGCACAAATTCCACAACCACTTGACATCATTCTAACGTGATCCTAAACACATTTACTTTGGAAACAAGTCCTGCTGGAATCAATAAGGCAATTCCAAGTAAATGCAGTTGGGATTAAAACTTTAGTCTCCCAGTCCATTAGATCAAACGTTTATCCCCCATTCCTGCAGTATGTTAGGGTACAGAGACGCATTTTTGTAGGAATATACGATAAAAATCTTTTCAGGGCTGTTCATGTAAGTTAAGGACCAGGGGCGCAATCCTCCTAAATTAAGGGTTGTGATCCTAGAATAGAAGTGTTATCAAGCAATTGAATGTGCTAGCCAGTGTTAAATGGACAGACAGGACGCCAGTTCTATCAGCTACAGGAAAATATCTCAGAAACCAGAATACTTCCCCCAAAATGTGGTGGAGGAAAGAGCTTCACAGCCAACTTCTGAAATGTGATGAGATTGGGCTAGCCTGGGAATTTCAGATCAGGGCTCACCCAAAATGTAACCGTCTAGATTTCCAGAAGAGCCCTTTTAAGGTCTTTTGAGTTCAAGGTAGCATAGTTAAACGAACAGTAATTCCCCTATTTACATTAATGGGAACTACATTGGTTAACTGCCACTATGGTGGAAGAAACAAAACTAGAAGCTGGGTTGAACTACTATACCAGTAAGGTAAGTGGAGAATTAGAAGGTATGCCAGACATTAATTTTGGTGGGTGTTCTATTCAAGCCACAGGTTTAATATAACATGTAACATTCTGATTAAAAATAACTCACTAGAACCTATACAATTTATTTTAACTTTCTTTACAAACATACACGTATGATTGGTAAACTTCGATTTGACCTCAAAGGCTCCCAAAATCAAATTTTGTTGTGGCTTCAAAAAGTAAGAGCTCCCTCCTACCCGGAATCCACCTCCCCCTAACAAACGGAATAAGATTTTAGTCTATGTCCTCATATACCAATGAATGAAAAACAGAAAAGAAGCTTATTCGATAACTACTTCCCATAAATCATTTCTATATTCTTTACAATGCTGACTCTTGAATTTCACACCCAGTGATTTTAGAACAAGATGTTTGTAGGCTTCACATATCATTGGGAAACCAGGCAGATTGTTCAGTTAGTCCCAAGCCGAAGAATAAAATGTACTTTTTCTAGACTCAACTTCACTTCCTTTATTTATTTGGAGTGTCCTTCTAAGACCATTGACTTACAAGAGCATAACTCAGCTGAGAATTTCATTGCCACACCATGGTACCTCAGAATGTGAACTTCCCCCTGAGATCCAAATATTTTACTCAATTTGTTGATTCATTTGAGATTTCCTCGTATAATGACAGTGATAATTTACCTCTCAACTTAAAATTTCGTCACCCATTGATTCAGCCACGTATGACCGAGAGATATATAGACCTATGGGACTTGCTTTCATGTTAAGAAGCCACAATCAGTGCACCAGAGTACAATTTTGCTAGTACACCATTGCACATTTTACATGCTCTACAACATCACGGCACATTGCACTATTTTTAAATCTCACCTGACGTTATACACAACAAAAAAAGTAATTGTCAGCAAGTTGTAGTAAGCAGATCAGCCAAAGGTAAATGGTTTTAGTGACCCTTTACTTACCCAAGTGGACAGGGCATGCCCGACGTAGAGGAGGAATTTGGCAGATCTTAAGTAGTTGCCACAGGATCCTAAGATGGAAATAACGAAAGGAATGCTATAAGTAATTCAAGTACCTACACTTTGCACATTTGCGTCTCGTCATTTTTCTTATTCAACTGCAAAGCAGACTTTTTTTTAAAAAGTTAATAATTTAGCACGTCTTCAAAGTAACAAATACAAGTGAGACAAACTATTGTATTTTCTGCCCCTGGCTACCCCCCACACCTTTTTCCAAACAGACTCAAGGCGGGTTATAAAAATTAATATGTAAGACACCTTTCTAGGTTAACACTGAGAACTCTGTTGAAATGGCGCTGGTGTCTAGCAGGGTGCTAACCTGGCATGCAGAAAATCCTACGGTATCTCCAGGTCCTTGGGTATCTCCAGGTAAAGAGCCTCAAGGGACAGAAATGAAGGAAGACCTTCTCTGCTCAAGGCCCTACCCAGCTGGTAGCTGAGCTAGATGGACCAACAGCTGTTCTCAGCATAAGGCCATACTGTCAAGATATCTACAGCTTTGCAGCCTATTTACATTCCATCATGTGCACATTTAACACACAGCCCCCTATTTTGCTATCCACTGCCTCAGTTCCACTTGGCAAACTGTTGGAGATTGTTCATGCACTACCCACACATGAGTGCGCCGCAGTCCAGACACATGCGATCTGGGAGGGGGACGACCCTTGGGCGGTTCAGTCGAATCCCATCTGTTCTTTTATACAGAAGCTAAATGCCAACACAAGTGCTTCGACACGCAAAAACCGAGCGCCCAAATCCACACAGGTGACTCTTCTGGCACATAGGACTCTATGGATATTGCAGTGGAAGAAATGGGCACCAAAGGCCCCAGATCCTGGACCAGACTGGCCTCCGAGTGCCCACAAGGTGCTCTCTCTACTGCTGTCCACGTTCCAGGAGGCAACCTGCCTCCTTCAATACCCCATCCACCTTGCCGGCTTCCTTTTCACAGACAGGTGAGGAAGGTAGATTTGAGCCAAATAGATTTGTGCCAAGGTTCAGACTGACCTGGTGGCTGGGGGAGGCTGGGGGGTCATGGGGACTAAAGTGGAAACAATGCACTCTGCACAAGAGCAGAGGCACTCTCTTCCACAGGGACACGGTTGTCCGCCAGTGGAAACAATGCCCTCTGCACAAGAGCAGAGGCCCTCTCTTCCGCAGGGAGACGGTTGTCAGCCAGTGGAAACAATGCACTCTGCACAGGAGCAGAGGTTCTCTCTTCCACAGGGACGCGGCTGTCAGCCAGTGGAAGCAACGCCCTCTGCACAGGAGCAGAGGCACTCTCTTCCGCAGGGACACGGTTGTCAGCTAGTGGAAACAATGCACTCTGCACAAGAGCAGAGGCCCTCTCTTCCGCAGGGAGACGGTTGTCAGCCAGTGGAAACAATGCACTCTGCACAGGAGCAGAGGTTCTCTCTTCCACAGGGACGCGGCTGTCAGCCAGTGGAAGCAACGCCCTCTGCACAGGAGCAGAGGCACTCTCTTCCGCAGGGACACGGTTGTCAGCTAGTGGAAACAATGCACTCTGCACAAGAGCAGAGGCCCTCTCTTCCGCAGGGACGCGGCTGTCCGCCCGGGCCGCTCCCGAGCCCCCCCCCCCGCCAGCGCCCCCCGCCCGGCTCACCGCAGCATCCCCGGCCGGCGGGCTGCGCGTCGGCGTGGGCGCGGGCCATGGCTCTTGCGCACGGCGGCTCTTCTCCGGCAGGCGGGCGGGCGAGGAGGAGGAGGAGGAGGACGGCAGCGGCGCGCAAAGGGGCTTCCCTCCCGGTGGGTCTCCCCCCACTTAGCTAGCACTGTAGCTGAAGCGGGGAAGCGATGGCCTTATGGGCGGCGGAGGGGGGGGGCTCCTCGGCCAGGCGCCGGACTCTGGCCGCCGCTCCGCCCGCTCCGCTGCAAGGCGACCTCTGGCCAGCTCCGGCCGCCCGGGCCGCCCTTTATAGCCAGGCTGCGGGGGGGGGGGGTGCGCGTGGGGGGGGGAGAGTCCCGGGGTCGCCTATCAGCGCCCGGCTCATCTGCATAGCCCCTCCCGTCCCGTCCAGCCCAGCCCGGCCGGCCGGCCGCTGCGCTCCTGGCCCGGTGCGTGGCGCGCGGCCGCTGGGCGGGGGGCGTCTTGCAGGGCGGCCCCGGGATCTCCGCCCCGCTGCCCTGCGGGGCTGGGCGGACTCCGCGGCCCGGCATGCGGGGCCGCCCTCGGCCTGGCTCGGGATCTCCGCCTTGGCGTGCGCCCGGGAACGCCGGGGCGTGAGAACGCACCGGCCCTGCTGGGTCACGGGCGCCCCAAGCTGCCTTGCAGTGAAGCCGAGCCTTGGTCCAGCAAAGTCGGTATGGGCTGCTCAGACCGGCAGCTGCTGCCCAGGGTCTTTCACATCACCCACTCGCCTAGTCCCTTCTGCGTGCCAAGCAGAGATGCTCTGCCACTGAACTAGGCCCCTCCCCAGAACATAAGTCAAGCCATGAACACATGAAGCTGCCTTCTACTGAATCAGACCCTTAACCCTAGGTTAGATGCTCTACCCTCACATTACCTACTTGCCTAGTCCCTTTAACAGGAGATGCCAGGGATTGAACCTGGGACCTTCTGCATGCCAAGCAGACGCTCTACCACTGAGCCACAGCCCCTCTCCAAGGCTCTCCAGGGTCTCAGGTGGAGGTCTTTCACATCACCTACTCGCCTAGTCCCTTCTGCGTGCCAAGCAGAGATGCTCTGCCACTGAACTAGGCCCCTCCCCAGAACATAAGTCAAGCCATGAACACATGAAGCTGCCTTCTACTGAATCAGACCCTTAACCCTAGGTTAGATGCTCTACCCTCACATTACCTACTTGCCTAGTCCCTTTAACAGGAGATGCCAGGGATTGAACCTGGGACCTTCTGCATGCCAAGCAGACGCTCTACCACTGAGCCACAGCCCCTCTCCAAGGCTCTCCAGGGTCTCAGGTGGAGGTCTTTCACATCACCTACTCGCCTAGTCCCTTCTGCGTGCCAAGCAGAGATGCTCTGCCACTGAACTAGGCCCCTCCCCAGAACATAAGTCAAGCCATGAACACATGAAGCTGCCTTCTACTGAATCAGACCCTTAACCCTAGGTTAGATGCTCTACCCTCACATTACCTACTTGCCTAGTCCCTTTAACAGGAGATGCCAGGGATTGAACCTGGGACCTTCTGCATGCCAAGCAGACGCTCTACCACTGAGCCACAGTCCCTCTCCAAGGCTCTCCAGGGTCTCAGGTGGAGGTCTTTCACATCACCTACTCGCCTAGTCCCTTCTGCGTGCCAAGCAGAGATGCTCTGCCACTGAACTAGGCCCCTCCCCAGAACATAAGTCAAGCCATGAACACATGAAGCTGCCTTCTACTGAATCAGACCCTTAACCCTAGGTTAGATGCTCTACCCTCACATTACCTACTTGCCTAGTCCCTTTAACAGGAGATGCCAGGGATTGAACCTGGGACCTTCTGCATGCCAAGCAGACGCTCTACCACTGAGCCACAGCCCCTCTCCAAGGCTCTCCAGGGTCTCAGGTGGAGGTCTTTCACATCACCTACTCGCCTAGTCCCTTCTGCGTGCCAAGCAGAGATGCTCTGCCACTGAACTAGGCCCCTCCCCAGAACATAAGTCAAGCCATGAACACATGAAGCTGCAAAATATTGTCAAAGGCTTTCACGGTCACAGTTCATTGGTTCTTGTAGGTTATCCGGGCTGTGTAACATGAAGCTGCCTTCTACTGAATCAGACCCTTAACCCTAGGTTAGATGCTCTACCCTCACATCACCTACTTGCCTAGTCCCTTTAACTGGAGATGCCAGGGATTGAACCTGGGACCTTCTGCATGCCGAGCTGATGCTCTACCACTGAGCCACAGCCCCTCTCCAAGGCTCTCCAGGGTCTCAGGTGGAGGTCTTTCACATCACCTACTTGCCTAGTCCCTTCAACTGGAGATTCCAGGGATTGAACCTGGGACCTTCAACATGCCAAGCAGATGCTCCACCACTGAGCCACGGCCCCTCTCCAAGGCTCTCCAGGGTCCCAGGCAGAGGTCTTTCACATCCCCTACTCACCTAGTCCCTTGAACTGGAGATGCTGCCGGGAATTGAACCTGGGACCTTCTGCATGCCAAGCAGAGATGCTCCGCCACTCAACCATGGCCCCTCCCCAGAACATAAGTCAAACCATGAACACATGAAGCTGCCTTCTACTGAATCAGACCCTCGGTCCATCAAAGTCAGTATGGTCTGCTCAGACAGGTAGCAGCTCTTCAGGGTCTCAGGTGGAGGTCTTTCCCATCACCTACTTGCCTAGTCCCTTTAACTGGAGATGCTGGGGATTGAAGTTGGGACCTTTTGCATGCCAAGCAGAGGCTCTACCACTGAGCCACAGCCCCTCCCCAGAAACACAAATTACACATGAAGCTGCCTTGGTCCATCAAAGTATTCTCTACTCAGACCGGCAGCAGCTCTCCAGGGTCTCAGGGAGATGCTGGGGATTGAGCCTGGGACCTTCTGCATGCCAAGCAGAGGCTCTACCACCAAGCCACAGCCCCTCCCCGTACAGGCCTGTCGAGTCCAGCAGTCTGTTCACACAGTAGCCATCCAGGTGCGTCTAGGAAGCCCCATAACAAGACGACTTCAGCAGCATTGTCCTATCTGCATTTCACAGCACCTAATATAAGAGGCATGCTCCTCTGATCCTGGAGAGAGTAAGGATGGAGCATGACTAGTATTAATAAGAACATCAGAAAAGCCCTGCTGGATCAGACCAAGGCCCATCAAGTCCAGCAGTCTGTTCACACAGTGGCCAACCAGGTGCCTCTAGGAAGCCTACAAACCAGACGACTCAGCAGCATTATCCTGCCTGTGTTCCACAGCACCTTATATAATAGGCATGCTCCTCAGATACTGAAGAGCAGGGGTGTCAAACATATGGTCTGGGGGCCAGATGCATTTTCCGACCGTCAGGTCACATCGCTCTCCCTGCACATTTCCTCTGTGTTTTCTGGAAGCTGGCTAAAAAGGAATCCAGAAAATGTGGGCAAGACATGCGGGGGTGGGGGAACAAGGTGACCTCTGACAATCGGAAAATGCAAGCATAATCAAAGCAAAGCCCCGAAGTAGTCAGCGGGGAGACCACGAGGAAACAGCCATGCATAAATGGCCCTATTCTCCGTTTCCCACAATACTCGGGGGCACCCGATGAAGAAATTTAGGGGGGCTTCAACACATTATCTCCAGACAGCTGAAATACAACTTTAACATTTAATTAATTATTTACATTTTTAAAATTACAGTAAAACCAAATAGTCTCCTATTCCCTATAACCCCTTCTGCTGCTCCTACTAGCAAACAGGAACAAAGCCTCAAATAATCATGTGAATTGTAATATGATACAACAGGGAGGCAGGACAGGACTGTGCTTCAGCTACCATTGGAACTGAGCCCCTCATTTGGGCACTGGTTGCCCGGGGCAGGGGGGCTCAGCCCCACCTGGCCAAGTTCAGGGGGGCTCGAGCCCCTCAGCCCCCCCACCCCATAGTTTACGCCTATGGGCAGGAGGCTGAACTAAATGGACCGCTGGTCTGATCCAGCAGGGCTCTTATGATGTTCTTACAACCAGGCAAGTTTTTTTAAGACCCCCGGGCCTCTTCATCAGGCTGCATGTTCAGTACCAAACATTTAAAATGTTTCAGGGCATGATGCGTACCAAGTTCAAGATGACACCAGAGACTACTGGGATTCAGTGGCAAAAAATTATTACTTGTTGAAAATATAGATGGTAGCCCCTAATCAGAGACCTTCCAACACTGTTCCCTTGTACGGCAGAGAGAAGAAGAAAAACAAGGCGAGCTGGTTTTTATAACCCACTTTTCTCTGCCTTTAAGAGGTCTCAAAGCGGCTTACAAACTCCTTCCCTTCCTCTCCCCACAACAGACACCCTGTGAGGTAGGTGGGGCTGAGAGAGTTCGGAGAGAACTGTGACTAACCCAAGGTCACCCTGCAGGCTTCACGTGGAGGAGTGGGGCAGTCTTAAAGCGGCTTACATTTGCCTTCCCTTCCCCTCCCCACAACAGGCACCCTCTGAGGTAGGTGAGGCTGAGAGAGTGTGACTAGCCCAAGGTCATCCAGCTGGCTTCATGTGGAGGAGTGGGGAAACCAACCCGGTTCACCAGATTAGCGTCCGCAGCTCATGGGGAGGAGTGGGGAATCAAACCTGGTTCCCCAGATTAGAGTCCACCTCTCTTAACCATATAAGAGCCCTGTGGTGCAGAGTGGTAAGCTGCAGTACTGCAGTCCAAGCTCTGCTCACGACCTGAGTTCGATCACAACAGAAGTCGGTTTCAGGTAGCCGGCTCAAGGTTGTTTCAGCCTTCCATTCTTCCCAAGTTGGTAAAATGAGTACCCGGCTTGCTGGGGGTAAAGGGAAGATGACTGGGGAAGGCACTGGCAAACCACCCCACAAAAAGAGTCTGCCTAGAAAATGTCGGGATGTGATGTCACCCCATGGGTCAGGAATGACCCGGTGCTTGCACAGGGAACCTTTACCTTTTTACCTCTTAACCATACACCACACTGGGGTGAAGTTTTTGAAAACTTGTACACCAAATTGTGGCAACGTGCCAC
This sequence comes from Euleptes europaea, assembly GCF_029931775.1. NCBI lineage: Eukaryota > Metazoa > Chordata > Lepidosauria > Squamata > Sphaerodactylidae > Euleptes > Euleptes europaea. Next base: position 54,283,049 of record NC_079326.1, read on the forward strand.
GCAGGATCTCCTCTTTGCACTGATTTCCTTCTCCTGCAATGCCTCAATTCCCCCGGAGAAACATTAACTGATTTGAATCCCCCCCCCCCTGGAAAAGGGACAGAGACTCAATGCTTGAAGAACCCCCTTGAGCCAATTCAACACAGCCTGGCCCAGGGCTGAGCACTCTTAGTCCGCTAACAGGAGTGCAGTTCAGCCCTCTTAACTTGGCACCGAAACGGTGGGTGGCTGCAGTCATCTCTGAAGGCTCCTTCCTCCCACGGTGTTCACCGGTTGTTCCCAATCTGCCTACTCTTTTCCCTTGTGATCATCCATCATCCATCAGGGAAATGCACAGCAAACGACTTTCTCTCCACCTCACAAAACTCCAGAGTGTGCCTGTTTGTTATGGCTCTTGAGCGAATGCAAGAGAACATTTGATTAAAATAGTATGCTTGGTTGACATCGGAACGGATCACATGTGTGCAGGACCCAACAAGACCAACTGCATCCTATGGAACTATGGAACGCATGGTTGCTTTATCCTCCTTTAATCCCTGTTTTAGCCAGGATCGAACGCACATTAGGCAAAACGCATGCGTTCAATCCAGGCTGAATCCTGGCTGAAACAGGGATTAAAGGAGGATAAAGCAACCATGCATTTTCTCCCTTTGACATCTTTTTTGCGTGTTCTGAACAGGGGGTGGATCGGCCGTTTATCTTAACAGGAGAGGTCACAGTGGGGCACTGCCCTGAAGGGGCTCCTGGAGGCCAGGAGCAAGCTGGGATGAGAGGTAAGAACAAAGGAAAGGCCATGCTGGATCAGAACAAGATCCACCAAGTCCAGCAGTCTGTTCACACCGTGGCCAACCAGGTGCCTCCAGGAAGCCCCGAAACAAGACGACTGCAGCGGCATTATCCTGCCTGTGTTCCGCAGCACCGAATATTATGGGCATGCTCCTCTGATACTGGAGAGAAAATAGGTATGCATCATGACTAGTATTCATAAAAACATAAGAAAGGCCCTGCTGGATCAGACCAACGCCCACTGAGTCCAGCAGTCTGTTCACCCAGTGGCCAACCAGGTGCCTCTAGGAAGCCCCCAAACAAGACAACTGCAGCAACAGCATCCTGCCTGTGTTCCACAGCACCTCATATAATAGGCATGGTCCTCTGATCCTGGAGAGAACAGGTATGCATCATGATTAGTATCCATTTTTACTGGTAACCATGAATAGCCCTCTCCTCCATGAACAGAATCTCATATCAGGCCTGAAATAAGAGAAGCCAAAATGATGAAAAAGTTCTTCGGAGCATGTGCAAAGTGTCCTGACTCCCGAGGGGAAATTATCTGCTCTGCTTATTCGGGATTCAGAGCCTGGCCTTTCAGTCAGTCTTCCTTTTTAAATAAGGTTCCCAGGTCCCTCTTCGCCACCAGCGGGAGGTTTTTGGGGTGGAGACGGAGGAAGGCGGGGTTTGGGGAGGGGAGGGACTTCAATGCCATAGAATCCAATTGCCAAAGTGGCCAATTTCTCCAGGTGATCTGATCTCTGTCGGTTGGAGATCAGTTGTAATAGCAGGAGATCTCCAGCTATTACCTGGAGGTTGGCAACCCTATTTTTAAAGAAAGTACAGACTGCCCATCTCTGCCACAATTTCCGTCCACCCCAGATGGGGCAGGGTGCCGTGTGTTGAGATTTCATCTCCTGTCCGGCAGAGTTCACTTTGAATCAAACGGGAAGTTGTGAGGTGGAGGCCAGGATACACCTCAGACGGGGCAGGCTGGGCACGGGTATGATCTATGTTTCCTGCAGTGTTTGAGAGTGAGTAGCGTAGGTGTAGTCCGAGTAAAGGAGGAGAAACGAATTTCAACCTAGGTCAAGAGGTAAAAAATGATCGCAGGAAGTGGGTTGCAAGAGACTGCCCGTATGATTCTCTCTTGATTTGTCCAATTTCCTCGATGCCAATGTCTAAGAACGACTCAGAATCATTAAATTAAGGGTGGGGAGGAGCTGGTGTTTCAGGAAGTCCTTTAGATAGGGTTGCCTACGTCCAGGTGGGGCCTGGAAAGAGGGTTGCAAGCTCCAGGTTGGGAAATAGCTGGAGATTTGGGGGGCGGAGCCTAAGGAGTGCAAGGTTTGGGGAGGGGGCTTCAATGCCATAGAGTTCAATTGCCAAAGCAGCCATTTTCTCCAGGTGAACTGATCTCTATCAGCTGGAGATCAGTTATAATAGCGGGAGATCTCCAGCTAGTGCCTGGAAGTTCACAAATAGCAAAGACCGAGGCTGGATTGAAAATTTTCATGAAAAAACCTCAACATCTTATAGTATCAGATGGGGTTATACATGTGATGAACTATTCTACTAAATTCTAATTCCTTCTCTAAAAGTGGTTGGGTCGGCAAACTGAAGAAGATTCGAAACGCGTCTTTGCGACGGACCCACCTTGGACCGCATTGTTGTTTTGTTTTGTTACTATTGTGATTGTAACATTGATGTTTATTATTTTGAGCCACGTGCTGCCTCTTTGTACAGTTACCACTATTTTCAGCATAGGTTCCTTCTTTCTCCAGTGCCTGGAAGTTGGCAACCCTACGCGATCTCCTGGCATTACAATTGTTCTCCAGACTACAAAGATCAATCCCCTTGGAGAAAATGACGGCTTTGGGGGGTGAACTCTGTGGCATTATTCCTGCTGTCCCCAGGACTCCATCCCCAAATCTCCAGGAATTTTCCTGCTCTTGAGTATTATTTGTGAGACTTCATGGCATACTTATATGAATTCTTATCTTTACCATTGAATGACAAAAATATACAGTGCAACTGTATAAATCTGAAACTTTAAAAATGGGGGTTTTAAATCCCCCCAGTACTAAATAATGCATTCTCTGTGCACGCACCTACTGTTGGCTGCTGGCACAGAGGCAGCTCCTCCGGAACAGGCTTCCTCAGGAGGTGGTAAGCTCTCCTTCCCTGGAGGTTTTTAAGCAGAGGTTGGATGGCCATCTGTCAGCAATGCTGATTCTATGACCTTAGGCAGATCATGAGAGGGAGGGCATCTTGGCCATCTTCTGGGCATTGAGTAGGGTCACTGGGGTGTGTGGGGAGGCTAGTTGTGAATTTCCTGCATTGGTCAGGGGTTGGACTAGATGACCCTGGTGGTCCCTTCCAACTCTATGATTCTATGATTTTAAACAATATTTTTAATAATTTTGTGTGCATTGGACCATTAGAAAGCAAAGGTGTAACTGTCACACCACAATACCTGTATCAGCTGTTAAACAAGAGCAACAACAAACAAACTAACAACAGCAGGCTTTCAGTTTCCCATGTGCATGGTATTTTATTTTTTTAGGTGAGAGGAAACATTGAAAACAGGCAGCATGGATCTGACTGCATGCCAGATCGAAGGGTCCAGTTTTCGGATCAATCCGGATATGTGATGTCCGGATAAGGGATACTCTACCAGTTTTCCAATTAACACAACTTTTCAGTGTTCCAGCAAACAACTCTTAGCAATGTCAGATACGGCATTATATTTCCACTTTGTGATATTGCTCAGGTGACATCATTTATTGTAGAGCATCTTCTGCAAAATTTGGTATGTAGGCTATTGCTAGAGGCCAACATACCAACCTGTGGACCAGTAATTTACTCTGTTGTGGATGCTCTAGTTTAAAATATTTCTGGCATCAATGTGATGCCTACATTTTGACTCTGTGAATCACACAGGTTGTCCTTCCTGAAGTTAAACATCAGTAAGAACGCCGGTTAAACAACAAATTACTCTATTAATACAGATGTCCCATCAAACAGAGTTAGGTGCATAATTCTCATTTTATTTAACACACCAAATCTTTCCCCCAGAGCTTGGGATCAAATTCACGAATGCTCACATTGTACTACATGACAAATTTCCAAAACAGACACCTTTCCTGATTATGCATGGGAGGTTTTGCCTTGGATTTGCCGCTCTCTAGATGCACATTTTCCCCAACCAAATTCTCAAAACAATAAGCCTCCGTGCAGAGTTCTGAGAATTCAGGTGGGGAAAATGTGCATCTAGAAAGCAGCAAATCCAAGGCGAAACCTCCCGTGCATAAATGAGTTTTATCAGCAGAATGGCAATCCCGTGAAAACATCTGTCAGTCCTACCAAGCGGCCACTTTCTCCAGGGGAACTGATCTCTATCGGCCGGAGATCAGTTGTAATAGCTGGAGATGTCCAGCTAGTACCTGGAGGTTGGCAACCCTAAACTCAGGACTTGCCCTCTCCCCCTTCCGGAGGAGAGGGTCCCAGCCACCTCATCTAGTGTTTAGTATTACTGTGGCACCTCCTTTGTCCTCTTGCTGAATAATGATATTTGGATAATCACGTTGACTAAAGTTGTTAAGCCTGAATTTTCTTTTATTTTCAAGTGTTTCTATACCCCTGAATACCAAATATTGGAATGAACTAAGTGATTTTGCGTCGGGGGTATAAAGGATGATTTAGGTTTCAAAAGATGATCCCTATGTTGTTGATTCTGAGTACCAAAAAAAAAAAATCTCTTAATTTTATTAATCTAATCAATTAAAAAATATCTATCCTGGTTTGAAATGCAGAGTATCTCGGAGCGGGGACAAACCCCAAACCTAGATCGAGGACCCTACGTTCCCTGTAAGCGCTCGTTCCGACAAATTAATCACTATGTTCGATGTCCCCTTCCTGATTTTGTGCTCTGGAATTTATTTCATCACTGTGAATACAGTAATTAGCATTTATTTGTGAGATAGCCTGAACGGCTGTTCATTTCAGTACACCTTCGTATTACAGCTTTCCCCCCCTTCTTTGAAGAAGAGTTGGTTTTTTATATGCTGACTTTCTCTACCACTTAAGACAGAATCAAACTGGCTTACAATCGCCTTCCCCTCCCCACAACAGACACCCTGTGAGGTGGGTGAGGCTGAGAGAGCTCTAAGAGAACTGTGACTAGCCCCAAGGTCACCCAACAGGCTTCATGTGGAGGAGTGGGGAAACAAACCTGGTTCACCAGATTAGCCTCCACCGCTTATGTGGAGGAGTGGGGAATCAAACCCGGTTCTCCAGATCAGACTCCACCGCTCCAAACCACCGCTCTGAACCACTACACCATGCTGGCTGAATCGTAGAACCACCTGGAGGTTGGCAGCCCTAGTATAATGCCATAGAAGGCACTCTCCAAAGCAGCTATTTCCTCCAGTGGAATTGCTCTCTGCAGTCTGGAGATCAGTTGTAATTCTAGGATAGCTCCCATCTCCACCTGGAGGCCCTGCTCAGTTCTCTTCCTGGGTTGCCACCGATTGGGGATATTTGATCCTTGGGGGTGGGGGGGAGTCTGCCACATGCCAGGCCAGGGTTCCCAATTGCTCCAGGGCCCGATTCAGTTTGGGAACATTTGGTCACGCCTTTCTGTCAAATGGGGTCAGGGAACCCTGACCCGACTCGTGGGAGACCTAACATTTAATTCTGCCCTGATTTAGACAATGATTAAACAAAGCTTTTTCTTGGCTACTTGACTGAGAAAAACAGAGCCGAACAAACTGAAGGATAACCCAGCGCTTCCCTGTCTCATCTCTGTGGGACACATAGGGATTATACATTTTGGATCTGCATGTAAAACAGTTTCCAAAAATCCAGTGTGTGAGCATTTAAATTATCTGCATCAAGCCATGTGTCTGGAAATTATGGAATCGCATACGGTGGCTGGAGCTGCAAGTATTGCACTGCAGTTTATCAGAGAGTTTCCTCTGTATTTTCACCATGTTCCTTTAATTGGTATCATTGGCCAACAAAGCATAGCTGGCATTCTGGGGATCTTGCCCGCATAGGACTTTCTCTGCCATTCTTTTCCAGACATTCTTTTCTAATGAGGCTGCACTGGCAAACCGACAGCACGTTCCCTTTCTGACAGCTCATATCAAAAGGGAGAAGCAAACGATACCGTGGTCATTTACGCATGGGTACTTGGACTCACATTCGCCCCCGTCTGACTCGGTTGTTGCTTGGAGTTCTGCATGAGTTTTCCGTCCATTAGAGATGACCTCGCTGCCAGCCCTCGCAATGTCCGGGTCTTCCCGTTCCTCTGTTAACCCGACTCTTCCCTCTCCCCTGAGCTCAGCCCGGCTGAAATCTCTGTGCAGAAGGCAAAGCACGGGCCACAGGAAGATTGGCATCTCTCACAGCCAATCACAAAGCAGCGTGTAAAGAGGTGGGGATTCAAATGCTTCCGGCTTCCTCGGAGCTCTTTCTGATCTAAAGAAAGAGCTTGAGAAGGTGCAGAGAAGAGCTACTAGTCGAAATGGATACTACTCATGATGATGCATCCCTATTCTCTCCAGGATCAGAGGAGTTGGCCACTGTGTGAACAGACTGCTGGACTTGATGGGCCTTGGTCTGATCTAGCAGGGCTTTTCTTATGTTCTTATGCTGTATCCACAGATCTTCCCAAGGGACAGTCAACACACAAGCCAAGAAAATATGGGATAAAGTTTTAATTTCCCCACACCCACCTGCACATAATCTATCCAACCAGCGCGCTCCTTGGAATCTGCCCACCAAACCAGCAGAGGAGGAAGCATTCAGCCTAGCCAAAAGAAAAGCCCTCTGATATTTGGAGACAATCCATTGATAGGGTTGCCAGCCTCCAGGTGGTGGCTGGAGATCTCCTGCTGATCTCCAGGCGACATAAATCAGTTCCCCTGGAGAAAACGGCCGCTTTGGCAATTGGACTCTGTGGCATTGAAGTCCCTCCCCAAACCCCACCCTGCTCAGGCTCCACCCAAAAAACATCCCGCCAGTAGCGAAGAGAGACCTGGCAAAGTTACTGAGGTCCCTCCCCTCCCCAAACCCCACACTCCTCATGCTCCATCCCCAAAATATCCAGGTATTTCTCAACCCGGAGCTGGCAACCCTATTAACCACTATGCAACCCTATCCATTGATTAAAATAAAATGGAAAGGTTTGAGGGGGCACGATACCAAAAGAACAATGTTGAGTGTCCTCTAAAAGCCCTGAAGGGCAATCCCATCCAGAGTTACACTGGTGTAAGACCATTGACTTCAATGGACTTGGAAGGGTGTAACTCTGCCTGGAGTTGCCCTGTAAATGTGCCTGTCCCATTGCGGGGTGGCCGTTTTTCTTTGTATGAATCAGTGGAGTGCGTTGATTTGCACAGAGTCATAGAAACAACATTTAATTTAATTGATTGAGAGCATTTATGTCCCCCACTGTTCTCCCAACACAGTCAGGACCTAGGGCGGGTAACAACCACAGATGTAATGCACAAAACAATCCTCTTCACACTTCATTAAAATACATAATTAAAAACAGGCTATTAAGACAGATAATTCCAAGAGTTAAGCCCGTGCCCATTCAAGATGCCCCATAAACTCTTGAATTCATTATGTCTTATAGCCTTGCCGGAAGGCCGTGAGGGTAGACACCTATCTCAACTCTTCTGGGATACTATTCTATAGCAGTGGTTAGGGTTGTCAACCTCCAGGTAGTAGCTGGAGATCTGCTATTACAACGGATCTCCAGCTGATAGAGATCAGCTCCCCTGGAGGAAACGGCCGCTTTGGCAATTGGACTCTGTGGCATTGAAGTCCCTCCCCTCCCCAAACCCCGCCCTCCTCCGTCTCCACCCCAAAAACCTCTCGCCAGTGGCAAAGAGAGACCTGGCAACCCCTGCGTTTCCCCGTGTTTTTCCCGCATTTTCAAATTCGAGATAAAACAGGTTCCTGAAAAACACGGGTAAAACGTGGGGAAATGCAGGGGGAGAGCGCGGCGACCTCTGACAGTCGGAAATGGCATGAATAATCAAAACAAAGACCCAAAGGCGTTGGAGGGGTGACCACGAGGGAAACAGCCATGCATAAAAGGCCTTTGTGACCTTTTTTCACAAAGGAGGGAACTCCCAGCGCAGGACCAAGCTCTCCATTATTCAGGATGATGCCTGGGAAATTAAACAGAAAATGATACTAAATTACTCTACCCCTGTCGTGTAATCCTATACATCATGAAGACAGTCTTAAACCCATTGAAATCTGGGTAAGTCTGCAGGTTGCAAGTGCCCTCTTCACTACCGGCGGAAGGTTTTTGGGGCGGAGCTTGAGGGGGTGAAGTTTGGGGAGGGGAGGGACTTCAATGCCATAGAGTCCAATTGCCAAAGCAGCCATTTTTCTCCAGGTGAACGGATCTCTGTCGGCTGGAGTTCAGTTGTAATAGCAGGAGATCTCAAGCTAGTACCTGGAGGTTGAGAAAAATATGCACAAGTACTACTGGGATAGTTGTGGAAATATAATACTAGGCTCAAGCCAAATAATATAAATAATACACAAGCAAACTATGCAAACATATATTGTGAACAACGTGTAACATCTACAAACAAGTCAAAACAACACTCATTTGTAGATGTTACACGTTTGTATGTTACAACACTTGTTTGTAGATGTTACACGTTGTTCACAATATATGTTTGCATAGTTTGCTTGTGTATTATTTATATTATTTGGCTTGAGCCTAGTACTATATTTCCACAACAAGTACCTGGAGGTTGGCAATCCTAGCTGGTCGCCTTTGAACAAAAGTGCCAAGTCAACACAGCGCATTAATTGTCGAGTCACGGCAATTACCACGTCTTTAAGATTCATTTGGCCTAATTCGTGTTTCACTCCAGCGCCACAGTTTCCGGGTTTTCTATCATACCGTTTCCCGGACTCTTGCAACATTGCTGCAGCTGGAATGCCCGGCTTTTTTGTTTCAAGTTCTTGCTACTTTCGGGACTTTGTACTTGTATATTGATATTTGCAGTTTGCAAACATGTGATTTATGTCATTGTCTATTGAAAATTGAATTATATATATTCAGAACGCCATCAGTGCTTGTTCGTGTTTATCAACTCCAATTTAAGCACGAGGAATTTTTTGAATCAGTACCTGGAGGTTGGCAATCCTAGCCGGTCGCCTTCGAACAAAAGTGCCAAGTCAACACAGCGCATTAATTGTCGAGTTACGGCAAATATTTTCACTGCAGCGCTCCCATGCACAGGGTCATTCGTTCAATGTCCCTTGTAGAACATCATCTTTGCAAACGATGTTGCATCCGCGAAGAAAACTGAATAGCTGGAAGTTATGCAAGATGAACTTCCTGTTTTGCTAGGCACCACCTAGGCCGAGAAGCCTTGCAATAATCACTGCACAGTTTTCGGAGGCCACAGCATCAGGTGACAGGCAGGATCTGTGTGCGAGAGCCTCAGGGCTTCCATTGTACGTCTGATCTCAGCCAGGGGAATGAAACAGAGAAGGAATCCCGAAGTTTGCCAGTGAGAGAAATCTCCTGAGTAGGGGAACCTGCTGCTTGACTTCTAGCTTTTATTCTTAAAAAAAAAAAAAAAAGGTGGGAATTCAGAGGAATTAACCTGTGGCAACAGATCATTATAATGTTCTTGCACTATTGTAAAATAGCAATTACCAATTTTTTAAAAGGCCCTAAGAAAACCCTCTGGTGGAGCAGAAGGGAAAATGGAGCCCCCCAAAGGGCGGGTGGAAAGGAAACAGCACTCATGTGTACAGGGCCGGCGGGTTGCTAACTCCAGCTTGGGAAATTCCTAGAAATTTGGGTGTGGGGCTTATGGAGGGTAGAGTTTCGGGAAGGGAAGGAACTCAGCAGGGATTTGATTCCATAGAGCCCCACCCTCCAAAGCAGCCGTTTCCTCCAAGGGACTAAAGGATGCCAGGTCGCCACCAGCAGGAGTGTTTTTGGGGCGGAGCCTGAAAAGGGCGGGGTTCGGGGAAGGGAGGGACTTCAAGGCCATAGAGTCCAATTGCCAAAGCGGCCATTTTCTCCAGGTGAACTGATCTCTATCGGCTGGAGATCAGTTGTAATAGCAGGAGATCTCCAGCTAGTACCTGGAGGTTGGCAACCCTAGCAGTGCCTTTTTAAACACCTAAATGGAACCTAGGAAATGACATAATCATTACTTCTTTTGCAACCCAAACACACGAAGATACAAAACAGACATCCCAGACAGAATAACAACCAACAGTGACATGGTTTTTTTTTGAGTGAGTCCCCATCGGGTAACAAAACACTTGGGAGATCCTGCCTCTTTGGTACCATTTTCTGGATTTTCTCTTAAGCAGGGCTGCTTGTCTTTTCCTGTTGTTCTCTGATTCATGGCCAAAAAGCCAAGGACCACAGCTCCAACGGCGTTGGTGTTTTCCAACGGCGAACAACATCCTCTTGGAATCCCTATTTAATTCTCACGCCTCTGTTAGTCAGGGCTGGCTTTGAACCCAAATCCCTTTTTCTTTCCATTTGCTAGATTTGGCCGAGCACCATCATAACAAGTTACAGCGGTAAACATCTAGGAAACGCCACGAAACTGTTGTGTTAAAGGGACTAATTTGTTGGATCAGCACTGAAGTCGCCGTGAGCTCCCGTTTCCTTCGCACCGGACAACAATAAGGTTGTTTTTCCCGCTCGTCGTTCGAAGACTCCTGTTCAGGATCTTATTTCACTGCCTTATCATCAGCGATCTCATTCCTATTGCTGCTCATAATTTGCTTAGTACAACTGGGCCACTCGCTATAAATGACTTCACTGTCGCAATCCCCCTTCCACCCTCCCCAGGCATTTTCGCTTGTGTGGCTTCCACGTGATGCCGTAACATATTTTGGATTTTTAAAAAAAGGCTGCAGGAAGAATCAAGAGTACAGATAAACTGCAGTGCGTGAACGCAGCCTCACAAGTCAATTTTTCTTCAACCCCCCCCCCCCAATATCCCTAGGGTTGCCAGCTCCAGGTTGGAAAATACCAGGAGATTTTGGGGGTGGAGCCTGAGGAAGGTGGGGCTTGGAGAGGGGAGGACTTCAATGCCACAGAGTCCAATTGCCAAAGTGGTTGTTTTCTCCAGGGGGACTGATCTCTGTCGCCTGGAGATCAGTTGTAACAGCGGGAGATCTCCAGCCACCGGGAGGGTTTCCTACGCTATCCTTGATAAGAAGTTGTTGTTCATAGGCCTGAATTATAAAGCACTGGGAAATTGCTAGTCAATTCCGCTGAAACATCGGCAAGCTGATGAAGTAATAGGATCGAAACGTGCGCTGGATCGACCCCACGTTCTTGCCTTCTTGCCTTGCTCCACTGTTGAGCCTACTATACTGCATTTTGTGCTTTACTGCAACGTTCATGGACCTTCTATAGTTAAAGACTACATTAGCGACGCTCCAGATTACAGAGTTGATTTGTCCTGTTCATATTTAAAGCCCATGCAGGCTAAACATTGTTGTTTGTATAATTTTTAAAGTTGTTTGTTTTGTATGGATTATATACGATTCTGGACACATGGACATGAATATTATGCTTAGACATGCATATAATGTCTTTCTAAATTAAATTGCATATTAAATATTGGGTTATGAAAATAATGCGCACACAGCTTGATTAAGAATTCATATATTGTTTATCATTTATTTAGTTACACTTTAGTATATAAGTGACATAACAGTTGAGCCTCCGTTCTGTTTGTTCTCTGTAGTCTGTACTAGTTCAGCATACATTATTTCGTTGATTGTAACCACCTGGAGGTTGGCAATCCTACATAGCCCAATGTTTTATTCCTTTGGGTGGCAGTCGATCTGCTATGACAAAACTGCATAAAATTAAATCGTGTTAAACAAAGCAATCAAGCAATCATTCCCAAACCTCTTATTTAATCCAGTTAGGTGTGGTGGTAGTGACAAGGAACTCATTTGTATACGCACATATGTTCAGCATGAAGGTAGGTACACATGAACACATGAAGCTGCCTTATACTGAATCAGACCCTTGGGTCCATCAAAGTCAGTATTGTCTATTCAGACCGGCAGCAGCTCTCCAGGGTCTCAAGCAGGGGTCTTTCCCATCACCTCCTTGCCTAGTCCCTTTAACTGGAGATGCCGGGGATTGAACCTGGGACCTTCTGCATGCCAAACAGATGCTCTACCACTGAGCCACAGCCCCTGTTTGCCAATAAACACACACTGTATCTAGCACAGGATGGGCTGTTTCAAAAGCCCCAAGGGGCCAACTTTTGATCTGAAGTTTTTTGAAAGGACCTTTTCACTTACAAATTTAGCAAGAAGAAGCTAGGTATCTAGTGTGGTGTAGTGCCTAGGTTGCTAGACTAGGACCTGGGAGACCCAGATTCAAATCCTGCCCCAGCCATGAGACAAACTGGGGTGAACTGGAGCCAGTTTACCTACCTATACATTTTGACTCCGCTTTTCTTCCAGGGCAAATGTTTCCCCTGCTCCTCCTACTTCTTACTCTCCTTCTAACCTACCGCACAGAATAGTTGTGCAGTTGATGGAGGGATGGAGGTGGGGAAGTGGGGAAGTGTTGTCTCTTCATTCAAAGTGTGGGAGGGGGGCGACAGCTTCTCTGTTTTTACATTGTAGATTCAAATCTCCTCATCAGCTATTTTAAAAGTTTCACTCAGAATCTTGACAACATTTCTGTTGCCTTTTTAGGAGCTTTCGTCAGGTAAAAAAAAGAAAAAGCCTTTAAACACGGGGCTTTTTCTCCAAACTTATTTTGTGCCATTCAGCGCTATGAAGCAATTGCGCCCTTGAGAGAACAAACTGCAGTAACGCTGAATAAAGAGGATTAAAAAACAAAGTGCACCTGGACTCCCATCACCATTCGAAAGAAAGTTGAGTGGAGTCCCAAGGACATCGTGTTTATGATTCATGTTACTTTTCTGGCTTTGAGAAAACGGCCCACGTGCAAAAGGGGTTATTGTGGTTATTTGTCAGCAAAACATCTGCTCATTTCTATTGTGTGTGTTGAGTGCCGTCAAGTCGCTTCCGACTCATGGCGACCCTATGAATGAAAGTCCTCCAAAATGTCCTATCTATCATTTCTATTAGCAACACACAAAGCGTTTGTTGACATTTATTTATTTACTTAATTTAATTCAAAGGGGAACCAAAGTGGTTCTCCTCTCCTCCATATATTCTCACAACAACCCTATGAGATAGGTTAGGCCAAGAGTGTGTGACTGGCCCAAGGTCACCCGGCAAGCTTCCGTGGCAAAGTGAGGATTCGAACCTGGGTCTTCTCAGACCCAATCCAACGCCCTAACCACTACACCACACTAGCTCTCCACACCACACTGGAACCACTTTTCAATTCAGCAAAAAAAAAAAAAGTGCCCACGCAACAATTAACATGTTTTATTTGAAAATAAAAGGTGCCCTTATAAATGACCACTGGACTCCAGTTTAATTTTGCTGCTGTTGACGAACATTGCTACCTGTCCGGAATTCTTCTCATAAATGTACTTTCCCAGCCAAAACCAGTCATTTAGACGCCAATTGCTCAACTTCAGCATCTGAGTTTTTCTTTCTGGCCCACAGCGAAGCAAGATTATTGATGCAAGTTTCCACGGCTGAGTGGGGATTCAAACCTGGGTCTCCCCAGGGCAGTGCAAGTCGTGAACCATTACCCCATACTAGCTGTCGGGAATCAAGAGATATTGTTCTACTTCTTCCAGTAGTTTCTGAGTACTCAAGCATAAAGAAGGATTCCCTTCCTGGTTATCTAGTTCCAGCACACATCCACACGTAGGGTTGTCGGGTCCCTCTTCGCCACTGACGGGAGGTTTTTGGGGTGGAGGCTGAGGAGGGCGGGGTTTGGGGAGGGGAGGGACTTCAATGCCATAGAGTCCAATGGCCAAAGCGGCAATTTTCTCCAGGTGAACTGGTCTCTATCATATGGAGACCAGTTGTAATAGCAGGAGATCTCCAGCCACCACCTGGAAGTTGGTAAGAATACACCAATACTATAAAGTAGATTAAGCAAGGCAATATTACCTTGCTTAAACCACCTGGAAGTTGGCAACCCTACACACACACACACACACACACACACACAGAGCCCACGGTTATTTGTAACTTTCAACATGTAATACTTCCCATTTTCCGTGGGGATTAAAAATAATCTATATTCATTATTTTTATGCCAATGAAATTAAATTTCCTTATTGGGATTTTCTTGATCCATAGGAGGACCATGTGATCGATAGCGTCCAGGGAAAAGATCAACATTATTTTTCTTTCAATGGATTTCTAAGAGATTTCTTTTTGTAGCTGTGACTTCATATAATTAATGCTTTTGTTGGCTTTCTCAGCCCCCTCCCCCGTATTGTGAATACTGCGATTTTATTGTATTCTTGAGGACCGGTGGGGTTGATGAGGTAGAGTATAAATATTTTAGTACTTTGAAAAAATACATTAAATTTTTGGATCACTTTTAGAATAAAAATAATCAAAGGTTTCAATGTAGTAATGATGAAGGTTCTTATGGGGAGTCCTTGAACTATATCCAGTAACAAACAAATGGCATCAACATCTTATTTTGCACAAGCATAGGGCATGTTGGATGTGTGAATTGCTGCTGAGAGGGTTGGTTTGGGGCTGTTTATTTCTGCAAAATACTTCTTGAAATTAGCCCGGGGTATAAGGTTGCCAGCTCCTGGTTGGGAAATACCTGGAGATTTTGGGGGGTGGAGCCTGAGGAGGGCAGGATTTGGGGAGGGACTTCAATGGGGTATAATGCCATAGATTCCACCTTCCAAAGATGCCATTTTCTCCAGGTGAACTGATCTCTGTCACCTGAAGATCAGTTGTAATAGCGGGAGATCTCCAGCTACCACCTGGAAGTTGGCAATCCTACCAGTGTAGGATTTCCCCCCTATGGGGGTGCTATAAATTGGCTGCAACTTGACGGCACATTGTACCAAGAGGATGGGTTCTGAGGATAAGTAATGCCTGGCTGACATTTTATTGGGGAGGTCCTAAAGGTAATCTCCTTACTAGTGTTGCCAACTTCCAGGCGGGGCCTGGAGATCGCCCAGAATTATAACTGATCTCCAGACTACAGAAATCTGTTCCCCTGGAGAAAATGGCTGCTTTGGAGGGTAGAATCTGGCAATACCTGCGCGGATCCCTCCCCTCCCCAAACTCTACCTTCCCCAAAATCCCAAAATCTCCAGATATTCACTCCCAAAATCTCCCAAAATCTCCCGATATTTCCCAACACAGAGTTGGCAACCTGACCCTCTGTACTTTGGGTTCTCAGCAAGAACTGCGCAGCCAAAGCCGGCAGCCTGGGCTATGACATTAATAGGGGTCAATTGTTCCATGAGTTGTGCAGAGACCTGCTAATTTGCTAGTGTATTCTCCAAACCAGATATAATAATCTGCTTTATGCTGCCCAGCTGTGGTGTTTATGTACCCTGTCATTACCTGTCAGGCTGACCCAAAAGAGGACGCGGCCACGAGGCGTGTTCCTAAGCGTGGACAGCCAGCCAACAAAGCCTACCCATGAAATATTGAGTGCTCCTTGACTAGGGTGGCCAGCTCTGGGTTGAGAAATACCTGGAGATTGAGGGGGCGGAGCCTGAGGAGGGCGGGGTTTGAGGGGTTTATACTGCCTCTGGACATGGAGGTTCCATTTCACCTGAACAGCAAATGGAATGACTGATGGAGCTACCCTCTGAGAACATGCGCGATCCCCTTTGAAAGCCACCAAAGAATCTCCATATTGCAAGACACAGGCAAGGTATAATTAGAAAGCATATGATGCAGAAACGGTATGGAAGTCCAGCAGCTCTGGGCCTGGCCTACCCTTGGATCTGCTAGAAGCCCTGTGCCTCGGCTTTCCAAAACATTAAAAATAAAAGCAATAACCAGAGATCCTTCCTCACTGATCCATTTGTGAGTTCCAGTTTCCCTGACATCTTTCTAAGCATTTAGAAATATGCTGATGCTGTTGACCTGGCAGTGGTTCTTGTACAAATTCCCACAACGCATGGCCAGAGGAGATCAGGAACTTCACCTTGGCAGTCAAGCATATGTGCCCCATGGAAACGGCATGAAGCACTCACAGTAGCATCCTGAGTCAAGATTCTTGACAACTGGCTGAGTATAGAATGCATCAAAGTCAATGGGATTATCTGCATTACATTTGCAAATGCTGTCTGTCTGTCTGTCTAGATCTGTTCTGTCTATTTAGATTTGGGTCTTTTATGCATGGCTGTTTCACTCACCATCACCCCTCCGACGCCTTCAGGTGTATGTGTTGATTATGCAGGCAGTTTCTGACGGTCAGGGGTCGCCTCGCTCTCCCCCTGCGTTTCCCCACGTTTTCAGAGACCTGTTTTATGTCAGATTTGAAAACACAGACAAAATGCAAGGAAAGGCAGGGGGAGAGGGAGGCGACCCCTGACGGTCGGAAACGGCCTGCATAATCAACCCAAAGACCTGAAGTCATCAGAGCGGTGATGGCAAGTGAAACAGCCATGCAAAGAAGACCTTGTTCTCCAGCAAGTCTGGAAATTCTGCTCAGTCACCCTCAGGCTGCTGAGATTGCACCAGGCGTTCAATGCACATTTTTAAAGCTTAGCATTAACAGACTCCTTTAAAAAAACAAAAAAACTGAGATTTTTCAGGATTCTGTGTTCTTCACTGGGTTTGGCTGTATTATTCAGGGACTAAACAGAGTAGGCCCTGACCTGGATGGCCCAGGCAAGCCTGATCTCGTCAGATCTCAGAAGCTAAGCAGGGTCAGCCCTGGTTAGTATTTGGATGGGAGACCACCAAGGAAGTCCAGGGTTGCTGTGCAGAGGAAGGCCCTGGCAAACCACCTCTGTTAGTCTCCTGCCATGAAAACCCCACAAGGGGTCGCCATAAGTCGGCTGTGTGCGAGAGGGCATCTTGGCCATCTTCTGGCCACTAGGGGTGTGGAGGGGGGAGGTAGTGGTGAATTTCCTGCATTGTGCAGGGGGTTGGACTTGATGGCCCTGGTGGTCCCTTCCAACTCTATGATTCTATGACTTGACGGCACTTTACACGCACACAGAGTAGACACTGGTTTTTACCATTGTATAATATATTATGGCTTAGATCCCCCAGAGGTTTTCCATGGGCAGAGGGATTTGGTTACAGAGTGCAGCTTTCTCACCTTTCCTCTCCTGCAGTAGCCTGAAGTACCCCCATAATATCCTGTTCCTGGTGGTCCTCCATCCGTAATACCACAGAGCCCACCCTCCGAAGCAGCCATTTTCTCCAGAGGAACTGATCTCTGTCGTCTGGAGATCAGCTGTAATTCCAGGAGATCTACAGGTCCCAACTGGAGGTTGGCAACCCTACATGAGGGGGCCTTTGTGATGGGTGGGTGGGGGCCATTGGGCACTGTCTACCCAGGGGCCCCCAAATTAGGGTTGCCAGGTCCCTCTTCTCAACCGGCGGGAGGTTTTTGAGGCGGAGCCTGAGGAGGGTGGGGTTTGGGGAGGGGAGGGACTTCAATGCCATAGAGTCCAATTGCCAAAGCGGCCATTTACCCCAGGGGAACTGATCTCTATCGGCTGGAGATCAGCTGTAATATCCGGAGATCTCCAGCTAGTACCTGGAGGTTGGCAACCCTACCCCAAAACCTGGAACCGGCCCTGTCTAAATCTTCATATCATATCTCATACCATATCATATTTGCTAAACTGTTTAACATGAGTAAATTAACTCGTTATCACCAATTACAGGTGCAGCGCTTATCTTGCCCGCTTTTAAATTTGCATACACATGTCTAGAAATTACCACATTTTATAGCCTTTTAACCTCACTGTTCATGATAGACTAAGCTCTATGGCCATGTATGCATGGCTGTTTCCTCGCGGTCACCCCGCCAACTACTTCGAGGCTTTGCTTTGATTATGCTTGCATTTTCCCACGGTCAGAGGTCGCCTCGCTCTCCCCGCGCATTTCCACGTGTCTTGCCCGCGTTTTCTAGATTTGTGTTTAGCCAGCATCCAGAAAACGCAGGGGAAACGCACAGAAATGCGCGGGGAGAGCGAGGCGACCGCTGACGGTCGGAAAAGGCATGCATAATCAAAGCAAAGCCCCGAAGTAGTCAGTGGGGTGACCGCGAGGAAACAGCCGTGCATAAATGGCCTATGTGTTTATTCTCAGGGTTGCCAGGTCCCTCTTCGCTAAGCTAGTATCCCACTTGGGAACCTGTGGACATTGCTGTGGCTTAATAGTGTACTTTTGTGGACTTTGTTATATTCTGGAATTACCATTACATGGATGAGATAATATGGGGCTGAAGAAACCAAGGTGAAACGGCCGTCCCCCATCTTTGGATTTATATTCACTGGATTCACACCAGATGAACATATTATACAATTGGAACTAACCAACTTTGATAGACTTAAGAAGAGGACTTTTTTGCCTGGTTATTCTATAATCCATGTATATATTGTACATTGTTTAGTCACTGCTGTTAGTGTACATTGTATAGTCACTACTGTTAGGTCTATTTGTCTCACACTGCTGTCTTTGATGTTTTGGTCTTATTAACATTTGCATTTTTACTACCTAGTGGTTGGCAACCCTAGTTTATTCTGGATGTCTCGTGTTCCCTTGAGATGGGTCAGCATTCATACAGATAATCCGGCCTGGAAAATCTCTGCCCAGTGATTCTTCTGAACGTCTGCCTCGGCCAAAGGTCCCAGGAATGAGGGCATAGGATTGCAGCGTTAACTTCTCCGTCTTTCAATTTCCTCGCCCGCAAACTACAATATACCAGGAATGATGAATGCAGGGCCATTAATATTTCTGCCTAAGTGGTGCGCATAGTACTTAACTGTGCTTTAATGATTGCGACGACCCATCCGCAGCACTATAAAACGTATAATAGAGGCAAAGGGGTATGAGATAAGGTCTTCCGCAGACATTGAGATACGCAGGCAGACCGTAATTTGAGCAGCTATTAAAGCAGTTAGTTATCGCTTTGAAATTACTAATACATAGACACTATCCGTCACTCTGGTGGATTATTACAGGGTTGCTCCCAAAAAGGAAGGCCCTATTCCAGAGCGGTTAGAGGAAAGGGAGGAAATTAATGAATGATGCAACTCAGTGCTTCAGGATGGATTTGCATCGGCAGCCGAGTGGGGAATTAGTGGGGAAATCAGTCGAGAAAATATTTTCTCTTTTAATTACACGTTGCTGGAAGCTTGGTGTTTGCCTGAGGTTAAATGCATCACAGGGCCCCGGCTTCGAGCCTGGCGTGCCGGTTGTAGAAAAACCTGATAAACATCCCCTGTTTGTGTTCGGCCGGGATCGGTTCCTCGCCCTCGCCACGGGCCGGAGCGCACCGCGATGTTGCACGTGAACGGCTGTAAACACCTAGGTTTTCCCACTCAGTCGAATGAGGTGTGTCTGTTTGCAGGCTCGACCTGGCAGCCTGCTCGCTTTTCACAGGCAGGAACTGGAGGCTGCCAGGTCAGTTGGTTCATGGGGAGAAATGACATTTCTCCATTTGGATGTTTAACAGGGGTGTCGCAAGGCAGTCCTCAGCTCTAGCAGCTGAGTGGTAGAGCACCTGCTTGGCGTGCAGAAGGTCCCAGGTTCAATCCCCGGCATCGCCAGTTAAAGGGTCCAGGCAAGTAGGCGATGTGAAAGACCTGAGACCCCGGAGAGCCACTGCCGGTCTGAGTAGACAACACTGACTTTGATGGACCGAAGGTCTTATTCAGTATAAGGCAGCTTCATGTGTAAAGCAAGTCAATGGTTTGCTTCAATGGGGGATATTCTGGATCTTATCAGTGTAAAACTGTTCAGATCCAACTCTGTCTTACCTAAAGTCCCAACGAAGAAGAAGAGTTGGTTTTTATATGCCGACTTTCTCTACCTTTTAAAGAGAATCAAACCAGTTTACAAACCCTTCCTGTCCCTGCAGCAGACACCTTGTGAGGTAGGTGAGGCTGAGAGAGCTCAGAGAGAACTGTGACCAGCCCAAGGTCACCCAGCTGCATGTGGAGGTTCTCCAGATTGGAGTTCGCCGCTCATGCTGAGGAGTGGGAGGACCAACCCAGTTCACCAGATTAGAGTCTGCCACTCATGTGGAGGAGTGGGGAATCAAACCCGGTTCTCCCAGATTAGAGTCCGTCGCTCATGTGGAGGAGTGGAAGAACCAACCTAGTTCACCAGATTAGAGCAGGATGAAAATCCCCTCCCTGAAACTCATGGGGTGTTACTGAGAATTGAGGACGTCATACTAGCCACGGCAATTAAATGTGTTAGTCACAATCCAACAGAGAGAGCAGCATGCTTAAGACCACTGAAAATATCGATTGGATTTTATGGTCCATTTGTCTATCTTCCTCACCTTCCTTCCCCTTGCAGCCCACTGTGACCCCCGTACTCTTCCTGTAAAAATGTTTTCCCTAATATCCAGCTGGTACCTTTCTGTCCTCAATTTAAGCCCATTATTGTGAGTCCTCCCCTCTGCTGCCAACAGGAACAGCTCCCTGCCCTCCTCTAAGGGACAGCCCTTCAAATACTTAAAGAGAGAGATCCTGTCCCCCTCAACCTCCTTTTCTCCAGACTAAACATTCCCAACTCCCTCAACCTTTCCTCATAGGGCTTGCTCTCCAGGCCCATGGTCACCCTCGTCGCTCTCCTCTGCTGGTTGTTACCATGTGGAAGCTACGACAGTTGCAGTGGTTGGCGATGTAATAGGGGAGCTGAATCTCACATATTGGTTCAAATTCTTGGGGGACATCTTGGGTCTCAAACAATATTACCAACATGGTATAATATTTTCTGCTGCGTGGTCTACAGCAACAACCTACCATATCACTGACATCTTTCTATTGGGCATGGGGTAGGGGTCACTGGAGATGTGGTGGGGAGGTAGTTGTGAATTTCCTGCATTGTGCAAGGGGTTGGACTAGATGACCCTGGTGGTCCCTTCCAACTCTATGATTCTATTATTCTATCCAACGACACTTGAACCAGGATCCCGTTGTTCCACACTAAACCTGACCACAAGCTGTTCTACAGTGAAAAATGGGAGCGCCGTCATAGGTGTAGTGGTTCAGAGCGGCAGACTCTAATCCGGTGAACCGGGCTGGTTTCCCCACTCCTCCACATGAATCCTGCTGGGAGACCTTGGGCTAGTCACAGTTCTCTTAGAGCTCTCTCAGTCTCTCTCACAAGGTGTCTGTTGCGGGGTGAGGAAGGTGATTGTAAGCCACTTTCAGACTCCTTAAAATATAGAAAATCAGGGGATAAAAACCGACTTCTCCTCCCCCCCTCCCCCCTCCTCTTCTTCTTCTCCTCCTCCTCTCTGATCTCCTAGATACCCTTCCCAATTATCGGCATCCTGTTTCTGTCACACTGAGCTCGTTCCCTCAGGATGTTTGTGAATATCCCGTGACATTACAGCAGCTCAACTAATTGCCCCCAATTTTAACCTTATCCATATGCATACTATGATATTATTTTGTTATGCTCTTTCAGTCATCTTCCAAATGATAATAGCAAACACTTAAAAAGAGCGTCCAATTTAAACCAACACTGTGAATAACCAAATTAATTATACAAAACCCAGTTCATTTCCTTGCGGGCGAAGCACAATAACCTTTGTTACCGTTAAGGAAATCACATAGGAAGGGTCGGAGAAGTCAGAGTAACAATCGTCCCATAAGAATCAGCACCTGGTGTTAGGGACAGATAGGTCCTTTATGCATGGGTACTTGGACTCACGTTTGCCCCCAAGACTGACTTGGTTGTTCCTTGGAGTTATACATGGGTTTTCTGTCCCTCAGAGATGACTTCACACCCATCCCTCACAAATCCTGGGTCTCCCCATTGCTGTGAAATCGCGATTCTTCGATCTCTCCTGAGATCAGCCCAGGTCAAATCATCCTCCTCTCCATGTATAATCCAAAGCGCAGGAGAGTGGAGCTGGGGTGAGGGGTGACTTTTTTTACAGTAAGCACTACAGCCAATTATAATGCAGTGTTTCAAGGGGCAGGGACTCAAATGCTTCCTGATCTTTCGTCTCCCAGTCAGAGTTCTTTGTCACATAAAAAATGGGTTTTAAAACGGGTTTTAAATGGGTTTTAAAATGGCTTTCTCCCACCCCTCATTCTGTTCTTTAAAAGAGCTCCTTTTTGTGAAATGGATTTTACCACGGCACTTGGGTTTCCACAGGGGAGGGGAAATGGACGTTATTCTCACAGTAAGCCCTACAGCATGGTGTACTGGATAAGAACAGTGGTTTGGAGCAGTGGACTCTGATCTGGAAAACTGGGTTTGATTTCCCACTCCTCCACATGAACGGTGGAGGCTAATCTGGTGAACCAGGTTGGTTTCCCCACTCCTCCACATGAAGCCAGCTGGGTGACCTTGGGCTAGTCACAGCTCTCTTAGAGCTCTCTCAGCCCCACCTACCTCACAGGGAGTCTGTTGTGGGGAGGGGAAGGGAAGGTGATTGTAAGCCAGTTTGAGTCTCCCTTAAGTGGTAGAGAAAGTCAGCATATAAAAACCAACTCCTCCTGCTCCTGTTCCTGCTCCTCCTCCTCTTCTTCTTCTTCTTCTTCATCATCATCATCCAATTACAAAGCAGCATTTTCAAGAGGTGGGGGACACTTCCAGATTTGAGCTTGGTGGTGACTTTTTGCTGGCATAGCAATTTTTGGATTCACAACAGGAAAGTGTGGGTCGAGCGAGCATTGAACCCCAAGTAAAACTCCCACGCATAGATGACCATAGAGGAGAATGCAAAGAAATCAAACAAATCATTGGGAAAGCAAACGTTAAGGAAAGAAGGAAAAGTGTAGTATAGCAAAGGCAAGAACCGGACTGGAATTGACTGAAGAACACACATGAACACACATGAAGCTGCCGTATACTGAATCCGACCCTTGGTCCATCAAAGTCAGTATTGTGTACTCAGACCGGCAGCGGCTCTCCAGGGGTCTCAGACAAGGGGTCTTTCACATCACCTACCTGTCTAGTCCCTTTCACTGGAGATGCCGGGGATTGAACATGGGACCTTCTGCATGGGAAGCAGATGCTCTACCACTGAGCCACAGCCTCTCCCCAGAACCACTGAAAGGTGGAGAAGGGATGGTCCTGGGAACACCGAGAAACAGGAAAAAGGCACTTGGGAGGTTTGGCCTAATGACAGGCCAAGGGACACTCAACTGGCCACTCCCTGCCCAAACCCAAAATGTAATCCCGGCTCTACCACTGACTCACCGTGATCGCCTTGAGAGACTCCCTCATCTCTCCCTCTCCCTCTCTCTCTCTCTCCCCCTTACACTTTGTAAACAGAAATACTTACCTAACCAGAATCGCATCAGTTCGGCTTCCTTGTCTCCTGCTAGTAAAACTTGCTGAAGAAGAGAATGGACATTTCCTCACGATTAGCAGAGCGTCGTGCTTCTTTCAGTTCGTTGGCGCCATAAACATGTAAGGAAGTAAAAAAACTCAGGAGGAACAACGACCACACCAGGAGTAACACGGGCTATTACCTGATGCATAAAGCGTGTCCTGCTTTACCTTTCTTGTTTCCCCAGTTTTTTCAAGCCCTTCAGCTGCAAACCCTTTGACCGTCTTTACTTAGGGCCGAATTCATCACTGTACTAAAGAGCTGACACATGACGGACCCTTTCTGATACGGGTGGTGCATGCCATGCTGTTTTAGGGTGCATGCTCCAGATCTCTTAATTTCATCATCTTTTAACTTTTATGCTCCCAGCCAAGGTGTTTCAAGGCTCACGAACGCAGCTGATTTTGTCCCCTTTGCCATTTCACTGCATGTTTCTGGCCAATGTGAAAACCCTAAATCTTGTGAACATAAAGAGCAAGAACTACGGTTGCCAACTCTGGGCTGGGAAATTCCTGGAGATTTGGGATTAGAACCTGGTGAGGGTGGAATTTGGGGGAGGAGAGGAACCTCAAGGGGACACCATGCCATTGAGTTCACCCTCCAAAGCTGCCATTGTCTCCAGGGAAATTGATCTCTGTAGTCAGTTCTAATTCTTGGAGATCTCCAGGCCCCACCTGAAGGTTGACAGGGCTGCCAACCTCCAGGTGGTGGCTGGAGATCTCCCGCTATTACAACTGATCTCCAGGCGACAGAGATCAATTCCCCTGGAGAAATGGCCGCTTTGGAAGGTGGACTCTATGGCATTATGCCCCATTGAAGTCCCGACTCCCTCCCACCCTCTTCAGGCTCCACCCCAACAATCTCCAGGTATTTCCCAACCCAGAGCTGGCAACTCTGCCAAGAGAACAGAAAACAGTTTGGGGGTGGGAAGTGCTGTCCAGTCGCAGCTGACCTATGGGGACCCTGTAGGCCATGGGTCCCCCTCGTGGTCCCCACAGGGAGGGACCAGGTAAGGCTTTTGCCCAGCAAGGCTTCTGTTTGAATGAGCAGATTTTTAAAAACATTGCTTTGGCAGTAGGTGCCACCACAGCTCAAGGATCTTCCAATGTTCGGTGAGAATGTTATTCTCATTAGCATGTTTCATGAATAGAATCTTCTAGGGAACAGTTTGCCTTCCGTGCCGTTTCTCTGTGGTTTTCAGATTTCACATTACGAACTGGGCTTTGGTTTTGGGAAATCTTGTTTGTAAAAATGTAAAGGAAAGACTTTGAGAAGCTTTTAAAAATTTTCATTTATGTCTTTGTGTTTTTGACACTTCTTCTAGGGTTTTTTTTTAACTCAGAAACTGTACCCTGCGATCTCCACAATTACATTTGTTTAGGCGTTATGAGAAGATGAGATTCATGTAGGGTCAGTACTTGGATGGAAGACCACCAAGGAAGGATCTGCAGAGGAAGGCAATGGCGAACCACCTCTGCTTCTCAGATCTTGGAAGCTAAGCAGGGTCGGTACTTGGATGGAAGACCACCAAGGAAGGCTCTGCAGAGGAATGCAATGGCCATCCACCTCTGCTTCTCAGATCTTGGAAGCTAAGCAGGGTTGGTACTTGGATGGAAGACCACCAAGGAAGGCTCTGCAGAGGAATGCAATGGCTATCCACCTCTGCTTCTCAGATCTTGGAAGCTAAGCAGGGTCGGTACTTGGATGGAAGACCACCAAGGAAGGCTCTGCAGAGGAATGCGATGGCCATCCACCTCAGCTTCTCAGATCTTGGAAGTTAAGCAGGGTTGGTACTTGGATGGAAGACCACCAAGGAAGGCTCTGCAGAGGAATCCAATGGCCATCCACCTCTGCTTCTCAGATCTTGGAAGCTAAGCAGGGTCGGTACTTGGATGGGAGACCACCAAGGAAGGCTCTGCAGAGGAAGGCAATGGCCAACCACCTCTGCTTCTCAGAACTTGGAAGCTAAGCAGGGTCAGTACTTGAGAGGCAGACCACCAAGGAAGGCTCTGCAGAGGAAGGCAATGGCCAACCAACTCTGCTTCTCACTTGCCTTGAAAGCCCCATTCTGGAGTCGCCATAAGTTAGTTGTGACTTGACAGTACTTTACACACACATAAAAGTTGACTATTATCTCTGATTTACATTGCAAGCTCCTGATTTTTATGTTACTATGCAAAACACCCTGTCTATTTTTTAAAAAAGTCTATTAAAAGTAAGGATGAGGGTGATTAAAGGTGTGTTTCCGTAGAAGGTACCCGTGCTCCAGGTTCAATGGTTTCGTGGGGAAACAATTCTCCGCAAAAAATGTTCCATGTTGCGTAGGAGAAGGATTACATGCCGAGATGCCGGTGCTAGGTGGTGTAGGCAGAACCATCTGCATTGGCTCCAAAATCCCTTTCTTCTAAAAGCAGGCGATCCTGGCAGATGGAAGATCGTCTGTACTCCATCCCCCAAAACACATTTGTTGTGGGAAGTGGGGTTGTGGTTTTTCAGGACATGTTGGCAATTTAGGAGACATCAGAAGGGTTGGTTGGGTATGATGAAGGAGAAATGGAAGAGCAGCATTCAGGGTGGAAGGAAGGGTTCGGGAAGCAGAGGAAGGCATGGGATATTGGGGGACAATTGGGATGCCAAGAGTAGGGTTGCCAACTTCAGGTACTAGATGGAGATCTCCCGCTATTACAACTGATCTCCATCCGATGGAGATCAATTCACCTGGAGAAAATGGCCGCTTGGGCAATTGGACTTTATGGCATTGAAGTCCCTCCCCTTCCCAAACCCCACCCTCCTCAGGCTCCGCCCCCAAAACCTCCTGCTGGTGGCAAAGGACCTGGCAACCCTAAACATGGTCCTGGGGGAGGAGATGGTTAATGCTTCTCCCCTGCCCCATTTCCCAAATAAAAACGGTCCATCCCCTAGTTCGTAGCTGCAAAGCAGAAAAAGACAGACACAATATGTACTTTTTCCATTGCCAAAAAGGGGGAGGCAATTTCTACAGGATGGCACCAGAGAAAGAATTAACCCCCCTTCCTCAGTACCATACCACAACTTCACTCTATGGCATTGAAGTCCCTCCCGAAAACCTGCCCTCCCCAGGCTCCGCCCCCAAAATCTCCAGGTATTTCCTAACCAGCAGCTGGCAACTCATACAGCCCATTTGGCTCTGAACAGCGTCCCTTTCGCACACATAAGCTCATGCATAAAAATCTCCTCCCTCAGAGTTTCGGCCGACTGAGTGGTTTCAAAACCACATCTGCCACAGCTGGCAGGGCCGGCCTCGAAAAGATCCCAACCGGGCGAGGTGCCTGAATGGTGTGGGAGGAAGATTTATGCGCCACATTAATGGCTTGGGAGCATCTGGGGGAGCGGCCGCTCACACACACCACCAAGTGGTGTTTAAGTCTGGCCGGAGGCCTACTTTGCACAGCTACTAAGGTCCTCTCTCGCTCTCTGTCCATCCCACTGGACGGCTGTTTCGAGTAGCTTATCTAAATTGTATATTACGACCCAAAGAAAAAAGGGTGCTTTCGTATCGCCACCAAGAATGGTTCTCAGCAGTAGCAATTTGGGGGCCCCTGAGAAACCACACAACCTTCCTGTTTATTATGGGGATGGTGTAACCAGGGCAGGGGACAGGACTAACCCAACCACATGCAACGTGGTAGGGTTGCAAACTCTGAGTTGGGAGATTTCTTGATATTTGGGAGTGGAGCCTGGGGGGGAGGCAGGGTTTGGAGGGGGGGCTTGCATAGGGTTGCCAACCTCCAGGTGTACCTTTAATAGCTTGTGGTTGTCTCTGCGCCTGTTGCCTATTTTGATGTTAAATGGGATAGAATCAGATTAGGATCCACCTTTGCCATTTTGATGGAACAAGGCAAGAGGTCTGTAAACTGCTATGACTGCATGATTTGTAAACATTACGCTGGTGAGTTGTTTATTTTGTATATAAGGTTTTCCATTTTATTTCACTAGTATATTAGGCTAGCATTACATTGCTGTTTATTAGACATTAGGAGAGTTTCCTTATGAGGAACTGAGGAAGAATATTGTATATTCAAAAGGAGGATTTCTCGAGAAAAGGCGTTGTCTTCTTTGGTGACTGGCATACTCTCCTGTCAGGAAGAAAGGAATATGCTTTGTGTACTTTGACATATTCTGTAGTGTTCTGCCTATTTCAATAAAACTTTTTTTAAAAAAGGAATATCATCTATAAGGAAGAAAGAAACTTCATTTATATTAAGTACCTATTTGGACTCTTGGATGTGATATTGAATGTACTGCATCTTTATTTTTGCACACTCAGACCAGTGGTTGTTAACTTGAATTTGTGTTTATTATGTTTATTTCATCTGCTGCATTGTGCCAGCCTGTGTGTTGTTGTATTGCATTATCTATTGTGTACACAGAGGTATTAATTTTCATTACTAACCTCCAGGTGGGGGCTGGAGATCTCCCTCTATTACAGCTGATCTCCAGGCGACAGAGATCTGTTCCCCTGGAGAAAAAGGACACTTTGGCCACTGGACTCTATGGCATTATACCTCACTGAAGTCCCTCCCCTCCCCAAGCCCCCGCCCTCCTCAGGCTCCCCCAAAATCTCTAGGTATTTCCCAACCCAGAGCTGGCAACTCTGGTCACTGGTGGGGATGGCAGTTGTGAATTTCTTGGGTTGTGCAGGGGGTTGGACTAGATGAACCTAGTGGTCCCTTTCAACTCTATGATTCTATGATCTTCTCGATTTAGCCACCCACCCCGGCAACCACTTGAGACAATAGTCTTTTCATGGAAACGGAGCTGCAATCCCCTTTGAGTTCATGACTCACGCAACGTTCAACCGGTCACAAGAGTGGGGTTTTTTAAAGAGCAAGTCGGCTGCCAACGTCTCAGCAGAACTCTTATCAGCCCTGCTAAACGTGGTCTGGAGCACGAATCCTACTCAGAATTATACCTCTACAGTAAGGTAGAGAGATAGGAAGAGTTAGTAGCATAGTAGCAAGCAGGCTATCCAAATTCACAGCCTACTTGGCCATTTTATTGTTGGTTATTGACAGTTAAATCGTTGGTTGGCTTTTAAAGAAAAATGAACAGGAACCAAGCATGGTTTGGGGCCATTAGTTTATCGTGGCTGCGTCGTGGTGATTTATTACGTTTAATCATTCATCAGGAACGCATTTATTTTCCGAACCCTTCCCAACCTTCGGCTGGGCTCTGAGAACTCGGGGAAACGTCAATACAGGGGGAAACGGCAGACGCGTTAAACGGCCACTTCTCAAGTCCAGAGTCTTTGCCACTGCGGGGGTTCGATCGCTTATCAGCAACCATTTAGCAATTAATAAATGTTGGTGATGTTTATTGCTGCAGGGCCAGGGGATAATGACTGCAGAAATTGCAGAAATTGGCCCAGTCACCCGATGGGCAACCTTTGTCATTTTCCGAGGCACCCGAAGCTGTCAGGATAAGCTAAAGGCAAGAAGTTGTGCCTGGTGATGCCTTACAGCCATGGTTCTTCACACAGATGCAAAGGATACTAATCAAGGAGACCCACGGCAAAGGTATACACATACATGCGTACATCCCAGACCCTGGCTCCAGAGATTTTTTTTAGTCTTTGTTGATAGAAGGAGAAGGAGGAGGAGGAGGAGGAGAGTTGGTTTTTATATGCTGACTTTCTCTACCACTTAAAGAAGAATCAAACCAGCTTACAATCACCTTCCCTCCCCATCCCCACAGCAGACACCCTGTGAGGTAGGTGGGGCTGAGAGAGCTGTGACTAGCCCAAGGTCACCCAGCTGGCTTCATGTGGAGGAGTGGGGAAATCAAATCCGGATCTCCAGATCAGAGTCCACCGCTCCAAACCACCGCTCTTAACCACTACACCAAGTTGGCTCTCCATGGCTTTAATCCCCTCTTGGAAGGAGGAGGAGGAGGAGAGAGAGAGAGCAGGAGAGGGAGATGTAGAGGTGCCAGCCAGTAGATGGGGCCTGAAGATCTCTCAGAATTACAACCGATGTCCAGACGACAGTAACCAGTTCCCCTGTAGAAAATAGCTGCTTTGGTGGCTTTATACTCCAGCGAGTTACCAATCCCTCTGCAAATCCCCCAAATACCACCTCCCCAAATCTCCAGGAATTTCCCAACCTGGAGATGGCAACCAACTTTTATTTTATTGACCTAACCAGAGATACAGAATGGAAACAGAGAGAAACAGGCCATTCTAGACGCAGAGGCAATTTAAAGCAGTTCTCAGTCTGGAGGCAGTCCAGAAAAAGACCATTCCAAGTAGAATCATACAGTTGGAAGGGACCTCCAGGGTCATCTAGTTCAACTCCCTGCACAATGCAGGAAATTCATAACAACCACACACACACACACACACACACACAACACACACACAACACACACAATGACCTCTGCTCTATGCCCCGAAGATGGCAAAAAAAATATGTCCAGGATTCCTGGCCAAACTGGCCTGGAGGAAAATTGCTTCCTGACCGCAAAGTGGGGATCAGCATTTCCCTGGGCCTGTAACAAAGGGGCTATGAGAGCCAAACACGGGCACAACCCTTCCTGCCCTCCCTCTCATGATCTGCCTACGTTCACAGAATCAGCATTGCTGACAGATGGCCATCTAGCCTCGGCGTAAAAACCTCCAAAGGAGAGCCCACCACCTCCCGAGGAAGCCTGTTCCACCGAGGAACCGCTCTAACTGTTAGAAAATTCTTCCTAATGTTTAGCCGAAAACTCTTTTCATTTAATTTCAACCAGTTGGTTCTGGTACTTCAACCGTAGCAAAAGTAGCTCAAAAGCACTTCGGCAGTAGTAATTTCCTCACGGAAGTTGAAGGATATAATGGCAATACTCAATTGCAAATTCCTAGTTTCCAGTTTAGAGTTCACCCTCCCCCTCGCACCCCCAAAAAGGTGAGTTCTACCTGAGGCCAGTTCAGGGAGAAACCCAGCCAGAGGGAAGGAGGATACCGTATGCACCTCGAAAGTGGAACAGGGAAGAACAGAGGGTTGGTTGGGTATGATGAAGGAGAAATGGAAGAGCAGCATTCAGGGTGGAAGGAAGGGTTCCGGAAGCAGAGAAAGGCATGGGATATTGGGGGACAATAGGGATGCCAAGAAAGGGAGATTGGGGGTACAAAATTCCTAGGGCCCAAGTCTGCTTGAAGGCCTGTTGTAATGAGAGATTCCATCCCACATCCTATCTACCTTAAACATTGTTTGAACATAAGTACATAAGACAAGCCCTGCTGGATCAGACCAAGGGAAAAAGGGAAACCAAAGGGGCTGAGCTATACACTATCGATTATAACAACAAATAAATCTATTTTTACTATCTATTGTGCACAATTGTATTCCTGACCCCAAAAGAGGATCAGAGGAGCATGCCGAATATATTAGGTGCGGTGGAACGCAGGCAGGATGCTGCTGCTGCAGTGGTCTTGTTTGTGGCTTCCTAGAGGCACCTGGTTGGCCTCTGTGTGAACAGACTGCTGGACTTGATGGACCTTGGTCTGATCCAGCAGGGCCTTTCTTATGTTCTTATGTATTTAAAAACACAAGGCCTAAAATACAGGCTTCCTAAAAAGCATAAACATAGTTACAAATATTACCAACACATAACAGCTGATATTAGTACATAAAATGAACAAAATCTGACGAGACGCGTTTAGGCCTTTTAGAGGCCTTCCTCAGTGGTCATACATATACAATTTTACAATACACATCCTGACATATGCACAAACATTGTACAAGGTAAAAAAAATATGTAAGCCTTTTTTTTCCTGTGTGGCTTTATTTTAAAATAGTTGGGCCATGTGTCTGGAAACATGGCTCACGGCTCATACCTTGTATATGGTGTCCAGCGTTTCAGGATGTGTATAACATCAACAAACATGAAGAAACGAATGGCCAAGGTCCATCAAGTCCAGCAGTTTGTTCATGTAGCGGCCAACCAGGTGCCTCTAGGAAGCCCACAAGTAAGACGACTGCAGGAGCACCGTCCTGCCTGTGTTCCACCGCACCTAATATAATAGGCATGCTTCTCTGATCCTGGAGAGAATACGAATGCATCATGACTAGTATTCATAAGAACATAAGAAAGGCCATGCTGGATCAGACCAAGGTCCATCAAGTCCAGCAGTCTGTTCACACCATGGCCAAGCAGGTGCCTCTAGGAAGCCCACAAGCAAGACGACTGCAGCAGCACCATCCTGCCTGCACTCCACGGCACCTAATATAATAGGCATGCTTCTCTGATCCTGGAGAGAATACGAATGCATCATGACTAGTATTCATAAGAACATAAGAAAGGCCATGCTGGATCAGACCAAGGTCCATCAAGTCCAGCAGTCTGTTCACACCATGGCCAAGCAGGTGCCTCTAGGAAGCCCACAAGCAAGACGACTGCAGCAGCACCATCCTGCCTGCACTCCACGACACCTAATGTCATAGGCATGCTCCTCTGATCCTGGAGAGAATACGTATGCATCATGACTAGTATTCATAAGAACATAAGAAAGGCCCTGCTGGATCAAACCAAGGTCCATCAAGTCCAGCAGTCTGTTCACACAGTGGCCAACCAGGTGCCTCTAGGAAGCCCCCAAACAAGGCGACTGCAGCAGCATCCTGCCTGCGTTCCACAGCACCTGATACTTGGCCTTTTATAAATGCAACTTTTCTACTGTACACATTAAGTTTCAACTCAAGCCCACTTCAACAGATGTAAGGAGTATATCCTATAATGGTAGACTTACATGTGTGTGTGGAAATATAAAATGAAAAAAATTGGACCCACGGCTATACTAGAGAAAGAGTAAGAGACATGGGTTGTACAAACTGATTAGTTCATACTGGGAATCCTCAGGGGCTGATAGAGAGAGAACAGAGGAATTTTAAGAATCTTTAATAAACAGAAAGAACGGTATTTTTTGGCAGGAACAATTTGGCTGGAAAGAGGTGAGGGGAAGCTGCTCCTGCTTTTTTTACATAATTGTGGAGGCTTATATAAATATTCTATATAAATATAGAGGCTTATAAACGACTGAATAAAGTGAAGAAAATTATGAGCATTTTATCTATTAATATAAAATTTGTTTCGCAACCACCATGTAGGCATCGATTTAAATATTCTGCCTCTGCTGAATTCTATTTTAAGGGCCCACATCCTGAGGATATTTTGAGTGCCCGAGGCAAAACATTTAAATCTTTTAAGCCCTTTAAACTTCCCATTTCTGTTGTCTTTTTGTCTGAAGGATAAACACCTGAGTCAGTGCTTAAAATGCAAAGGAAGGGCTTCATTATGTTATTTAAAATATACTGTACTCTCAGAGCTGGGGGGGGGGGGAAATCCCTTGTAAATATGATATTAAAGACGTGTTCCTTCATTGAGATGTTTTCTTCCACTTGACTCAGGCAAATGGGTGCCTTATTGTGAAGTCCCTACTGACTCATTTCCAATTTGCAAATAAAAGCTCTAACAATATTATCTCTATTTGCAAATTGACTGCAGTGTCACGCAAGGTAATAAATGCAGACAACAGCAGGCCGGTCCGCTACAGTAATTCCATTTGTGAATAACATTGTCGGAACACGTGAAAGACTATAAAGGGATTTGTTACGCTGTTTTCCTTGCTCCAATTACATAACCACAACACTGCAGGCTAAGAAAATATTGTCAACTTTTTTTTTTGCTATTTTTAGCAACTGTTTAAGTGAACCTCAGCGGAGGTTTCAGGTACTGAAAAGTTATTTTACTTGCAACAAGAAAAACCGAGATACCTGAATGAAAATCTGTAATTCTCCTCTTCTCAGCTGACTCAGTTTTATGGTTTAGCTATTTGCAAAAGGGTATCTGTGCTGGTCTATTGTAGCAAAATAAAACAAAATTCCAGTAACACCTTAAAGACTAAAATACAGTTTTTTTAAATATATATATATATATATATATATATATATAAGATTTTATTGTTTAGCTACAAACCCATAAAAGACTGTTATAACAAAAGACGTTTTTGATACATCTAAATGACCTCTAAAGATAGTGAATGTTTGATTAATGTAAAATGAAAATAAAATCTTCACAACAAACCATTTATGTTAATATGAGAAGAGCACGATAATTATTTATTACATATTTCACACATGTTAAATTTCAGGACAAGAGTCTGTGTATGGGAACCAGACAGATAGGATGACAAGAATCTTATACACTCATGATAGACAACCAGACAGACAGATGGAATTCTGGCCAATGTATTTTTTCATTCAGGCAAGAGAAAAACAGGAGGCTGAAGTTGGTTCCCAGTTCGTTCCCTATTCCCTATTCCCAGTTCCTTATTTGCATTTCCTAATTCTTGAAGGATATTGAGAACAATTTAAAAGCTCTGCAACCCAAAACAAGGATTGAGAAAAACTGCCCCTGCTGAAATCCATTCTTGTGCATAATAATTAACAACTTATTTATCTATTTATTTACTTCATTTATATCCCACCTTTCTCCCCAAAAGCTTTTTTTTAAATGCTTTTTTTCTGGACGAGATTTTTCTGGACGAGTCTGTTTCTGGACAGACATTTTAGAGATGATGTCCCTGCAGGATCATGGTGTGGTCAGGCATACTTTACCTCCGCCGCCCCCCCCCCCCGTCCCCCCATCAAGCTCAGGGAAAATCTAGTTTGCATTTGTCATTGAAGGGACTATGCTCAACATTAATTGGCTGTCCCTTGCATCAGTCACAAAAGCCATTGCCCCCGCCTTCTTGGAGCAGTTTTCAAAGGCCTTTTATGCAGGGTCGCTTCCCCGCAGTCACCCCACCGACTGCATCGGGGCTTCCTTTTGATTATGCATGTGTTATGCTGCCGTCAGAGGTCAGCTCGCTCTCCCCGTGCGTTTTGCCCACATTTTCAAGATTCTGGTTGAGGACCCCTGCCATACACAATGAGGATTCACACAGTATTGTCTGAAATCCTCAAAAATGCCTGTAACGAATTTACTGATCA
The DNA here is from genome assembly GCF_029931775.1 of Euleptes europaea. NCBI lineage: Eukaryota > Metazoa > Chordata > Lepidosauria > Squamata > Sphaerodactylidae > Euleptes > Euleptes europaea. The sequence goes on from NC_079326.1 coordinate 54,317,282, forward strand.
GTAAGACTCACACACGAGGCTGAATTAATTCAGAAGAGTATTTTATTGAGTACCAAATGCACAAAGTAAAACTTAGTCGAGGTAACAGAACAGCAGGTTCTCTTAAGCACATTAAAAAATACAACAGTGTCACACATGGCGTCGGTGCATTTTCTCCCATGCTCAGTGGTAGAACACCTGCTTGGCATGCAGAAGGCCCCAGGTTCAATCCCCGGCATCTCCATTTAAAGGGACCAGGCAGGTAGGTGAAGTGAAAGACCCCTGCCAGAGATCCCGGAGAGCTGCTTCTGGTCTGAGTGGGCAATACTGACTTTGATAAACCAAGGGTCTGATGCAGTATAAGGCAGCATTGTGTAGGGGTGGGGGAATGGCTCAGTGGTAAAGCAACCACTTGGCATGCAGAAGGCCCCGGGTGCAATCCCCGGCATCTTCAGTTAAAGGGATTAGGCAAGCAGGTGATGCAAAAGACCTCTGCCCGAGACCCTGGAGAGCCGCTGCTAGTCTGAGTCGACAATACTGACTTTGCTGGACCAAGGGTCAGATTCAGTATAAGGCGGCTTCATGTGTTCAATCTCGTGAATCATGAAAGAGCATTTTCAGTTTTCTTGCTGCAGGGAGAACTAGACCAGGCCCTAGCAGTGGGCTAGCCGGGATGGTCAAATATGCCTCTGCTCCCCATACTTGGTTTCTCTTCACTCCTCAGAAGAAAAGACGCACCCGATCCTGTTTGGGGGCCAATCAGGGATGAAAGGGACAGCCGCGCTCCATCCCAAAGTGGTCACTAGAGGGCAGCACTCACATATGCAAGTGAGCTGTAGAAATTGCAGAGTCAACTTGTAAATTATTAAAAGCCAGTGTGGTGGGTCAAAAAAAAAAAACCCCTCCCCAAAATGCTGGCTCATACTATTGAAGCTAACAAGCATTTGAGACACGCCTTCTGTTTTCAAAACGGATTTAACTGTCTTGAATTCTTACTTTTTCTCAAGTTTCATGTAATCACACGGCCTCTCTTTAAATTACATCAGCGTGCATTAATGTCGGACATTGGTTTTAAAAAAACGTGCATATTCAATGTATAATGCTTCCAAATGCAAAACAAAAGAAACACCCCCCCTCCCTAGTGGAAATTAATGTAGAGGGTAGATTATAACAACGCTTCATCTAGATAGTGTGGGAGAGATCTAGGTAGGAAAGGTCTCCTGCTGTGCAAACATGGACAGTCATTAGGGTTGCCAGTTCCGGGTAGGGAAATAGCTGGGTTTGGGGAGGGACTCCAATGCCATAGAGTCCAATTGCCAAAGCGGCCGTTTTCTCTAGGTGAACTGTTCTCTGTCAGCTGGAATAGCGGGAGATCTCCAGCCACCACCTGGAGGTTGGCAACCCTACCATGTTTGCATAGGGTTGCCAACCTCCAGGCACTGAGTAAGGACAATTGATCCCACCCAACAGAGGAGCGTGTTATTATACAGCCCGAGTTGGCAGCTGAAGACCACCCCCTGTAGTGGTCGAAACAGGGAATATCCGGCACCCTGTATTATATATACGTGATCTACTATTGCCACTTGTTCTACTTAGGAGTCAACATACTCCAAACAGCAGCAACAGAAGATACCTGCTATTTTCCACTACCAAGTCTGGACATTATTGAGTATATCCACGTCTCCTTGGTGCAGGTTTGGCGAGCTATTCGCACAAGGACTATTGAATGGGATTCAGACATTTGTAATTACAAGTTGTTTATGATTTATCCTGCATAATATTGCACAGACGATGATATAATTATATATATGATTATATAATTGTATATATATGCCTAAATTGAACAAAGACATACTTTGCATTTATTGAATGCTTGTTTTTCTGCTATTTTGTATTTGCTAACTAACTGTATAGCAGGCTAACCTTTATTTACCTAAACCTCCAGGCACTAGCTGGAGATCTCCGGCTGTAACAACTGATCTCCAGCCGATAGAGATCAGCTCCCCTGGATACAATGGCCTCTTTGGCCATTGGACTCTATGGCATTGAAGTCCCTCCCCTCCCCAAACCCCGCCCTCCGCAGGCTCCGCCCCCCAAATCTCTAGGTATTTCCCAACCCGGAGCTGGGACAGAAACGCCCTTTAAAACAAAAAAAGGTTTCCTTGCATTATCTGAGCCCCATCTGCAAAAGCGGTTCCAAAATGCAAATGCAAAATGCAATGCAAAAACGGCGCCTCTTTGCAAAAGCCCGCTTCCCTTTGCAAGCATATTATGGGCTGCCCGGCCTCGCTCCTCCCTTCCTGGGATGGCAGGCTCCCTCGCTGCTTCCGCCTCCTCCTCTCCGGATTGCACGCGAAAGGCGCCCGTCTCCCGTCGGATCCAATGGGGCTCACGCGTGTCATCCGAGCGGGGAAGCACGTGAGAACGCAGCCGGCGGAAGGGGGCGAGGCGAGCTCAGGCGCGCCTCTTTGCAGCCTGGTGACTCGGGAGCGGGGCCTCAGGGGAGGCTCCCAGGTAGGTTTACTCAGGAGCAAATCCCACTGTGCCCAATGGGATTGCTGGACTCCCGCCTAGAGTGGAGAGGGATGGGAAACCAAGCCTCTGCCGTTTCGTTTTGTTTTTAGACATATTTTATTATGCATTTTGCAGCACAAACCGAACAATAACAGACATACACATTCACACGGTCTTTTTTCCACCCTTTTCGGGGTTCCGGTAGATAGTCGCCTTTTCAAGAATTTGCATTTTATATCATTAAAAAAAGAGGGTAAGTTAATTGCCTTTTCAAGATTTTGCATTTTATATCATTAAAAAAAAGAGGGAAAGTTAATTGCCTTTTCAAGAATTTGCGTTTTATATCATTTTAAAAAAGAGGGAAATTTAATCGCCTTTTCAGGAATTTGCATTTTATATCATTAAAAAAAGAGGGAAAGTTAATCGCCTTTTCAAGAATTTGCGTTTTATATCATTAAAAAAAGAGGGAAATTTAATCGCCTTTTCAAGAATTTGCATTTTATATCATTAAAAAAAGAGGGAAATTTAATCGCCTTTTCAAGAATTCTGCATTTTATATCATTAAAAAAAAGAGGGAAAGTTAATCTGCCTTAATGGACAGTTCTGTAATCGTAGCCATAATATCTGCTTTTGTTATAATTGCACTCCTTGCTATTCCCACTACTTCCCCTTCCCCACTTAAAAAATTATACAATATTTATTATAGTTACTCTTGATTGTATTTATCTCCCCTTCTAGCTTTGCAGCACTCTTCTATTTCTACTTTTTATTACATATAAGTCAATTATCTAATCATTTCAGCTTGAAACACTTAGTGTTTTTGATAGGGTGGTGGAATCAGGACCGTCCACCCTAATTTTAAAGGGAAAAGATGAACTATTCAGATTCTTAGCCCTTCTGGGAGTTTTTTGGGGAGAAGGTGGGATTATTGTTAGTGCATAGATCCAGCTAGTCTTAAGTGAGCTGATCGAAGGTACGTTTTATTCTGCCCTTTCTTCAAGGAGCTCCACTCACTGAATGTGAGGTAGGTAAGGTTGCCACCCTCCAGGTAGCGGCTGGAGATCTCCTGCTGTTACAGCTGATCTCCAGCCAGTAAGAGATCAGTTCCCCTGGAGAAAACGGCCGCTTTGGCCATTGGACTCTATGGCATTGAAGTCCCTCCCTGAACCTTGCCCTCCTCCGGCTCTGCCCCAAAAACCTTCTGGCGGTGGCGAAGAGGGACCTGGCAACCCTAGAGGTAGGCGAACCTGAGAGTTTTATTGATTATTTCTAGTCGGCCTCTGTCACCGGGATTCGGGGCGGATTACACATAGTGAGTCAATACAGTCATAGAATCATAGAGTTGGAAGGGGCCACCAGTGTCATCTAGTCCAACCCCCAGTGGCATGTAGTCCAACCCCCTGCACAGTGCAGAAATTCACAAGTACCTCCCCCCACACCCCCAGTGACCCCCACTAAATGCCCAGAGGATGGCCAAGATGCCCTCCCTCTCATCCTCTGCTTAAGGTCATAGAATCAGCATTGCTGACAGATGGCCATCTAGCCTCTTCTTAAAAACCTCCAGGGAAGGAGAGCTCACCACCTCCCGAGGAAGCCTATTCCACTGAGGAACCTCTAACTGTTAGAAAATTCTTCCTAATGTCTAGACGGAAATTCTTTTGATTTAATTTCCACTCGTTGGTTCTGGTCCGACCTTCTGGAGCAACAAAAAACAACTCGGCACCCTCCTCTATAATCCACGTCCATGGAATGAGACATTCAGTAGCCAATGCATTTGGGTTTTAGAAGTCTGGAACCACCAGAAAGACCGAAGCGTAGCATAAGTATTCACGTGACGCATTACTTTCCTTTCCCTAGATTTAACAGCCATTGGCTATTCATCTGCCATTTCACACCTTAAAAAAGGGGGAAATGAAGATTAATTTTTTCTTGAGACTATAAAGAGAAAAGTTGCCGCATCTCTCACGCAATTCACTGATCTACTTGACAGCAGATAACGCTGTATCTCCTTCTCAGAAAGTCTCATTAGCTGTTTTATCCAAGGAGTGATATATTCATGCAATATTATTTTGTCACGTGCTAAAATAACATGGACTAGGATTTGGACAAAATGGGCATTTGCGTTCTTTCTGCAATAATTTTATTGTATTAAACGGTATTATTGTATTAAGCGGTACAGAAATTACGTAACAGGATCCTGCTTACGATAAGTTATACGCAGCGGTATAGACTAGCATGAAGCTGTCCAGTAATTTTCATGTCAGAGAGAGGAGTTGAACCCAGGTCTCTCAGAACCGAACCCATCACTGGTTTGCCCCTCATCTGGATTTGCCCCCCGTGGAATCCCAAATCTGCTACCAAATCTCTACCATAGAGATCTGACTGTTTTAATTTGTATTCCTCCCCCCCCTCCCCCGGACAGGCAGTGGATTTGGAGAAATTGCAGATGCTTTTTGCTTTCTTTTCTGCTTTTCTGACATCTGGCTAGTTTTATGGAGCATCTAAAAATCGATTGAAGGAGCAGCGTCTGATCGCCCTGGTTGGAAGGAAAGGCCTGTACGGCAGCTTTGGCCCGTTGACAGCTGGATCCAGGTCCATCGACACAAATGTCCAACCAGTCGCCCCAACAAGAAGAGGGGGGCGGGGTGAAAGGCCAGGACAAAGAAGAGCTGGACCGGAAGGTTGGTGAAAAAGCTGTGCATGGAGTTGGTCGTAGAATCACGGAATCCTAGAGTAGGAAGGGGCCATAGAGGCCATCTAGTCCAACCCCCTGCTCAATGCAGGATCAGCCTAGAGCATCCCTGACAAGTTCTTGTCCAGCCTCTGCTTGAAGACTGCCAGTGAGGGGAAGCTCACCACCTCCCTAGGTGGCCGATTTCACTGTCAACCAACTCTTACTGTAAAAATTTTTCTTAATATCCAACCGGGACCTTTCCTCACGCAATTTAAACCCTTTATTGCAAGTCCTCTCTGCTGCCGACAGGAACAGCTCCCTGCCCTCCTCGTAAGTGACAGCACTTCAAATACTTCAGGAGAGTGGCCATGTCCCCCCTCAACCTCCTCTTCTACTTAAAATACAAACATGCTTAAAACAATGACAGTATTTTCTTTTATTTAACATCCTTTGATCATTGATACCTCTGGATAAGCCTCTGGTGTATTGATAGGGTGGTGGAATCAGGACTGCCCACCCTAATTTTAAAGGGAAGAGATGAACTATTCAGATTCTTAGCCCTTCTGAGGTTTTTTTGGGGGGTGGCTGGCTCGCAGGCCGGATAAAAGCTCTCAAGGGGCTGCATTCAGCCCCAGGACCTTCTGTTTGACAACCCTGGATTAAGGTAAAACTCGTTCCCCATGTATTGGTAGAAAAAGCCGTGACCAGAACTGAATAGTGAGTTACACAACTGAATAAGTTCTCCCTCTTGCAGATTAAGGAGCAGAAAGTTGTCGTCGATGAACTTTCCAACCTGAAGAAAAACCGGGTGATTGACTGCTGTGTTGCTTTGGAAGGATGACTCCTGGGCAGAGTTGGGGGGAAATGGGGAAGTTTGAGGAAACAGACCAAAATATATGGTGGCACTCAGTTCTAGGCATAGCATAGGGGAAGGGCCGTGGCTCAGTGGTAGAGCAGATGCTTGGCATGCAGAAGGTCCCAGGTTCAATCCCCGGCATCTCCAGTTCAAGGGACCGGGCAAGTAGGTGATGGGAAAGACCCCTGCCTGAGACCCTGGAGAGCCACTGCCGGTCTGAGTAGACAATACTGACTTTGATGGACCCGAGGGTCTGATTCAGTAGAAGGCAGCTTCGTGTGTTCATGGGTTCATCTGCAGTAAACACGATGGATTTGCGCTACTGTCGCTCTGTCGTCTGTCGCTTGGCTTCTTTTAAAAGGCATGCCTATGTATTAGATGCAGGTGATCTCAATGAGCCTCCTGGTCTTGTAGTGCTTAAACATCTCTTTGGTGGTGTTTGTGACTAGACCGTATTCCAGAGGTCCCCTACATGGTTCCTGTGGCCGCCACAATGCCCCCCAACACCTTTTCCGGTGCCCACCAAGTGTTTTTAGAAAGTGGGTGGGGCCAGGTGGGGCTTAGAATCCCTTCTGGGCCAAATTTGATTGGCTGTGCAGATTTTTAAAAAGTAGCTTTGGCAGCTGCTGCCCCCATACCCTGTGAGGTAAGTTAGGCCAAGAGTGTTGGACTGGGCCAAGTTCACCCAGGAAGCTTCCATTGCAGAGCGGGGATTTGAACCTGGGTTTCCCAAATCCTAGTCCTACACTTTTAACCACTACACCACGCTGGCTCTCTATCCATAATAAATTATCCGTAATAAATTGTGAAGTGTCTCAGAGGGGTAGCGCAAAGTGCCTTATGTCGCAGTTGACTCGTGGTAACCCTGTAGGATTTTCAAGGCAGACTTTTCAGAGATGGTTAGCCATTGCCTCCTCTGCACCACAACCCTGAACTTCCTTAGTGGTCTCCCATCCCAGTGCTAACCAGGTGCGACCCTGCATAGCTTCCGAGATCTGGTAAACTCTGGCTAGCCTGAGCTATCCAGGTCAGAGTTACTGAACAAGAAACCAAAGAAAGTTCCTAATGACATGCTCACAACTTAATAAGACAAACAGAAACAGCACATTCTGTGACCCAGCGTGGTGTAGTGGTTAAGAGCAGTGGACTCTAATCTGGAGAACTGGGTTTGATTCCCCACTTCTCCACATGAGCGGTAGACTCTAATCTGGTGAACTGGGTTGGTTTCTACACTCCTCTACATGAAACCTGTGGGGTGACCTTGGGCTAGTCACAGTTCTCTCTGAACTCTCAGCCCCACCTACTTCACAAGGTGCCTGTTGTGGGGAAGGGAAGGGAGTCTCCTTAAAAAGGTAAAGTCGGCATATAAAAATCAACTCTTCTTAATAAATTAACAGCTTCCTGTATTGAGGAGGAATTATTAAATTCTAATACAGCCAGATTTTTTTCTTACTTGACTTTAATCTTCCTTGAAGGGAGATATTTAAGCCTTATTTTTTCTTGTCTTGCAGAAAGTGTACAAACAGCAGCCCAACAGCTACATATGTTTTCTAGCGGACAGGACCCAAACACTCTCCGACAGTAAAAGTACGTTCACAAGACTTATTTAATATGTATTGTATGGGCTATTTACCTGATTTTGTTCCCTTTGGGGAAACAAATTCACATGTCCTGTGTTGGTGTCTTGTGTTCTGTGGTTGCTGGAATTTGGTGTAGATGACGTCGTTGTTTTTAAAGTAATAATGTCCTGATTTATATTACAGCATATGCTTTCATGGACTCAAACCCGCTTCTCTGTGCCGTGCTAGGATAACTGGGCTGCCCCACTAAGAATTAGTATGCACCAGTGTGGTGTAGTGGTTCAGAGTGGTGGTTTGGAGAGGGGTTGGATCCTAATCATCACTAGTGGAGTGACGCCCAAAGATTGGGGCTTCCCAACCTCCCCACAGGGCCTTGTGAAATTGTGCTCCTGAGGGTCAAGAATCAAACCGGCGTACAATCACCTTACCTTCCCCCTCCCCACAGCAGACACCTTGTGAGGTAGGTGGGGCTGAGAGAGTTTGGAGAGAACTGTGACTAGCCCAAGGTGACCCAGCTGGCTTCATGTGGAGGAATGGGGAATCGAACCCAGTTCCCCAGATTAGAGTCTGCCACTCAAGTGGAGGAGAGGGGAATCAAACCTGGTTCTCCAGATTAGAGTCCACTGCTCTTGACCACTATACCACGCACAAGAGTCACTGGAAATGACAGTCCTGCTAGGAAATATTGAATTGTTTGACAGGGTAGCTAATATGTTAAAGCTATTTTTCTCTCTCCTTTCTACGTAGATGCATTAGATGAACTGAGGAAGGCCTACCAGGAAATGGAAAATTCAGAGAAAGCCAAAATCAAGAAATAGATAACCCAAACGTTAGTTTTGCTATGTGTGGCATTTGTTGTGTGGTCAGCCTGTCCCTTTGTCCTCCTGACAGTTCGCTCTTGAAAGAGGGCACCACGCACAATCTTAGAAGAAGAGGACCGGACAGCAGCCAACAGCTGGTCAAATCCGTCCTCCGTCCGCCATATCACTGCTTATTTTCTGGCCATGTGCTTCACTTAAGGGGGCTACTGACTCCTCAGCCCCTAGAAGACCCTGCGACTGGAAACGTGTTTCTTTGGAATGGAGAAATCTTCGGTGGAATCCACGTCGAGATGGAAGAGAATGACACTCAAGCTCTGTTCCGCCATCTTTGTTCATGCAGTAGCGAATTGGACGTTCTGTCGGTCCTGTCCTCAGTTCGGGGTCCGTGGTCGTTCGTGTTTTATCAGGCGTCCAGACATTACTTATGGTTTGGAAGAGATTACTTTGGCCGCCGCAGTTTGTTGTGGCAGTTCAATAAGGAGCAGGGCTGTGTCCTCGTTCTCTCTTCCGTGAGCGCCGTCTCTGAAACTGACACCCAGTGGCAGGAAGTTCCAGCGGCTGGAATCTTCAGATTGGATCTCCAGGTCTGTGCTGCATCTGAAGGTTTGGTTTTGACGTTGCATCCATGGAGATATTCCTCCAATGAGAATGTAACTGAAGAAGCGAACGTCGGTGACCGAAATCTATCTTTGAGAGATTTGTCAAGTCATGTGTCTTTCAAAGTGAACGAATGCCCCTCATTGGTCGTGCCTGTGCTTCCTTTAAACATGGCTCTTGACGTGCCAGAGGAGCCCCGCTTCTCTGATTTTGCCGATAATGAAGCCAGCATTGGGATTCTTCGGAGCTTTCTTTCCGAGCACCGCAAGAAGAGACTAGTTCACCAGTTTATTGATGTTTTGAGCAGAGCCGTAAAAAAGCGAGTCTTATGTGTGGTTAGAGATACGGATCGATCAGAAGGAGAAATGTCCAAGGCCGCTCTGAGGAGAACCCATGTTGCCGTACTGTTTTCCGGGGGTATCGATTCCGTTCTTCTAGCGAGGCTGGCGGATAGGCACGTGCCGTTGGACGAACCCATCGATCTTCTCAACGTGGCCTTCGCCAGTCCCAACCTAGTTGGACAAAACCATTCCACTCAGAAACGCTGCAAGGAGAAAAGACGGTTGCCTAGTTCAGAATGCCTTAACAATGCTGATACGGAAACCCGCGATCCTTTGTCCTGTTTTAATGTGCCGGACAGAATCACAGGCAGGGCAGGACTGGAAGAACTCAAAGCATTGAATCCTTCCAGGTGTTGGAATTTCGTGGAAATCAATGTTACCCTTGAGGAACTGAAAGCCACGAGACGGCAACAGATAAGCCACTTGGTTTACCCGCTGGACACCGTTTTGGACGATAGCATTGGTTGCGCTGTCTGGTTTGCCGCCAGAGGAGAAGGTCTGGTTACTAACCAGGGGGACGCAAGACCTTATAAAAGTCCCACAAAGGTACGGAGCCATTTAACGGCTGGCCAATAAAAGCAAACAGAAAGTTGCTTAAAGCGTTGTGCTTATAAAACTATAAATGATTTCAGTTGATTTCATTCTCAAGCATTGCTTGTGGTCTGACAGAGCAGGACTTCCCTGCTTCCTCGCTCCTGCTTTGGCCTCTTGTTCTTGGGGCTGAAAGGACCCTCAAATTGGGGAGGTGGCCATGGCATCTGCTTGGCTTACAGAAGGTCCCATGTTTGATCCCTGGCATCTCCAGTTAAAAGGTAGTAGGTGATGTGAAAGGCCTCTGTCAGAGTCCCTGAAGAGCTGCTGCTGGTCAGAGTAGACAATACTGGCCTTGATAGATACCAGTGGTGTGAGTGTATAAGGCAGCTTCATTCAGGAAGGAGTCATGGTTCAGTGGAAGAGCCTCTACTTTGCATGCAGAAGGTTGCAGGTTCAATCCCCAGCATCTTCAACTAAGGATCAGGTAGTAGGTAACGTGAAAGACCTCCACGTGAGTGGAGATCTGCTGCCAGTCTGTGCAAAAAATACTGACTCTGGAGGACCAGATGTCAGATTCAATATAAGGTAGCTTCATGTGTTCAAGAATACATGGAGGGTTTGGGGGGAGCCCTTTCCCTCTTCTGTAGGTCAATTTTAGCTCTCTCTAATTTTCAAGAGATTTGGATGCATCCGGGGCTAGATTTCCTAAATTTAACGCCAGCTGTATAAAATATTTTCTAATCAGACCTTGATTGAATCTGCTTTAAACTGTATTTAGAAGGTGGGATAATCCGTGGTTTAATTCAGCAAGTGCTAAAATGAACCTTGGATTATTTACCGTGAAGGTACCTTCTGCTCTGAGGTGAGGGTATCTTGCAACATTGGGTGATTTCCACTGGTTGCTCAGGGAGGCAGGATCAAATTTCAACTTCCTGTCTCCTGGGCTGGAATCGCCCCTTCCTCAGTTCGAAGACAGGAAGGAACCGGAAGGCATACCTAACTAGATAAAAAACCGACTAGGTGCCAATGGCTAAACAAAACAGAAGGACAATAGAAGGACTGCAGGGGATCACTAATTGACCCAAGTTGTCCTTCTCCCTATAAACATTCTTAAACCTTGATTCAGGATTGTTCCATGAAATAAACATCGATCTGTGCCCATTAAGTGCAGGGCTAGCTTTGCAACCATAGCGTCATTTTACTGACTTATTTGCCAATTTTATTCATTTTGGGCGGGCAAGATGCCCTCTTAATTCGGCAAGTGCTTAATTCGGCTTAATTCGGCAAGTGCTAAAACAGCATGTTTTTTAATCCCTCGGTAGGTTGTGCTTACGGGAATCGGAGCTGATGAACAGCTCGCTGGCTATTCGAGACACCGTGTTTGCTTTAAAAAATATGGTTTCGAGGGCTTGAACAAAGAACTACAAATGGAACTGGGCCGTATTTCCTCTAGAAACCTTGGCCGAGACGACAGAGTGATTGGAGACCATGGCAAGGAAGCGAGGTAAGGCCGCACACCTGCAGCTGACAATCCTTTGGGCTGTTGGTAATGTTCGTCCATAGAATCATAGTGTTGGAAGGGGCCATAGAGGCCATCTAGTCACACCCCCTGCTTAATGCAGGATCAGCCTAGAGCATCCCTGACAAGTGCTTGTCCAGCGCTGCTTAAAGTTTGCCAGTGAGGGGGAGCTCAACAGCTCCCTAGGTGTCTGATTCCACTATCAAACAACTCTTACTATAAGAAATTGTGCTTGGTCTTGTTTTTCATTTTAGATTTCCGTTTCTGGACGAAGCGGTCGTGTCTTTTCTGAACTCTCTCCCCGTGTGGGAAAAAGCGGACTTGACGCTCCCTCGAGGCGTTGGAGAGAAATTGCTGCTGCGCCTGGCAGCTGTGGAGCTGGGCCTGATGGCCTCGTCCATCCTGCCCAAAAGGGCCATGCAGTTCGGTTCCAGGATTGCAAAACTGGAGAGCGGCACCGAAAGGGCATCAGACAAATGCGTGCGCCTCCAGTCGGGTGCAGAAGAGGAGCTCCCTGCCAAGGGCTCGAAGCCACTTTAACAAAAGTTAAAATGACTCCAGACAATTTCAGCAAACTTCATTAACGGCTGAGGAGGAGGTTTTGCGGTCTTGAATTGGGGGGAACCCCGCTGGCCTCACAGGGGCTTTTTGTCTCTTAAGTAGGCCCCAAAGAGGCACAGAAGCTAATCTATGACAGGGCCCAGGGGCATGGGGAAGGGCGGTGTCCGGAAAACCAGGCAGAGGGCAGGCTTGTGGATTTTGCCCTGGCTGAGAGGAACAAGGAAATGAGCAAGAGTCCAGTAGCACCTTAAAGACTAACAGAAATATTTTCTGGCAGGGTATGAGCTTTTGTGAGCCACAGCTCACTTCTTCAGGACATGAGGTCAGCTCGCTTCCAAGTTTCTAGGTTATTCCATGGTGGTAAGTTTCAACAAAGCCTGACACAGCCTGGGAGGTAGTCCCACTTCCTCTCCCAGCAAACAGCCCCGCCTTACTCCAGCCCCAGTTCCTATCTGGCCCCCATTTTTAGATCTCGCTGTGGTATATGCAGTTGTCCACCTAGCCGAGTCCTTGCCCCTACGGAGCGTCTCCATCCTCCGGCCCTGCTGAGGGAGTATGGACCTCTGCGGATCACCTTGGGCCAACCAGCCACGGCCTAAGTGTGTCTAATGGGACCCACATCTTAGCCCAGGTTTTTCCTTCCATATCTCCGGCTTGTCTTCCAGCAATATCTTGACCATCACACCCTACCTGTCCGTGCTCTGACAGATTGCAGAAGGGTGAAGCGGGCGGCAGGCCCTTCTCACCATAAGCTCACCACAACACCATTGATGGCAGAGAGACGTCAAAGGCAGTGAGGACTAATTTCTACTGGATTGGGCCTGTGTTTTGAAAAGTGTTTTGTCATCTGTGCGAAATAAAGGGTGTTTCTTTTTTTGCCTGCAGAGTTTGTCTATTAAAATTTTAAATGTGTAAGTTCATCACAACCAAAAGGAGCTACAAAGAAGAAGAGTTGGTTTTTATATGCTTTCTCTACCACATAAGGCAGAATCAAACTGACTTACAATCACCCTTCCCTCCCCACAACAGACACCCTGTGAGGTAGGTGGGGCAGAGAGAGCTCTTAATAGAACTGTGACTAGCTCAAGGTCACCCAGCTGGCTTCATGTGGAGGAGTGGGGACTCAAACCTGGTACTCCAGATCAGAGTCCAAAGATCCTAGGGGTGTCAAACTCATTTGTTACAAGGGCCGATATGATATAAATGTCACTTGGTCGGCCAGGCCATGTGTACCATAAAATTTAATACCTGATACCAGAGATGCAAACTTTATAGAAGACACAGGCAAAGCCAATTAATTTTTTTAACTATTTTTTACTTAAAATACAAACATGCTTAAAGTAACACTCCAGTATTTTATTTAACAGTCTTTGATAATTGACACATCTGGACTTGGGGGGGGGGGCTGGCTCATGGGCCGCATAAGAGCCCTCAAGGGGCTGAATCTGCCCCAGGCCTTATGTTTGATGTAAAAACAGGCATGGAAAACAGGAACATAAGAAAGGCCCTACTGGATCAGACCAAGGCCCATCAAGTCCAGCAGTCTGTTCACATAGTGGCCAACCAGGGGCCTCTAGGAAGCCCATGAACAAGACAACTGCAGCAGCATTGTCCTGACTGTGTTCCACAGCACCTCATAGAATATGCATGCTCTTCTGATCCTGGAGAGAATAGGTCTGCATCATGACTAGTATCCATTTTGACTAGTAGCCATGACTAGCCCTCTCCTCCATGAACATGTCCGCTCCCCACTTAAAGCCTTCCAAGTTGGCAGCCATCACCACATCCTGGGGCAAGGAGTTCCACAATTTATGTGTTGTGTGAAGACTTCCTTGTATCTGTTTTGACTTATCACCCTCCAGCTTCAGCAGATGACCCTGCGTTCTAGTATTATGAGAGAGGGAGAGAAGCTTCTCCCTGTCCCCTCTCCATACCATGCACAGTTTTATAGACCTCTATCATGTCTCCCCTTAACCACCTCCTTTCCAAGCTAAACAGCCCTGAAACTGGCCAGGATCAAGAAAACAAGAAAAGGGTACAGGAGTACTGAGAAGGAGTGTTTTCCAACCAAATAATACTCTGTTTTCTACGGAGCAGTCTTCAGAACACCTTCCAGGGAGGAAGCCCCATTGAAAAACATGAGACTGAAAAGGCCTGGTTAGGATTGCTTCCTTAGTAAGATATCACATCATCTTGAGCTTCTGCACGACATCACATTTACCTTAGCCGATTCATTTATGATGTCATTATTTTTTTAAACTAAAACTTTCAGGCGGTTTCCTAGGGAGTTTATATCACCCCTGAGGGGCGCGATGCCCACAGTTTGTGCTGTTACCAGGGGTTTAAATTACCATCTCCGCGTGGACTTTGAAAAGGCCCTTGAGAAGTTAACTCACCAAACTGAGTAAGCTTAGCTGTCACAGGATAAGAGGACAGGTTGTCTTATAGTTTAAAAATTGGTTAAATGGCAGGAAGGATAGAGCAAGAACCCATGGACAGTCCTCAGTGGAGTGAAGAAAACAGTGGGGTCCCATAAGGATCAGTACTGGGGCCAGCATTTAATTTGTTCATAAATGATCTGGAACTAGGGGTGAGAAGTTACACTGACCAAGTATGCACATGACACCAAATTGTTTAGGATGGTGAAAACTGAGGCTGATTGTAAGATCCAGGAGGATCTGGGCAAGCTGGGTCAGTGGGCAGCAGTGCGGTACATGGATGTTCAGTGTGGGCAAGTGTGAAGTGATGCGTACTAGAACAACCCCTCAACCCCACCTTTTAAGTACAAGCTAATGGGGTCTAAACTTGCTAAGGCTGAGAGAGAAAGAGACCTAGCCATCGTAACGGAGAGCTTAATGAAAGCGTCAACTTGGCGTGCCGCAGTGGTGAAAACGGCAAACTGTGTGCTGGAGATTAGTAGGGAAGGAAACCAAAAACAAGATAGCCGCAATAAATAAACGGAGATGCAGATATGGCTAAATGTATGTCTTTAGTACATAATAGATCAATTTCTGAGTTTTATGAAAAATGGAATGTGTTCTTTAACTATATGGTCAATAACTAATGGTAGAATTTAAGCAATGAAAGTATTATTAGATATGAAAATATAATTGGAATACAGAAGAGTGCTAGTTAAAGAAGGTAATAATTGAATTGTATCTGTAAAGTAAGTTCCAATATAACAATTTGTTTATGTTTGTATGCCTGTATGTTTAGTTTGGAAAATAAATTTTAAAAAAAAAACATGAAAAGAAGACAACCAATATTATAATACCCCTGCAGCATCATTTGGAATAGTGTGTGCAGTTCTGGTCACCATATCGGGAAAAGGACATAGTAGAGCTGGAAAATAGTACAGAAGAGGGCAACCAAGATGATTGCGGGGTTGGGGCAGCTTTCCTATGAGGAAAGCTTTGCTGAAGAGTCTGGGACTTTTCAGTTTGGAAGAAACTGACTCAGGTAGAGAAGGAGAGAAAGTAGACAAGAGCTGTTTATGCATTTCTTAAGAGCCCCTTTAATGCGGCCTTTTTTATTTGCTCCGTCCCTACCTCGAAGCATCCACTCAAGGCAGCATGAAGACTCACAGCAGTGGTTTAGCTATGCAAATGATGATTGCTAATGGCTATGCAAACGAAGGAGCAAGCGAGTGGGGGGATGGAATTTGTTTGATTTTCTCTTGCATCGGGACCATGAATAGGCATTTTAAAGGTCGGATTTAAAAAAGGAGCTTTGAGCAAGCATCACAATCAACCCTGCATAAAGGGAGAACTTTTTCCAGGGAGAACTTTTTCTCTCTATCCCAAAATACTAGAAGCCGATGGCATCAAATTGAGGGGTAGTAGATTCCAGATGGTCAAAAGGAAAATTAAATGATTAAAAAGTAGAATTTACTGCCAGAGTATGTACTGGTGACGGAAAAGGGCATAGATGGCTTTAAAAGGGGATTAGACGCAGTCATGGAAGATAGGTCTATCAGCAGCTACTAGCCATGGCGACTAAAGGCAACCTCCATATTCAGTGGCAGTAAACTTTCTGTCTACCACTTCCGGGGACACCATCAGTGGAAGGACTGGGATGGAGTATCTCAGGACCGGCGATGAAAATTCACGGTAAGCAATTGATGTTTGATTTCTTGTGGTGAGTGCTTTGAGATTTTGTGCTGATTATGTGGTCAGTTTTCGTGCTCTTTGTAGCAGCTGGGGTTAAGCAGATTTGGGGCCGTTTGATTTACGTAATTGAAATGGGGTGCACTGTTTGTTTTTTAATTGTATTTATGTATTTTAAACCTTTCAACTCCTTTGGGAAGTTGTGGGAGAAACATTTTCTTTTGCCGTCAAGTCATAGCTGACTTACGGCAACCCCGTAGGGTTTTCAAGGCAAGAGACGTTCAGAGGTAGTTTGCCATTGCCTGCCTCCGCGTCGCACCCCTGGTATTTCTTGGAGGTCACCCATCCAAACTCTTGCCAAGGTCGAGGCTGAGAGTGTGTGACTGGCATAAGGTCACCCAGCAAGTTTCCATGGCAGGAGAGGGATTCGAATCTGGGTCTCCTAGATCCTAGTCCGACACCATAATTACTATAGCATGCTGGCTCTCTCTCTCTCTCTCTTTTTTTTTTTTTGCCATCAAGTCACATCTGACTTACGGCAACTTGAGGTTTTCAAGGCAAGAGACGTTCAGAGGTGGTTTGCCTTTGCCTGCCTCCACATCTCGACCCTGGTATTCCTTGGAGGTCTCCCATCCAAATACTGTCCAGGGCCAACCCTGCTTAGCATCTGAGATCTGACAAGATCACGCTAGCCTGGCCTATCCAGGTCAGGGCTAAACATAGACGTAAATAAACACCATTGCCAACTGGGTCTCATTTTAGCCTTTGTGACCCAACCGGGTGGCGTAGTGGTTGAGAGCGGTGGACTGACTCTAATATGGAGAACCAGGTTCAATTCCCCACTCCTCCACATGAAGCCTGCTGGGTGACCTTGGGCTAGGCACAGTCCTCTCTGAACTCTCTCAGCCCCACCTACCTCACAAGGTGTCTGTTGTGGCGAGGGGAAGGGAAGGAGATTGTAAACAGCTTTGAGACTCCTTGACGGTAGAGAAAAGTGGGGTATAAAACCAACCTTCTTCCTGGCTGTCTCTGGATAGTAATACCTCATAGGACTTTATAAAAGCCGCAGTTCTGTTGAAAATATTGAGTGGGATCTATCATGTTTGCATCCTCTTTAGAGGGGTTCTAATGCTGCGGCGGAGCCCTAGACTGGCCATCCTCCTGCTCCTGAGACCCATTTGTTATAAAGAAACGAGAGTAAAAAGGTATGGGAAGATCTCTTAATTTCTTTCTTTCTTTTTTTATAAATTTTTATTAATTTGTATAACATAAAACAAAACAAACAAATACAATAATAATAATATAAAAACAAAATACAAAAGAGTATCTATATATACTTATTAGTACATTCGGGTTACAAAATTATAAGGTTCAAGAAGATACCCCTTCGACCCACCACCCACCTTAAAATAGTGACCCATCACCCGACTTCCGAAGAAGTGTCTAAACAGTTTCGAAAATATCTATTAACAATAAAATATAAAAATATTAAAACTAGTTTCTATAACTCACTAATTAAAGTAGTAAAATCCATTTTTGCCAGTTTATCCCAATATGTGACGGCCTTTGCCCAAGTTTTTTTAAATTCTTCCATATCTTTTCCATGTAGGAATTCTGTTAATTTGGCCATCCTCATATACATCCATAATTTCTTTCTCTTAATTAAGATCTCTTAATTTCTTGATCTGAAAAGCATTTTGCTGTATCTCTGCAGATTCTACGTTCTTTCAATTAGTCTGAAAATTGTTTTCCAACTTCCATTTTTAAGTCAATTATGAGTCAATTCAATTCACCAGAGAAATTACTCTTTGTATAGTACTCTGAGGAGAACTTTAAAATAGTCTCGGGCTCGCCACTGACATCGACTGGCGATGTATACCTTGAATGTATACCGAAAACAAACAGACTACATAACTTTTGATGAACAAATGGGGCAAAGTAAAAACTTGGCAAACCATTAAAGATGAGGGAAAGAATATTCGGTGGCTACTTATCATCAAATGGCTTCAATAACGAAAGAACAGATAAAGAAAGGATATTTACAAGAAAAGACAATTTATGCATCCTCTTCAGAGGGAAAACTTTGCTGGGTTTTTTTTTAATAAGTCTCAGACTCAGTGGCTGATCTAGGCAGCTCCCCCTTGCAAGAAAAGGGATGTGTGTGTGTGTGTGTGTGTGTGTGTGTTAAGTGCCGTCAAGTCCCTTCCATTCCAACTCATGGCGACCCTATGAATCAGTGTCCTCCAAAACGTCCTATCTTTAACAGCCTTGCTCAGATCTTGCAAATTGAAGGCCATAGCTTCCTTTATAAACCCATCTCTTGTTGAGTCTTCCTCTTTTCCTGCTGCCTTCAACTTTTCCTAGCATGATTGTCTTTTCATGTGACTCTTGTCTTCTCATAAGGTGGA
The DNA here is from genome assembly GCF_029931775.1 of Euleptes europaea. Taxonomy (NCBI): domain Eukaryota; kingdom Metazoa; phylum Chordata; class Lepidosauria; order Squamata; family Sphaerodactylidae; genus Euleptes; species Euleptes europaea. The sequence continues at coordinate 54,335,772 of NC_079326.1, forward strand.
TTATGTTAGTTGGATTGGTAATTGGTTGACCAACCGAACCCAAAGGGTGCTCATTAATGGAACAACATCCTGGAGAGGAGTGACTAGTGGGGTACCACAGGGGTCTGTCCTGGGACTGGGAGTATTTAATATTTTTATAAATGACTTGGATGATGGAATAGAGAGCACGCTAATCAAATTTGCAGATGACACCAAGTTAGGAGGGGTAGTTAATACGCCGGAGGATAGGGTCAGAGTTCAGAATGACCTTGATAGACTGGAGAGCTGGGCCATAAGTAATAAAATGGATTTCAATAGGGAGAAGTGTAAGGTACTTCACCTAGGCAGAAACAACATAAGGCACAGGTACAGGATGGGAGATAGTTGGCTTGACAACAGTACATGTTAAAGAGATCTGGGAGTCTTAGTGGACCATAAACTGAACATGAGTCAACAGTGTGATATGGCGGCTAAGAAGGCCAATGCAATTCTGGGCTGCATCAATAGGAGTATTGTGTCTAGATCAAGGGAAGTAATACTACCACTGTATTCTGCATTGGTCTGACCTAACTTGGAATACTGTGTCCAGTTTTGGGCTCCACAATTTAAGAAGGATGTTGACAAGTTGGAGCGTGGAGGGCGACCAGAATGGTCAGAGGTCTGGAATCCATGCCCTATGAGGAGAGACTTAGGGAGTTGGGTTTGTTTAGTTTAGAGAAGAGAAGGTTGAGGGGAGACATGATAGCCATGTTTAAATATTTGAAGGGATGTCATGTTGATGAGGGAAGAACTAGCTTGTTCTCTGATGGTGAGGGCTGTTCGATGGTGGAATGGGCTGCCTCGGAGGGTGGTGGAGTCCCCGTCTTTGGAGGTCTTTAAGCAGAGGCTGGATAGCCATCTGTCGGGAGTGCTTTGATTGTGGGATCCTGCATGGCGGGGCGAGGGTTGGGGTCACTGGGGATGTGGGGGGGGAGGTAGTTGTTAATTTCCTACATTGTGCAGGGGGTTGGACTAGATGACCCTGATGGTCCCTTCCAACTCTATGATTCTATAAGGTGACCAAAGGACGACAGCCTCATTTTATTCATTTTAGCTTCTAGGGTCAGTCCAGGCTTGATTTGATCTATAACCTACTGATTCATTTTTTTGGCAGTCCAGGGTATCTGTAACACTCTCCTCCAACACCACATTTCAAAGGAATCTACTTTCTTCCTATCAGCTTTCTTCATTGTCCAGCTGTCACACCCATACATAGTAATAGGGAATATGATGGCATGAATTAAGTTGATCTTGGTTGCCAGTGACACACCCTTTCTAGCTCCTTCATGGCTGCCCTTCCCAGTCTCAATCTCCTTCTGATTTCTTGGCTGCAGCCTCCCTTTGGGTTGATGATGAAGCCAAGGAATAGAAAGACTTGAACAATTTTAAGCATCCTCAATGGATTCAAAGCCCAGGTTACACCTCCTTCCTAAGCAGTATCCCTTTTCTACATGACTAAAGCACTACAGGAGAATTACTCAACTTTAAGGTTGATAATGAGGAAATTAAGTAAGCAGCAGGAGATTTCGAGGTCCTCCCCAGCCATACAAATTGTGTACCTTTTCTTCTCAGGGTTTTCAAAAAAGTGCGCAGAAGACGAAGAGCGGTTGCTGTAGCAGAAGAGTGGATTGCTAATCAGATGCAGCCTTGCTCTGGTGAGTATATCCATTGGCCAAGTGAGGGGAGACCTTTGGTTGGATTTGAAGAAGAAGAAGAAGAGTAGGATTTTATATGCCGACTTTCTCTACCATTTAAGGAAGAATCAACCCGGCTTAAAATCACCTTCCCTTCCCCTGCCCACAACAGACACCCTGTGAGGTAGGTGGGGCTGAGAGAGCTCTAAGAGAGCTGTGACTTGCCAGAAGGTCACCCAGCTAGCTTAATGGATAGGAGTGGGGAAACCAACCCAGTTCACCAGATTAGAGTCTGCCACTCATGTGGAGGAGTGGGGAATCAAACCCGGTTCTCCAGATCAGAGTCCACCGCTCCAAACCACCACCCTTAACCACTACACCACGATGGCTCCCATGGAGTAGGAGTGTAGTCCCCTCAATTTCCTCGGGGGAACTTGGCCCAAGCCCATACTTAGTAATCTGTATGAAATGTGTTCAATGTGAAATTATTTATATTCCCCAAACCACCTAACATCAACAACTAATCATGTGGTTTTAAAAATGTAATTTTTTCCACTCAAAGGAGTATGAATTGCATTCAAAGAAAGAGGACGTTGGCCTTTTATACACGGGTCATTTCTGTTGGATATGCTGCTCTCTCGAGGCACAGTATTTGCAGCCAAATTCTCAAATCACTCTGCACAGGGGCTTTTCCCCCTGAAGAAATCCCCGAAGTACTTGGGATTACTCGGAGTAAATTTCTGCATGTGCCAATGAACATGTGAAGTGTCTAAACCAAGAGGGGAGTGCTCACTGATGCTGTCGTTGTTATGCAGCTTGCCACCCCCCTTTTTTATCAGGCATGCGCTCTAGCGATAGATTGATCTCGCAATAGATTGCAGATGGGAAAAAGGCGTGAGATTCCCCCCTGCAAATGCTGCTTTGTAATTGGCTGTAGTTTTGTTTTTTTAAAATAGGTCACCAGCCCCGTGGTAGGATTCTTTCACTTTAACTAAGCTGAGTATTTTCCACCCTCCCTGTCTGTGCTGCCTCGGCCTTCCTGGCTTCCCCTGAAATCTTGGCTCCAGTTGCAAATAGCAGAGGGATGTTTTGGAGGGTATCTGGGCCAGGATGTTCCAATTCCCCTCACTTCTGGTGCTGCAGCTCCCACAATAATTCCGAAGCTGGTGACCAAGTCTACGGCACCCAACTTTATTTTCTGAGCAGTTGTGCCTGCCACGGACAGACACATCCTTTTATTCTTATAGCTTTTCAACCTATACCTCAACGATATAGTGGCAAGTTTGACGGGCCTAGAGTTTAGCTCACCCTCACTCGGCTGGCACAATTGCTCACCCCCTTCTATATGCAGGTACATAAGCAGCATTGATTGAGAGGGGGGTGTACACTTGGATGAAAGTGGGGGGAAGACAAGATGTCGAGGGCCTTCTCAACACTCTGCCCCCCCCCCCCAACTGAGAGGGTTGCCAGATCACCACAGGTGGGAGGTTTTTGAAGCGGAGCCTGAGGAAGGCAGGGTTGGGGAGGGGAGGGACTTCAATGCCATAGAGTCCAATTGCCAAAGCGGCCATTTTCTCCAGGTGAACTGATCTCTATCGGCTGGAAATCAGTTGTAATAGCAGGAGATCTCCAGCTACTACCTGGAGGTTGGCAACCCTAGGCAGCGGGTAGCCTGGTGAGTTGGCTGGCAATTGCCCACCATCAACAGGCAATTGGGAATCCTATTTGCCAGTCTGCTAATTGCCTTTTTCAGGCATACAAAGTTTTCAGTTCCAGCTACTCATACATTCAACGGCGCATCTCTCTTCTTGAATTTGCATCTCTCTTCTCAGAGGGCCACTCACGTCTTCTTGTGACACTAGCCGTGCTCATGGTGGCCGTCTTTGCTGGTGAGTTCCATCTCAACATAATTTTGTTTTGCATCTATAACCACCAGGAGAAACCTACTGATGCAATTTGTGTTTCCTTCTAGGACTGGTGTTCAAAATGCTGTCAGAGCAGAGGTAAAAAGGACTTCTCCAATCGATCAATGCATGTAATTTATGTAAAAAGCAAGGAAAACCTGTGCTGAAGGATAATGAAACCCAAAAACAAATAACCAGCACGATGGCCGATATAAATAAATAAATAAGCAATGTAGTGTGCAAACAAACCAATTCAAGATGAAAAATACATAATTCCTTTAGGATATCTTGAATATATCAAACATCTGACTGGCTAGTAAAGTGCAAAAAAACCATGAAAAGTTTCTAGACATCACACAATTGTCAAGAACAAAATAGCATGTAATCAACAATTTCATGTGTACATCGGACAACGTACCAATGCGCCAGTATAACAATGTGATGAGGTCACTGACCACTAGGTTCTAAATGACGAAAAACAAATTCTTATGCAAATAAATAGAGGAACTTAGAACTTACAGACAGTAGCTAATTAACAAAGTTGCCCGTGGCTTACAGCAAGTAGCTAATTTGCAAAGTTTATAGCATAATCCATTGCCAGTAGAAGAGACAGCTCTGAAGCTGATAGGCGAAGAGGAAGAATGCTTGCAGCTGATGAGGGGAAGACGGGACTCCGGATTGTCCAGCGTTTCGCTAATAGCTTCCTTAGTCCATATATAATTGACTTAATAGTCCGCTCTCATAAAGTATGGAGAGACTTTTAAAGAGAGAGGCATGAATCAGAGACCAGAGGTCAGTTCTGAACTGTGATGGAGTGGGGGCTAAAAATGGCAGCCAGGAGGAAAAGAAATGGGTTCTTTCTAGATTGCATTGATGGAACTGAAATGGACATGATCGTCAATGACACCCCTTTTAGCTAAACGCGAGTCATCTTTCGATTAGAAAAGAGATGCTCTCCACATTCCTCCCTTATAAACCTTTCTCAGGTCCTTGCTTGGTCACTAAGATTTTGTAATATTTCCTGGTACCGTTGACAGTCTGGTGTGCTAAAATATAGCAGAAAGAGAAATGGCTGTGTCTGCTCTCTGTGGTGGGCATTACATGGAAAGACAATTGTAACACTGACCACTTCCTTCTAACTTCCTCTTTGGCTAAGAGGCATACCATATGTTGCCCTCTTGGATGGGGTGGGGGGAGAGACAGAGAAGAGGAGCAGCTGAAACGAGGGAAATCCCTGGGATTAGCCAACTAGGCAGCAAAGGGACAATAGCCGCACAGACAAGAGGAAAGTATACCAGAGCTCACTACTTTCTGTTGCTCCCCCTACAGTATGGAGACATTGGATCATCCTAAAAATCCAGCGATCCAAGAGGTAAGGACAATGGAAAGTACAGATTTTTTTTTTAAGGGAGGTTGCTTTAATACAGGTAATGCCGTTGTACGGTTCCAAGGGCTGGGAACAGGCTCTCCAACCTCCAGGTAGCAGCTGGAGATCTCCTGCTATTACAACTGATCTCCAGCCAATAGAGATCAGTTCGCCTGGAGAAAATGGCCACTTTGGCAATTGGACTCTATGGCATTGAAATCCCTCCCTCTCCAAACCCCACCCTTCTCAGGCTCTGCCCCAAAAATCTCCAGGTATTTCCCAATCCACAGCTGGCAACCCTAGCTGGGAATCATGTTGAGACCTCTGCCTTGTCTTTAGTGTCTCTTATTTGCCGCTTACAACAACCGCCTGGTGGGCATTCAGTTAGATTAGGGTTGCCAGCTCTGGTTTGGGAAATACTTGGAGATTTTGGGGGTGGAGTCTGAAGAGGGCAGGGTTTGGGAAGGGGAGGGACTTCAATGGGGATTAATGCCATAGAGTCCACCTTCCAAAGTGGCCGTTTTCTCCGGGGGACCTGATCTCTGTTGCCTGGAGATCACTTGTCATCCCAGGAGATCTCCAGCCACCATGTGGAGGCTGGCAGCCCTAAGTCAGATGGCATGAGGAACGTATTTGTAGAACTGAATGCTGTCAAAAAGAAGAGGGGACTCTTGCTGCCCATGAATGATAACCAGATGTCTGTCTGAAGGTCTCCTCTCTGTCCTCACTTCCAGACCTCAGGAGCAGCCTACAACCTGGACAACTTGTGGGTAAGTGCTGATGGTCTCCACAAACTACCTGCCTGCCCGTCAGGAGTTGGGCCCCACCCTAAAAACACTTGGTCCGTGCTAGAAAAGGTGTTGGTGTCCACAGGCAGCTCGTTGGAGATCCCTGGTCTAATTCCCTGCATTTTGCCTCTGTCTTTAAATTTGAGATAAAACAGGTCCCTGAGAACGGGGACAAAACGCAGGGAAACGCAGCGGGGGGAGCGAGGCGATCTCTGACATTCAGAAACAGCATGCATAATCACAACAAAGACCCGAAGTCATCAGAGGGGTGAAAGGGAGGGAAACAGCCATGCATAAAAGACCTTTGGTAGTAGAAACATATCTAACCTATTCTCCAGCAATGGCCCTGATTCCTAATCAATTTCTTACTTTTGAAAGCATTTGAACACATGAGCACATGAAGCTGCCTTATACTGAATCAGACCCTTGGTCCATCAAGGTCAGTAATGTCTACTCCAGGGTAGACTGGCAGTGGCTCTCCAAGGTCTCAGGTGAAGGTCCTTCGCATCACCTAATACCTAATCCAGGGGTGTCAAACATAAGGCCAGTGGGACAGATCCGGCCTTTGACAGCTCTTATCCTGCCCGCGAGCCAGCCAAGGCAGCCACCCTCTCTTGATCTGGGCTGGCGAGGTATGGCCCTGCCTGACCAAGTGACATGTCATATCCAGCCCTCCTAACAAATGAGTTCGACACCCCTGACCTAATCCCTTAAACTGGAGATGCCAGGGATTGAACCTGGGTCATTCTGCATGCCACAGAGCTGTCTCCAGTTGTTACACATGACTGTAGCTTATCAGTGTGTTTTAAGAACATAAGAAAAGCCATGCTGGATCAGACCCAGGCCCATCAAGTCCAGCAGTCTGTTCACATGGTGGCCAACCAGGTGCCTCTAGGAAGCCCACAAACAAGACGACTGCAGCAGCACCATCCTGCCTGACTTCCACAGCACCTAATATAATAGGCACGCTCATCCGATCCTGGAAAGAATTGATATGCATCATGACTAGTATCCATTTTAACTAGTAACCATGAATACCCTTTCCCTCTCTGAACATGTCCACTCCCCTCTTAAAGCCTTCCAAGTTGGCAGCCATCACCACATTTTGGGGCAGGGAGTTCCACAATTTAACTATGCGTTGTGTGAAAAAATACTTCCTTTTATCTGTTTTGAATCTCTCACCCTCCAGCTCCAGCAGAGGACCCTGCGTTCTAGTATTATGGGAGAGGGAGAAAAACTTCTCCCTGTCCAGTCTCTCCAAACCATGCATAATTTTATAGACCTCTATCATGTCTCCCCTCAGCCGCCTTCTTTCCAAGCTAAACAGTCCTAAGAGTTTTAACCGCTCCCCATAGGACAGTTGCTCTAGTCCCCTAATCTTTTTGGTTGCTCTTTTCTGCACCTTTTCAAGCTCTGCAATATCCTTTTTTCAGTGTGGTGACCAGAACTATACACAGTATTCCAAGTGTGGTCTCACCATAGATTTGTACAAGAGCGGTATGATATCAGCAGTTTTATTCTCTATTCCTCGTCTAATTATGGCCAGCATGGACTTTGCCGTTTTTACAGCAGCCGCACACTGGGTTGACATCTTCATTGAGCTATCCACTACCATCCCAAGATCCCTTTCTTTACGTTAAAACAACCTCAATTTCTGTACAAAGGTACCCATTTTTGCTAAGCCAGGCCTTCATGCTCTTTAGTGGACAGTGTTCGGTATCATTCACAAGGACACTGGCTGGGTGGAGAAATCAGCTTTATACTTTCTCTGTGCTGCCGTTGGTAGCCTGTTGTTTGCATAGGCACTACAAAATCTCCATCCTTAATTTTGCACTTCCTTACAGAAAATTTTTGGTCGAGACACCGGAGGTCAGATCGAGGAAGAAAACTTTGCTCTGATGTCTTCGGGTAAGGCAAACATAAACTGTTTTTTAAGGGCAGAGCTTGTCCTCCCTTGTCTGCCCCTTTGTCTCTTCTGGACAGCGGGATACTTTTTCGCCAGAGGATAGGAAGTGATGCTATCGTACTGCTGTGCAAGTCCATCTCACGTTGTATTCTGCTCGGGGTGGGGAAGCCTTGTCCCCAAGAGCCCAGCATCGGCAAGGGGGGCCCACAGTGAGAGAAAGGAACGTCAAATACTGTAGGATGTAGGAGGGAGACGGTGTCGGGGGGGAGGTAGTTGTGAATTTCCTGCATTTTGCAGGGGGTTGGACCAGATGACCCTGGCGGTCCCTTCCAACTCTATGGCCATTTATGCAGGGTCAATTTTGATGCTCACTCAAAGCTCTTTTTAAAAATGCAACCTTTAAAATGCCTATTCACGGTCCCGATGCAAAAAGAGAAATTCCACACACACCCCCACTCGCCTGCTCCTTCGTTCCTGTTTGCACAGCCATTAGCAACCATCGTGTGCATAACTAACGCGCGGCTGTGATTTTGCATGGATTCTTCGGGGCAAGGGCAGAGCAAACGCAAAAGGTTCTGTTAAAGGGGCTCTTAAGAAATGTGAAGCAGGTATGTGCCAGCTTCGCAGTCACTTCCTGAATGATGGTTCAGTGTGAAAAACTCAAAAAAATATGCGGGGCACTTCAGCCTGGAACGCGCGCTGCTAATTACCAAGCATAAATGGCCTATTATTCTATTACCTTCTTTGCTGCCCTGTTGACAGAAAGGGGGCAGGATGTTGGGTATGTAGAGATCTCACCAGCCAAAATCTTTCTACAGGCCTCTAATTTCCTGTTAGTTAAGCACGGCGGAATCACCTTAGGTTTCTCCCTTTTGGGCCCTTAGTTCCGTTTTGTTGTATTGCTTATGTTAAAAGATTGGCTATCGGAGGCAACAAATATTATTTGTTGTTTCTTTTTGTAATGTATGTGAATAGCGAGGATCGTAGCAAGGAAAACCTAGGACTCAAGCTCCTAGCCAAGCTCCTAGGTTTTCCCTTGCTACGATCCTCGCTATTCACATACATTACACTTTTATTCATCCGGGGCTCAGTATATCCAATCCACCTTTAAACTGTTCAGCAACCGGCTGGTATCTGGGCTGACAAAACAGGGGAGTCCTTCAATTCAGTACTTCTTCAATTCAGTTCCATCTCCGGAATTCCAAATTGTGTAGTGGGGCTGGCCCTCCGAGTTGAATTGGGACAATCATCTCTTGAATCTTGGGTTTGGATGAGGACCTTTTCTCGTGAAGTTAAAATTATACACTCCGACACCCAAGGGCTACCTCGGATTGATCAGGGAGGATTCTTATGTTTCCATTGGGATAAACTTGTAGAGCAATCACTTCAGCTCCTCAATCTTTCCTCGGACTCCCTTCCATCGGTCAGCAGACAGGAAGCTAGGAGCACAGTCACCTGTCTCGGCAGCAACTCCTAATCTGAGGGTCTAACTTTGTACGGAGCATCACAACTCTTTTTTGTACACTACTGGTTAAATTGGAAGGAGGAATAAAAGGCAGGGAAGTGGTGGGTGGAGGCTAAGATTCGGAACAATGAAGGAACAGTCTACGGGGAATTCACTCCTCTTTTGTTCACGTTATCTCCCAAATGGAAGAATTGCTGTGTTGCAGCTCATGTACTCATACCTTTAGGTGCCTCGGTTGTACGGTGCAGCAAATCCTTCTACTCAGGAGCCAAGCTCTGCACATGCGGTTTTTGCTGGGACTATTTACGGTCACCAGACATAATCCTCAAGGTAGGAATTGGTGAGAAACAATGCATGATTTGTCCTCCGGTCCCTCGTTTTTTTCAAGTATCCAGCAGAGATATCCCCCCTCTCTGAAAACCCATTATCTCCAGTGGGCATTTGGTAAAGAACCAGTGTTATGTAATAGTTAGGAGTAGTGGGCTCTAATCTGGAGAACCGGGTTTGATATATTTTTGATATAGAAGTGAAGCGCAACGACCCTGAGGTCATTCTGCCTTATTATGGTTCATATATGTCTACCTGTCGAGCTAGTGGTAGTGGTAGAAAGTGCTGTCAAGTTGCAGCTGGCTTATGGTGACCCTTCATGGGGTTTTCAAGGCAAGAGATGAACAGATATGGTGTGCCATTGCCTGCCTCTGCATAGCAACCCTGGACTTGATCAGTGGTCTCCTAGCCAAGTATTAATCGGGGCTGACCCGGCTGATAGCCAGCCTGGTATAGTGGTTAAGAGCAGCGAACTCTAATCTAGAGAACCAGGTTTGATTCCCCAGTCCTCCACATGAGAGGTGGACTCTAATCTGTTGAACCGGGTTTGATTCTCCACTCTTCCACATGAGACGCGGACTCTAATCTGGAGAACCGGGTTCTAACACGGGCTACATTTAGATCTAACGAGTTACTTGGTTCCAAGGGTAGGTCACATCTGGCATGTTTTTCTCCAGCCCAGCTTTCCCTATTTCCAAATAGTAATGGTGTGCTTTCTTTCCAGCGGCATAATACACCTGGCAATTGCTGGGCCATGGAGGGCGCTCAGGGCTTTGTTGTCATCAGGCTCTCGGAAACCATCTGCCCCGCTGCCGTAGCACTGGACCACATTTCCCAGAAGGCTTCTGTCTTTGGAGAGACGTCCAGTGCTCCAAGGAACTTCTCCATCTATGTGAGTAACTTTGTTTCTGTTTATTATTCTGTTTCTCCGTGCTTACTAGTTATAGCAGTGGACAGGGGGATCGGTTTTTAAAATTAATTGTATGCTTGTATATGTATAGTGACTGTAAGCTGATTTTGAACAATCCTTGGGCCTCAGGCTGCCTTTCTCCTCCTCCTCCTCCTCCTCCTCTTCTTCTTGTCATAGAATCATAGTTGGAAGGGACCGCCAGGGTCTAGTCCAACCCCCTGCACAATGCAGGAAATTCATAAATACCTCCCCCTCCCCACACACCCAGTGACTCCTACTCTATGCCCAGAAGATGGCCAAGATGCCCTTCCTCTCATGAACTGCCTAAGGTCATAGATTCAGCATTGCTGACAGATCTTCTTCTTCTTCTAGGGACTGAAAGATGCTTTCGAGGAGGCAGAGGAAGGAGCCTTGCTGGGGTCATTCATTTTTAAAACCAACACATTTCCTGTGCAGAAGTTCCAGTTGAAGGTACGTACCTGGTAATTGCAGTCAAGTTGCAACTGACTTACGGAGACCCCAGTGAGGGGCTTTCCAGTGGACTCTGGGTTGTGTTTGTTGACGAGGGTGTGTCTGGGATTAAGTAAGGCTTGATGTTGAGTGGACTAGCCTTGCAGATGGGTTGGTTTGAGTCTACCGACTGCATTCTAGTCCCTAGCTACAGCCATGGGAAACCCTTTGATTACTAGGAGGTTGTTGTGGTGGGCGGCCTGTTGAGGTTCAATGTGAAAGGTTCATATTCCTCCTTCAGCCAGGAAATTCCCTAGACCAGTTCTTCAAAGGTCATAAGAAAGGCCATGCTGGATCAGACCAAGGTCCACCAAGTCCAGCCATCTGTTCACACAGTGGCCAACTAGGTGCCTCTAGGAAGCCCACAAACAAGACATCTGCAGCCATATTATCCTGCCTGTGTTCCACAGCACTTAAGATAATAGGCCTGCTCCTCTGAACCTGGAGAGAATAGGGATGGATCATGACTAGTATCCATTTTTTCTAGTAGCCATGAATACCCCTCTCCTCCATGAACATGTCCACTCCCCTCTTAAAGCCTTCCAAATTGGCAACCATCGCCACATCCTGGGGCAGGGAGTTCCACAATTTAACTATGCTTCTGAGCCTCACCAGGGGTACCAGATGGTTCAAGTGGTCAGGTATTAATTGCAGTAATTCACCCCTATAGTCTGCGAATTGCAAGAGAAATCTAAATAAATATACACAATCAATGCATACATCCTCCTTTTCATGAGGGATTATGGGGAATAAGGTTCAAGTATCATGAATGCATACAGGCACACCTCATTTCATTGCTCTCCGCTTTATTGCACTTCGCAGATATTGCATTTTTGAGCAAGTGTATTGGTGTCATTTTTCCAACAGCATGTGTTCACTTCGTCTCTCTGTGTCACATTTTGGTAATTCTTGCAATATTTCAAGCTTTTTCATTATTATTACAGTACTCTTTTTAGACATAATGCTATTGCACACTTAATAGACTACAGCAGCGGTTCCCAAGCTTTTTGAGTCATGGAGCACTTTTCAGGAGAGAAATTCGTCAGGGAGCACTAATTTCCCCCTAGCACTAAACCGAATGATAGTAGTATTTTTCTTTCCAGTCTCTTCACTGAGCACTAGGAGATGTTTTGCGGAGCACCAAGTGCTCCCCGGAGCACAGTTCGGGAACCGCTGGACTACAGTATAGTGTTAACATAACTTTTATATGCACCGGGAAACCAAAACATTCGTGTGACTCGTTTTATTGCAATATTCACTTTATTGTGGTGATCTGGAACCGAACCTACAATACCTCCAAGGTGTGCTTGTATTCCCTCCTGCTGTGCTTATGCTACCCTGTCCTCGGTTCAGAAGACTGCCCATGGTAGGCGATCAAGATGGGCTCATAATATATATATTGTGTCTTCTCCTTCTCCCCTATCGTCAGAGATCAAAGGAATATCAGTTTCTGTACCTGATGCTGAAGATTTCAAGCAACTACGGTCATCCTAACTATACGTGTGTCTATAGTGTTCGCATCTATGGGCGACGAGTGAATTGAAGAAGGTCATACAAAGAACAAGAAGACGTAGATAGTACATTCATAGAATCATAGGGTTGGAAGGGACCACCAGGGTCATCTAGTCCAGCCCCCTGCACAATGCAGGTAATTCACAACTACCTCCCCGTCACACCCCAGTGACCCCTACTCCATGCCCAGAAGATGGCCAAGATGCCCTCCCTCTCATGATCTACCTAAGGTCATAGAATCAGCATTGCTGACAGATGGCCACCTAGCCTCTGCTTAAAAACCTCCAGGGAAGGAGCGCTTACCACCTCCCGAGGAAGCCTGTTCCACTGAGGAATCGCTCTGTTAGAAAGTTCTTCCTAATGATGGAAACTCTTTTGATTTAATTTCAACCCGTTGGTTCTGGTCCGACCTTCTGGGGCAACAGAATCGAGGCTAGGTTATCGGGGCGGTTTAGGTTACCGGGGCACAAGTCGCAGTGGCTCTGCGCCACGACAATTTTTGTTTAAGAGGGAGAGTAGGGAGTGCACCGTCACCAGCTGGGCTGGTTGCCGGGGGAAGGTGGCTTTCTTTTCAGGGCGGGCCCCCATCATCGCTGGCCTCATCAGAAGGGCCTGGTGGGCAACTGGACAACTCGGCGTATCCTTTGCTGCCAGCATCTTCGGGGGAGGGGGGACAGTGCTCTTCACTGCCCTGGCGCATGTGTTTTGGGAGAGGTCGGGCTCCTGGGCACCTTGGTTTGCTGCTAACATGTGGGCTGTTTTGCAATGCCATCAGGAGCAGTGGAGTTCCCTGCTCCTGAGCCCGCGCTGGAAGGGTCAGTCCCCGGACACCCCTCCCACTTTGCTTCTTTATTTTCATTCCAATGACTGAAGATATGAAAATAATAATTGGGACGGACAGGAGGCTTTCCTGCCCCCGGAAGGGAAAAGATGAGCCTGTAGGAGCGCTGCTCCAGCATCCGATCACCTTCAAGAAGGGGGAATGAGAGGTTGGAGGGAACAGAAGAGAAGAAGGAATTGAGTTCTGCCTCAGGGAGCAAGTCTGGCTCGGGAAACAGAGCAGCAGACAGAGGGTGAAAATGCATGGTCGCTTGAGCTTCCTTTATTCCCTGTTTCAGCCAGGATTCAGCCAGGATCGAACGCACGTTCGATCCTAGCTAAATCCTGGCTGAAATAGGGAATAAAGGAGGCTCAAGCGACCATGCATTTTCGCCCAGAGTGAAAATGAACGCTACCTGGTAGTGTGGCAGAGTGGCTTAGCTCTGTCGCTGGGAGAGAAGAGAGCACCCGATTGTTAGTCCTTTCTCTGGCGATGAGCATAACTCCTCTTGGGAATGGGCAGGCTGACGTGGGTGGGATCCTGAGCATGGGAGAGAGGATCCAGCCTAGTGGCTCATCAGCAAAAGCCGGTTTTGCGCCTGAAAGCATTAAAGAAAATTCAAACCACCCTCTGAAGCCAAAGCTAGCTTCAAGTTATACGCCCTAGGGTTGCCAACGTCCAGGTACCAGCTGGAGATCCCCCACTATTACAACTGATCTCCAGCCGATAGAGATCAGTTCACCTGGAGAAAAGGGCCGCTTTGGCCATTGGATTCTATGGCATTGGAGTCCCTCCCCCCTAAACCCCACCCTCCTCAGTTCAGCCCCAAAAACCTCCTGCTGGTGACAAAGAGGGACATGGCAACCTTATATATGCCTCAGCCAGGTTTCTCCTTTGTCTTTTTTTTTTTAAAAAATTTAATTATTATTTTCAAATAAGTTTACAATCTTAATTATTTTTCAATTCACAAAAAAATAATATAAAAGATTTATATCTTCTCTCTAAACAAGTATATATATTTAACTTCCTCTCTCCCCTCCTCAGTCCATTTAATATCCATGTTTCTCTCTTTGTATTCAGTTCTAATTCATTATAACAAACCAAATCTATCAAACCTACAATAATTTTTATAACTTTGGTAATTTAATTACTCTTAACATTTCGAATTAGATCAATTCATAACCCTTTATATTTCCCAGTTTAAGTTCAGTTGAACAATATGTTGTCCATGCCTCCCATTCTCCCAAAAATTCAATATTGTCTTTTTGATTTATTAATGCAGTTAATTTTGCCATTTCAGCCAGTTCCATCATTTTATCTATCCAAACGGTCTTGTCTGGTATCTCGGAAGTTTTCCATTTCATTGCATAAACCAGTCTTGCAGCTAGGTTTCTCCTTTGTCTACCTGGAGATCTGTGCTGCTGGTTTGTTCCTTTAAAACCAACCTGTCAATGAATAAACCGTTTTAGTTGGGTATATATTAATCCAGCCTCAGTGATCCCCATAATCTCGTACACCACACAATTTACTGCACAGCAGTGAACCCAAAGCCTACGCACTCGCTACCTGTAAAATACCTGGAAACTGAAAGGAAGGTTGATAGTTCAAAAACCTTAGGAGGCTGTGTGGGGCCCCTCAGTAGGAAAAAAAAGGGGGAGGGCTTGTCACAATAATAAATACATATAAATAAAGTAAGAAGAGGGGGAGCAGGAGGGGAGATAGCCTTATCCCCCAGGGCCTTTTCAGGGCCTTCCGGCTTGGGCGCTCAGGAGACGGGAATCACCTGGAGAGGCGGGGGGCTGGCCCTGAGGTATTTTGGGACTGTTGGCAGTCTACTGGGGGTGACCCTATTTCCTCATTCTTTAAGGATGGTGAGGACCCCCCGGGATCCCCTTGCCCTGTAAGTTCAGGAAGATCAGTTTCCCAACTTGGTACCGAAGATTTCAAGCAACGATGGCCATCCAAATTATTAGTGTCGCCAACTTCCAGGTGGTGAGAATCTGAGAAGTTTGCAACTTCCAGGTGGTGGCTCGAGATCTCCCGCCATTACAACTGATCTCCAGGTGACAGAGATAAGTTCTCCTGGAGAAAATGGCCACTTTGGCATTGGACTCTATGGCATTGAAATTCTTCCCCTCCTCAAACCCCGCCCTCCTCAGGCTCCACCCCCCAATATCTCCAGGTATTTCCCAACCTGGACCTACAAACTATACATGTATCTACGGGGTTCACGTTTATGGACGACGAGTGAATAGAAGAACGTTAAACAAAGACCAAGTAGATGTAGAAAGTACATTGCTGTTAATCAAGGCTAGGTTATCGGGCAGCTTTGTGCTACTTAATAAACAACATGTATTTGATGGAGTTTATGTATTTTTTCATGGTCTCGGGTATAGAAATTGACCAGATACTGAAAAATAGTATTTCCTTTATCTTACACCCTGGGTCTAGGGAATGTTTGCAGCCTGCCTGGTAACTCTCAAGGTTTTGGGGCAAGTGTCGGATTAAATAACATAGAGGATCTGTGTTGAATCCTATGTCACTTGCTCTGCTGTCTCTGCATTTAGCTGGAGAGCATGCAGACGTACATAGATGAATGGTTTTATTTGCATTTAACCATAGGCCATTACAAACATATCAAGACGTACATAGGTAGGTGGAGAATAAATAGCCAAGAACCTTTAGCACGTCAAAGGCTAACACGTTTGTTATGGTACAAGCTAGTGATTTCCAGTAGGGTGCTCCTTAGTGAATTTCCTGGCACCCATTTTGCCGCAAAGTGAAGAGCCAGTGCTGAATTTCCTTTTTCAGAAGAACCCAGGATCCGTCAGAAGAATCATAGAGTTGGAAGGGACCACCAGGATCACCTCCTGCTAGATAAGAATATAAGAAAGGCCCTGCTGGATCAGACCAAGGCCCATCAAGTCCAGCAGTCTGTTCACACTGTGGCCAACCAGGTGCCTCTAGGAAGCCCACAAACAAGACAACTGCAGCAGCACCATCCTGCCTGTGTTCCACTGCACCCAAAATAATAGGCATGCTCCTCTGATACTAGAGAGAATAGGTATGCAGCATGACTAGTATCCATTCTAACTAATAGCCATGAATACCCCTCTCCTCCATGAACATGTCCACTCCCCTCTTAAAGCCCTCCAAGCTGGCAGCCATCACCACATCCTGTGGCTGCAGATGTATCTGCAGATGTATCTGCAGATGTATCTGCATTGCCATTTAGACACTCCCATCTAGTTGCTGCATCTCCTGCTTCACTTGTACTGGCTAGCATGGCGGGGGGCGGGGCGGTAAATCATACCTTCGCAGTTTGGAGCTATCACACTTAAGGGATGGCTAGTTCACCTGCCGACCCCTCCCCTTCACCGCTGTTTGGATAGCAGGACTCAAAAGGTGTGGCGTTTCAGAGAACAGCCTTTGAGCACTGAAAATAGAAGAAACTTTAATAAACAAAAATCAACAGTGCACATGCTCTGAGTACATAGGCTGAGCAAAGATATAAAGAAAAGGTGAAAGCATGCCTCTTAACATGAAACTCTATAGTTATCCTAAACAATGTTTAATCGAGGTGGGCTAGTGATTCTTGAAGTTGCAGCTTTTAAAAATCTATTGTCATCTTCAAAAGAACATAAGAAAGGCCATGCTAGATCAGACCAAGGTCCATCAAGTCCAGCAGTCTGTTCACACAGTGGCCAACCAAGTGCCTCTGGGAAGCCCCAAACAAGATGACTGCAACAGCATTATCCTGTCTGTGTTTCCTAGCACCTAATATAATAGGCAAGCTCCTCTGATCCTAGAGAATAGGTATGCATCATGACCAGCATCCATTTTTACTAGCAGCCATGAATACTTCGTGAGCTCTTTGAGTTGAGACTCCCCATTGTCTCTTGACAATTAATCAAGATGCGTCTAGATAAATGTTTGGTCCTTCACGGCTTCTGCCCATCCAAGGAAGACTAACACAGAATAGTGAAGAAGACGAGGGCTTGAACAAAGAACTGCAAATGGAACTGGGCTGTATTTCTTCTAGAAACTCTTGGCCAAAACAAGAAAACAGTTGGCGATCATGGCAGAGAAGTAAGTTAAAGGCCTCACGCCTGCAGCTGAAAATCCTTTGGGCTATGGGTAATGTACCAGTCCAAATTCTCTTCATTTTTTTCTGATAACTACATGGTGGGAAGGAAAGGTGGCATTGTATAGCCCATATAGAAAAAGAGTTGGTTTTTATATGCCGAATTTCTCTACCATTTAAGGAAGAATCAAACCAGCTTACAATCACCTTCCCTTCCCCTCACCACAACAGACACCTTGTGAGGTAGGTGGGGCCAAGAGTTCGGAAAGAACTGTGACTAGCCCAAGGTCACCCAGCTGGCTTCATGTAGAGGAGAGGGGAAACCAACCCGGTTTGCCAGATTAGAGTCCACTGCTCTTAACCACCACTCTTAACCATTATACCACGCTGGTAAGAGTCTTCTGACCTTTCAGACTTCCTCATAGTTGGCCTCCCTCATTGTTCTAGGACCTCCATAGCAACAACAACTGGGTTCTAATCCCATAGCATTCAGTAGGCAAGTTTCGCGGGGGATGCAAAGCGAGTGTGCTTTAACCCTGAGGGAAGAAGTAGGTCTCTCAGTAAATGAGTGTGGTGTATGCTGGGGCTGGGTTGTTTTTTTTTTTTTTAGATAATGCTGCTTAGATGTGGCAAAGTCTTTCCAGTGGTACTTTTTTGTCTTGAGGAACTCGTATTTTAAGATTGCTGCCCGCCTGTGATAATCCTTTGTTTTGTGGTATCCATAACTCTGAAGACGCTATTAGGGTAGACCTGTGGGATCGTAGACGATTGACCCTAATGCCCAAAACCGTTTGAAGGTATTGGTTTGGACCCACCTAGAGACAACCTAAGACCAGAACCTGAGGCCAGGTGCCTCTTGGTGCTTTGGGAAGGGCTGTGGCTCAGTGGTAGAGTATCTGCTTGGCATGCAGAAGGTCCCAGGTTCAATCCCGACATCTCCAGTTTAAAAGAATGAGGCACTAGGTGATATGAAAGACTTCTGCCTGAGATAGGGTTGCCAGCCTCCATGCTCCTCTGATCCTGGAGAGAATAGGCATGCATAATGACTAGTATCCATTTTGACTAGTAGCCATGGATAGCCCTCTCCTCCATGAACATGTCCTCTCCCCTCTTCAAGCCTTCCAAGTTGGCAGCCATCACCACATCCCAGGGCAGGGAGTTCCACAATTTAAAGATGCATTGCGTGAAGAGATGCTTCCTTTTATCAGTTTTTAATCTCTCACCCTCCATTGTCAGCTGACTTGCAGTTTTAGTTCTATCCTTGTAGAGAAGGTTTCAAAACACCAGTCAGGCATTTAATTAATAGGAAAAAATGTCATTTGAAACCGCAGAACAGAAGAGGGCCGAAGAATGTTGAGGCCGATCAAGAAGCCGCTACTTCGGAACGAGCAAGCGGATGAGGCGGCTTATTTAGCGCACTTAGCTGCCCAGAGGAACGCCAGCGCCTTCTTCGAGAAATATGAACGGAGTGAGCTCCAGGAATTACTCACCACTTCTTTTTGCAGCTGGTTGGCCTCCAAAGATGACCTGCGCCATCCCTTGGAGTTCCCCAGCGGGCTCATGTCTCAGATGAAAGGCATCTTGGTCCCCACGGTGATCTTGCTGACGCCGGTGGAGCCGGGAATCGATCTGGACGCGAAGGAGATCCACCAGATTGTCCGGGAGCTGGCCGTTGGGGTCTATTGCCTCAACCAGATCCCCTCCATCAGTTTAGACGCCAATTATGACCAGAGCACTTCTTGCTCCCTCCCTCCGGCGTACTATGACACGAGAATTGGTCAAATGTTGATCAGCGTCGACTACATGCTGAAGGCTTTGTGGCATGGGGCATTCATGCCCAAAGAGAAAAGGGTGAGATTCTCTGAACTGTGGCGGTCGAGCATGGATATCGATGCAGACGGGGCCCCCCAGACTGAGAAAACGGCCTGTGCGGAGTTTTGTTCCGCAGGTAAGAACAACACTTGTCAGTAGGGTTGCCAGATCCCTCTTTGCCACCGGCGGGAGGTTTTGGGGGCAGAACTTGAGCAGGGCGGGGTTTGGGGAGGGGACTTCAATGCCATAGAGTCCAAATGGCAAAGCGGCCATTTTCTCCAGGTGAACTGATCTCTAGCAGGAGATCTCCAGCTAGTACCTGGAGGTTGGCAATCCTACTTGTGAGGATGAATTTTATACATGAAAAACACTTTGCTGCTAAGGAAAAGCCTGCAAAATGCATGTAGAATATAATGCGGAAAAGTCCCTAAGTTTTCAGAGAAATCATAGACTATGAGTTGGAAAGGTCCACCAGGGTCATCAAGGAGTGCTTGGCAATTTCCAGTGGTTTCCCCTACCCGCTGCAGACTACCATTTTGCACCTGAATCTGTTCTTTTGTGTCTGCTGAACCCCCCAAAACAACATTTTAGGAATCTTGGTCTGCAAGCAGGAAGGGGAAGTGGATTCATTACTCTATGGATGAGGTTGCCAACCTCCTAGTGGGGCCTGGAGATCTCCCAGCATTACAACTGATCTCCAGGCTACAAGATCAGTTCCCCTGGAGAAAACAGCTGCTTTGGAGGGTGGACTCTATGGCATTATACCCTTCTGAGTTCCCTCTCCTCCCCAGTCCCTGCCCTCTCCAGACTCTACCCCTAAATCTCCAGGAATGTCCCAATCCAGAGCTGGCCACTCTAAAGCCCGTGGATGGTTTTATACACACCATTTTGGTATGTTTTGCCTTTATTAAAATGTCACTGGAAATAAGAGTCACTGGAAAAGACAGTCATGCTAGGAAAAGTTGAGGGCAGCAGGAAAAGAGGAAGACCCAACAAGAGATGGATTGACTCGATAAAGGAAGCCACAGCCTTCAGTTTGCAAGATCTGAGCAAGGCTGTCAAAGATAGGACATTTTGGAGGACTTTCATTCATAGGGTCGCCATGAGTCGGAAGCGACTTGACGGCACTTAACACACACACACACCTCATCTTTCCCACATTTGTTAAGAAGTTTGTTTCGAGTGTGTGAACGAAAATGCTTTAGACGGGCTGAGACGGGGGGGAATTTGAGCTGCATCTAATCCTGTGTATCAAAACCTACACATGCATGGCAGGAAACATCTGGTTCTTAATGAGTTATTTTGATGTCCTATATTTATGGATCTTTTATGTGCCTGTGTACAATGTAGGTCTAATGGATATTTCAAGAGACCCAGATTTTAAAGGAATCTACGACGAAAACCTGAACGAAGATCCAACGTACCACCCTAACAGCGAAGAGGAAAAAGAATTCTTTATGCAGTTTGCAGACTACATATTGCTTAAATTGGCTTTCGCCACCATCGAGGTTCAACAAAACGACAACGTCTTCAAGTTCGAGGCAGCTTACACCCTTTCGAACGCCATCAGAATGACCGACGACCGCCTGGACAATGCAGGGTACCAGAGGCTACAACAGCGGCTAGCTCTCCAGCAAAAACTTTTGAGGAAATACCTCGAAAGAAAAGTGGAAATCCGTAAGAACATTGCGTACCTCAAACTGATGAGCTTTCTCATTCCATTCATGGCCACCTTAAAAAGAAAAAATAAAATCCCAAATTTAAACCGACTTCTTCAGCCGTACTCAGGTAAGAGTATGTTTGGCCTACAGGAAGTCGGGTTTCTCTGAACCCACGAACAAGATTGGGGGTAATCTTTGTTTGTCGTGATGATGACATGGGAGGACTTGGTGATGTCACACTGCATAGTGGTATTAATGGTAGTACTTAGGGTTGCCAACCTCCAGGTAGTTATTGGAATTCTCAGGCACTTATGGCACTTTTTGGGCACTAGTCCTAGTTTCGGTTGCACAACCTCCAGGTAGTAGCTGGAGCTCTCCTGCCATTACAACTGATCTTCAGCCGATAGAGATCAGTTTCCCTGGAGAAAATGGCCGCTTTGGCAATTGGACTCTTATGGCATTGAAGTCCCTCCCCAAACCCCACCCTCCTCAGGCTCCGCCCCAAAAACTTCCCACTGGTGGCAGAGGGGGACCTGGCAACCCTAGTAGTACTTCCACACCTTGATGGCCTAGGCTAGCCCGATCTCATTAGATCTTGGACGCTAAGCAGGATCAGCCCTGGTTAGGGTTTGGATGGGAGACCACCAAGGAAGTCCAGGGTCGCTATGCAGAGGCAGGCAATGGGAAATCACATCTGAACATCTCTTGGCTTGAAAACCCTGGGGGGGGGGTGGTCACCATATGTCAGTTGCGACATGACCATACTTTCCACCACTTCCACTTACCAATAAGCATGTATGACAGGATAGAGGTGTGTAATCACAATCGTGTTGCTTTGCAGAGACAAGCTATCTCTACTAGACTAAATTTTTTAAAAAAATATTATGGAATTAGCTGTGTGCTCAGTGTAAAACATAGTTGAACTTTTAGTGCCAATTATTGCCTCCCATCTCCAAAGTGAATGCCCGGTATCCTGCACATGCCGGCATGCATAGGAATCTTGGAAGAACCCCTTCACCTGTCAAATGGAACACCATCAGCAATCCAGGGGAAGTGATGCACACGCTAATACAACTGATCTCCAGGCAATAGAAATCAGTTCCCCTGGAGGAAATGGCTGCTTTGGCAATTGGACTCTATGCCATTGAAGTCCCTCTCCTCTCCAAACCCCGCCCTCCTCAGGCTCTGCCCAAAAAACCTCCCGCCAGTGGCAAAGAGGGACCTGGCAACTAGAGTTGCCAACCTCCAGGTACTAGCTGGAGATCTTGTGCTATTACAACTGATCTCCAGCCGACAGAGATCAGTTCCCCTGGAGAAAATGGCCGCTTTGGCAATTGGACTGTATGGCCTTGAAGCCCCTCCCCAAACCCCGCCCTCCTCAGGCTCCGCCCCCAAAATCTCCAGGTATTTCCCAACCTGGAGCTGGCAATTCTAGTTCAAAAGGAGCAAGCCTAGCAGTGCTAGGAGTAAGGTTGGCAGGCCTCCCAGTCTAGTGTGAGACCTATTAGCAACCCTGTTCATTGCCCAGAAGCGCTCGTATGTTGCTCTCCAGTTGTTGGCCATGTGACATAACTTTCAGCGAAAACCGGAAGTGAAATCATGGAGCACTCTAGGAAACCCAGAAACTCTATAAGGCACTTTTTATGTTCTTATGATAAAAAAGGGAAAAAATCTATAAAATTGCTTCTTAAATTTATACTCATATAATTTCAATGTAACGAGCAATCACAGCAATGAAAGTGATCAGAAATCTCCTATCTATTGTGAAAGGAAACCCTGTTTTTTCTTCTTCTTTTTTGTAGATGACAAAGTTAAAACTGAACGTGAACTCCCCCCCATGTTGCTGGGGTCTGATTTTAAGTGCCAGCACTTTACTTATGCGCAGAACCAGTATTTCCATCTCCATGGTGGCATTGAATTTGATATTGGCACACCTTCAGTGGAAGATATCCCTGATGAGATTAAGGTATTTATTCCATATTTTGAAATAATGTAGCATGGACACAGTGAGCGCTTTCACACATGCTGAATAATGCACTTTCAATCTACAGGATGGTGCTGCTGCACTCGTCTTGTTAGTGTCTTCCTAGAGGCACCTGGTTGACCACTGTGTGAACAGACTACTGGACTTGATGGGCCTTGGTCTGATCCAGCAGGGCCTTTCTTATGTTCTTATGTACTTTCAATGCACTTTAACAATTGTTTGCAAGTGGATTTTGCCAGTTCACACAGTAAAATCCAGCTGCAAAGTGGATTGAAAGTGCATTATGTGTGAAAGCAACCAAAGTGATCAGGGGACTAGAGCAACTGCCCTATGTGAAGTGGTTAAAACGCTTAGGGCTGTTTAGCTTGGAAAGAAGGTGATAAAGGGGAGACATGATAGAGGTCTATAAAATTATGCATGGTATGGAGAGAGTGGACAAGGAGAAGCTTTTCTCCCTCTCTCATAAAACCAGAACGTGGGGTCATCTGCTGAAGCTGGAGGGTGAGAGATTCAAAACAGATAAAAGGAAGTAATTCTTCACACAACACATAGTTAAATTGTGGAACTCCTTGCCCCAGGTTGTGGTGATGGCTGCCAACTTGGAAGGCTTGAAGAGCGGAGTGGACATGCTCATGGAGGAGAGGGGTATTCATCGCTACTAGTAAAAATGGATATTAGTCATGATGCATACCACTTTTCTCCAGTATCAGAGGAACATGCCTATTATTTTGGGTGCGGTGGAACACCGGCAGGATTGTGCTGCTGCAGTTGTCTTGTTTGATGGCTTCCTAGAGGCACCTGGTTGGCCACGGTGTGAACAGACTGCTGGACTTGATGGGCCTCAGTTTGATCCAGCATGACCTTTCTTATGTTCCTATGAAAAGCAAGATTCTGTTACTGGGTAAACGTGACTTTGATTGTGAAACAGCTAATATGAAAATTTCCTAAGCATTAATATGGTCAGTTATTTTTTTGTGTGTCTTGTTGCAGGCTGTCTATGATGATATGTATGCATGTGCAACAAACCAAATTACTCAGCTTTCAGACCCAGATGCACCCTACAGAGAACATTATCCCATTCCAGTGATGGATTTTGACGGCAAGAGGTAAAAGGGCATGCAGAATGTTATCTGTTCCGTTGTAGGGCAGCTTGCTGAACATTATTCAAAGTTGGATTCCAAAGAGCTCTTCCCGCCTACCCAAATACTTCCATATTAGTCCCAACTATATAATCTATTTGCCTGTTTAAAACATTTATTTGAAATACTAACAATTCCAATAAAGACATTATTATTGATGGTGAAAACATTGCAAGGATTTTCAAATGCAAAATTCGATTTTGCCAGGGATTTGTAAGCAAACCTTTGGCTATGTACCAAAGAACTCTAGATAGAATCCCGTATGATATAAAACACAGCAGTGCTTCTGTTTCCTGTGTTGCTTATTTTCCCATCATTCCCCCCTACCCATCCATTCTAGTCTATCGAGCCTCTGCTTTTAATCTGCTGCTCTTTCCATGCCTCGGTTATAGATTTGTAAACCAGAGAAACTGACATGCTTCCAGATTTCCAGAACAAATTTAAATGGTATTGTTATTTATTCTGTAGTCTGCAGGATAGTTTATTGAATGCTGCCTACTAGCCTTGACATGGGGTTTGTCACTAGGCATTTGCCCACTCTCGGCCCCAATTCCCCACCCTCGAGAAATTGAGGAGCTGGACCAAAAATAGTAAGAAAATGGCCTACGTATGCAATGGAGTAGCATATGGGAGCAGAAGAGATATTAGTAATAGGCAATTTGTAAATGTATTCAGTTTTCAGGCTAGAGTGGTTTTATACTAAATGATTGACAGATATGCATGATTTAATTACCAGTTAGAAAGGAGAGTATAAGTTTGTTAATTATTGATTAATCACTTTTATTATAAAGCGAAGGATAGTATAGCAAAGAAAGTAATGATAGAAACTAATGAACTAAGGCAAGTAATAGAATATTAAATCAAGAGTAGAAATGGGGAGAAGAGCCCGGTGGCGCAGAGTGGTAAGCTGCAGTACTGCAGTCCAAGCTCTACTAAAGACCTGAGTTCGATCCCGACGGAAGTCGGTTTCAGGTAGCCAGCTCAAGGTTGACTCAGCCTTCCATCCTTCCGAGGTCGGTAAAATGGGTACCCAGCTTGCTGGGGGTAAAGGGAAGACAACTGGGGAAGGCACTGGCAAACCACCCCATAAACAACGTCTGCCTAGTAAACGTTGGGATGTGACATCACCCCATGGGTCAGGAATGACCCGGTGCTTGCACAGGGGACCTTTACCTTTACCTTTAGAAATGGGGTAAGACTAAAGTTTTGACTAAATCTGGGACTGGAGACAACAAATGATATGTCAAAATCCCCTATCTGTTTTTTCCTACTTTTCCTTTCTGTTCCCCTTTTAATATGAAAACTAAATAAACTATTATCCAAAAAAATGGACTCCATATGAATGCTCTAGGAATGTCCCCATGTATCTATGGTCTTTACCATAGAGATCACATCACTCCGGGATCTTGGTGGGACACCATGGTTGACTATTAAGCTGTTTAGTCTGGCACCTCGTAAATCGTACAGGCGTGACCTGCACACATCATGAAGTACATGCTGCAATGTAATGTTTTTAAAAATATTCTGTTGTTGTTTTTTATTTCTGTTTATTCCAGCTACTATGTCATTGCCCTTGAACTCGAACCTTTTTATCTACTTTTAAAGACCCAGTGGTGGGGAGCCATCAATGAACTCATCAGCACCCTAAAACCAAAAAGACTTCCATTAAACGATATTCAAGCCATGGACCAATTCAAGAAAAAATTTGGCTACAAGAAAGCTATTAAATGCAAGGTATCTACGGGTATATCTTTTTGAGGACTTGAACCTAAGTCTTCCAAAGTCTGGCCCTAGGGTTTTCTGCTCCAGGTTGGGAAATACCTGGAGATTTAGGGGGCAGAGCCTGAGGAGGGCAGGTTATGGAGAGGGGAGGGACTTCAAGGTAGGGTTGCCAACCTCCAGGCAATAGCAGAAGATCTCCTGCTATTACAACTGATCTCCAGCCGATAAAGATCAGTTCACCTGGAGAAAATGGCAGCTTTGGCCATTGAACTCTATGGCATTGAAGTCCCTCCCCAAACCCCTCCGTCCTCAGGCTCCACCCCCAAAACCTCCCCCCGAAGGCAAAGAGGGACTTGGCAACCCTACTTCAATGCATTTACCTGGGCTGAATAAAGATCTTGCATTCATGACTCATTACCAATGCTGATTTCTCCACACCCATCTCTCCCCTGGACATCACAGACTCTTCTGCATACCACACCTAATCCCATCACGCCTGCTATTCACATTTACATACTGTTCACATTTACATACTAATGCTTGTCTGAATTCACTCTCCTCTACTTAAAGACAGATGGATTCACTTTCTAGCTGTATCTGAAGAAGTGAGCTGTGGCTCACAAAAGCTCATACCCTACCAGAAAATATTTTTGTTAGTCTTTAAGGTGCTACTGGACTCTGGCCCTTTTCTACTACTGCAGACAGACTAACACGGCTACCCACTGTGAATTATCTTCAAGGCCATAGAGTCCAATTGCCAAAGCAGCCATTTTCTCCAGGTGAACGATCTCTGTCACCTGCGATCAGTTGTAATAGCGAGAGATCTCCAGCTACTACCTGGAGGTTGGCAACCGTATCTGGCCCAGGAGTATCAAACTGAATTGTTACGAGGGCTGATAGGACATAAATGTCACTTGGTTGGGCAGGGCCATGCTTTGCCAGCCCAGATGGAGAGTGGGGCCTGGGCTGCCTTGGCTGCCTCATGAGCCAGATAAGAGCTCTCAAGGGGCCAGATCTGGCCCTCGGGCCTTATGTTTGACACCCCTGGTCTGGCTGGTGTAATGTGGTGTAGTGGTTAAGAGCAGTAGACTCTAATCTGGAGAACCGGGTTTGATTCCCCACTCCTCCACGTGAGCAGCAGACTGTAATCTGCTGAACCGGGTTGGTTTGCCCACACCTTCACGTGAAGCCCGCTGGGTGACCTTGGGCTAGTCACAATTCTCTTAGCGCTCTCTCAGCCCCACCTACCTCACAGGATGTCTATTGTGGGGAGAGGAAAGGAAGGAGATTTGAGACTCCTTGTGGTAGAGAAAAGTGGGATATAAGAACCAGAGAGCTCTTAATAGAACTGTGACTAGCCCAAGGTCACCCAGTTGGCTTTGTGTATAGGAGTGGGGAAACCAACCCAGTCCACCAGATTAGCCTCCGCCGCTCATGTGGAGGAATGGGGAATCAAACCCGGTTCTCCAGATCAGAGTCCACCGCTCCAAACCACCGCTCTTAACCCCTACACAACGCTGGTTGAAATCCTAAAAGCCTGTGAATTGGCTGAAATAGATTTCCTGGGGTAGCACTGGAGCTCCGTCGCCGCTCGAACTAGCAAAGCAGGGCATTTGCGTAATCGATACTGGTTTCAAATTTCAGGATTTATTTCGTGTGTATTGGAGGGAGGGGGTAGAACTGTAGTTATTTTAGCTCAGGACATACATAGCCTTGAATAACGGCAGGATCTGACGTCACTGTTGGCTGGTGGTTAGAAACCACCATTCTTTATTCGGATTTGGATTTCTTTTATGTGGTTTTAGAGTCTGCCATTCGGTATGAAATCGGCGGCTGAAAGAGGGTTAGCGGCAATTTTCCTTACATTCTGCCGTAAGACATCGATCTCCAGCCTCGGTCTAACAGATGACCACGGTTATGCCCTGATACACCATGCTGCGATTCACAACCATGTGTCAATCATCTGTCAGTTGATGAAATCGAGTGTGACTATCAATCAGAGGCGCTACATACCATATAGCCAAGGTAAGAAATACTGTCTGTTGGGTCGCGACAATCACAACGCTCACTGTTTCTTCCCACTGTTGTGAACAGTGGGGCATTGAAAGCTGATCAACATAGGGACATGGAAACTTGGAAGGAGAAAACATCTGGAGAGCCAGCGTGGTGTAGTGGTTAAGAGCGGCGGACTCTAATCTGGAGAACCGGGTTTGATTCCCCACTCCTCCACATGTAGCCTGCTGGGTGACCTTGGGCTAGTCACAGCTCTCTCAGAACTCTCTCAGCCCCACCTACCTCAGGGTTGCCAGCTCCGGGTTGGGAAATACCAGGAGATTTTGGGGGCAGAGCCTGAGGAGGGTGAGGTTTGGGGAGGAGAGAGACTTCAATGCCATAGAGTCCTATTGCCAAAGTGGCCATTTTCTCCAGGGGAAGTGATCTCTATCGGCTGAAGATGAGTTGTAATAGTAGGAGATCTCCAGCTAGTACCTGGAGGTTCTAACACAAACAATCACCTATGCTGAAATAGTATAAGCTAGAATAAACAGCAGCACGGGGGCTCTTAATTAGTAGTACCATATATTGTGAAAAATATATATATATGTAACCCATATAATAACGACCAAGACTGAATGTCCAAGGTAGGTATATTACAAGCATACACCAGGTAAGGTTCCCAAATCACAAAAATTACAAATTATACATATACATAAATGAAGAAGTGATCTCTATCGGCTGAAGATGAGTTGTAATAGTAGGAGATCTCCAGCTAGTACCTGGAGGTTGGCAACCCTATACTGGCTCTTTTCTACTACTACAGACTTAACACAGCTGTCCATCGTGATCTACCTCTGAATTCTCCCGCTTTCCTTTTTTTTAAAGGTAAGGTAAAGGTCTCCTGTGCAAGCACCGGGTCATTCCTGACCCATGGGATAACATCACATCTCACCGTTTCCTAGGCAGACTTTGTTTAAGGGGTGGTTTGCCAGTGCCTTCCCCAGTCATCTACCCTTTACCCCCAGCAAGCCGGGTACTCATTTCACTGACCTCAGAAGGATGGAAGGCTGAGTCAACCTTGAGCCGGCTACCTGAAACCAACCCGTCAGAATCGAACTCAGGTCTTGAACAGAGCTTGGACTGCAGTACTGCAGCTTACCCCTCTGCACCACAGGGCTCTTCTATTTTTTTAAAGTAAATCTCTAATCCCTTTGCTTGCAGAGATATATCCTTTTCTAAGGGAAGAGAATAGAGGCTTACTTTTTTCAAAAAAGGAAAGCTGGGAATTCAGAGAACCTGCTATACAATGGTATGTCGCTGTATAGATATTTTAGTGCTGTTTTTTAAAAAAATGCAGCCATGATATCGCTATAAGCATGCTCACACAAAAAAAATGGTTGGAGGATGCTGTGCCGCCACCAATCACACCACCGTTGACGACAGCCCTCTCCTTTGAGAAACCTGATTATTTAAGGCACGTGTGGAGGAAGATAAACTGATCCTACCACTGTGAAAATGCAGAGGGAGGTTAGACATGCAAAAGAACCATGCCCAAACCGATTCCGGTGCTTGTGCATCGACTGCCAAGAAAATCAGGAGTAAGTCGAGCGTGCGGCAAAAGCCCTTAAATCGTTATGTTTCCGAACCACGCCGGTGTAACAGCTAAAATATATTTTGTTTTAGGGAAGCGTTTTCAGAAAGGAGATACAAAGGGCTTTAGAACTGGTAAGTTATATATAATTTATTGTCCCTTAATATTTCCCCCAATGCACAATATATAACAAAGAAAACTGGGCTAGTTCCCGGAATAATTGGGGTTATAATATTACAGACCATGGGCGAAAACGCATGGTCGCTTTGTCCTCCTTTAATCCCTGTTTCAGCCAGGATTCAGCCTGCATCAGACGCATGCGTTTCGCCTAATGTGCGTTCGATCCTGGCTAAAACAGGGATTAAAGGAGGATAAAGCGACCATGCGTTTTCGCCCCATGTTTCACAGGCTCTGTATTTTAAAATCTAGGGTTGCCAGATCCAGGTTGGGGAACTCCTGGATATTTGGGGATGGAGCCTGGGGAGGACAGGGGCCTCACTGGGGTAAATTAGGGTCCCTAGGGCAGGATTAGTAAATTCCTGGAGGTTTTTTGGGGGGGTACCTCAGTGTGTACACTGCCGTGGAGTCCACCCTCCAAAGCATCCATTTTCTCCAGGGGAACTGATCTCTGTAGCATGGAGATGAGCTGTAATTCCAGGGGATCCCCAGGTCCCACTGGAGGCTGGCATTCCTATTAGAATCAGTTCCCCACCAGGTAGCTAGGATCTTTTCCTGTAGGGCTGAGAGAAAGCTGTAGTCGTTAGGACTTCAATCAGTGCAGAATCAAGCCCAATGTAAGAGAAACCGCTTCAGCGTGGTGTCGTGGTTAAGAGCGGTGGTTTGGAGCGGTGGACTCTGATCTGGAGAACCGGGTTTGATTCCCTGCTCCTCCACATGAGCGGCGGACGCTAATCTGGTGAACTGGATTTGTTTCCCCACTCCTACGCACAAAGCCAGCTGGGTGACCTTGGGCTAGTCACGGTTCTCTCAGCCCCACCTACATCACAGGGTGCCTGTTGTGAGGGGAGAAGGGAAGGGGATTGTAAGCCGGTTTGAGTCTCCCTGAAGTGGTAGAGAAAGTCGGCGCATAAAAACCAACTCTTCTTCTTCTAGGATTAGTACATTTTCACAATTTCGCTCTAGAACATCATAGGCGGGCAAATTTAGCACAGGGATTGTCCCAAAGTGTGCTGTAAATTCTCTCTTGTTGTGATCAAACTTTGGATATTATGATGAAATAAGCATTGTGATAAGAGTAATATGTAGTGTTGCCAGCTCTGGGTTGGGAAATACCTGGAGTTTTGGGGGGTGGGGTTTGGGGAGGGGAGGGCCTTCAATAGAGTCCAATGGCCAAAGCAGCCATTTTCTCCAGGGGAACTGATCTCTGTCAGCTGAAGATCAGTTGTAATAGTGGGAGATCTCCAGCTACCACCTGGAGGTTGGCAACCTTAGTTAAATGCTTTTCTCATTAATGAAATGGCTATGTTTGTGATTATGCTGCTATGCAGGATATAATAAATTTGGGCTAATTATAAATTAATAAGAAATAAACTCAGACTCTCTCTGGAAAAAGGCTATAGAAGGAATTTCTCCTTATGCTTTCTGTGAGGTGCTCTGAGCAATCTCTGTGTGGTATCGGTATTTATATTTTGAGGAATTAATGAATCATTGTTATTATTATTATTTTGTGTTTATGATAGGACCACATTCATATTTTTCTTTGGGTATCTATCTGTGTGTAAAGTGCCGTCAAGTCGCATCCGACTTATGGCGACCCCATTTTGGGGTTTTCATGGCAAGAGACTAACAGAGGTGGTTTGCCAGTGCCTTCCTCTGCACAGCAACCCTGGGCTTCCTTGGTGGTCTCCCATCCAAATACTAACCAGGGCTGACCCTGCTTAGCTTCTGAGATCTGACGAGATCAGGCTAGCCTGGGCCATCCAGGTCAGGGCTTGGGTATCTATATGGGCAAGCTAATCCAGTTGTCTTGTTTCGATTATAATAATTTTGTGGGCCAGCCGATTTTATTTATACTCTATGAATCTTTATTTATAGACCGTGCGTCTCGCGGAAGCAATGTTATGCCTTACTCAAAAAAAGGTATCTGTATTTTATATGTATCCATGTTTTTAATTTTTTAAAAATAGTATAAAATAATTAATCTGTTCAGTTTCAGGAATGCTGAACCCTCCAGAAAAGGACGGAGAAAGAAGTTGTGAGTTGCAAATACATCCAGTGCTGCCTTTTTAAAAAGTAGTCCAGACGATCCAATCATTTGCAGCCCTATCTAGACAGCTCGCTGACCTCAGCACATCTACAGGACTCCACCAAAGCACAAGTGCTAGGGTTGCCAGCCCCCCACCCCCCTGCTACCTGCAGGGGATTTTGGAAGCGGAGCCTGGGGAGGACAGGGAGGACACTGCAGTGCCTGCTGGCCATCAGCTGGCAACCTTAGTCATGGCAACCCTAGTCATGCCTCCTTTTGCTCTGGATGCGGATGCTCTGGCTATCTCGGATAAAACTCCATGGAAACTATAGAGTTTAGCCTCTATGGAAACCAAGAGTTTTGGCTGAGATTGCTAGAGCGTCCGCACTGCACCGTAGGTGCATCGCGCTGGGTGCGCGCATTGCGTGCCACAGCCACGGCCCCGGAAAGCTCCTGCCGGTGGAGCTATGGGGCCTGGCAAGCCTAGACATGACCCAGCAGGAAGTTGCATGTCCAGGGCTCCACCTTGATTCCCGCACAGAGATCTGGGGAAGCCTATTCCCCTCAGAGCTGTAGTTTTACAGATATTATAATGCGGGATGGGCCTAGGGATTCCAGATTCCAGGTGTGTGCAAAAAGGATCTTGGGATCTTAGTAGATCTGAACATGAGTCAGCAGTGTTACATGGTAGCTAAAAAGGCAAATGGGATCCAGGTCACACGAAGTGATGGTATCGCTTTACTCTGCTCTGGTGAGACCTCACCTAGAGAATTGTGTTCAGTTTTGTGGAACTCCCTGCCCCAGGAAGTTGTGATGGCTGCCAGCTTGGAGGGCTTTAAGAGGGGAGTGGACATATTCATGGGGGAGAGGGGTATTTATGGCTGTTAGTTAGAATGGATACTAGTCACGATGCACACCTATTCTCTCTAGTATCAGAGGAGCATGCCTATTATTTTGGGTGCTGTGGAACGCAGGCAGGATGGTGCTGCTGCAGTCGTCCTGTTTGTGGGCTTCCTAGAGGCCCCTGGTTGTCCCCTGTGTGAACAGACTGCTGGACTTGATGGGCCTTGGTCTGATCCAGCAGGGCCTTTCTTATGTTCTTATGTTAGATGTTGGTGTAGTAAGTAAGTAAAGGTCCCCTGTGCAAGCACCGGGTCATTCCTGATCCATGGGGTGACGTCACATCCCATCATTTACTAGGCAGACTGCGTTTACGGGGTGGTTTGCCAGTGCCTTCCCCCAGTCGTTTTCCCTTTACCCCCAGCAAGCTGGGTACTCATTTTACCGACTTTGGAAGGATGGAAGGCTGAGTCAACCTTGAGCTGGCTACCCAAAACCGATTCCCGTCATGATCGAACTCAGGGCGTGAGCAGAGCTTGGACTGCAGTACTGCAGCTTACCACTCTGTGCCACGGGGCTCTTCGATGTTGGTGTAATTGGGAATATATACAACCTATTACATGCCTGGTCTGTTGTATATTGCCTGTATATGTAAATATATTTGTAATGTGTGCACGTTTTATATATGATTTAAATAGACCACTGAGGAAGGCCATATAGGTAGAAACGCGTTTGGCGTGTGGTGACAGACATCAGCCTTAAGAAGTGCCATTGGGCTATTTTAACAGTTTTTAAATAATTTTAATTCTTATATAGAGCTTCTAATAAATTATATATTTTCATCCCACCCAACCTTGGGTACCCAACTTTGGTGGGCAATAGCCCGCCAATCTAAGCGACCTAGCAACCCTACTGGGAAAGGACTGTTCAACTTGATGTAGGCCTTGCCTTTGATTTGGTGATCGTAGGGGAACGCTGTCCTAGTGGCTGATCCTGTGGTGTCTTGTCTATTAGTTTTAGGTCCCGCCGCTTTGCACTTTGCGGCCCAGTCTTGCTCCCTCGAGTCTCTTCATTTCCTCCTGGCCGTCAAGGCGGATTACTTTATGCCCGACAATCGGGGGTGGATGCCCATTCATTTCGCCGCCTTTTACGACAACATCGCCTGCTTCACCGTTCTGTACCGAAAGAGCCCAGATCTTCTGGAGACAGAGACGCGGGCCGAGTAAGTGGGAAGGTGCATAGTGTTTTGTGAGTAGGGTTGCCAACCTCCAGGTGGTGGCTGGAGATCTCCCACTATTACTACTGGTCTCCAGGCGACAGAGATCACTTCCCCTGGAGAAAATGGCCGCTTTGGGCAATTGGATTCTATGGCATTGAAGTCCCTCCCCTCCCCAAACCCCACCCTCCTCAGGCTCCACCCCAAAATCTCCAGGTATTTCCCAACCTGCAGCTGGCAATCCTATTTGTGACACCCTGTTTCTTGGAGAGGTCAAGCAACGAATCGAGATGGACAGGCAAAGACTCCTTTCTGAAGTGTGCTCTTGCAGGTGTAATCAATCAACCCTATGGATTTACCTACTGAAATGATATGGAATTAGGGTTGCCAACCTCCAGGTGGTGGCTGGAGATCTCCCACTATTACAACTGAACTCCAGCCAATAGAGATCAGTTCCCCTGGAGAAAATGGCCACTTTGGCAATTGGACACTATGGCATTGAAGTCCCTCTCCAAACCCCACCCTCCTCAGGCTCCACCCCCAAAATCTCTGAGTATTTCCCATCCTGGAGATGGCAACCATATATGTAATGAAAATTGGGAACTTGGTATGTGTGGGAAGGAAGATGGATTGAAACCAGATTCTCCGTGTTATGGAAGGAAGGGTGGGAAGGTGCTTTTCTTCGCTGGATTCCCTGGAAAGCACCCTGGTAACCAGCTTCTCCCACTCATGGACTGCCTGAGAACATCTAGACTGACCTGCTGAGAGGATATCCTTCTAGCACAGCACCAGAGAAATAACAAAGTGACGGGGTAGAAGCCCTAGAAAATACCTTATAACCAACCATGTCGTCTGGCACATTGGAAAGAGATTCGGAAAAATCCCACAGAAGTCTCTTGTACTAAGCAAAGCCAACAAAATTCTTTATTAATAGGTTTGTTTTAAAAGAGAGAGAAAAAGGGAATGAGTGGTTGGATTTTTTTTTTAAAGGTAATGGGAAAAGGGCAAAACAAAATACTAGCTATACTTTGGGTTTTTTGGATGATGTAAAGGGCCTTTTATTCAGGGACATTTCCCCGCGGTCACCCTTGCCCACTGCTTCAGGGCTTCCTTTTGATTACGCATGCCTCCTCCGCCCGTCATAGGTTGCCTCGCTCTCCCCGCGCATTTTGCCCGTGTTTTCCAGATGCTGTTTTAGCCAGGAAAGGCATGCATAATCAAAAGGAAGCCCCGAAGCAGTCGGCGGGGGTGACCACAGGGAAATGTCCCTGCATAAAAAGACAAAGTGAGTTGAATCAGCAGGTATGGCCCAAGAGAGCCCCCACCCCTGGACATAGGGAAGGAAGAATGAGGTTTCACAATACATTTTCCCCCTCCCTCTCTCCGACAGATATCACTCTACCCCGCTTCTGCTTGCAGCAACATCTGGTGCATTAGATACTATTCAGTATTTGTTTTCTCTTGGTGTCAACTGGCTCAAAAAAGATAGTGAAGGAAATAACTTAATTCATTTGGCGGTGCTGAACTTTCATACCGAAGTGCTGAAGCATCTAATTGAGCTGAATATTGCTGATCTCCCAGTATGGACAACTCTTGTTGGTAAGGCAGTATATTTTCTGCTCAGCAAAAAAAAAGATTTACGGTGATCTGCAGGAATTTGTCAGCCTAGTGGTGAGATCCTGAGCAGAATAGCTAGATTCGAGTCATAAGAATATAAGAACATAAGAAAGGCCATGCTGGATCAGACCAAGGTCCATCAAGTCCAGCAGTCTGTTCACACAGTGGCCAACCAGGTGCCTCTAGGAAGCCCACAAACAAGGCGACTGCAGCAGCATTTATCCTGCCTGTGTTCCACAGCACCTCATATAATAGGCATGCTCCTCTGATCCTGGGGAGAATAGGTATGCATCATGACTCGTATCCATTTTGCCTAGTAGCCATGGATAACCCTCTCCTCCATGAACATGTCCACTCCCCTCTTCAAGCTTTCCAAGTTGTCAGCCATCACCACATCCCGGGGCAGGGAATTCCACAATTTAACTATGCGTTGTATGAAGAAATACTTCATTTTGTCCATTTTGAATCTCTCACTCTCCAGTTTCAGGCAATGACTCCACGTTCTGGTATTATGAGAGAGGGAGAAAAGCTTCTCCCTGCCCACTCTCTCCACACCATGCATAATTTTATAGACCACTATCATGTCTCCCCTTAACCTCCTCCTTTCCAAGCTAAACAGCCCTAAGAGTCCAGTAGTACCTTAGAGACCAACAAGATTTTCAGGGTATGAATGTTCGAAGGTCAAAGCTCCTTTCATCAGCATGCCTGACAGAGGGTGCATTGACTCTCAAAAGCTTATACCTAGGGTTGCCAAACTTCCGGTGGTGGCTGGAGATCTCCTGGGATTACAAGTGATCTCCAGCCAACAGAGATCAGTTCCCCTGAAGAAAATGGCCACTTTGGAAGGAGGACTCGATGGCATTATACCTCCCAACCCTGCCCTCCTCAGGCTCCGCCTGATTTTCTCTCACAGTAAGCTCTACAAAGTAAGCCAATTGCAAAGCAGCATTTCAAGGGGTGGGGACTTGATTTGAACTTGGAGACTGCTGGTGCATAGACTCCCAACAGGAAAGTGTGGGTCCAGTGAGCAACGAACCTCAGGTAAAACTCCCATGCATAAACAACCAGAGACTAACCAATGCATTCATGAATACGTTTCCCCGGGGCTGTCAGATGCATTGTAAACATCCATGGACAAAGCCACCCGCATTGACTGAATCCCTCCATCAGGGGTCACTCTAGGCAAAACTATGGTTCCTGGACTCATTCAACCTAGTCAGACAGCAAACCCCTAATGACACTGATGGAAAACAGTTCATGGATACAACCAGTAAGCTTCTTCAGTTATATTTTTTAACATTTTCAACAGGGATGCTAGCCTGTGACGATTATAGAAGGAGAAAAATGGCGGTACAGTGTTTAGAAGTTCTGTGTCTTGCCAAAGATCACTACTGGAAGTTTATTTTGGAGGCAGGTGAGGCGTGCATTCCCGTACAGTTTTTTCCACTCTATCTTATATTCGAATAGTCAAGTGGGCAAATCTTTGGATACTTAAATCTGGGGACTGGAACTGAGAACAGGCAAGACAGATCTTTTTACAAACCTTAAAAAGGCCCCAAGTTTGCAGAAAAATCTGAAATCTAAAAAAAAACACATTAGGGAGTTTTAAAAACCGGAAAATGTAAAAGGAGTGCCTGTTGCTTTAAGCAATGGATTTCCTCAGTGGCGGTTGTTAGGCAACCAAATATTCCAGGCTTGGTTCTGCCAGTAAAAGTCAGGGGGAGGGGGCCGAACCCTTTCCAGGCCTATTTTGGCCTTTGAGTGAGGACTTATTAAAGCCAGGCCTGGCTAGGGTTGCCAGCTCCAGGTTCGGAGTAGATAATACTGATCTTGATGGACCAACAGTGGGGAAGGGCTGTAGTTCAGCAGTAGAGCCTCTGCTTGGCATGCAGAAGGTTCCAGGTTCAAGCACTGGTACCTCCCATTAAAAGGAGCAGGTAGGAGGTGATGTGAATGATCTCCACCTGAGACCCCGGAGAGCCACTACCAGTCTGAGTAGACAATACTGACCTTGATGGACCAATGGACAGATTCAGTATATGACAGCGTCATGCGTCCAGACTCTTGAGTTGGGCCCTTCTGTCCTTCTACCTTTCAGGGACAATACCCTCGCTCATCAACTTGTTGAAAACCCAAGTGGTCAAGCTGGAATGTATCACCATGGGGGTGCTGAGCAACCTCACGACCCACAATTCCATCGCAGAAGCCTTTGTCCTGGCAGGAGGCGTCGCGGTGCTGATCAAGTTATTGGCCAGCGATGAACCGGAGCTGCTGTCCCGTTGTGCCGTCCTTTTATATGACATCGCCCAGTTGGGGAATAATCAGACGGTCATTGCAGAACTGGTAAGCCTCATGCCAAAACCATCTGCTGTTGTGTGTGTGCCGTGGCTCAGTGGTAGAGCATCTGCTTGGCATTCAGAAGGCCCCAGGTTCAATCCCCGGCATCTCCAGTTAAAGGGACCAGGCAAGTAGGTGATGTGAAAGACCTCTGCCTGAGACCCTGGAGAGCCATAGAGAGGGGCTGTAGCTCAGTGGCAGAGCATCTGCTTGGCATGCAGAAGGTCCCAGGGTCAATCCCTGGCATCTCCAGTTAAAGGGACCAGGCGAGTAGGTGATGTGAAAGACCCATGTCTGAGACCCTGGAGAGCTGCTGCCGGTCTGAGTAGACAATACTGACTTTGATGGACCAAGGGTCTGAGTCAGTATAAGGCAGCTTCATGTGCTCATGTGTTCATCCAAGTACTAACCAGGGCTGACCCTTCTTAACTGCTGAGATCTGATGAAATCAGCCTAGCCTGGGTCATCCAGGAGGGAGAATTAGCCTTGCCAACTCCGGCCTGGAAAATTCCTGGACATTGGGAGGCAGTGTCTGTGGAGGGGGCATTTGGGGAGGGATTTCACCTAGAATCTATGGTATACCATAGAGTATGGTCTCTGAAGCACCCGTTTTCTCCAGGGGAACTGATCCCCATTGTTATGTATGTATGGATGGATGTATGGATGTGAATCAGTGTGGGTAAGCAGGGGAAACCCGGCTGAGCTTGGGATTCTCCAAGGCTCCTAAACATGTGTGTACCCATTAGTTACTGGAGGTTGTTCCCCCACATCACGGTCCGGGGGGGAGTGGCCGCAGGGGTCCAGGGGGGCATATAAGCAGGGTCTGCCCACTGTAGTTCCAGTTCTGTTCTTGTTCTCAATAAAGCTGGTGTTGTTGGAACTCCGTCTCTGACCTTGTGTGTCCTTCCCAGCGCGGACTTAACACCCATAGTGTGGAGATCAGTTTTAATTCCAGGCCCTACCTGGAGGTTGGCAAGCCTAGGTAGAATTCCAAGAAGGGGAGAAGACTGCAGAAGAAGGCGCCTGTGTTTCCATGGCTAGCTCCTGGTTTCGTCCCATGGCTGCCTTCTGGCACTGGCTCGCTCGGAACCATGGTTAGCAAGCCCAGAGCCAACCATAAGAACATACAACTTCTCTGCTATCATCTCCCCTTCTTGGAATGTATTTGCCTCCCATCTAGGGAGGGCACTGAAGTGTACATTGCAGCCAACATGAACAAATGTACACTTTGCAACTAAAATAGGGCTACCCTTAGCCCGGATCTGATCACTTCAAAACCCTGTTCCCAAACCTGGTTCCAAATGAACCCTGGTTCACCATAACGGCAGTACTATGATCATTCTAAAAGCAAGGAAGCAGGAAGAAGAGTTAGTTTTTTTATATGCCTATTTTCTCTACCTTTTAAGGAGTATCAAACCCGCTTACAGTCTCCTTCCCTTCCTCTCCCCATAACAGCACTTTGTGTGGTAGGTGGGGCTGAGAGAGTTCGGAGAGAACTGTGACCGGCCCAAGGTCACCCAGCTGGCTTCACATGGAGGAGTGGGGAAACCAACCCGGTTCTCCAGATCAGAATCCGCCACTCATGTGGAGGAGTGGGGAATCAAATCTGGTTCTCCAGATTAGAGTCCACCACTCTCAACCACTACACCACACTGGAAGGAAAAGCTGCCCGTGCTGGTCTGTTAACCCCGATTTACAGGGAACCAGCATCTCCTATGCAGCAGCTGTCTTTTTGACACTAAGCCAGCGTGGTGTAGTGGTTAAGAGTGGTGGTTTGGAGCTGTGGTTTAGAGTGGTGGACTCTGATCTGGAGAACCGAGTTTGATTCTCCACTCCTCCACATGAGCGGTGAAGGGTAATCTGGTGAACTGGATTTGTTTCCCCACTCCTACACATGAAGCCAGCTAGGTGACCTTGGGCTAGTCACGGTTCTTTTAGAGCTCTCTCAGCCTCACCTACCTCTCAGGGTGTCTGTTGTGGGGAGGGGAAGACAAGGTAATTGTAAGCTGGTTTGATTCTTCCTTAAGTGGTAGAAAAAGTCGGCATTTAAAAACCAACTCTTCTTCTTCTAATAAGCATTGTTACTTCTTTCGCTGCTACCAGTAGATTTCTGTGCTTTTCCTCTAGGGAGGCATTCCAGCCCTCGTCAATCTCTTGCACAGCAACATCGAAAGTCTGCTTGTGAATGTCATCAACTGCATCCGAGTGTTGTGCGTGAACCACAAAGAGAACCAACTGAGAGTGAAAGAGTGCATGGGTATCAAACCGCTTGTTGCGTTCTTGTCATCGGACACAGGTAAAACAAAACAAAACCACGAAACAGAACAGCACAGTCTGGCAAGCATCTACCGACTACCCTGGGGATTTTAATTGAATTTATCGCCAAGCTTGCTCATCCTCTCTTCTACAAGGCATCAAGGTGTTTAATGCACAGTTGATAGTTCCTTACAATGTTATGTGTTTTCTGTGAGCTGCTTTGAGAAGGCCTTTGGCCGCAAAAAGTGGTCTATGCATTCTCTGAATAAATAAATGAACGCAGCGGGTCCATTGAGAAGCAGACACTGGTTTATCTGCTGTCAGGTAGATCAGTGAATTGCATGAGAGATGTGGCAACTTTTCTCTTTATGCTGTCAAGAAAAAAATTAATTCTCATCCTCCCCCCCCCTTTTTTTAAGTGCCAGATGGTAGATGAATAGCCAATGGCTGTTAAAACTAGGGGAAAGAATGCAAAGGGTCCACTAAACTGTCTGTGGACTTTGTGGAGTGGGACTTGAAGAAGAGAAAGATTTATTTCTCTGGTCTGGGATCTTTTTAGAAAAATCAATATTCGTTTGAATATGTGATAGAACCTGCAAAAGTTTTATTTTCTTTACAGAATCCCAGGCAGAGTTAAACAGCAAAATTTAGTTTAGAGACTACGGTTACTGGATCTGTTAGGATCAGTAGGCTTGTGGAGAAAAAAAATCAGTTCCTCAAACAACTGTTAAATAAAACTCAGATTTAGAAGAAGAAGAAGAGTTGGTTTTTATATGCCGACTTTCTCTACCACTTAAGGGAGACTCAAACAGGCTTACAATCACCTTCCCTTCCCCTCTCCACAACAGACACCCTGTGAGGTAGGTGGGGCTGAGAGAACTGTGACTAGCCCAGGGTCACCCAGCTGGCTTCGTGTGTAGGAGCAGGGAAACAAATCCAGTTCACCAGATTAGAGTCTGCTGCTCATGTGGAGGAGTGGGGAATCGAACCCGGTTCTCCAGATCAGAGTCCACCGCTCCAACTTGCATACCGTTAAGTTGAACTTACATAAAACATAGTTACATTCTTACAGTCACGTATAACAGTGTAACAACTGACTTTAAATACACATTCTTAGTATACTAGAGAGGTGACAGACAGTGTGAGAGATAGTTTAACAAAGCGACATATAACAGCAAAAACAGCAGCGTTCCAGCTGTCAACAACATCTCCCAGAATGCTTTGCTCTCTCAAGAGGCACTTTCACACGTGCCAAATAATGCACTTTCAATCCACTTTCAGTACACTTTAACCATTGTTTGCAAGTGGATTTTGCCAGTTCACGCAGGCCATTTATGCAGGGTCAATTTTGATGCTCGCTCAAAGCTCTTTTTAAAAATGCGACCTTTAAAATACCTATTCACGGTCCCGACTTTGGCAGTTGGACTCGGTGGCACTGAAGTCCCTCCCCTCCCCAAACCCTGCCCTCCTCAGGTTCCGCCCCAAAAACCTCCAGGTATTTCCCAACCCCGGAGCTGGCAACCCTAACCATACACCCGGTGGAACATATGTGGCTGATTTCATACCACTCGAATGCTTTCTCTACCTCCAGATGTGCTGTTGGCCGTGGCTTCCGCAGCCATCGCAGAACTTGCGCGGGGGAACAAGAAGATGCAGAATGCGATCGTGGAAGAGCACGTGATCAGTCCTCTTGTGGAGCTTCTCAGGGGAAGGAAAATCAGCGTGCAGGTGAAAGGCGCCATGGCCATCCAGACCCTCTGCGAGAAGAACGCTTACATCCAGATGAGGTTCCTAGCCCGGTCCGTGACCAAGTTCCTTTTAAAGCTCCTGAAGGCAAGTACCTCTTCTGCTCTCTGTATGTGGACTTTTTGCATAGGAACTTAATGAGCTGGTGGCAGCTCTGGCAAACCGGCATCCCTTGACCTTAAGCATGTCTGGGGAGAAATAAGAGAGCCAGCGTGGTGGAGAGAGCCAGCTGGGGAGAGCCAGTGTGGTGTAGTGGTCAAGAGCGGTAGAATGTAATCTGGAGAACAGGGTTTGATTCCCCACTCCTCCACATGAGCAGCGGACTCTAATCTGGAGAACTGGGTTCGATTCCCCACTCCTACAAACAAAGCCTACTGGGTGACCTTGGGCTAGTCACAGTTCTGTCTGAACTTTGTCAGCCCCAGCTACTTCACAAAGTGCCTGTTGTGGGGAGAGGAAGGGAAGGTGATTGTAAGCCAGTTGAATTCTCCTTAAAAGGTAGAGAAAGTTGGCATATAAAAACCAACTCCTCCTCCTCCTCCTTCTTCTTCTTCGAATCATAGAGTTGGAAGGGACCCCCAGGGTCCTCTTGTCCAACCCCCTGCACAATGCAGGAAATTCACAACTACCTCCCACACAGTGACCCCTACTCCATGCCCAGAAGATGGCCAAGATGCCCTCCCTCTCATGATCAGCCTAAGGTCATAGAATCTTCTTCTCCTCTTCCTCCTTCCTCTTCTTCTTAAGTTACGCTGAGTTCGGTGGAACTCGCTCACTTTGCGTAGGTCTGTTAACTGTTACAGCCTCTGTTTTATCGCAAGCCTTACAGTAAAAGTATTTTTTTTTCTGTTTGCCCAATCTCTAGGCTTTTCAACTGAATGTCAAAGAGCAAGGTGCCGTAACTCTCTGGGCACTGGCAGGGCAAACCTTGAAGCAACAGAAATACATGGCAGAGCAAATTGGATACAACCTTATTATAGATATGCTTCTCTCCCCCTCGGATAAAATGCAGTGTGTCGGTAAGTCTTTAGATGGGGCTGCCCTTGGAGAATGTCCAGAAGCTGTAGCTGGTACAGAAGGCTGCGGCCAGAGCGTTGATCGGAGTGGGTTGCAGGAAACGTATCATTCCAGTCGTTCCAATTTGTTTCTGGGCTCAATTCAGGGTGCTGGTATTGACCTTTAAAGCCCTTTGCAGCTTGAGGCCAACGTTGCTCAAGGACCTCCTTCTCCCATGTGAATAGGGTTGCCAACCTCCAGGTGGTGGCTGGAGATCTCCCACTATCACAACTGGTCTCCAGGCAACCGAGATCAGTTCCCCTGGAAAAAAATTGCCACTTTGGCAATTGGCGTCTATGGCATTGAAGTCCCTCCCCTCTCCAACCCTCCCCTCCTCAGGCTCCACCCCCAAAATCTTTAGGTATTTCCCAACCTGGAGTTGGCAACCCTATATATGAACCTACCTGTTCACTGTATTCATCTTTGGAGGCCTTGGTTTGGTTGACCTCATCATCTGAGGCTAGACAGGTGGTAGCCCGAGCAAGGGCCTTCTCGGTTGTGGCACCAAACCTTTGGAACTCCCTCCCCTGGGACCTTCATCTGTCTCCCTCTATCAGGGTCTTCCAACAGCGGCTGAAGACTTTCTTTCTTTCTTTTGCCATACCCCCATTAATGGTTACTGGCTCTCCTCCCTGGTTCCAGTGTTGTTTGTTTATAATTTTTATTGAATTATTTTATAATTGTAATGTTTTAAATTGTTTTAATATTTTATGTGCATCACCTTGAGGATCCTGCTTGGGTGGGGATGTTTTAAATAAATAAATAAATCATCTCTTTTTGGGGGGGGCGCTGGGAAAATTTGATTCTGCCAAACCGACCAACCAACAGAAATCCAACAGGACACACCAGGGCTCTCAAATATGTGTGCTATCTTGATTGTTTTGGAAGGAGGTGAAGCCGTCATCGCTCTTAGCAAGGACAGCCAGATGCATCAAAATGAAATATGCAAAGGCAACGGAATCGCCCCGTTAGTTCGGCTGCTGAGGAGCTCGAGGATAGCCGAGGGAACCCTGCTTAGTATCATCCGAGCCTTGGGGACCATGTGTGTGGGTCAGTAGCCTCCTCTCCGCCGCCTGACGACTACAAAGAGAATGACGAGGTTGTGGATATGAGGAACACAAGCCCTTGACTGGATTTGTTTCCCCACTCCTACGTATGAAGCCAGTTGGGAGACCTTGGGCTAGTTATACTGACCATTTATGCATGAGAGGTTTTGCCTTGGATTTGCCACTCTCTAGATGCATATTTCCCCCATCCAAATTCTCAAAACTCAATAATAAGCCCCCATTCAGAGTTTTGAGAATTCAATGGGGTATAATGGGGTATAATGCCACAGAGTCTATTTTCTCCAGGGGAACTGATCTTGGTCACCTGAAGATCAGTTGTAATAGCGGAAGATCTCCAGCCACCACCTGGAGGCTGGCAACCCTACGTAGGCCGCATCCGTCCCCTTGAGAGCTCTTATCCGTCCTGTGAGCCAGCCAAGGTAGCCACACACACATCCCACTCTTGATCTGGGCTGGCGAGGCGTGGCCCAGCCCGACTAAGTGATATTTATGTCGTATTTGACCCTTGTAACAAATGAGTTCGACACCCCTGCGTGTAGAGAATAGGTATGCCTCATGACTAGCATCCATTTTTACTAGTAGCCATGGATAGCCCTCTCTTCCATGAACATGTCCATTCCCCTCTTAAAGCCTTCAAAGTTGGCAGCCATCACCACGTCCTGACGCAGGGAGTTCCACAGTTTAACAGTGCAACTAACAATTTGACTATTTAACACGATGGCTCTTCTAGGCGAAGCTATCATCAGCAATCCCATCAGTCAAGCGAACATAGTGGATGAAGGGGCCTTGCCAATACTGGTTAATTTACTCCGGACTCATCA
This sequence comes from Euleptes europaea, assembly GCF_029931775.1. NCBI lineage: Eukaryota > Metazoa > Chordata > Lepidosauria > Squamata > Sphaerodactylidae > Euleptes > Euleptes europaea. The sequence goes on from NC_079326.1 coordinate 54,380,082, forward strand.
TTCTCTTCAGATAAAGGTGGGTGTTGCATCGTAGCCATATAGAGCCGAACGCCTTAAAAATGCTGGGTGGACCGTTTCCAGCAATTCTTCTAAATCAACACATAATACAAAAGAATCCATATTGACAAAGTGCAAAAGAAACTAGTTGCTTAGGAATGTGTGTGTATTAAGTGCCGTCAAGTCGCTTCCGACTCATGGCGACCCTATGAATCAACGTCCTCCAAAACTTCCTATCTTTGACACCCTTGCTCAGATCTTGCAGATTGAGGGCCATGGCTTCCTTTAATGAGTCAATCCATCTGTTGGGTCTTCCTCTTTTCCTGCTGCCTTCAACTTTTCCTAGCATGATTGTCATTTCCAGTGACTCTTGTCTTGTATTGTGACCAAAATACGATAGCCTCAGTTTAGTCTATTAGCTTCTAGGGTCAGTTCAGGCCTGATTTGATCTATAACCCACTGATTTCTCTTTTTGGCGGTCCATGGTATCCGTAACACTCTCCTCTAACACCACATTTCAAAGGAATCTACTTTCTTCCTATCAGCTTTTTTACCCATACATAGTAATGCTTAGGAATAGCCAACCAGATTTAAAGTAGATTTTTAAAAATGAGGGGCAGCTTCATTCACAGTGGGTAGCCGTGTTAGTCTGTCTGCAGTAGCAGAAAAGAGCAAGAGTCCAGTAGCACCTTAAAGACTAACAAAAATATTTTCTGGCAGGGTATGAGCTTTTGTGAGCCACAGCTCACTTCTTCAGATACAGCTAGAATGTGAATCCATCTGTCTTTAAGTAGAGGAGAGTGAATTCAGACAAGCATTAGTATGTAAATGTGAGCAGTATGTAAATGTGAATAGCAGGCGTGATGGGATGAGGTGTGGTCTGCAGAAGAGTCTGTGATGTCCAGGGGAGAGATGGGTGTGGAGAAATCAGCACTGGTAATGAGCCATGAGACCTTGCATTCATGGCTCATTACCAATGCTGATTTTTCCACACCCATCTCTCCCCTGGACATCACAGACTCTTCTGCATACCACACCTCATCCCATTACGTCTGCTATTCACATTGACATACTGTTAACATTTACATACTAATGCTTGTCTGAATTCACTCTCCTCTACTTAAAGACAGATGGATTCACATTCTAGCTGTATCTGAAGAAGTGAGCTGTGGCTCACGAAAGCTCATACCCTGCCAGAAAATATTTTTGTTAGTCTTTAAGGTGCTACTGGACTCTTGCTCTTTTCTACTAGGGGCAGTTTCATGTGTTCATGATATGGCCCTTCACACACACAAGCAGCGAGCACTGTACACGTTCCACATTGCAGGCGCCAGCGTCAGGCTTCTTAAAGAGCACCCTTTCCACCTTCTACGGCACTTTACACATTACAAGCATGTTTTCTCTCTTTTTTCTTTCTGTTTTGCTCTTCCATTCAACTTGACGTGCAGGTTGAAATTGCCGTTTCGTTGGCTTGCATTGTCTTAAAGAACAGCCGCCTGCAGGCCGTGTTACAAGACCAGGAAGGTTTCTCTTATTCTAACGTCCTTCGTCTTCTGCATTCAACGGAGAAGGTACCAGGTTTACGGCATTCCTTTGCTCATTTAAGAGAACATACGAGACATTCTTCGTATTCATTTTGTGGGTTTAAAATATGAACGTGAATGCCCTATGTATGGGTGTGAAAGCTGGACAATCCACTGACATTTTACAGGAGACAGAACTATGCGTTGCACAGAGCTCTTAGGCAGACAATGAAAGGGAGGGCAGTAGGATTGCCAACATCCAGGTGATGGCTGGAGATCTCCTGCTATTACAACTGATCTCCAACCGACAGAGATCAGTTCACCTGGAGAAAATGGCCGCTTTGGCAATTGGATTTTATGGCATCGAAGTCCCTCCCCTCCCAAACCCCGCCCTCCTCAGGCTCCACCCCAAAAACTTCTCGCCAGTGGCGAAGAGGGACCTGGCAACCTTAGAGGGCAGGAAGGGTTGCATTAATGTTTGGCTCCCGTGGCCCTTTCTTGCATGCCCAGGGAAATGCCGATTGCTGCTTTGGGGTCAGGAAGCAATTTTCCTCCAGGCCAGATTGGCCAGGGATCCTGGAGAGGTTTTTTTGGCCATCTTCTGAACATGGAGTAGGGGTCACTGGGGGTGTGGGGGGAAGGTAATTGTTAATTTCCTGCCTTGTGCAGGGGGTTGGACTAGATGACCCTGGTGGTCCCTTCCAACTCTGTGATTCTATGATTTCATTATTATTATTTTGGCCATCAAGTCACAGCTGACTTACAGCAAATCCGTAGGGTTTACAAGGCAAGAGATGTTCAGAGGTGGCTTCCCATTGCCAGCCTCCGCATCACAACCCTGGTATTGCTTGGAGGTCTCCCATCCAAATACTTGCCAGGGTCGAGGCTGAGAGTGGGTGACTGGCCCAAGGTAGCCCAGCAGAGTTTCTGTGGCAGTGTGGGGATTCGAACCTGGGTTTCCCCGATCCTAGTCCGACACCTTAACCACTACACCACATGGACTCTCTCTATCGCCATTACATCTGCATTATTTCTGTGAATAAAGTACATGGTGTTTTGCACATGTAGATGGGGGCCCCTCCACTAGAAATAAAGGGCCAGCATGCACCCACAAGAGATTCATGTGTCAGCCCATGCATGCATGTCAGTCTACACTTTTATAACTCAGTGCCAGAACAATGTACAACAGTGGTCCCCAGCATGGTGTCTGTGGGCGCTGTGCCAGCACCTTTCCTGGTTCCCACCAAGTGTTTTCAGAAAGAGGGCGGAGCCAGGTGGGACTTTTACTTCTGATTATTATTATTTTTTAAAAAAACATTGCTTTGGCAGCAGCTCTAAAAGGTTGAGGACCTCTGATGTACACCATTGGCCTGAATCCAGACATAAACCCCGGCATTGTAACTGAGCTAAGAAGTGCCTTCAGGCTTGAACCCTTCCACCATCCCTTCCTTTGAGAGACAGCTGGGTGTAGTGGTTAAGAGTGGTGGGCTCTAAGCTGATGAGCCATGCTGGTTTTCCCACCCCTTCTCATGAAGCCTGCTGGGTGACTTTGGGCTAGTCACGGCTCTCTCAGAACTCTCTCGGCCCCACCGAGAGGCGGATCTACTGTGAAACTAATGAAGCTGAAGCTTCAGGGCCCCCAATCCTGGAGGGGCCCCCAAAGCAACTTTTCTTTAATGAGTGAAGTTCTCTACAAAATCGATGCCGTTTTTTAGTGATAGAATCATAACCCAATGGGTTGAAGTACTTAATGTTGACTTTAGAATATGCTCTTTTCACATGGCCTCAAAATGTCCCTGCAATTGGTCAAATTTCAAAAATTTCCTTGGGGGCTTGCGGCGCTCGAACCCCCAGCTGTAAGGGCTCACTGAGCTCACCAGAATCTATTCATGATACGCCTGTATTATTGTATTAATTCCCAATGACAATAATACAGTAGGAGGTTGAGAGTTCAAAGCAGTCTGTTTATTAGGCCCAATACGCACACCGGGTGAGAATTGCCCCAAATGCGCAGGACAATTCACACACACATCAAAGGAGTGCAAGCACGGATATAATCTTTGGTAATGGGAGGTACAAAAGACGAAATACATGGTGTCAATACATAGAACCAATAATAGACATTTAAGGATTTGAATACCCTATTAGAGATTTGGAGGCGTTACAGAGAAATGGTGATCTCATTCTCACTAATGAGCAGTGAAGACCCTCATGGTCAGGGGCTTTTCTATTTGATCCTAAATTAGTGCAGTTCTTCTTATCTTGGACCCTGGCAGCTGCCAAGGCTAACCCTAAAGAGGGTTCCTAGCTGGTTCTTATCTCTGGAAAACCAGCTTATGCAAGCATACTAAGGCCATCTATGGATTCTTTAATTAGCTTCTAACTAAGGAGCAACAGTGGGCCTCTTATACTTGAGGCCTGCAACCTATGCAAGCGCTTGGTGTAACTATACAAGCCACCTCTAATATGCTGAGTGTGGCATGTTCATGAGTGCAGATATACTTTATTGAGTACAAAGAATATATTCCAAATCAAAGAATAAATTTCCAATACATTTCCCATAGCACATAATGATTTCAGGCATTACATTCGTAGCCTACATTTTGGCAGCTGGATCCTCAAATCCTTCGTTGGTGCACGGCTTAACACCTAGGAAATGTCGGGATGTGAAGTCACCCCATGGGTCAGGAATGACCCGGTGCTTGCACAGGGGACCTTTACCTATCAAAACCATATATCTTTAAATGCATTTATTCTTGAGTGTTTTGTTAAGAATATTTATATATTTCTCTGATTGTTTTAAGGATATCCATTTACGGGCTGGCTACGCGGTCGCTCTTTTTGCTTATAATAACCCTGCCCAGCAGTTGCTGATACTGGAGACAGGTCCAATAACCCTGTCTGTATTTGAACCTTTTCTGGAATCGGAAGTGGAGACAGAGAAAGCGATGGCTGCTTTTCAGGTACAAAATCGAGAGATGACACTCATAGAACACACATAAACAGATCTCTGCAGAAGCTTTAAGTCAGGGGTGTCCAACATGAGGCCTGTGGGCCTGATCCGGCCCATGGGGAGCTCTTATCCGGCCCACAAGCCAGCCGAGGCCCCCCTCCACCCCCCACTCTCAATCTGGGCTGATGACAAAGTGACATTGATGTCATGTAGCTCTCGTAACGTGCCCAGAGGAGGACAACAAAGATGGTGAGGGGTCTATGAGGAAAGGTTGAAGGAGCCGGGTATGTTTAGCCTGAAGAGGAGAAGACTGAGAGGAAATATGATAACCATCTTCAAGGACTTGAAGGGCTGTCATAGAGAGGATGATGCTGAGTTGTGTTCTGTTGCCCCAGAAGGTCAGACCAGAACCAACGGGTTGAAATTAAATCAAAAGAGTTTCCTTCTAGACATTAGGAAGAATTTTCTAACACAGCGGTTCCTCAGTGGAACAGGCTTCCTCGGGAGGTGGTAAGTGCTCCTTCCCTGGAGGTTTTAAAGAAGAGGTTAGATGGCCATCTGTCAGCAATGCTGATTCTATGACCTTAAGCAGATGATGAGAGGGAGGTCATCTTGGCCATCTTCTGGGCATGGAGTAGGGGTCACTGGGGCTGTGGGGGGAGGTAGTTGTAAATTTCCTACATTGTGCAGGGGGTTAGATTAGATGACCCTGGTGGTCCCTTCCAACTCTATGATTCTATGAATTGAGTTCAACACCTCTGCTTTAAGTAGACCATTTTTTAAAGGACTTTGCCAGGAAGGGCTGCTTGGCTGGACTCCAGAGAGTCATGTGCCATCTGCCAAAGATATAGAGGCTTTGCAGCCTCAGTTTTCCAACATCAGCCCTCGGGCTCCCCCTCCTCTGAAGTATGGGGGCACACCGAAACAGCATTCCATGAAGTATGAAGTGCTGTCTCAGGAAGAAAAAGCGGATACACACCCCATGTGTACATGGAACCACTCTGGTGAGCATGGATGGACTGCATAAGAACATAAGAAAGGCCCTGCTGGATCAGACCAAGGTCCATCAAGTCCAGCAGTCTGCTCACACAGTGGCCCGACCAGGGGCCTCCAGGAAGCCAACAAACAAGGCGACTGGAGCAGCATTATCACGCCTGTGCTCCACAGCACCTAGAGGGCTTCCACCAAGAGGGTTTCCAGCCCTCATCGTTTCTGTCTCCATCTTCATCCAGTTTGTTACGGTCACCAAACAGTGGTTCAGGAAATGCACTGCTGGCCTGGAGGGAAACAGCTTCCTGACCCCAAAGTGGCGATCAGCACTACCCTGGACATGCAAGAAAGGGCCACAGAGCCAAACACTGATGCAAACCTTCCTGCCCTCCCTCTCATGATCTGCCTAAGTTCATAGAATCAGCATAGCTGACAGATGGCCATCTAGCCTCATAAGTACAATTTGAGGAGTTGTCTAAAAGTGCGCCAGTGTTCCTTCCCTGGGAGTTCCTTTTTCCTGAAGGAGATCCTTTTGAATTTTAATGTGTTGGGCTATAACAATATACTTTTGAAGCACTTTGTGCTTTTTCACATCCTTTTAAATTTTATTTTGGTTTGTTGTTCTGTTAAAAACTGTCCCAAAGTCTGATATGAAATGAACCTAGAAAACCAGCTGCATCCAGAATTGCTAGAATTTGGATGCAACTATCTGTTCAAATGCCGTGCCCGAGAAAGCAAAGTTTGAATGTGCATTTAAAGCTTAAAAGTGATGATATACTGAGTTGCCCAACCGACATTTCCAGTGTGTAAATGTCTTCCAAAACAAACAATGTTTCGACCAGTGGTTCTTATGTGTAGTTCTTCAAATGTTTCATATGCATCTTTAAGCAACACAAGTCTCTCCCTCTCCCTCTCCCTCTCTCTCTCTCTTTAATTTCAGATCATTATACTCGCTAGAATTATTGTCGATAAGGACCAGGTGAGTTTGTCCGCACGCGGAGTTTCTATCCTGGTGGACCTCCTGTGTTCAGAAGAGGCCTCCACTTTGGTGTTAACAGGTAAGAAATACTACGAAGGCGAAAATGTTTCTGTTCATAGGGTTGCCAGCTCCAGGTTGGGAAATACCTGGAGATTTGGGGGGTGGAGCCTGAGGAGGGCAGGGATTTGGAGAGGGGAGGGACTTCAATGCCATGGAGTCAAAGTGCCAAAGCAGCCATTTTCGCCAGGGGAACTGATCTCTGTCGCCTGGCGATCAGTTGTAATCGTGGGAGATCTCCAGCCACCACCTGGAGGCTGGCAACCCTATCCGTTCAGCATGAAATAGTGAAGTACTGAACACTCTTAACACAACAGATTAGTGAAATCATTCCATGCACATAGAAAACTAAATTTAAGAGGTTTGGGAGAAGGGTATGCTAGAGCAGTACATCCTGACATATTTAATTCTTAATTTATACCCTTCTCCCCAATGGAGCAGCTTACTGTACTCCTTTTCTCCATTGTATCCTCACAACAACCCTGTGAGGTAGGTTAGACTGAGAGTGTGTGACTGGCCCAAGGTCATAACGTTTATGAGAGCCAGTGTGGTGTAGTGGTTAAGAGCGGCGGACTCTAATTTGGAAAACCGGGTTTGATTCCCCACTCCTCCACATGAGTGGCGGACTCTAATCTGGAGAACCGGGTTTGATTCCCCGCTCCTCCACCTGAAGCCTGCTGGGTGACCTTGGGCCAGTCACAGTTCTCTCAGCCCATGCAGAGGCCGGTGACGGCAAACCACCTCCGAACGCCTCTCACCTTGAAAATTCCACGGGGTCGCCATAATTCAGCTGTGACTTGATGGCGCTTTCCACCACATAACGTTTATATCTCTTTCTCTATAGGAAAATTATTGGCTAGCCTAGCACACACAAGATCAGGTATTCCTGAAGCAATCACCAGCCTGGGGACTGTTCAACGTCTTTGTTACCATTTGTATGCAAAGGAAGAAGAGGTGAGCGTTTGGGGGCTGGGGTTTGATTTTGGGGGGTTTTCCTTTCAGTCATTTGAATTTTTCATTCAACTCACCAATAAGGTTTTATGGAAACATTAGTACTTAGCACATAAAAGTAGCGTTGAAGTTTTTTTTTAAAGAATGCTTTAATATAAAACGATGCGCATACAATCAGATCTTTACTAATTAATCCAAAATTCTGCATTTCTTGACTATTGGACACCAACCGTTTTAATTCCATAGGCTTTCATTAAGTCAGATTCAGATGGGCCAATTTACAGTTGCCGACAGTGTATTTCCCTCACTAAGTAGATTCCTTTGAAAAGTGGTGATGTGGGAGGGTGTTATGGATACCGTGGCCTGCCAAAAAAAACCCCAAATCAGTGGGTTATAGACCAAATCAGGCCTGAACTGACCCACGAAGCTAAAATCACTCAACTGAGGCTGTCGTATTTTGGTCACATCATGAGACGACAAGAGTCACTGGAAAAGACAGTCATGCTAGGAAAAGTTGAGGGCAGCAGGAAAAGAAGAAGACCCAACATGAGATGGATTGACTCAATAAAGGAAGCCATGGCCCTCAATTGGCAAGTTCTGAGCAAGGCTGTCAAAGACAGGACATTTTGGAGGACTTTGATTTATAGGGTCGCCATGAGTCGGAAGCGACTTGATGGCACTTAACACACACACACACACAAGGCAATTTATGCAGGGCTGTTTCTCTCACGGTCACCCCTGCCGACTGCTCCAGTGCTTGGTTTTTTTTATGCATGCCTTTCCTGACTGTAAGAGGTCGCCTTGCTCTCCCTGCTTGTTTCCGTGAGTTTCGCCTCTGTTTTCCAGATGCTGTTTTAGCAAGAATCCGGAAAACGCGTCCAAAATGCGGGGAAACGCTGGGGAGAGTGTGGGGAGCTTTGACAGTCGGGAAGGGCATGCATAATCAAAATGAAGCACTGGAGCAGTTGGCGGGGGTGACCTCGGGGAAACAGCCCTGCACTAATGGGCCAAATGTACATCTTGAGATTATCGGGGGTGTTTCTGTCTTCCAGGTTCGCACATCCATGGCGAGCGCTCTGGGGTACTTGACGTATAACCGGACGGCATACCGCCATCTCTTAGTTCAATGTAGGAATAAGCCCAAGCTGTTCAAGAGGCTAATAAAGAATCTCAGCAGAGACGCAAGGATCAACCCAGACTTCTTTAAAGAGTTCAGAAGGCAGAAAAAAGTCGGGCTTCCATCTCTAAGGTAGCATCAGCAACCTTGCTTCTTGACTTGAGAGATTTTTTTGGAGTTTTTAGATGGCTAGATGCTTAATGTTTTGCAATGCTGAAATTTTCGCAGATTTGTTCTCAGTCATATGCACCTTGCCCTGACCTTGATGGCCCACACTAGCCCGACCTCATCAGGTCTTGGAAGCTAAGCAGGATTGGCCCTGGTTAGTATTTGGAAGGGAGACCACCAAGGAAGCCCAGGGTCATTACGCAGAGGCAGGCAATGGCAAACCACCTCTGAACGTCTCTTGCCTTGAAAACCCCACAGAGTGGACATCCCTGAGTCCTTGGTCGCTTATGCATCGAAGTTTTACCTGAGGTTCGCTGCTCGCTGGACCCACACTTTCTTCTCGCGAAGCTATCCACCAGCAGTCTCCAATCTCAAAACAAGAAGCTGGTGATTCCTCACCCCTTGAAATGCCGCTTTGTAATTGGCTGTAGTGCTCACAAGTCCCCCTCCCCCAGAAACCCAAGTGCCCGGACAAAAAGCATTTTCAAAACCAAAAACAAAATGGAGCTCCCTGAAAGGAAAGGGAGGGGGAGAAACCAAGCCTCGTTTCTAAATGCCTTTCTTCTGCACAGAAAGAAATCCCAAGAAGCAAGAAGCATTTGAATCCCCGCCCGTTGACACACTGCTTTGTAATTGGCTTTAGTTCTTTCTGTGAGAGAAATGTCCCTCCCCAAGCTTTCTTGTCCCATGCTTTGCCTTATGCATGGGGATTTCAAGTGGGCTGAGCTCAGAGGAGAGGGAAGAATTGGGTTAACAGAGGAACGGGAAGTCCTGGGATTTGCGAGGGCTGGCAGTGAGGTCATCTCTAATGGAAGGAAGACTCATGCATGACTCCACGGGACAACCGAGACAGACCGGGGGGGTGGGGGAATGTGAGTGAAAGTACCCATGCATAAAGGACCTTAGTTCTCCTCAGGGAACCATCATGATTGGGAGTTGAGGGTCACCTGTTCCCAGTTCACTTTTCCATAAGTTTGAGTAGGCAGAAATGGTTGTTAGCATGTCACTCTGTTGCTCTGAATAATGCTTAGCTGAACAAGACCTATAGCTTTAAGATCCAGCTTTCCTCAAGTAACATCTTAGTAAGTATGCAGCCAGCTAGACTTCTTTATTTTATCGTTGCATTTGCCTCTGGCTATGTAACTCGCATTTTTATATCCTTTTGACTATTTTCTTTCAATAAAAGCTTTTAAAGCTACTACTGTGAGTTCACTGGCTGAACCCAGAACCATTCAGTCACGATACCAGTAAGGAAGCGGGGTCTCTGTTTCTACAGCCACGCCGACTTCACGTTTAACAGAGAAATTTGAATAATAGAGCATTTACCAGAATCCTGAAACGGCTTTCTTCTCGAGGAGTCCCATGGACATCAGCAGAAATACTCCTGAGCAATGCTTCTTAACAGTTCTTAGGATTGTCATCTCAGTTCTTAATGTTTGCTTTGAATTTTCAGTTTGGAGATGAACGGAGGCCCGCCTGCTGTTCCTGTACACATCCGAGGTAAATTATGTCTGTATAAACCCCTTAAATATCTCTAATTGAGAAATGACCTGATAGCTACTGAACTGCATAGGAGGTGGCATCGATACCAACACCCACTAATCAATTCTATATAAAGGGCACAGGAAGTTAGGCTAACTTATATCCCACTGGCCGGCAGATAGGGGTGCCAGCTCCGGGTTGGGAAATACCTGGAGATTTTGAGGGCGGAGTTTGGAGAGGGGAGGGACTTCAATGCCATAGAGTCCAACTGCCAAAGTGGCCATTTTCTCCGGGTGAACTGATCTCTTTCGGCTGGAGATCAGTTGTAATAGCGGGAGATCTCCAGCTAGTACCTGGAGGTTGGCAACCTTACCTGCAGTTCTGTTTCTGAAGATGTGCACCATATGATCAAACGGTCGAATAAGTGATCGGTCACCGGTTGCATGTCTCTGAGTTATTATTTATTTATTTCAAAAAAAAACAGGAAAAAAGTACAAGTGGGGGGGACTTAAAATCAAGCAACTATGAAAGAAATATACATAGACAAGAATATAACAACAGTGATAGTGGAGCTACACAGAAGTTTCTATGAAATGTATCCAAATCTCTAAAAATAAGTCCATATGCAATTGTCGTCTGTATGCCATATGTTCAAATATTAATAAAGTTCTAAGGTCTTCAATTCGTTGATTCACCATAGGCGGGCTTTTATCTTTCCAACATTGTAATGCGAGTCTTTTAACTGTAGTAAGGGCACACAGGGTACATTTTCATTGATGCAGGGCTGTTTCCTTGCGGTCCCCCCGCTGACTACTTCGGGGCCTTTGCTTCGATTATGCTTGCATTTTCTGATGGTCAGAGGTCACCTCGCTCTCCCCATGCGTTCCCCCCACGTTTTCTGGATGCTGGCTAAACACAAATCCAGAAAACGTGGGCAAAACACACGGGGAAAGTGAGGCGACCTCTGAGAGTCGGAAAGTGCAAGTGTAATCAAAGCAAAGCCCCCGAAGTAGTTGGCGGGGTGACCGCAAGGAAACAGCCCTGCATAAATGGCCTTAGACTTCATGGAAAATTTAAACTCCTATCCCTGGCATTTACAGTGCAATCCAAGTATGCTTTCCTGTGTATTAGCCTTGCTGAGTAAAATTCTGAGTAGACCTGTTCAGGATGGCACTGTTAGGGCACTGTATTTGGTCCAGCCCTTGTGTATGAATTACTCAGCTAGAAGGATAAATTTTGCCACTACAGACATAAGCCAGGATTGCAGTTCTATGAGCAGAAAGCGATATTAGGAGGGGTTTTTTTGGCCATCTTCTGGGCATGAAGTAGGGGTCACTGGGGGTGTGTGGGAGGGAGGTATTTGTGAATTTCCTTCATTATGCAGGGGGTTGGACTAGATGACCCTGGTTGTTCTTTTCCAACTCTGTGATACTATGATTCTTTTGCTCATACCATAACAGCCCATCCCACCCCATGCTCGTGAAATTTAGGTTGTTGCTTTTTAAAGCTGTTTGTGACAAGGCATTAAGAGCCAACTGTCCAAAGGGAGAGAAATTCTGTGGGCTAGCAAGCGACTTTGATGTCAATCTCAGCAAATTGTAGATGCAGATTTTAGAGACTAAAAATTATTACATCACGCAGCTGCCCGACACGATCTACAGATGGCATTTCTCAGTATGTAAGACTAATTTTTTTCCATTTTGCAGATAAATCACGGGAAGGAGGGGTCAAATTCTACAAATCCAAGTTCCATCCGAAGGATTCCCTCTTTTTGGTCCCTACAACTACTCACCTCATGGGAAGATTCAGAAATCTGGAGAAGCCCCACATTCCCACCTCGGGGCATTATCCAGCACCACACAGCACCCCGTCTGATCTCATTCAAGTCATAAGACCCAGAATTGTTGACATCAGCGCCCTCCGGTGTAGCTCGTCTGGAAAGTGAAGCAGCCGTTCCTACCCCTAATTTACAGTTTAATTAGGGGGGAAATTACTACTCTGTCCAAAACAGATTTGTGCAATGAAGGAGAGTTCCTGTTATTAAAGTAAGGATTTGCTGCCATCGTAGAAAATAAAAGCACTGGTCAAGCATTTAAACGCTCATGTCTTAAAATTGACTTCTGTGCAGCGAGCAGTTGTTTTCTTGGGCTGCATCAATAGAAGTATAGTGTCCAGATCACGCGAAGTGATGGTGTTGCTTTACTCTGCTCTGGTTAGACCTCACCTAGAGTACTGTGTTCAGTTTGGGGCACAATTTAAGAAAGATGTAGACAAGCTGGAACGTGTCCAGAGGAGGGCAACAAAGATGGTGAGGGGTCTGAGACCAAGTCCTATGAGGAAAGGTTGAAGGAACTGGGTATGTTTAGCCTGAAGAGGAGAAGACTGAGAGGGGATATGGTAACCATCTTCAAGTACTTGAAGGGGTGTCATAGAGAGGAGGGTGCCGAGTTGTTTTCTGTTGCTCCAGGTCGGACCAGAACCAACTGGTTGAAATTAAATCAAAAGAGTTTCTGTCTAGACAACAGGAAGAATTTTCTAACAGTTAGAGCGATTCCTCAGTGGAACAGGCTTCCTCGGGAGGTAGTGGTCTGTTTAAAAACCTCCTTCCCAGGAGGTTTTTAAACAGAGGCTAGATGGCCATCTGTCAGCAATGCTGATTCTATGAACTTGGGCAGTTCATGAGAGGGAGAGCACCTTGGCCATCTTCTGGGCATGGAGTAGGGGGTCACTGAGGGTGTGGGGGGAGGTAGTTGTGAATTTCTTGCATTGAGCAGGGGGCTGGACTAGATGACCCTTGTGGACCCTTCCAACTCTATGATTCTATGATTCATAGCGCAGAATCCTGCCTACGGAAAGAGAAGGGAGTGTTCGCCAGAACCGTTATCGACCCACAAAATATCACGGGTGTAGCACTATCTTTATCGTTACTAAAAATGCCTATGCTGTCTTCGGTTACTTGTCGAATCTGACATCTAAAAATTTTCCCTAGCATCCCTTTGTAATATCTCAACAATGGTGTAACACATTGGTGGTGGGAAGTGCCGTTGTCACAGTCTACTTATGGGTTGTTTATGCATGGGAGTTTTAAATGAGGTTTGTTGCTAGCTGGACCCACACTTTCCTGTTGGCATCTCTGCACCAGCAGTCTCCAAGCTCAAATCAAGTCTCACCCCTTGAAATGCTGCTTTGTAATTGGCTTACTTGAAGTGCTTACTGTGAGAGAAAATGCCCCCCCAAGCCAGTTTGATTCCTCCTTAGGTGGAGCAGAAAGTCGGCATATAAAAACCAACTCTTCTTCTAATCAAAGCAAAGCCCCGAAGTTGTCAGCAAGCTATGGAGGAAACAATCATGCATATATGGCCAGCAATTTCAGAAACCACGCCTGATCTAGACTTCATGGATTCTGAGGCCCACCACCACCACCTAGAGCAGGGGTGGGGAACCTTTTTTCCTCCAAGGTCCATTAGGATATTTATAACATCATTCACGAGCCATATAAAATTATCAACTTAAAAATTAGCCGACCAAGCCCCAAGCAGGCAGCTGCCCCAGATGACCTCCCCGCATGGGCAAGCAGGCAGGCATCCAACCAGTGGTGCACTTGCCCACCTGATGGCACAGGGTGGTCTGTTGCACCAGCCAGGCGTAGCTGTCCAGCCACACGCCAGAGTTGCTCCTGCTCTGCATGGTCCAGGCTGGATTCTACAGCCGGCTCCTGCTACCTCCGCCTGTGTATGAGGACACCCCGGCTAAGAACTCCCCCCCCCTGCTCATTCTGGCCCTGCCCCCTTTAACCCCTCCACTGTAGCCACTTTTGCCCCCAGCCCTCTTGTAGTACGTTTCTCCATAGCTTGGGTGGGAAGGGGTTGATACAGTTTCTTGGGCGGTCCTAGCAGCTCCATAGCTAACCACTCTTCTGCAAGGGGGAAAAAGGTTCCTTTTCTTGGCAAAACAAACTCACATCTGCCTTGAATAGAGGCTATTCCTGTCCGCGGGAGGGGGCAGATCACCAGTCTTAGATCCTTCTGAGCTAGAGATCTGCCAGGACCCACGAAGGGCCAGACCAAATGATTTCACGGGCCTTAAACTGCCCCCCCCCCCCGGGCCTGATGTTCCCCACCCCTGACCTAGAGTCACATATTTGAATATGTAAGGATAAAGGCAACCGGTATGGTATCATCGGCAAAGACACACCACATTATTTAATGGCAACAGGCAGTCTCTTTTCACAAACATTGGAAAAAATCAGATTGTCAGTTTTAGTTTTGGCAATCGGATGGCGGCTTTTTTTACTTGCTCTGAGATATCGGTTCCGAGAGGAGCCCTGAAATTAAAGTTTAAAACAAAACACCTTTTACTATGAATTCTTATTTCACGAGATTCTGGTCACGTTACAAATTCAGGGGCAAACAAATCAATGAGCCGATGTCACAAGTAGCTGTTTTTTTTTTTGTGCCCACCAAGTGTTTTTAGAAAATAGATGGGGCCAGGTAAGGCTCTTGCCAGTGAAGATCTGAATTGCCAATCTGATTGGCTAAGCAGATTAAAATAATGTTTTGGTGGCAACTGCCACCACAGTATTTACTATATCTCACCCCTCTTTCCCAGGGTAATTTTTTATTACCGCTTTTCTCCCCTGCACTTGAGCCTCCTCTGTGCGTGGTTTCGTCTCCTGTGGCAGCCACTTTGTGGTTGGGTCCACCACCCGGTGTTAGAATTCCAAAGGTGACCACAGGCACTTCATTTTTTAGAGGCTGAATTTAAGGGTTGGAAACCGAGAGCATCTTGGTGGATTTTCCTGGCCTTCCCTTTCTGCAGCAGTCCCCTGTGGCCACTGAAATCCAACGCTGAAGGCCGGGACATTCTCAGAGACACGGTGCCACATGGCATGGGGAGTTGCAGACATTCTTTTACGCTTGTTGATGTATACACAGCGTTGTGTAATGGTTAAGAGTGGTGGTTTGGAGCGGTGGACTCATCTGGAGAGCCGGGTTTGATTCCCCCACTCCTCCACATGAGCGGTGGAGGCTACTCTGGTGAACTGGATTTGTTTCCCCACTCCTCCACATGAAGCCAGCTGGGTGACCGTGGGCTAGTCACAGCTCTATTAATAGCTCTCTCAGCCCCAACCTACCTCACAGGGTGTCTGTGGTGGGGAGGGGGAGGGAAGGTGATTGTAAGTGGATTTGAGTCTCCCTTAAGTGGTAGAGAGCCCTGACCTGGATGGCCCAGGCTAGCCTGATCTCGTTAGATCTCAGAAGCTAAGCAGGGTCAGCCCTGGTTAGTATTTGGATGGGAGACCACCAAGGAATACCAGGGTTGCTGTGCAGAGGAAGGCACTGGCAAACCACCTCTGTTAGTCTCTTGCCATGAAAACCTCCAAAAGGGGTCGCCATAAGTCGGCTGCGACTTGACGGCACTTTACACACAAGTGGTAGAGAAAGTCAGTGCATAAAAAACAACTCTTCTTCATCCTTAGAAGACTGACATTATATACAAGGTGTGAGATGTGAGCCATGTTCTAATATACATGGAATAAATGTTTTTATTAGAAGCTACATAAAACAAAAGGGCTTTTATATATTTTTATCCTTGTATTATCAGATTGAATATGCTAGGATATGTACTATATTATAATTTTATGTATGACCACTAAGGAAGGCCCATATGAGGCCAAAACGCGTCTGGTCCTAATATGGATATACATCAACCGTGTATGTGTTATAGGTATTTATCTATTGGGAATAGTTAGCCTACACTATAGGCCCTGTGTTTTTAACTATACTGTGCACCATATTAAAACTGATATATTTGTGGTTATTTTAGCGTTGTTCGGCTCAGCCCTTTCGTTTGGATTCAACTTTCAGGTTGTGTTTACCTTTCCTCCGCCCCCTTTTTGTTTTTGAGCTGCAGACAGGACAAGGAATCTGATGAAATTCTACCCCCTTATAAGAGAGGAAAGATATCTGTAGAACTTATGCTGCCACTGATAGAGGACGTGGTTTCCTGATAGCTCCTTACTATGTTCCCTTCCCCAAGCCAATGTGGCATTTTGTCCATGAGGACCCTCAGGAAAATGGTCAAGGATCACCATATTCCGTGCTGGTACGTCCCTATTGTTTGGACTTTTCCCTAACTCTAAGCACCAAAAAAAGATTAGGCAGTTTATTGCTACTTACTTTGGTTCATATCTTATGCCTTCTGTACTGTATAGGACACCCAATCCTGCACGCAACCTTTCAATGCCGTTCCTAAAGAAAGGATATTTGTGCAAATAAATAATATAATTATAAAAAGGCGCTCAATCAGCTTGACACAATATTGTCGATCTAACTTGGCAACAGGCCACCGGTCCTGTTGTCCAGGGGTTTCAGAAAGATATTTTTTCCCCTCAGCTCTGCTGCTTTAACATCTTTTAAAAGGAGACAGCGGTTTGAACCCAAAGGCTACTCCAAGCTTTTATATGACAGATGACGAATTGTCTAGACATCGTTTCAGAGGGTACCCATGTTGGCCTACAGCAGAACTGTTGGATTCAAGAACAGTAGCAAGATTTCCAGTGTGGTGCAGTGGTTAAGAGCGGTGGTTTGGAGGGGTGGACTCTGAGAACCGGGTTTGATTCCCCCACTCCTCCACATGAGCAGTGGAGGCTAATCTGGTGAACTGGATTTGTTTGCCTGCTCCTCCACATGAAGCCTGCTGGGTGACCTTGGGCTAGTCACAGCTCTCTTAGAGCTCTCTCAGCCCCACCTACCACACAGGGTGTCTGTTGTGGGAAGGAAAGGGAAGGGGATTGTAAGCTGGTTTGATTCTCCCTTAAGTGGTAGAGAAAGTCAGCATATAAAAAACAACTCTTCTTCTTCTTCAGTATAAGCTTTGCAGAGTCTGACAAAGAGAGCTTTGACTCTTGAAAGCTTATACCAGGGGTGTCAAACATGAGGCCCGTGGGCCGGATTTGGCCCATGAGAGCTCTTATCCGGCCCGCAAGCCAACCGAGGCAGCCACACCCCACACACACACACTCAATCTGGACTGGCAAGGAATGGCCTGGACCGACCAAGTGACATTTATGGCACACCCGCCCTTCGTAACAAATGAGTTGGACACTCCTGGCTCATACCCTAAAATTTTTGTTGGCCTCTAAGCTGCTACTGGAATCAAAATGGTACGCACTCAAAATATCCCCCATCTTATGCGAAAAAGGAACGTTATTTATTTAAAACATTTCTATGCTGCCTTTCCACTCAAATAGGGACCCCCAAGGCAGAAAACATCAAAAACATTAAAACATTTCAACATTAACACCTAACACCAAAACCAGGGAGGCAGGCCAATAAGAGTTATTGGCCAGCATGGTGTTGTGATTAAGACCGGCGAATTTGAATCTGGTGAACCAGGTACAATTCCCCACTCCTCCACATGAAGCCTGCTGGGTGACCTTGGGCCAGTCACAGTTCTCTCTGAACTCTCTCAGCCCCACCTACCTCACAAGGTGCCTGTTGTGGGGAGAGGAAGGGAAGGTGATTGTAAGCTGCTTTGAGACTCCTTAAAGGTAGAAAACATTGGCATATAAAAACCAACTCTTCTTCCTCTTCTTCCTTGATTACCCACTCCTCCACATGAGCAGCGGAGGCTAATCTGGTGAACTAGATTCCCCCCCTACTCCTACACATGAAGCCAGCTGGGTGACCTTGGGCTAGTCACACTCTCTCAGCCCCACCTACCTCACAGGATGACTGTTGTGGGGAGGGGAAGGGAAGGCGATTGTAAGCCGGTTTGATTCTCCTTAAAGGTAGAGCTCATCCTCCTCATCGCTGTCAGCTGGCATGGTTCTCAGTAGAGCTTGCAGTCTCGCACTTCTCCTTCGCCGGAGGAGGAGGGTTCCACCACTTTGGAGTCGCTGCTGTAGCGGTGGGGGGGGGCTGCTGCTGGGTCAGGGCGAGTCCTCTGCCCTGGATAGTTGTAGGCATGGGTCACAGTCATCTGCCTGTGCCTGCTCTGCCTGCTATGGTTCCTCCCTGTCACTGGAAGCAGTTTCCAACTCTTCAACTCCTGAGGAAGCCTCAGCAGATTGATCTCTGGCAGAAGCTTCAGCAGGCTGACCCTTGCTGCGTAGCCTGTGATACGTAAGAGACCCTGGGCCTGACATCTTGGACAGCTTCCCAGACTTTGCCTTACCACTGCTGACCCCACTGTTCCTGTGCAGCCACCCAGGCTTGGCTTCTGTACCCTCCATCGCTTGCTGCCATGCCCGCTCTCAGCTCCCTCTGCACCGTGTTGCAGTAGCAGCCCCAGCCAGCCTGCCCGGCCAGTACACAGGGTTTCTGACGCACAACATGTGTCTTGCCATCCCATTGTGTAGTTCATTCCAAGGAAAATGAGTTTTGCTTACCATGCAATCATGATGCCGTTGTCGGTGCACAGTCTGGGAGGTGGGCACAGTAAAGAGAAGCCGGCGGCGTCCGTCACAATCTGCAGAGTTTTGCGGATATACTGGTTGCTCGCAACACCTCCAGACGCCACCTGAAACCAGTGTCAGAAGGAAATACACTGTTGGCGGAAGCACTGTGCTATCTCACAGTAACACGAGGAAGAAAACTTAATGTAGGATCTCCATCCCTTGATACTGATTTCGAAATCAGCCAGAGCTCATCATAGGATCATAGAGTTGGAAGGGGCCATACAGGCCATCTATTCTAACCCCCTGCTTAATGCAGCATCAGCCTAGAGCAGTGGGTCTCAACCTTTTTCTGACCGTGGCCCCCTTCCGACCTTGTTTCCTTCCTGTGCCGCCCCCCCCCCCCTGTCCTGGTAGAAAGGTAACTATTTAAATGTTTTGTTTGTAAATAGCCAAGGAACAAAGAAGCATAAACAGCCCCACAAAATGCACACATGCAGTTCTTATTGGGAAACTGAAATTTACAAAAAATACCCCACAAAAAGGGAATACAACATGCTAATAAACAACAATGTTCACATACAAGGGAGAACAAAGCCTCTACCATTGTTTTCTATTTTCTTCACTTCTCTGTTTTCTTTTCTCTTTTCTGTTTTCTTTTCTGGGTCACTTCTCTGTTTTCTTCACTTCTCACTTCCCTCTGTGGCTCCCTAGTCTCGTGCCGTGGCTCCCCATTGACGCAATTTTCACCTGTCGCCCCCTTGGAATATCCTGGGGGCTCCTAGGGGGCCATATGGCCCCAGGATGAGAACCGCTGGCCTAGAGCATCCCTTGTCTTTACATGTTGGTCAGAACATCTGACTCATGCCTACATGTGTAGATCCAGCATGCAGATTTGAAAGATACAATCTCCACCCTCAGATCCACTGCTGCCAATTTTGAAGAGCAGGAATCCGACACATGCTGGTCTTTATGGGTACAGGCAGTAACGGACTTTGTAAATAACATGTGAAAACAAGGCAGGCCCAGGGAAAGAGGATTAACAGGCACAACCCAGATACCTCACAGTAAACCGGATTGGATCCAGCGCAAAATTTCCACTTGTGCTAGGGCTCTTGGGAGAACAGAAGTGCAAGGAAAGGAAACAGTGGCAGCTACTTGTGTGAAGTCACAACTCATTGTATCCCCCTTGTGTTTGTGACTGAGCAAGAAACTGAACAACCAATTTCTGGGCACTATAATACATAACGAGGAAAGCGCTAGATCGAGGGTATCAAACATAAGGCCATAGGGCAGATCTGGCCCCTTGAGAGCTCTTATCTGGCCCGCAAGCCAGCCGAAGCAGCCACCCCCCCCCCCCCACACACACACACTCTTGATCTGGGCTGGCAAGGCATGGCCCGGCCCAACCCAGTGACATTTATGTTATATTCAGCCCTTTTAACAATTGAGTTCGACACTCCTGTGCTAGGTGCTTTCTTGCACAAGTGGAACAGCGCGAAGAAGAAGAAAAGTTGTTTTTTATATGCCAACTTTCTCTACCACTTAAGGGAGACTCAAACCAGCTTACAATCACCTTCCTTTCCCCTCCCCACAACAGACACCCTGTGAGATAGGTAGGGCTAAATAAAACTGAGACTGGACCCCAAATACTTTTTATTAAGTATAATTCCATCCGACTTACCCAAAAAATTCACAGATGTATTTAAATATGCTACAACAGCAGCAAGAGTGGTACTGGCAAGGACCTGGAAGCAAGTGTTTATACCAGACATAGAGGAATGGAAGGATAAGCTGCTTGAATACGCAAATATGGCCAGAATGACTTTTATGATGAATCCTACTGACAACGAGTCAACGGAACAATTTAACGAGAAATGGCGACCATTTTATACTTATATGCTCACAGATTAGCTGACAATCATACTATAAACCTTTAGACTATATAAATCATTAGAATATACGAGTAGTCAAATGCAACTATATTGATTCAGTGAAAATGTTTGATAATTGTAAATGCGTAATGTTTTTGATTTTATGAATCTAAAACTTTGCTTGTATAAACTATATTAGACGGATTCCCCTGCCCTTTCCCTTTCTTTTTCCTTCTATATCCTATAACTGGAAAAATAAAAACTTTTTTTTTTTTAAAGAGATAGGTAGGGCTGAGAGAGTGTGACTAGCGGCCCAAGGTCACCCAGCTGGCTTCATGTGTAGGAGTGGGGAAACGAATCCAGTTCACCAGATGAGCCTCCGCAGCTCATGTGGCGGAGTGGGGAATCAAACTCGGTTCTCCAGATGAGTCCACCGCTCCAAACCACCGCTCTTAACCACTACACCACACTGGCTAAGTCTGTTTGCATTTCTGCTTGTGCATTGCTGGGTCCAAGCCACTGACTTTGTGAGCAGAGCCCTGGACTTTTGGACGCAAGTCTTATTTTATTTCCTCCACCTTAGTTAGTAAAGAAAGATACTAGCTAGGATCGAGATGTTCAGGTCACCACTTCTTGAAATTAAATGCCCAATTATTATTATTTTTTTAAGAAAAGTGACTGGCTTCTAATGGTACAGTTGGAATTTTGGATAAAGTACTATGCAGAAAACACACAGTACCTGACTACACACTTACGAGAGTTGCGTTGTTTTGCGGCAAGATGCCGTTTTGTGTGCAGAAGAGGATCGCCCGGTATGTTCGCTTGGCGATGTGAACTGCAACCGTGTGCTGAATTGAGGAAGCCAGGTCCGAGATGCAGGACAGCAGCTGCCCTGGCTGAAGCCCTGCGGAAAATCAGGAACAAAATGGGTTTTCCAATCCTAGGAGCAGATCAGCCTGCACAACCTGTATCGGTCCTCTTTTTGGGGAAAATACCTTCTTCCTTTTCCTGTTGCATTATCACCCTATTGGCGTTGTTCTGAAGGCCAGCGAAGGAAAAGTCGCAATTCAAGTGTTGTTCCATGGGAACGCTGAATCCGTAGCGCAGGTGATTTCCTTGCTGGGCCAAGTTTTCTATTGCTTTCCCACCGTTCAAACCAGAGCAGTCTGGGTGCTGTTGTAAAGAAAGTCTTCTGGCTACCTAAAAAAAAAAAAGGATCATAAATTAAAGAAATGCAAATTAAAACACCAAGCAAACAAACAAACAAACAAACAAACAAACGTGTAGTATGTTTCAACCCCTAGTTGAATATCTCTGGTTTCAACCCATAGTTTCCTTGAACTTAGTAAAGCAAATCTGTTGCATGCTCTTTAAACCAGGGCTGTCGAACTCGTTTGGTATGAGGGCCGGGTACGACATAAATGTCACTTGGTTGGGCCTGACCATGCCAGGTACTGGAGACACAAACGTTATAGAAGACACAGGCAAAGCCAGTTAACGATACTATTTTTTACCTAATTTTTCACTTAAAATACAAACATGTTTAAAACAATGACACACTTACAGCATTTTCTTTTATTTAACAGACTTTGATCATTGACACCTTTGGGGGGAGCTGACCCATCTGGCTTGCGGGCCAGCTGAACTCTCTAGGGGCTGGATTCGGCCCCCGGGCCTTATGTTTGAAACCCCCTGCTTTAAACTCTTCAGGAAGGTTGTTCAGACTATATTTTGGCACTATGAATATCTATCCTGCCTTTCTGCCTTTCAAAGGCCACCAAGGTAGTCTCGCAAACAGAATGGCTCAGGGGTAGAGCATCTGCTTGGCATGCAGGAGGTCCCAGGTTCAATCCCCAGCATCTCCACTTAAAGGGGCTAGGCAAGTAGGCGATGGGAAAGACCCCTGCCTGAGACCCTGGAGAGCCACTGCCGGTCTGAGTAGACAATACGGACTTTAATGGACTAAGGGTCTGATTCAGTAAAAGGCAGCTTCATGTGTTCATGTGTACTTGCAAAAAGAATGCTGACCATAATGTAAATCAGTACTCCTCTCAGATTCACTCAGGTTAAAAGAATTACCTTATCCAACATGTCCCCCGGTGCAATGTCCACTGTTTGTCCAAGGAGAAGAAAATCTGCAACGCCTCGAGCTACTGCTAGTATACAGTGGCCCCCAGAGAGCAAAAGTACTAGGAATGGAAACTCCACCCGGTCAGTTGCCCTAATGGTAAGCGCGTGAGCCTCCATATGATGGATGGGGATAAACGGCTTCTTGTACCTTTCCACCAGTTCTAAGCTGTAGCCTAACCCAACGCCGAGGCTTAACGCGAGTCCGGGCTTCACCGTGGTTGCCACAGCTGAGAGGTCATTCATGCAAACTCCGCTGGCAGAGAGTGCTTCTTGTACTATCCGCCCAACGTTTTCCTGGTGAAGCTGCTGGGCCACAAGAGGAATAATTCCACCTGTTCTAATTAGAAACAATAATATACTTAATAGTGGCATTCTAGCTCTCTTTTTCCTAATTTTTTATTATAGAATATTAATAAAAACGTGAGACAAATTACAAAAAGAACTGAGATTACTACAAATGATATAGAACAGTGGTTCCCAAACTTACTTCAAATGCACCTCGCCTTGAGAATGCAGTGCTTCGCCTAAAACATTGCCCGTTTCATCCATAACAGCGGCCCCTGTATCGTCACAACTGGTTTCTATTCCTAGAACTATTTTGGTAGAAAAGCATTTGCCACACTGATGGGTGACCCTTCTTAAATATTTACTCTGACAGCATTTAGCAGATGTTGAAATCACTGCTCCAACGGCGCTCACCGGTAAATATTTTTGTAGATGGGCATGCCTGGAAAGCAACTGTACAAAAATGAGATTTAGTCTTTAAAGTCTTGCTGTCACTAATAAATCATAAGCAATGCTCAGAATTTCACCAGCCCGATCTATTGACCTCTTTCCCAAAGATAGTTAGTTCCAACATAAATTCTGTGCTAGTCTTTATCTCCAAGGCTCTAAACCAGGGGTGTCGAACTCAACTGTTACGAGGGCCAGATATGACATAAAGGTCACTTGGTTGGGCTGGGCCATGCCTCGCCAGCGCAGATCGGAAACAGGGGGTGGCTGCCTCGGCTGGTGCGCGGGCCGGATAAGAGCTCTCAAGGGGCTGGATGTGGCCCCCAGGCCGTATGTTTGACACCTCTGTGGAGCCAGAGTACCCAAAAGATGTGATGGACTGCTAATTTGTGATGGTTCAAATGAAATTCTACTGTTGACCTGAGGGAGAGGTAGTTGAGAGTGGCAGTTAGGAAGGAAGGTGGGGAAGTGAGAAGGAGGAAAGTGAAGGATCGAGGAGAATCCTGAAATAGGGAAGTGAAATGGGTAGTCCTTCCCTGAGGGAAATAGCTCCTAGGAAAGGGGGGTGATTAGGCTTGCCAATCGCCCAGTATTGGCAGGCAAATGCCCGCCAATCAACTCGGCTGCCTGCTGACCCTCAGCTGGTCGGTGGGGGGAAGAGGGCTAGCTGAAGGGGGAGAGCGATCGTCACTTCCAGGTAAACCCAGAAGTGACACGGACTCTCTAGCACTCTCCCCCAAAAACCACAGTTTTCAGAGGAGGTTGCTAGAGCGTCCACAAGTCACTTCCAGGTCGCATCATCCCAGAAAGCTGCTGCCAGTTGCCAGGGGTACCTGGCAACCCTAGAGGTGATCCCTATGAAGTGCTAAAGAAGGAAAACTGGGACCTGTGTGATGGTTTCCTGTCTCTGCAGACTTTACAAATTTTGTGTTGGTAGAACAAAACAGCAACATTTTGGGGTCAAACTACCTATTGTATATAGTTATAGGAAGTTTCCCTCATTTTTTTTTCTTTTTTAAGTGCAGCCTTGTTCCTCGTGTATTTACCGGAAGTTCTTACTGGAAGGGCAAAGGGCAGCTCTAGGAATCACCGGAAACTCCTTTGTCACTTCTGGTAAAAACTTACGGCAAGTACACATTTTTAATTTTTATTTTTCTCCCACCGCCACTCTGAAAGGTGGTAGGAAATGGGACCTGCTTGGAAGCCCTATATTTGTGAACCATAAATAAAATTGATTGTATTGTCTGGAAGATCCTTTAATCTAACCCCCTGAATATTTAAAAACTGATAGGAAAATTATTTCCTTTTCTCCTTCAGTATACCTGAGATTTAAAAAAAATTGGCTAAGCAATTGAAAGCAAAAGGAAACAGTCTACAGGGAGGATAATAATTACTTTTACCTGTTTTAAAATCATGGTGTCAAAATCACTCTTTCCCGCCCTTTGAGTTTCCCAATTCAAGATTCACATTTCACAGCCTCCTAAGACAGACAGACAGACACACAAAGTTAGAAAGAATACACAGATATTATTTCCTTTAGAGCATCACCTGTTCCATTTTTTAATTCTGTCTTTCCCAAACGAACGTCTGGTTGGCACCCAAAGACAACATGGTGGCTGCTTTCTGCCCCCTGAAGCTGGAGTCAGAGGCAGGCCCATTCTTACAATGGGGAGGGGCTGTGGCTCAGTGGCAGAGCATCTGCTTGGCATGCAGAAGGTCCCAGGTTCAATCCCCAGCATCTCCAGTTAAAGGGACTAGGCAAGCAGGTGATGTGAAAGACCCCTGCCTGAGACCCTGGAGAGCCGCTGCCGGTCTGAGTCGACAATACTGACTTTGATGGACCGAGGGTCTGATTTGGTATAAGGCAGCTTCATGTGTTCATACAAGCCTCAATACGTGTGACAACACAGTTTACAGCCCACAACTGTCCCTATTTTCTGATACCTGTCCCAGGTGAGTCAATGCCCATTTTGTCTCTATCTTTTGCTCTTGGGGAACATTAAAATATTGGCCGTCCAATCTGAAGCAGTAACTGTTCATGTATGCTGCTTTTATGGCCAATCTTCAGGGTCCTACGCCTTACTTAGACATGCTAGCTTTTTTAAAAGATTACCGCAGAAGTGGAAACATCATAGACTGGTAGAGGAAAATACCCAGAAGTGCAATTAGAAAAAAAAAACATGTTTTGTATCTCTTGGGGTGGTTCCAACTATCCTCCAAGTTGCCTTTCCTCCAACTGAAGAGCTACTTAAGTTGGAGAAAGGCTTCAAACTTGAGCCCAAAGGGAAGTTGGAGTATAAATATTTAAATAAACAACAAACATTGCTCAGTGGAGTGGTTGGACAGGAATAGGATCCACCCCCTTTACTTCCAGGCTGCGGAAATGCTCAAAGAAATTTAAGGGAAAGCAAATTATTTTCTATCATGATTCCCTAGGGAAGTACCACAGTCGCTTACAGTAGCAATACCGGTTCAGTTGCCAAAGAGACGGCGCCTTAGTTCTCTCAGGGGACCGGGATGAATGCAGTACATAAGAACATAAGAAAAGCCCTGCTGGATCAGACCAAGGCCCATCAAGTCCAGCAGGCTGTTCACACAGTGGTCAACCAGGTGCCTCTAGGAAGCCCCCAAACAAGACGACTGCAGCAGCATCATCCTGACAGTTTTCCACAGCACCTAAGATAACAGGCACGCTCCTCTGATCCTGGAGAGAATAGGTATATGCATCATGACTAGTATCCATTTTAACTAGTAGCCATGGATACCCCTCTCCTCCATGAATATGCCCACTCCCCTCTTCACGCCTTCCAAGTTGGCAGCCATCACCACATCCTGGGGCAGGGAGTTCCGCAATTTAACTATGCGTTGTGTGAAGAAATACTTCATTTTCTCTGTTTTGAATCTCTCACCCTCCAGCTTCAGCAGATGACCCCCGCGTTCTGGTATTATGAGAGAGGGAGAAAAGCTTCTCCCTGTCCACTCTCTCCATACCATGCATAATTTTATAGACCTCTGTCGTGTCTTTCCTTAGCTGCCTTCTTTCCAAGCTAAACAGCCCTAAGTGTTTTAACCCGCTTTTCATAGAGCAGTTGCAACTAGTCCCCTAACAGTAATGCACCATGATTGAAGACAGTGTAGTTAAATACTCTCAGAACAAAATAAAGCACTTAGTTCTTTATACGATTTTATTGTTACTTCAGTAGACACAAGAATTTAAGAACTGTCTTGCTAGATGGTCATTCTAACCAAGCTGTTCTCAACCGGCAGCTCCTGAAAATTCATAAGCCAGGCATTAAGGGCACAGCTCCCCTCCCCGCATTTATACTCAGCGCCTGGTACTCTGAGGCACATTACTCCATTTTGAAGGACTCTCCACATTGCTGTTCGAAAATTATGCTAACCAGATACCACCATGTGAACATGTAAGCCAGTGTGGGGCAGCAGGTAAGAGTGTCAGCCTAGGATCTGGGAGACCCAGGTTCGAATCCCCGCTCTGCTATGGATGTTCGCTGGGTGACCTTGGGCCAGCCGCACGTTCTCGGCCTAACCTACCTTGCAGGATTGTTGTGAGGATAAAAATGGAGGAGGGGAAAATGATGTAAGCAGCCCTGGGTTCCTATTGGGGAGAAAGAAGGGATATAAGTGAAGTAAATAAATAAAACTGTTCCACCAGGCAGCGATTACTCATTTGTAGACATGTTATCTGACTTAGTAAGGGTCTACACAGCTCTGTCGTTACTGGAAACAAATAGGTTAGGCCAGGGGTGTCGAACTCAATTGTTACAAGTGCCGGATATGACATAAATATCACTTGTTCGAGCTGGGCCATGCCTTGCCAGCCCAGATCGAGAGTGTGGTGGGGGGAGCTGCCTTGGCTGGCTTGCAGGCCGGATAAGAGCTCTTAAGGGGCCAGATCCAGCCCATGGGCCTTATGTTTGACACCCCTGGGCTAGAGCAAGCACTGAGCACCCTAGTGTAACTGGTACAGCCATGGATAACAGACATTGTTATAGCCTTATTTTACTAATGGGAAAATAAAAACTAAAATTAAATCAACGTATGCAAGTTAAGGAGAGCACAGTCCCAAGCTGACGGCACTCTACATGACGCAGTCCTAGGAATTCTATCCTGATCCTATGCAATGCTTACTTGGAAGTATGTGTAACATATGACTGCAACAGGGGTTTTCCTTGCTTACCACTTACAGATTTCCAAATAGGGTTACCAGCTCCGGCTTGGGAAATACCTGGAGATTTTTTGGGCGGAGACTGGGGACGACATGGTTTGGGGAGGGGAGGGACTTCAATGCCATAGAGTCCAATTGCCAAAGTGGCCTTTTTCTCCAGGTGAATTGATCTCCATCAGCTGGAGATCAGTTGTAATAGCGGTGTAAGGCTTTCCAGCCACCCTGGGCAATTCCCACAAAATCACTCGCTCAGACGACCATCTCAGAAGCAGGTAACTTTATTAAGAAGCATCAGGTATGGCTAGGCCCCTACACGGTCAGAGCTGCAAATGCTTACCATTACAAAAGTGCAAGACTATAAACAGTACTACATTGATTGTTGATTAGGCCCTAGCTAAGGGACTGGCAGGATTAGTGCAGGCAAGGTATTTATTCTCCAACCTCATTAGATCAGCAAGTACCTTGAATGCAATGGCTACTGAATTCATATTTTAAGGGCTTTTTGTTGCTCTTGGTCATGCTATGAATCTGTCACCTGTTACTTCATCCGCCATGCGATGTGGAAGATAGCCAAAGGTTGCGTACGTTGGAAGGTGGAAAGTTCGCCCCGCTATCTGTTGCTCGAGGAAGAGGTAATGACTCCCTTTGCCTCCCTGTAAGCGTGACAACACAAGGCAGGTTATGACCTGAAGCGAGATAATCTTTCACCTACTTTTGTGGATAAGAAAGAATGCAGACTTTCCAGTTCCACCAGCGCATAATTTGTAAGCTGTATACATTCCAAGTTACACATAACTGGAGCTAGCTGGTGCAGTGTTTCACG
This sequence comes from Euleptes europaea, assembly GCF_029931775.1. NCBI lineage: Eukaryota > Metazoa > Chordata > Lepidosauria > Squamata > Sphaerodactylidae > Euleptes > Euleptes europaea. The sequence goes on from NC_079326.1 coordinate 54,408,442, forward strand.
AAGAGCAAAAACGTATGCACTTCTAACTCTGTATTTATAGGTTGTTGTTTTTTTAATCACCCTAAGAGAGCCAGTGTGGTTGGACTATCGAACTAGGAACTCGGAGACCCAGGTTCGAATCCCCGCTGTGCTTGGGAAGCTTGCTAGGTGACCTTGGGCCTGTCACACATACTCTCCCCCCAGCCTCCCTCATAGTGATCTGGTGAGGATGAAACAGCTGAGAGGAGAACGATGTATGCTGCCATAATTCCCCATTGGGGAGATAGAAGAGTAGGTTTTTATGCCCCGATTTTCTCTATCTTTAAGGAGTCTCAAAGCGGCTTACAATTGCCTTCCCTTCCTTTCCCCACAACAGCCACCCTGTGAGTAGGGTTTCCAGCTCCAGGTTGGGAAATACCTGGAGATTTTAGGGGTGGAGCCTGAGATGGGTGGGGTTTGCGGAGGGGAGGGACTTCAATGCCATAGAGTCCACCTTCCAAAGCGGCCATTTCCTCCAGGTGAACTGATCTCTGTCACCTGGGGGTCAGCTGTAATAGCAGGAGATCTCCAGCCACCACCTGGAGGTTGGCAACTCTATCAATTCCCCTGGAGAAAATAGAGGCATTGGAGGGTGGACTCTGTGGCGTTATACCCAAAGGGGAGAAAAAGCAGGGTATAAATAACTCAGCCAAACAAACCGACAAACCTAATGCACAAAACGCCCCATGAGAACATAAAGCATGCATGAACCTGGAGGGAGCCGAGAAAAGTCTTGGGACAGAACAAGGGTAAAGTGAAGAATCGTGGAAATAAAAACCTGCATGGTGAAGGAGAAATGCCCTGTTCTTGCTGGAAGAATACCAATTTGACTCTTAATATGGGAAAGGGGGGGTAGAAGAAAAATGATATCAACTTAATTTTTTACTTGGGGGTATATAAAGTTTTTTAAGATCGAATCTATTTTATATGACAGAAATGAATGACTGGAGAAATTATGTTAATATGTTTTGTTCTGTCTCTTTTTATTTTTTAAAGGATTTTTTCCTTTTTTCTCTATTATCAATATTATATAATTATCGCTTATTGAAATATATTAAATAAGGGGAAAGTATAACATTAAAAATAACGACATAAGGATTAGAAAATATTAATACAAAGGAGATACTAGATATTTGTAGGGAGGGAGGAAGTCGGTGGGGAAGTCAATTATAACTACATTTAATACTGAAGACGTACACCTAATAATTCTCCAATTCTTTTAGTGACTCAAAGATTAGTTATAGGATGTATTGTCAAATGAGATGTACAGTTATTATTGAAAAATAATAAAAATATTTTAAAAAAAAAGAGAAATGCCCTGTTCTTATGAAGTTACATCGGATTAAGAATAGCGTAGGTATGTGTGGGCAGTAGGGTTGCCAGCTCCGGGATGGGAAATACCTGGAGGTTTTGGGGGTGGGGCCTGAGGAGGGCGGGGTTTAGGGAGGGACTTCAATGCCATAGAGTCCAATGGCCAAAGCGGCCATTTTTCTCCAGGTGAACTGACCTCTTGTCTGTGGAGGTCAGTTGCAATAGCGGGAGATCTCCAGCCACCACCTGGAGGCTGGCAACCTTACTTATACAAAAGTAATTATGCATAGGAGTGCACTAGTTTAGAATCCCTTGTGCAAAAGTGCATTTAGTGGGGGGGGGGGCTTTGATTCAGGATGCTAATTTTAAAAAAATAATAACTTTATTTATTTGGCAGCTCAGCCAAAGCTAAAACAACTGTCGAGGTCTGCAGAGTCTTTGAGACGCCAAATAAAACTCCACCACGTGCCCAACAAAGCCCCTTCCGCTCCCCACCGTTCTTTTACCTGTCTCGTGTTGCTCCGCCCACCAGGCTCCGTCTCCACCAATCGCCTCTTTTGCTCCCGGGGTAAACTGACGCGAGGGCGGGGGGGGGAGCGTTCGCGCGCTGTCGAACGGCGAGGAGGAACCACGTGGGCCGCGATGAGCCAATGGGATTTGCGACGGGTGAGGAGGAGGCGGCCCGCGGCGAGAAGGGGAACGGCGCGCGTCACGGAGGGGAGGGGGGCGGAGCCCGAGCGCCGTCGCGGGGGGGGGGAGAAGGTGGCCCTGTTGGGCCAAGGCGGTCCTTGTGCCCTTAACCAAGATGGCGCCCTGCGCTTCCATCCGCCCCCTCTGGCGGCGCTCTGCCAATGACGTCATCAACCTACCCCCTATCCCCTACCCGTACCCAGGGGGGGCCTAGCAACCCTAATTTCCTTAGACCTTTTTTTTAAAGGTTCCTTAAATTTATAGTATAGCTTATGGATATATCGACATTTTTGTCATCTAAATAGTGTAACTGTCCATGTGGGAAGACCCTTGATTTGGGCTATGAGTTTACATCAGGCAACACTAGATATAAGGTATATATGTCCTCTTACACTTAATGGTTCTTTAAAAATTTCTACATGTAGTATACATATTAGTTATATTAATTTGCCTTTTCTGTTTCCCTTCTCTTATGGTTTTCTATTCTCTATTTTCAGATCAAAATACCTTATAAGGTTAATTTCTGGTTATGTTTTAATAATCAGTTTTTGTATTTATGACCACTGAGGAAGGCCTATTCTGGCTGAAACACGTATGGTCCAGGATTGGTCATTTATATTGAGTGTATATGGATGAGCTTTGTCTACGGATGTTTTTATATGTAGCCTGCATTGCAGGCCCTGTGTTTTGAACAAATTTATAGTGTACACCTTGTAATAAATATAATTATTTTGTTACAATTTATAGTTTTCAGCTCAACCTTTGAAGTTCTTTGGAGAGGAAGCACAAAATATTCCTATATAAATAATGCTGGAATAAATTATTTGTCTTGTATGTGCTACAGGACTTCTGTTTTACTTGCACACATGCTGGTTGAGTACAGGGCAGCAGGCTTTTCAAAGTCCAGTGGGGTAGCCCAGTTACAGCACCAATAAATCAGTCTTGTGACACCTTAAAGATGAACAAGATTTTATTCCAGCTGAACTATTACTATTTCCGACCTTAAATTCAGTTTTTGTGTAAACCTCAGTTGTGTCATGATTGGCAAGCTCAAATACTTAACAGTGTGCTTTTTTCCAAGGGTACACGCATGATGCCACAACCGTGCTCAGGCAAAGTAGGTGCAGGTTTGGTTAGTGCTTGGATAACAGACCTCTGGAGAGCCCTGCATACGCTCCTTCAAATTCCATGGAAACTGAATTAAGTTCCATGGAACTGCAGTTTCTTCCTTTTGATACAACTCCTAAATAAACACACCATTCCCTAAATATACATGCATGTATCTGACAAAGTGAGCACTGACGCATTGGTTTTGATTTGATCTGCACAGCCAAAGTAAAAATGTGTACAAATATATATACTTTTTTATGAAGAAGAGTTGGTTTTTATATGCCGACTGTCTCTACCACTTAAGGAAGAATTAAACCAGCTTACAATCACCTTCCCTTCCCCTCCCCACAACAGACACCCTGTGAGGTAAAGTGGGGCTGAGAGAGCTCTAAGAGAGCTGTGGCTAGCCCAAGCTAGCCCAGCTGGCTTTGTGTGTAGGAGTGGGGAAACCAACCCAGTTTACCAGATTAGCCTCCGCCGCTCATATGGAGGAGTGGGGAATCAAACCCGGTTCTCCAGATCAGAGTCCACCGCTCCAAACCACCGCTCTTAACCACTACACCACGCTGGCTCTCATATGAGTTTATATGTTTCCTCTCACGTGGTAGAAGGGAGACTGTAATCCTCAATCAGATAAGGATTTAACAAGTAACACAAGTGATACCACAAAGAACGACAGAGAAGCTCAGCTGCCCCCCAAAACTCTAGGGGCAAAGGTTAAATACTGTTCGTCTGCTGTGCTTCTTTTCATACAAGAAGTGGAATTTTCATAATCCCTTTTAAAAATAATCACAGGCTTACCAGGGCAATTTCTTTTATTTGAATAAACCATATGTAGTGGTTCAAACCATACAACCAATGATTCTAATTACAAAAAGCATACCGGCTATTTGTCAGTGAGTGGAGGCAATTTTGGTCCAGTGGACTTCACCTAACAAAGCGCTATGTCGAAACAATTCCCAGTCTCAAAGTCATTCATTTTATTAATATAAAAACACTGATACTGTTCAAAAGGGCATTTTCCCAGAGAGCTAGGATAACTAACAGAAAAGTATTGTTTCTTGAAAGGAGCCGATAATTACTTTGAGTACATCCATCAATACTGGTTTGAATTCCAAAATTACTGCGGGCAGAGAATTTTAGGTTTCCTTAATTCAGCACTGGCAAATCAAAGTTGGGCTTTTTCCCAGAAGAAAGTGCATGTCTCACAAAGCAACTGGTTTGCACATAGTCTCAATGTCACCCCTTTCTCGCCCTTGGCGCAATTGCAGTCGAAGAAGGACTCTTCATACACCAAACATTCTCCAGCTTTCAAAACCGGAATCTCCCTTGCTGGCCTAGCTCAGCTGTCTTATGCATTCTCTTAACTCCCTTCTGAAAAGCTCAACGTTCCAGATATAATGCAAGAGATGGGGAAAAACAGAAGAGATCAGAGATTATCAGTGTCATCCTAAGCAGAGATACGCCCTTCTGCGCTCGTTGACTTCAATGGTTTTAGGAGCGTGTAATTCTGCTTTGGACAAAGCCGTAAACTTGCTAGATTCAGAATTCTTAGGATGCAACTATCCAAAACCATCTGCTTGGTATCAGAGCCTCCTATCACACAAAAATTCCAAGCACAGCAATGGACTACGTTTTCCAAAAACAACGTTTCTACTCACAGAAATACTAGGGGTTTTGTCAGCCAACTTACTAGAGAAAGGTAGTTGGATTTCCCAGCCGTTTGCCCTGGTTCCTGAAGCTGAAACCCCACTATCTCCTGAGTGGGCATTACGACGCCAACTCTTGACAGAAAGAATCCCCTTTTAATAGATGAAGAGTTATTATTTGCAGGTATTCTGAATGGTTCAGACTAATTTGCTTTGTCTGCCTAATGAGCCAAAAAAATGTATTGATTCTTCTATGGAAGACAGACTTAGACGCTGATGTACCAGTCCTCTGAGATTTGGCATCTCAGGCTGGAGAAAAAACTGCGATTAAAAAGTCATGAGAATAAATAAGGAATTTCAATCCATTCTGTCACTGAGTCACAGCAGCTTGCTAGCTTATATGTTAGCCTGGAAACCCTTGCAGCTGGACAGAAAACCTCCTGGATCTGGAAAGAGCAAACACAAAAACACCCCCAAGAAACAATAACTGGCTACTGTACAACATTTAGACCATACCGATCTCTTAAATGGAGAACTGGGGTACTTTCCATTACCACAAATGCACATGGTAGTACCACCGGGGACTACCATTGGTGAAACGTTATCCATCAAATTATTCACTCCCCTTTCTGCAGATCGCTTAAGGCGGCTTGATACATATCCGGTCGATGCCAGCGACAAGAGTAGAGCTAGGCCTGCTCTCCAAAGAGGACACATCTCCAGAACGTCTCGTTTCTCTCCCATGCAGTTTTGAAAGGACAGCATCTACGTCTTTGGAGAAGAAAGTCCCCCCGCGGGGTACCAGGTGCGTGGATGCTGCAAACGGTTTCCTCCTCTGAGGCAAACAGCGGTGGTGCCAAGTCTGGGTCAGATTTGCTCCCGTGGCTTCTCCCTCGCTTAATATTTGTTGATTCCAAAAATTCGGACTCCATGCAACTGGGGTAGCTTTGGGATAAGCACGCTCAAGAGCGAAGCCGTGTTCAGGATGAAGTGCGTTGGGTCGTACTTGGTGTAGAAGCTTGCCAGGAAATACCTGCAGGAAAAGAAGGGCAGAATGAATACAGAAAGCTAGGGTTGGGGTTAAGGTTGCGGGGTTACTAGGTAAGCTGTTAACGGAGGAATGGTTCAAGGGGAAGGGCTAACAAGTTGCTATTTGCCTGAATGAGGAAACTTACACATACGCCATGAGTACACATGTTTTCCTAACTGGGCAGACCCCCCCCCCCCCGCCAGGCCATTTCAGGCTAGGAAAAGAACATAATGGAAAGGCTTAAGTCTCCTTGCCAAACTATTTCCGCTTGTTATAAATTCATAGGTTCAGATGAGCTTTCTTATTGGCAAGATGTAATGCCCTAGACTCAGCCAAGACACAAACACGATACCATAAAATTATTGCAGAAGAACGAAAATGCCCATTTTGTCCGGATCGAATAGACTCCCTAGCCCACATTGTTTTAGCATGTCCACAAAATAATATTGCACGAAATAAATAGATCACTCCCTGGATAAAACAGCTAAAGACGCTTTCTCAGAAGCGGATACTGCGTTATCCGCTGTCAAATAGATCGGTCAATTGCGTGAGAGATGTGGCAACTTTTCTCTTTATAGTGTCAAGGAAAAATTAAATTTCATCTCCCCTTTTCAAAGTGTGAAGTGGTTGATGGTTAGCCAGTGGCTGTTAAATCTAGGAAAAAAGAAAGGCTTAAAGTTGACTCTCCCTGCACACTGTGGCCTCAATCCAAATCTACACCCCCCCCCCCAATGCCTATAAATCTATTCCCCCACCAAGTGCCTGTAAATCTAAGTTCTAAATGGGAACTCCCAGCACATGTCTGACAATACCCGGGCCGAACTGGGAAAATTATCATCACGCACTTAGATCCTGAGGGTTCAGGATCTGGGGGAAAAGATGATGCTTTCTATAAGCACAGGATCCAAGAGAAGATGAACGTAAGGAATTGTTAAGAGAAAATAGTGATCCTTGTGATGTCTCCTCTGAAAGTATGCTACTGAGATTCAACTGATTCAAAACAAGCTCCAAGAGAAAGCCTAGAGAATCTGCCACAGGCTCCTTTAGATTTGCCCAGCTGTTACACAGAAAACATCTGCTGTCCCCTCACATGACCGTTCATTTTGCTGCATGTGCTTCCTCAAAAGCCACTGGGAATTTTAGGGGTTTGTTTCCAGGGCTTCAGATGGTAAATACAAACTTTGAGGAACTTTCAGTGGAGGTTAATAAGTCTTCTGACAAACAGAGGAAGAAGTTGCTAACATTTCCCCCTTTGCATTCAAAGACAAATTCAGCGTTACTAGTAGCCATGGATAGCCCTCTCCTCCATGAACAAGTCCACTCCCCTCTTAAAGCCTTCCAAGTTGGCAGCCATCACCACATCCTGGGGCAGGGAGTTCCACAATTTCACTATGCGTTGTGTGAAGAAGTACTTCCTTTTGTCTGTTTTGAATCTCTCACCCTCCAGCTTCAGCAGATGACCCCACGTTCTGGTACTATGAGAGAGGGAGAAAAGCTTCTCCCTGTCCACTCTCTCCATACCATGCACAATTTTATAGACCCCTATCACGTCTCCCCTTAACCGCCTTATTTCCAAGCTAAACAGCCCTAAGAGTTTCAACCACTCCTCATAGGGCGGTTGTTCTAGCCCCCTGATCATTTTGGTTGCTCAACACCCTAGAACACTGCTTAGAACAGGAGTGTTGGCAGGCACTATGGTGCCCTCGGGAACAGTGTTGAAGACTCCTGTTCCAGTGTTGTTTCAAAGTCTGAATGTTGATACCCTGTGGACAGCCAAGACGGTATCTTTCCTATTCGAGAGCCTTAGGAATTTGCTTTAATGAGCCTACGGGGAAATGTGACTCAGCTGCCAAGCTCGCTGGGTGATTCTGCACTAGTTCAAGCCAGACGCGGACACCGGATAAAATTTAACGTAATCTTCATTTGTGCATCGGCTTAGATTCGGAGGTGAAGAGCAAGGATGAGATTGTCCTCCTCAACTGCCAAAGGAGCAAGAAAAACAGCAGTTCCAGGATACCATAAAACCAGCCTGGCACCTATTTAGAAGAAAGGCTCAGTTTCATAATGCTGCACTAACAGCTACAGTATGTTTAGGATCTAAGATATAAACGTTGTGGTAGAACAGGATCTGAATCTTGGTCCTTTTTGCCTTTTTAGCTAGAGAACGTCACAATGCAGCTGTTGAGAACTTTGCATGTCTTGATCTCCAAGTGGTATTCTGTTCTGTTGGGTTTTTTTAAAATACCAGCTACAAGACCAGCTATATAACTGTTTTTTATTTTCGAAGTGTTGATTGGGCCTGTGTTAATTACTACCGTGGCCAGCTATTTGTAACAAACAAACAGAAATAATCCTATTTGCAGAATAGAAGAAGAGTTGGTTTTTATATGCCGATTTTCTCTACCACTTAAGGAAGAATCAAACCGACTTACGACCACCTTCTCTTCCCCTCCCCACAACAGACACCCTGTGAGGTAGGTGGGGCTGAGAGAGCTGTGACTAGCCCAAGGTCACCCAGCTGGCTTCGTGTGGAGTGGAGAAACCACCCCAGTTCACCAGATTAGAGTCCACCAGAGTGTGGCGTAGTGGTTAAGAGTGGTGGACTTTAATCTGGAGAACCGGGTTTGATTCCCCACTCCTCCACATGAACAGCAGACGCTAATCTGGTGAATCAGGTTAGTTTCCCCATTTCTACACATGAAGCCTGCTGGGTGACCTTGGGCTAGTCACAAATCTCTTAGAGCTCTCCCAGCCCCACTTACATCACAGGGTGTCTGTTGTGGGAGTTGAAGGGAAGGTGATTGTAAGCTGATTTGATTCTCCCTTAAGTGGTAGAGAAAGTCAGCATATAAAAACCAACTCTTCTTCTTCCTAACCACCACTCTTAACCACTATACTATGCTGGCTAATGGAAGAATGGAAGAATAATCTGCAGTATTAAATGCAAAATATTTCAGAACCTTACTTTGAGATATTAAAAATGTATGCTTCAAATATGACGCTTGAAGGATGCAGAATATTATGACTCCTTTCAGCAGCATTCACTTTCTGAAATTCCAGTTTTGCAAAATGCTTTGCCCAGCTTGTCTGCTGGATTTCCACGCTCACCATAAACTGGCAGGGTTATTGAGATGAAGCTAGCGCTTCTATTAACAGGAATCATAACTATGTGAAAAAATGTATTTAGCTCCCCCTTAACATGACATCTCATAATTGGCAAAGTAACAGTAATTACTGTAAAACATAACTGTGTGTGTAAAGTACTGACAAGTCGCAGCCGACTCATGGCGACCCCCCGCCTTTTTTTAGGGTTTTCATGGCAAGAGACTAACAGGGGTGGTTTGCCAGGGCCTTCCTCTGCACAGCAACCCTGGTATTCCTTGGTGGTCTCCCATCTAAATACTAATCAGGGCTGACCCTGCTTAGCTTCTGAAATCTGCCGAGATCAGACTAGCCTGGGCTATCCAGGTCAGGAAACATAACTAGTATGGTCCAAATCATGTCCTACACAACCAGGCTTAGCTGCGTCAACTCTTACAGTTCAAAAGACCTCCAAAGCGCAAGTACTGCCAGAGTAGAACTTCAAATAAAACCTACAAAATTATTGGAGAGATTGTGAAGAATTTTCGGGAGGACGTAAACTGCACGCCGTAGTCCAGCTGCTCCCAGTGTGTCAGCAGCCGAGCCTTCCCTTGGTCCGGTGTTTCAAAAGGGGTTCCTTTTACTGCATGCAAGAAGACATACATGCCCTTGGAAGAATGAAAAAGAAAGAGAGCATTATATATATATATTCGTTATGATATTGGGTCAGTTCCAGGTTTTGGGAGTCCCAGGTGGAGCCCTCGAGTCCCCCAGCTACACAAATAAGCCCCGAATGTAATTACGGATCTTATTTCTGAATCAAGGTTGGACCGCGACTCCCATTCTGATCCATGAAACGAACAGTCTGATCTGTAACCCAACTAAGCCAAAATAATTAAGACACATTCATCAAAACTTTCAAGGAAACTCTTGTGGTGGCTTTCACACAAACTAAAAAGAGCCAGGGTGGTGTAGTGGTTAAGAGCAGTGGACTCTAATCTCCTGGGTTGCTTTCATATGGGTGTCCTCCATATGAAACCTGCTGGGTGACCTTGGGCTAGTCACAGTTCTCTCCAAACTCTCTCAGCCCCACGTACCTCAAAAGGTGTCTGTTGTGGGGAGAGGAAGAAAAGGCAATTGTAGAGAAAATCGTAGGAAGAGGAAGAGTTTTTATACTTGCTTTTCTCTACCTCTATACATCTCTTGCCTTGAAAACTCTAGAAGAATTGGTTTTTACATGCTGACTTTCTCCACCACTTAAGGAAGAATCAAACCAGCTTACAATCACCTTCCCTTCCCCTCCTCACAACAGACACCCTGTGAGGTAGGTGAGGCTGAGAGAGCTCTAAGAGAGCTGTGACCAGCCCAAAGTCACCCAGCTGGCTTCACGTGTAGGAGTGAGGAAACCAACCTGGTTCACCAGAATAGCATCTGCCACTTGTGTAGGAGTGGGGAAACAAATCCAGTTCACCAGATTAGACTCCGCTGCTCATGTGGAGGAGCGGAGAATCAAACCCGGTGATCCAGATTAGAGTCCGCCGCTCCACTCTTAACCACTACACCACACTGGCTCTTCTTTTCTTCTTCTATCTGGTACTCATACATGATCCACTGTTTATATGTCAGTTCAACAAAGCGATACCACTCAGGACCTTTGTGGTGGTGGCTCCCTTCCTTCAGATACTATTTATTCCTCAAACTCAGTACTTGAATACTTCCTTTTTAATCCTACAGGTGGTTTTTGTTTTTGCAGGCACTACCGCTGATACCTCCGAGTGTCTTTTGTTTTACAAATAAAGTAATATATATCACACATCAACAGCCCTCTATCGAACTCATGCAAATTCATGAAGACTAAAGAAGATAACAATTCTTGGCCGCTACTCTAGCATAACGGTTGGTAATTATTATGGTGATTATTATGGGAAGGTGGCGGCCGTGCCTCATTATGAGGGAGGAAAACATCTTAAATACTGCTCACACGCTTACTGGAACCTTGTGCGAGTCCTTACTCGAAGTGCCGTCAAATGACAGTTCAGGCTGGCAAATTCAGAGCCAGCAATTAAATAAAGAAGAAGAAAAGTTGGTTTTTATATGCCGACTTTCTCTATCACTTAAGGGAGACTCAAACCAGCTTACAATCACCTTCCCCTCCCCACAAGAGGCACCCTGTGGGGAAGGTGGGGCTGAGAGAGCTCGAAGAGAACTGTGACTAACCCAAGGTTACCCAGCTGGCTTCAAGTGGAGGAGTGGGGAATCAGACCCGGTTCTCCAGATCAGAGTCCACCGCTCCAAACCACCGCTCTTAACCACTACACCACGCTGGCTCTGACAGGAGCAGGCAAACTGTCTACGCCACACGGCAGCACTTTAATCCCACAGAACAGCACCAATGCTCGTCAAGGGTAATTTATCACAGACCTGAGACATTTTATAGCTCCAAAGTTACCCGAAGATACCTGTTGCGGTAGATGTCGTAAATACGACTCGTTAAAATGTGACACTTAAGCTGTATAAAATAAATAGAGCACCCACTCTACTTAGTCGGTAAAGTTTAATTAACCAAATGCTTCCAGGCATCGTTCAGACGCCTGTAAGCGGTCAGCAACCCGTCTCAGTCCTTTCAAAGGAGAACGGAGACCTCAGCTCCGCAGTTTCACTCTGATTATTATGGAAGGTGGGGCCATGCCTCATTAAGAGGGAGGAAAACACCTTAAATATTGTTCACATCCTTACTGGAACATTGTGCGAGTCCTTACTCGAAGTGCCGTTGAACGACAGCGCAGGCTGGCAAATTCAGAGCCAGCAATTAAATAAAGAAGAAGAGGAAGAGTTAGTTTTTATATGCTGACTTTCTCTACCACTTAAGAAGAATCAAACCACTTACAATCACCTTCCCTTCCCCTCCCCACAACAGACACCCTGTGAGGTAGGTGGGGCTGAGAGAGTTCGGAGAGAACTGTGACTTGCCCATGGTCACCCAGGTGGTTTCATGTGGAGGAGTGGGAAAACCAACCCGGGTCACCAGATAAGCCTCCACCGCTCACGTGGAGGAGTGGGGAATCAAATCTGGTTCTCTAGATCAGACTCCACCGCTCCAAACCACCGCTCTTAACCACTACACCACGCTGGCTTTCTCATTAGACGCCACAGGCCCTGACCTGGATGGCCCCGGCTAGCCTGGCCTCATCAGATCTCTGAAGCTAAGCAGGGTCAGCCCTGGTTAGTATTTGGATGGGAGATCACCAAAGAATACCAGGGTTGCTATGCAGAGGCAGGCAATGGCCAACCACCTCTGTTAGTCTCTTGCCTTGAAAACATGGTTGCCACACATGGTTGCTACGACTTGACAGCGCTTCATGCACACAAATAAGAATTAGCCCAGACTGGACAGCCCAATCTCGTCAGATCTCGGAAGCTAAATAAGCTTCCGAGATCTGATGATATCTCTTGGCCTCCTAATGGTGCTGTCCCCATTAAGATAAAACACCCCCTCTGTTCTGACTGATCTCAAGAGTTAAGTTCTTCAGCCTGCTAAACCGTTTGCTAGGAACGCCGTCTTCCCTCGCCTCCGAACCTCGAGCCTATTGGAGCCGGCTATCACTCTGCTGGAAGGCAGGCTACTCACCAAGTTGTGAATGATGTTGGTTAAGGTCCATGCGACGGGAACGCTGAAGAACGGGATGCTGAGGAGGACGATATGGAGCAAACCCACTCCCAGCGCATAGGTCAGCCACATCCCGCGGCTGTTCATCACCCTGGTGTTGGGGTTCACCTCACTGTGGGCCACCCCGACGTTCATCTTGGATTCTGAAAAAGAAGATGAGTTGGTTTTTATATGTTGACTTTCTCTACCACTTAAGGAAGAATCAAACCTGCTTACAATCACCTTCCCTTCCCCTCCCCACAACAGACACCCTGGGAGGTAGGTGGGGCTAGGAGCGTGTGACTAGCCCAAGGTCACCCAGCTAGCTTCATGGATAGGAGTGGGGAAACCAACCCAGTTCACCAGATTAGCCTCCGCCACTCATGTGGAGGAGTGGGGGAATCAAACCCGGTTCTCCAGATCAGACTTGACCGCTCCAAACCACCGCTCTTAACCACTACACCACGCTGACGTCCAAAAGCCACATCACAAAAGGAAATAAGCCGCAAGGAAGCCCACGGATCCGAATTAAATCAACATGCTCCTCGGTGATGGCGAAGAACCCGCATGACGCTGAGGGGATTTTCCCAGCAGGGTGAAACGACAGAAGGCCATCCAAAAACTCTCTCCCCCTCTGATTTCTGGCTTGCTCTTACATGTTACTGGATCTCCTGTATTACAAACCAGGCCTGGCCCTTCCTCGTGGCCATGTCTGAAGCTCAATCAGGAGGTTGAATCTGGAGATGAAAGACGCTTTGGCGGTTCCAGCAGACTGTTATTAATTTTTAGTTGCCTTCAAGGCAAGGCAACAAAAATAATAAAAAAACTTTAGACTGGGGGTGTCAAACATACGGCCCGTGGGCCGCATCCGGCCCCTTGAGAGCTGTCATCCGGCCCGCAAGCCAGCCACTCCCCCACTCTCGATCTGGGCGGGAGAGGCATGGTCCAGCCCGACCAAATGACATTTATATCATATCCAGCCCTCGTAACAAATGAATTCGACACCCCAGCTTTAGAACCCGATTTCAACTTCCATTAAACTTGCTTTTCAAATAAATGTCAGACTTTAGATATGGGACCTGTGCGGTCCACATAGCAATCGCTAACACAGCTCAGTTTTTTTTTGGGGGGGGGGGCGGTCATTCTGTGGAAGGAATTACTTTCTGTCCATATGAACATGCCTCATCCTGGATCAAATCCTTGGCCCATCAAGGTCAGCAACTGTGACAGGCAGACAATCTGCAGGGTCTCAGATGGAGGTCTTTCCCATCGCCTACCACCTGATCCCTTTAACTGGAGATGCTGGGGATTGAACCTGGGACCTTCGGCATGCCAAGCAGATGCTCTGAGCCACGGCCCTTCCCCACCATCAGTCCATCAAAATCAGCAGTGTCTACTAAGACTGGCAGCAGTTCTCCACGGTCTCAAGCTGAGGTCTTTCACATCACCTACTGCCTGGTTCTTCTGTTTAACTGGAGATGCCGGGGATTGAACCTGGGACCTTCTGCATGCTAAGCAGAGACTCTACCACTGAGCTACAGCCCCTCTCCAAGGCTCTCCAGGGTCTCAGGCAGAGGTCTTTCACATCACCTACCTGCCTAGTCCCTTTTACTGGAAATGCCGGGGATTGAACCTGCAACCTTCAGCATGCCAAGCAGACGCTTGGCCACTGACCCATGGCACCCTCCCCACCATCAGTCCATCAAGATCAGCATTGTCTTCTCAGCCTGGCAGCAATTCTCCAGGGCCTCACGCTTTCACATCACCTACTTCCTGGTCCTCTGAAGTGGAGACGCCAAGGATTGAACCTGGGACTCGGTGTTTCCGAAGATCCCACGAAGGAGAAAGCTGCTGGATCTTAGTTCGTACTCCACTATTGCTAGGGTTGCCAACTCTGACTTGGGCAATTCCTGGAGATTTGGGTGGAGTTTGGGGCGAGAGTTCAGCAAGGATGCGATGCCACAGAGCCCACTCCCCCCCCCCAAAGATGCCCCTTCCTCCAGGTCTGACATCAGAAACCACAACATTCAGAAACCAGCAGGGGAACGTTTTAATCTTCCAGGACATTTAGCTGTTGATTTAAGAGTAGTAGTTCTCTTACAAAGGGATTTTAAAGGGAGATTAAAAAGAGAGACTGCTGAATTACAGTTACATTCTGTGTAAAGGGAGGGGCCGTGGCTCAGTGGGAGAGCCTCTGCTTGGCATGCAGAAGGTCCCAGGTTCAATCCCTGGCATCTCCAGTTAAAGGGACTAGGCAAGTAGGTGATGGGAAAGACCTCTGCCTGAGACCCTGGAGAGCCGCTGCTGGTCTGAGTCGACAATACTGATTTGATGGACCAAGGGCCTGAGTCAGCATGAGGCAACTTCGTTGTGTTCAACTAATAATGAACCTCAAGACTATGCATTCTCCGGGACTTAATAGAGATCTGGGATTCTTGTCTCACTACCAATGCTGATTTCTCTAGGCCTACTACCCCTCTGCATATCACACTGAATCCAATCATGCCTGCTAATGGCATGTTCTTGCTTTTGACATTTACATTGCCATCGTGTGACTAAATCACTTGTCTCTGCTTAAGGACAGATGGACTCAGGTTCTAGCTGTATCTGAAGAAGTGAGCTGCAGCTCATGAAATCTCTGACCCTGCCAGAAATTTTGCTAGTCTTTAAGGTGCTACTGGACTCTTGGCTCATTCCTACAGCTGGTCTCCTGGGTTGAATAGGGACCTAGGATTCCTGTCTCACTACCAATGCTGATTTCTCTACGCCCATTACCCCTCTGCTTATCACCCCGAATCCAACCACGCCTGTTAATATCACAAAAACTCCCACCCTGGCGGAAATTGTTAGCCTTTAAGGGGTTACTGGACTCCTGCTCATTCCTACAGTTGGTCTCCTGGATCGAATAGGGACCTGGGATTGCTGTCTCATTACCAATACTGATTTCTCCACACCCACGACTCCTCTGCTTATCACCCCGAATCCAACCACGCCTGTTGATATCGCAAAAACTCCCACCCTGACAGAAATTGTTAGCTTTTAAGGTGTTACTGGACTTCTGCTCATTCCTACAGCTGGTCTCCTGGATTGAATAGGGACCTGGGATTGCTGTCTCACTACCAATGCTGACTTCTCCATGCCGTCTACCCCTCTGCAACTCACCTAATTCGACTCTGGCAGAAATTTTGTTAGTCTTAAAGGTGCTACTGGACTCGGGCTCTTTTCTACCTCCTCCGGGGGAACTGATCTCTGAGCAGCTGCCAATCCGGGAGAGCTCCAGGCGCCACCGGGAGGTTGGCAACCCCCGGGCCCGCCCAAGGCCGCAAGAGCCGCCCCGGCCGGCCCCGGAGGGCCAGCGCCCGGCCCTTCCGCGGACGATGCAGCGGCCCAACCCCCCGGCAAGGCCGGACAGGGAAGCGGGGCCCAAAGGCGCGCAGCCCCCCGGAACCCCCGCCGATCCTCCCGCCGCCCCCTTCCCTCGGGAGGCGCTTCCTCCCGAGGAGACCCCCGCCGTGCAAAGGGAGCCGCGTTGCACAGGCGCTTCCTCCGTGCGAAGGGAGCCGCGTTGCATAGGCGCTTCCTCCCGAGGAGCCCCCCCCCCGTGCATAGAGAGCCGCGTTGCATAGGCGCTTCCTCCCCAGGAGACCCCCTCCGTGCAAAGGGAGCCGCGTTGCACGGGCGCTTCCTCCCGAGGAGACCCCCCTCCGTGCAAAGGGAGCCGCGTTGCCCAGGCGCTTCCTCCCGAGGAGACCCCTCCGTGCAAAGGGAGCCGCGTTGCCCAGGCGCTTCCTCCCGAGGAGACCCCCGCCGTGAAAGGGGGCCGCGTTGCACGGGCGCTTCCTCCCGAGAAGACCCCCCCCCCCCGAGCAAAGGGAGACACGTTGCCCAGGCGCTTCCTCCCGAGGAGAGCGCTCCGTGCAAAGGGAGCCGCGTTGCCCGGGCGCTTCCTCCCCAGGAGACCCCCTCCGTGCAAAGGGAGCCGATTGCACGGGCGCTTCCTCCCGAGGAGACCCCCTCCGTGCAAAGAAAGCCGCGTTGAATAGGCGCTTCCTCCCGAGGAGACCCCCTCCGTGCAAAGAAAGCCGCGTTGAATAGGCGCTTCCTCCCGAGGAGACCCCCCTCCGTGCAAAGGGAGCCGCGTTGCACGGGCGCTTCCTCCCGAGGAGCACCGCCCCGGGGGCCTCGCTCGCGCCCTGCTTGGCGCCTTGGCACCGCCGCGCACCCACCGGGGAGGCTCCGCCAGCTGGCCCCGCCGGCCCCGATCCGCCCGAGGACTGCCGCCCAGCCGGCCGACCCACGCAGGCGCCCGGCTCGGCCCCGCCCGCGGCCGCCTCTTCCTCCTCCTCCTCCTCCTCCTCCTCGCGCCTGCCCACCGCCGGCGCGTCCGAGCCGCCGCCCCGTGCGCCCTGCCTGCCTGCCTGCCCGCCTGCCCGGGGAGCCCCGACGCCGCCCGGCCCGCAGCAGGTAGGGGCGCGCCGGAGGCTAGCTGCCCCCCCCCCGCCTCCTCGCGCGTAAACCCAGCCCCGGGAGGAGGGGAGCAAGCCCGCAGGGACGCGCCGCGCCACCTCCGTGGCCCTTGGGCACGCCAGGGCGCTTTGGGCACAGGGCGCTTTGGGCACGCAGGGCGTTGCAGGGCCTGGGCTTTCGGGTGGGGTGGGGCAAGAACCTGGGGGTGGGGGAGCTGGGCAGATGTGGGGGGGAGGAGGCGCATGAGGAGTAGGGACATCCCAAAGGCCCTGCTGGGTGAGACTGATGCAGTTGGGGGGAGGGGGGGGGGAGAAGGAGACCCGAGGCCGGTGTTTGCAAGAAAACAGTTCTTTATTCGGAGCAGCTGCTCCAAAAAATCTCTGAGCCCCGGTCGTACCGAGGAAGGGATGTTTTATCCAAATGCAAGATATGACAACCCGTCAGCATTCAGGGTAAAGCGGATACCGCTCCAGACATGGAGGCGGCAGGATAGTAACAGTTTCACCCAGTTCTTTGTTCTGGTTCATTGTAACCCTCCGTGACTCCGGCCCCGATTCCTTAGCACACAGACACACGGAGATATCCTGCCCACCAACAAGCTCTTCCCTGGCTGTCCTAATGCATTTCAATACATTTTACAGAAAGGAAAAGAGATTACTGCAAATGGCTACATCAGTGGCTCTTCCATAGTCAGGGGAAGTCTACCCTGCTGTCTCAAGACCCGGGCCCACCAACTCCAGCAGTCCGTCCACATTGTGGCCAACCGGGTGCCTCTAGGAAGCCCCCAAACAGTTGTGCAGGGGGTTGGACTAGATGACCCTGGTGGTCCCTTCCAACTCTACACTGCAGGAGCATTGTCCTGCCTGTGTTCCACAGCACCTCATATGATAGGCATGCTCCTCATAGACTGTAGCGAATAGCGATGAATCATGACTAGTATTCAAAAGAACATAAGAAAGGCCCTGCTGGATCAGACCCAGGCCCATCAAGTCCAGCAGTCGGTTCACACAGCGGCCAACCAGGCGCCTCTAGGATATAGAGACTTGAACAGGGCTATATGTAAGTTGTTTATTTGTGTATGTAGTACATTTCTTATATATCTTTTATAAGATCACTTGTATCAATATTAGCCCCATGGTACATGTTGATTCTTGACCTTAGGGTACGTGCCTCTAGGAAGCCCCCAGACAAGACGGCTGCAGCAGCATTATCCTGCCTGTGCTCCACAGCTTCTAATATAATAGGCATGCTCCTCTGATCCTGGAGAGAATAGGGATGCATCATGACTAGTGTTCATAAGAACATAAGAAAAGCCCTGCTGGATCAGACCAAGGCCCATCAAGTCCAGCAGTCTGTTCACACAGTGGCCAACCAGGGGCCTCTAGGAAGCCACAAACAAGAAGACTGCAGCAGCACCATCCTGCCTGTGTTCCACAGCACCCAATATAATATGCATGCTCATCTGATCCTGGAGAGAATTGGTATGCATCATGACTAGTATCCATTTTGACTAGTAGCCATGGATTGCCCACTCCGTGAACATATCCACTCCCCTCTTAAAGCCTTCAAAGTTGGCAGCCATCACCACATCCTGGGGCAGGGAGTTCCACAATGTAACTATGCGTTGTGTGAAGAAATACTTCCTTTTATCAGTTTTGAATCCCTCACCCTCCAGCTTCAGCAGATGACCCTGTGTTCTGGTATTATGAGAGAGGGAGAAAAGCTTCTCCCTGTCCACTCCCTCCATTCCATGAATAATTTTATAGACCTCTATCATGTCTTCCCTTTACCGCCTTCTTTCCAAGCTAAACAGCCCTAAGCGTTTTAACCACTCCTCATAGAACAGTTGCTCTAGTCCCCTGATCATTTTGGTTGCTCTTTTCTGTACCTTCTCAAACTCTGCAACATCCTTTTTTAGGTGTGGTGACCAGAACTGTACACAGTATTCTAAGTGAGGTCTCACCATAGGTTTGTACAAGGGAAGCCGCGTTATAGCCCCCCACCCCCAGGCAAAGCAGTGCCCTGGGGGCCCTTCCTACACAACCACTCACAGCAATATGGGAGGGGCTGTGGCTCAGTTTGTAGAGCATCTGCTTGGCATGCAGAAGGTCCCAGGTTCAATCCCCATCATCTCCAGTTAAAGGGACTAGGCGGGTGGATGATGTGAAAGACCTCTGCCTGAGACCCTGGAGAGCCACTGCCGGTCTGAGTAGACAATACTGACTTTGATGGACCAAAGGTCTGATTCAGTATAAGGCAACTTCATGTGTTCAATAAAAATGCAAATGGTCAATAAAATTAAAGATCTGTTTATATTAATGAACAAGTCCTTTCTTCCATTATACTTCAGTGTTCTTAATCCAAACCCAAATCAACATTAATATTGTTCATTACCTTTAGTAAAACATATGCTAAGTATGCAAGTCACAACATACATAGATTAGCATGGGGCAACTGCCCAGCGTGCCCATGTGTTAAGGCAGCCCTGGGGGGGAATAAGCAAATGGGGCAGAGGGGGGGGGGTCCTTGAAGAGCTGTACGTGGTCCTGTACTTGTGACTTTTAATAGGGTTGCCTGTCTCCAGGTGGTGACTGGAGAGCTCCCGAAATTACATCTGGTCCTCTGGGCATGGAGTAGGGGGTCACTGGGTGTGTATGGCGGGGGGAGGTAGTTGTGAATTTCTTGCATTGTGCAGGGGGTTGGACTAGGCCAGCATCCTGTCTCACACAGTGGCCGACTAGTTCCTCTGGAGCTCCAACAACAGGGCACAGAGGCCGAGGCCTTCCCCTGATAAGAACATAAGAAGGGCCCTGCTGGATCAGACCAGTGGTCCATCTAGTCCAGCATCCTGTCTCACACAGTGGCCGAACAGTTCCTCTGGAGGTCCAACTCTTCTTCATTTGTTCTTTTTTAATCTTAAAATTTTAATTTAATAAATTATTTTCCCCCCTATTCGGGCCAGGTCCTCGAAATGAAGCAGTTACCAGCCGACACAGTCCGAATTCTTTCCAGCTCACAGGTGATTACTTCAGTCAACAGTGTGGTTAAAGAGCTGGTGGAAAACTCCTTGGATGCCAACGCAACAAGTATCGATGTCAAACTGGTAAGCTGCGTTATGCTAAAATTCTGACAAAAATGTGCGGGATTAAAATGGCATTTCTTTGCATGGTACGAAGATGCCAGTGTTAGGTTGTTGCGCTGATAATGCTGCTGCAGTTGTCTTGTTTGTGAGGTTCCTAGAGGCACCTGGTGTGAACAGACTGCTGGACTTGATGGGCCTGGGTCTGATCCAGCAGGGGCCTTTTTATGTTCTTATGTATGTTCTTATGTTCTAAACCTGGAACACGGGTTAAAAAAGAGCAAGAGCTGGTAGTATCAACTGCGTTCCTGTGAAAATACTTTCAGAGGGTACCTGTGTTGGTCTGCAGTAGAGGAGCAAGATTCGAACCCAGTAGCACCTTTAGAGGCCAAAAAGATTTTCGAGGTATAAGCTTTCAAGAGTCAAAGCTCCATTCGTCAGATATCTGGCTCTTTTTTTCCCCCTTTCAGTTGTTTAATTTAATTTTCAATTTCATAAAACACAAACAACAACAGACCTTACAAAATAACACATCACTCCAACATAACAAGTAGTACAAAACAAACAACACAACCCACACATCTAATGCGAAAACAATTCTAACACAATAATATTATACCAATACCTACTATATTAAACACTTTTACTTTCTTTGGCTACACTGAATATAAAATGAGTCCCAACTGGTCTAAGCTGATTTCGAATCAAAATATATTTGTATTCTATTGTATTATTACTATTATCTGTATGTCCTTTTAACTACTCCATCTCCTTATATATATTCAAAAAAGGTAAAGGTCCCCTGTGCAAGCACCGGGTCGTTCCTGACCCATGGGGTGACGTCACATCCCGAAGTTTCCTAAGCAGACTTTGTTTGCGGGGTGGTTTGCCAGTGCCTTCCCCAGTCATCTTCCCTTTACCCCCAGCAAGCTGGGTGCTAATTTTACCGACCTCGGAAGGATGGAAGGCTGAGTCAACCTTGAGCCGGCTACCTGAATCATAGAATAGAATCATAGAATCATAGAGCTGGAAGGGACCACCAGGGCCATCAAGTCCAACCCCCTGCACAATGCAGGAAATTCACAACTACCTCCCCCCTCCACACCCCTAGTGGCCAGAAGATGGCCAAGATGCCCTCCCTCTCATCATCTGCCTAAGGTCACAGAATCAGCATTGCTGACAGATGGCCATCTAACCTCTTCTTAAAAACCTCCAGGGAAGGAGAGCTTACCACCTCCCGAGGAAACCTGTTCCACTGAGGAATTGCTCTGTTAGAAAATTCTTCCTAATGTTTAGACAAAAACCTTTTTTGATTTAATTTCAACCTGACTTTTAATTTGAAACCGACTTCTGTTGGGCTCGAACTCAGGTCGTAAGCAGAGCTTGGACTGCAGTATTGCAGCTTATCACTCTGCGCCACGGGGCTCTTCATATATATTCAAAAGGTTTATATAAAAGCATTACAGACTTTCAGTGCATTCCTAAGGAGAGTTACTCCAGTCTAAGCCCATTGAAAGGAATGGGCTTAGACTGGAGTAACTCTCCTTAGGAATGCACTGTTTGTCTGGTGAAAGTATCTTTTACATAATAATTCTAGTCCATATTATGTACTGTCTCACATGCAGTACACCAGAAAAAGCATTTCCAAATAGTGACTGTGTTCAATAATACACCTCCCTTTAATAACTACTGTCTGTGATAAAATCTCATCTCCCCAGAACCAGATGCTGAGGGATAGATGGCTTTGCAGAACGGTTCCTTGTAGCAAAAGATGGAAATGAAGAAATAAAGGACAAGTCAAAATACTTGCCACCCCCTCGTTCTTATGCTAGTGAAGGAAGAAACTTAGTAGCTGTTTTTTTTTGCGGGGGGGGGGGTGGCTCTGGGGAATGCATTAAAAAGTCCTTTCACAAACTTTCCGTGTTTGCAGAAACCTTGGATTCAACCCTATTTTTTTGAAACACTAAAACACATTTTTGAAACACTAAATTTTAATGGAAATTGCTTATTTTATTATTTACTTACCTACTTCATTTATATTCCACCTTTATCCCCTACGGGGACTTGGAAGTAGCTCACATCATTCTCCTCTCCTCCATTTTATTCTCACAACAACCATGTGAGGTAGGTTAGGCTGAGAGTATAGGACTGGCCCAAGGTCGCCCAGTGAGCAGCCATGGCAGAGTGGGGATTCGAACCTGGGTCTCCCAGATCCTAGTCTGGCTGCTACATCACACTGAGTTCAGGATCAGATTTTTAACACATGGCAGTATGTTCTCCTCATGTCTGTAAAAATGTAGCAAGGTTTCTTTCATAAAAATCTGGAAGTCAGATGTCATTTCTGCCATGCCTCTCCAGATCATCTAATCAGGGGTGTCGAACTCAATTGTTACTAGGGCCGGATATGACATAAATGTCACTTGGTCGGGGTGGGCCATGCCTCGCCAGCCCAGATCGAGAGTAGGGCATGGCTGTCTCGCAGGCTGGATAAGAGCTCTCAAGGGTCCAGATCCAGCCCACGGGCCTTATGTTTGACACCCCTGATCTGCATACATGTATGGCAGAAAGGTAAAGGTAGTCCCCTGTGCAAACACCAGGTCATTACCGACCCATGGGGTGACGTCACATCCCGACATTTACTAGGCAGACTATGTTTACGGGGTGGTTTGCCATTGCCTTCCCCAGTTGTCTACGCTTACATGTATGGTAAGTATTAGGTTTTTGCATGCAGGAATGTCTCTGCAGGAGTTCTTCAGTTTAAAAATGTAATGTGGAGAATAGCCTTTAGGGGAAAGTGGTGCATAGTATTTTGTCATGTTCTTTTAATCAACAGGAAAACTACGGCTTTGATAAGATTGAGGTGCGAGACAACGGTGACGGGATCAAAGCAGCTGACGTTCCAGTAATGGCCATGAAACACTACACTTCAAAAATAAACTCTTCTGAGGACCTTGAACACTTGACAACCTACGGTTTTCGTGGCGAAGCCTTAGGTTCGATTTGTTGCACATCTGAAGTAAGTGCCTAATGTAACTTTGGTCTTCTTTTCCTTTCCCTAGATTTAACAGCCATTAGCCATTCGTCTACCATGTCACACTTAAAAAAAAGGTGGGGGGGGATGAAAATTAATTTTTTCTTGACACTATAAATAGAAATGTTGCCGCATCTCTCATGTGATTCACTGATCTACTTGACAGCAGATAGCACTGTTTCCTCTTCTCAGAAAGTGTCATTAGCTGTTTTCTCCAGGGAGTGATATTTATTTCGCACAATATTATTTTGTGGACATGTTAAAACAACGTGGGCGAGGGTTTCTACTTGATCCGGACAGTATGGGCATTTGCGTTCTGCTGAATGTTATTGTATCTCCCTTGCGTCTTTGCTGACTCTAAGGCATTACACCTTGCCAATAAGAAAGCTCATCTAAGTCAATGGATTTCTAACCAGAGTAAATAGTCTTGCAAGGAAAATGTTCTTTTAAAGGGTATCTGGAAGAAGCACGGTGGACGTTTATGATTTGTATCCTTAAACACTAAGGACCAATCCTCATTTAAGGGGAGGGGCTGTAGCTCAGTCATAGAGCATCTGCTTGGCATGTAGAAGGTCCCAGGTTCAATCCCCGGCATCTCCAGTTAAAGGAATTAGGCAAGCAGATGATGTGAAAGACCTCAGCCTGAGACCCTGAAGAGCCGCTGCTGATCTGAGTAGACAGTAGTGACTTTGATGGACCAAGGGCCTGATTCAGTATAAGGCAGCTTCATGTGTTCAAGATCTTATTTTGTAATTACTTTTTTTTTAAATTAAATTTTATTAGGTAAAACATTGCGTACATAACAACAACACACATACAATACAATAAACACTCCATATTCATGTGTGTGGCTAAATATCCAACAAAATGTCAAAAGCAAGATAACAATAATACTACATTCTAAAACATTATATCCTCCCTCAAACCAAATTAATCATATTGCATTTCATAATTTATACTAGTATTAATTCAACCACCATAATGATATAGGATCTAGCCAAAAATTAATTATAGTATATTATTTTTCAACCAAAAGAAAAGATCACACCCTACCGTTATTAGCAAATTGCAATTTAAAAACTACTTAATATCTTAATATAAAACCAGAAACTGACCTCTATAGGCCTATATCACAGTAATTAATTAGATACGTAATCATAAAACAGTTTCCAATTCTCTCGGAATTCTTCCATCGGTCTTTTGTTGACAATGCTTATTTTGTAATTACTTTTGTGTTCTGCAATACATAGTCTAAGTATTCTCAAGGTTTTGCCAACTTCGGGCTTTTGTGTGACCGTAAAATACAGCTGCAAAGGCTTTTGACATTTGTACACAGCCTTTAGCAGTCTACTGTCTGGGGTAATAATCGCTCATCATGAATGGTGTCTCTGTTCTCACTTGCTTGTTTATTCTACAATGCCGCTTATTGCCATGTTCCCAAAGAACAGATTGACGGAGGATGGTCTATGAAAACATCGTGCAACTTCACACTGTGGAACATTGGTATAAAAGCTAGTATTTGCGGCTGTGGTTGTCACCAGTTCCTTCGTTCACATAGAGCAGGGTTCCCCAGCGTGGCACCCACAGGTACCTTTCACGGTGCCTGCCAACTGTTTTTAGAAAGCGTGCAGGGCCAGGTGGGGCTTTTGCAAGTAGGGCTTCTAATTGGCTGACCATGGGAAACAGAATATATATTCAAACTTTGGCAAATCTCTGTTTATGTGATCATCTTTATTACTAGGTTCTGATTACAACGAAGACAGCCGCTGATGACTTTAGCACCCAATACGTTTTGGATAGAAGCGGTCATGTAACTGCTCAAAAGCCCTCTCATCTTGGACAAGGTATGGCTATTAAAGACTGCTTCACAGTGATGAAATTAAAGGCTCTCAAAGAACATGTGCCAGAGAACTAAAACCCGATTTCTATACCAACACCTACTAGGAGGAGTTTAGCTCTAGAAATCAAAAATTCTTCATTTGCTAGGCAGACTATGTTTATGGGGTGGTTTGCCATTGCCTTCCCCAGTCATCTACACTTTACCCCCAGCAAGCTGGGTACTCATTTTACCGACCTCGGTAGGATGGAAGGCTGAGTCAACCTTGATCTGGCTACCTAAAACCGGGGGAAGGATGGGGAGGCCAAGAACTTCTGGAAACTATTTTAAAACAACTCTGAATAAACCTATACTGATAAAGCCTTAACCCAGGGCTGTCGATTGTTACGAGAGCCGGATATGACGCAAATGTCACTTGGGCCGGGCCATGTCTCGCCAGCCCAGATTGAGATTGGTGTGTGTGTGTGTGTGTGTGTGGCTGGCTTGCGGGCCGGATAAGAGCTCTCACAAGGTCAGATCGGCTCACGGGCCTTATGTTTTACATCCCTACTTTAACCTCTATTAGGATAGTTGAGTAACTGCTTTAGGTTAATGGCTGAAAATCTGTACAGTGAGTACAGTGAGTACAGATCACAGGGAGAGGCCCCCCTGACTGTCCCACCAATCAAAGAAGCTGGTTTGGTGGGCACATGAGAGAGGGCCTTTTTGGTGGTTGCCCCACAAGTATGGAACAGCCTCCCAAAGGAAGTGTGCCTGGCCCTTCACTTTCAATCTTTAGGAAGCAGTTGAAGCTTTTTTTAAGACCACGTTTGGTGAAGTTTACCAGCAGTCCTGAGTGTGGTTGTAAATTTTCTGTTTTTATACGTTAATGGATTTTATTTTATCGGTTGCATTTTATGTATTTAATCTATGTTGTAAGCCACCCTGAGCTCCATAAGGAAGGGAAGCGGCTCATAAAAGTTTAAAGCCTAAAGCAACCCCGACTTGGGTTGGGAAGGGGCGGGGTATACATTGAATTAAATAAATAAATACAACAAACGTCCGAGCCTAACCATTGTATCCTCTAAAAAGCAACATTTTTCTCTCAGTGCTTCCACTTTTCACGTTTTTGCATGGGGGCCCCTCTGTATCTCCACAGCAGAAATTAGCTGGCTCGTCTCTTTTGATTTAACATCTGATCATTGGTAAAGTCGTCTTTTCACAAAGTATACCTCCTCACGGTGCAATCCTAACTAAAACTTGATATATTTCAGCTATAACTGGTAGGGGTTTTTAAGCCGGTAGAGCACGTCCTTCATAAAATATGTCATCAGACCGGAGTTTAATCCTGGTGCGCTCAGAGTGGGCTAAACAGAGACCAGAGCAGTGAAATCTTACGAATGTTCTTGTTAAATATGATAGCACCCTTTCAGTTGGCTTGTAAATATTTGATCGCCTGGATCGCAAACGCATGTGCTGCAGTATCTGCCTTTCCGTGTAAAGCCATCGTAGGCTCGGTAGAACATCCTGTTTTGGGATGTCATATATTGCTTGTTGCTTCATCTCTTCTCTGGACCCTCTTTTGCTAGCAGATCTAGGATCAGACTATAAATTACTGGTTGCTTTTGAGAAGTAAGGACATGCTTAGGCACGGTACTTTAAGGGGGATCTGCTGCTATCCTATTGCCCTTGTACAAATCTATGGTGAGGCCACAGTTGGAATACTGTGTACAGTTCTGGACACCACACCTAAAAAAGGATAGTGCAGAGCTTGAGAAGGTGCAGAAAAAAGCAACCAAAATGGTCAGGGGGCTAGAGCAACTGCCCTATGAGGAGCGGTTAAAACGCTTAGGGCTGCTCAGCTTGAGAAGAAGGTGGTTAAGGGGGGACATGATAGAGGTCTATAAAATTATGCATGGTGTGGAGAGAGTGGACAGGGAGAAGCTTTTATCCCTCTCTCATAATACTAGAACATGGGGTCATCTGTTGAAACTGGAGGGTGAGAGATTCAAAACAGATAAAAGGAAGTATTTCGCCACACAATGCATAGTTAAATTGTGGAACTCCCTGCCCCAGGATGTGGTGATGGCTACCAACTTGGAAGGCTTGAAGAGGGGAGTGGACATGTTCATGGAGGAGAGAGGTATTCATGGCTACTAGTCATGATGCAGACCTATTCTCTCCAGGATCAGAGGAGCATGCCTATTCTATGAGGTGCTGTGGAACACAGGCAGGAGAATGCTGCTGCAGTCGTCTTGTTTGTGGCTTCCTAGAGGCACCTGGTTGGCCACGGTGTGAACAGACTGCTGGACCTGATGGTCCTTGGTCTGATCCAGCAGGGCTTTTCTTATGTTCTTATGCAGGGATAAGAAAGATCTAGATATAGAATTTCAGATTCTGAGAGAAGTAAGCGTGAATGTATTGAAATGTACCTTTAATAGTGTTTACGCTACTCAGCTCCTAAATATTACCATAACATTTGAATGTTTTGGATGTTTGACATAGAATTACTCCTAGTTTTGATGATAGTCAGAGAGTGGCCATGTCAGTCAGCACTAGAGGAGCTAGATTGGAATCCAGAAGCACCTTGAAGACCAACAAGATTTTCGGGGTATAATAAGATCCCTTTGGTATCTGATGAAGGGAGCTTTGATTGTAGAAAGTTTATATCCAAACCGAAGAGGTTGAGCTAGAAAATGCTAAAATTACAAATATATAAATTTTAATAAGTAGGGTTGCCAACCTCGAGGTACTAGCTGGAGATCTGCTATTACAACTGATCTCCAGCCGACAGAGATCAGTTCACCTGGAGAAAATGGCCGCTTTGGCAATTGGACTCTATGGCATTGAAGTCCCTCCCCTCCCCAAGCCCCACCCTCCTCAGGCTCCACCCCCAAAACCTCCTGCTGGTTATGAAGAGGGACCTGGCAACCCTATTAATAAGGTGCACAGTCAAGTTAAAAACATAAGGCCTATAGCCTAGGCAAGTCTTTCACAGTCAATAAATACATGGAAACTCATACACATTCGATGTAAAATCTTACAATGAGCAAAGTAGGACCCAACAGGGACCAAATGCGTTTTGGCCAAAAAAGGCCTTCCTCAGTGGTCAGACATAGAATTGTAGTCTAGTGTGTGTGTGTTAAGTGCCGTCAAGTCGCTTCCAACTCATGGCGACCTTATGAATCAATGTCCTCCAAAATGTCCTATCTTTGACAGCCTTGCTCAGATCTTGCAAACTGAGGGCTTCCTTTACTGAGCCAATCCATCTTTTGTACACATCCTAACAATATAATAGTGTCATAATGCATGGTAGAAAAATACATAAAAACCCTTGTAGTATAATGAAGCTTCCTGTAAAGTTATTTATTCCTTATATACTAGAACATGGCTCCCATGTCTCACCTTCTGTTACATGCCAGGCTTCTAAGGATGTGTATACATCAAACAGTGTATTAGACCTAGCTGAAACATAACTGCAGATAATGTAGAATTCCAGCACTCACACTGGGTATCAGTAGGGGGAAAATAGGGTGTGTTAGTAAAAATAAGAGCACTTTTCTAACTGGCTTAATTCAGGTTGTGTCCGCCATGTTTCCACAGGTACAACTGTATCAGTTCTGAAACTGTTCAAGAATCTCCCTGTAAGAAAGCAGTTTTATTCAACAGATAAAAAATGCAAGGCAGAAATCAGAAAAATTCAAAATCTTCTGATGGCATATGGCATCGTAAAACCAGAACTGAGGTTAACGTTGACACATAATAAGGTAACTAATTATCCAGCCTTCCAAATTTCTTACATTACCTTTTATTCCAGATTTGCCAGCAATGTAAGGATTTCTGTGTATCTTTGAATTCTACATAGCTTCTCGTAAAAACATCTAGGAACAATTTATTGGTAGTTGAAATGAAGCCGGCAATTTAACTGCAGTGTCATGCTGTCCAAGTAAAAAATAGCGAGTACAGGTTAGACATTATTTGTTGCCTTGTTAAATAATGTTGCTATGCTACCTGTCCTTTTAAAAAATTCTATGGTGGTAGACCGGCAGTTGGCGTGACCCTTGGGAAATCCCTTTTCTCTTCCTCCTCTTTCCTTCCCAAATCAGTTTTATCGGTTGGCATGTGAGGAAGGAGGGTAGACAAGGGCACAGAAAGAGAAGCCAGGTCAATGTTACAGCCATGTACAGTATCATGCCATGGCACCAGAACAACTAAAGCAGGGGTATGAAACATAAGGCTGGATCCGGCACCTTGAGAGCTCTTATCCGGCCGGTAACCAGCCGAAGCAGCCACCACCACCCCTGCTCCAGATCTGGGCTGGCGAGGCATGGCCCTGCCCCACCAAGTGACATTTATGTCATATCCAGCCCTCGTAACAATTGAGTTTGACACCCCTGATCTTAAAGGGACCAGCAGACTGTGACCTCTTGACAACCCTAAAAACCACGCTGTCATGTTTGGTGTTGTATATCGCAAAAAAGAAAAGTCTGTTTCTGCATGCTGTTGAAATGTGCACTTTTAATGCATTGTACATTGAATGTACATGAAGCTGCCTTATACCGAATCAGACCATTGGTCTCTCAAGGTCCATATTGTGTACCCTGACCGGCAGTGGCTCTCCAGGGTCTCAGGCATTTGTATCATAAGAACATAAGAAAGGCCCTGCCGGATCAGACCAAGGCCCACCAAGTCCAGCAGCCTGTTCACACAGTGAACCAACCAGGGGCCTCTAGGAAGCCCACAAACGAGACGACTGCAGCAGCATTGTTCTACCTGTGTTCCACAGCACCTAATATAGTAGGCATGCTCCTCTGATCCTGGAGAGAATAGGTATGCATCATGATTAGTATCCATTTGGACTAGTAGCCATGGATAGCCCTCTCCTCCATGAACATGTCCACTCCCCTCTTAAAGCCTTCCAAGTATCACCTACTGCCTGATCCTTTTTAACTGGGGGTGCCAGGGATTGAACCTGGGACCTTCTGCCAGAGCAGTAACAAGGACAAAACAAATGAGGGACTTGCTTCGGGCGCACAAAGCTGAGGAGCTCAGAAGAGGTATACCGTGACTAAAATAAACTCATTGTTATTACTCTTGTTATTTATGTATTTACCTTTTTACCAAAATAACTACTGCAAATGTATAGGGGCTGCAATTTTATATTCTTGCCTTGGGTGCAGAATTAGCTAGCTGTGGCTGTACCTTCTTCACGTAAAGCAGTGGCTCTTCCGCCGAGCCACAGCCCCTGAAAATAGGAGTTTATCATGCAAAATATCAATTCGTAGCATCTCCGCGACGTCATTACTCCAGGCATGATGGGGGTGTTAAAGGTTATACTGATGCCTTTATGCAGCTGATTTTCACCCTGCTGTTTGCATACAAGGACACAGGATTGTGTCCACCTGCAAGACTATACGTGTGTGTATGTGTGTGTGTGTTCATCAGGTTAAAAGTTCTGGAGTTGTGTTTTTTTTCACTTGCTACTTACAACTAGACTGGTTCAGAAATGCTGGCCATGATTATTGTATCCCTTCCAATGTTATTTGTTCCGAGTAAGCTCTCTTTGGTTAAATGTAGTGGTTAAGAGTGGTGGACTCTAATCTGGAGAACCGGGTTTGATTCTCCACTCCTCCATATGAAGCCAGCTGGGTGACCTTGGGCTAATCACAGTTCTTTCCAAACTCTCTCAGTGTCTGTCGTGGGGAGAGGAAAAGAAGGAGATTGTAAGCTGATTTGATTCTCCTTAAATGGTAAAGAAAATTTGCATATAAAAACCAACTCTTCTTCTTCTTCTCCTCCGGATTGACGTTGCTGGGGGAGACGTCTAAAGAGGAAAGTAATTTATTGTGGGGGGGAGAATCGGTGCATACCTGTAGGTTGTAGCCGCTGACTTTTTATTTTTTAGTCTACTCCAGAATATCTCAAGACAAGAGTGATGATCAAGTTAAATTTATTACAATAAATGTTTCTGGGTTTTTTTTTAATACGCATATTTTTGTTAACAATTCTGTCTTTAAAAATTCCAAGATAATTGCTGGGATCCATCAGGAGATTTCTCCGTGCGCTGGAGTCCTTGCACGAGCGGAAGTGTGCAAAATAGATCATGCTGGCAGCTTGTAGCTCACTATTGAGAGTTTTAAGGATCCACTGTTAAACATTCTTTTTTTAAAATGTCATCAACTTTTCAACACAAGAGGTCACTCATTAGCTACAGCAGTGATGCGGACAACACAGATCAGCCAACCAAAATCCTGAGGCTATTTTGATTTAACCAATAACCAATTTTTTTTTTAATCTGGTGTTTCGTGCAGTTATTACCTGTCCGAACTGATATGAGAAAAAAATAAATTCGGGAGGGGGGTTAGTATGTAGGACTGTTTTGATTTGTTAGGCTTACTCCAGATCAGCACTGTGGTATTTCATTTCACTTTACTCTTTTGAGGTCTGGCCATTAAGATCGGGCCTCTTTATTTATCGAACATCTTTGGTGGAATAAGAATTTTGTCATGGGTGGGTTCTGGTTGCAGCTGATAGTAGTGAGGTCAAATTCCAGGCAGAAGAGATATAATTGTGAGGCTCTCATATGACGTGAAATAGCGATAGTAAATGTAGCTTTAAACACAATGACTTTCCCATAAGCTCAGAACTGTCAGCTGGTCTTTTTGAAAACAGGGGTCATTTATGCAGGGCTGTTTCCCTGCTGCCACCCCTGCCAACTGCTTCAGGGCTTCCTTTTGAAACAAAGATGGTGAGGGGTCTGGAGACCAAGTCCTATGAGGAAAGGTTGAAGGAGCTGGGTATGTTTAGCCTGAAGAAGAGAAGACTGAAAGGGGATATGATAACCATCTTCAAGTACTTGAAGGGCTGTCATATAGAGGAGGGTGCCGAGTTGTTTTCTGTTGCCCCAGAAGGTCGGACCAGAACCAACGGGTTGAAATTAAATCAAAAGAGTTTCCACCTAGACATTAGGAAGAATTTTCTAACAGAGCGGTTCCTCAGTGGAACAGGCTTCCTCGGGAGGTGGTAAGTGCTCCTTCCCTGGAGGTTTTGAAGCAGAGGGTAGATGGCCATCTGTCAGCAATGATTCTATGATTCATGCCTTGCGTTCCCCGCACGTTTCCACGTGTTTTGCCTGCATTTTCCAGATTCTGGCTAAAACAGCGTCTGGAAAAGATGGGCAAAGCACACGGAAATGCGCGGGGAGAGCAAGGCAACCTCTGGCAGTCGGGAAAGTCTTGCATAATCAAAAGGTAGCCCTGAAGCAGTTGGCGGGGTGGCCACAAGGAAAACAGTCCTGCATAAATGGCCAGAGAGGGACCAGAAAGAGAGGGTTTAGGGTACAGGTGAAGAGAAGCAGCGTAGAGGAATAATGCATAATGAAGATGGCCCAATGTGGTCAGATTACAATGAATCGTGACAGCAGAAGGGAATTTTTCGAGGACGGTTTCTGGTTGCTTTGTCCTTTCGCAAGCTCTCTGGTCACAGCGTCCCACTACCGACGATCCTCCAATCCCCAGGATTAGCATTTCAGGGAGCACATGAGTCTGTAGTGGGATGGGGGAGGTGGAAAAGATGCGCCCGAGCAGAATTCCACTGATGGCCTTTTGGATCCAAACATTAACAATCCCAGAAGGAAATAAAAAATCCACCAAAGAACCAATGCCTCACATTTATTTATTTAGATTTCCCCCCACCCCAACCCTACGGCCAAAAATGTTGAAATCGGAAAGTCTGCCTCTGACTATTTAATTGTACCCAAAGCAGGGCTGATTTTATTACCTCCTGAGCATTGGAGCATTTAGTAAGTAAATGGGGGTTGTGGATGTCTCTTTCCCCACCCTGTTTTGCTAATTTGTTTTCTGTCTTTTCCAACAATTTGCAGTCAGATGGTCTCTTGACGTTCTTGACAATTTCCCCACCCCCCATTGTCCTTCCAAATGAAACAGCAGTTTTGTTTCTTGATGGGTTAGCAATGCAATCTGTAGCTTTCCGAATAACCAATTTTACTTAATTCTTCCGTTAGTTTGTTCGCAAAGAAATAATGGAAACAGATTGAAATTTTCAGATTACCGAATAGGCAAGCCTGGGACATTTTGTTTCGGCTCGTAATATTTCATTTGTGTTGATAATAAATAATGGCTTGCTTGACACCTCAGCTCTTTGACGGACTACTCTATTTTGACAACTTGGATTAGCTTGTGCGTCTTCTTTTTATGAAGGTTTATCCTGCCAAGACATTCTTTGAATACTGATAATGTTGATGCTCCTGCCAGTATGGTTACGTTAGAAAGAGGTATTTTCCCTCTTTCGTCACCATGTTCCTTGAAAGCAAATGGAATAATGAGATGATCAAATGGGAGATAAGTTACTGGAGCATTTATTAAATTATTTAATGTTGACATTCTCAAGGGCAATGAAGGTTGGAACGTTCATTTCTAGCATTTTAAGGAACGTAGAAGAAGAAGAGTTGGTTTTTATATGCCGACTTTCTCTACCACTTAGGGAAGAATCAAATTGGCTTACAATCACCTTCCCTTCCCCTCCCCACAACAGACACCCTGTCAAGTAGGTTGGGCTGAGAGAGTACTAAGAGAGCTGTGACTTGCCCAAGGTCACCAAGCTGGCTTCATGTGTAGGAGTGGGGAAACCAACCCGGTTCTCCAGATTAGAGCCCACCATTCATGTGGAGAAGTAGGGATCTCCAGATGAGAGTTCACTGCTTTCCCCAAGTCCTTGAAACATTACAGCTAGAATAGATAGTTTCAGAGGGCAGCCATGTTGTTCTGCATTAAAGCAGTTAGATTTGAGTCCGGTAGCACCTTAGAGACTAAGAAGATTTTGGGGGACGTGAGCTCCCTTTGGGAGCTTTGACTCTTGAAAGAGTAGATCTGCACACACCAACTTGCTAGTGGTACCTGGCCCGAAGAGTGTCCGGCTGTCCTCAACCACAGCCGGGGCATTTTCGGCCCTGGCCCCGGCCTGGTGGAACTCTCTCCAGTGAGACCAGGACTGGAATGCCGATGGGGGCCACCGGCTACCATCAACCTACCTCGACTGTCAACACTGGAACTTAAGGCTGCGTAGTAGTCCAGGGTGGGGCAGTCATAACCAATAGGAAATATATTGTCGAAGGCTTTCACGGTCAGAGTTCATTGGTTCTCGTAGGTTATCCGGGCTGTGTAACCGTGGTCTTGGTATTTTCTTTCCTGACGTCAGGAAAGAAAATACCAAGACCACGGTTACACAGCCTGGATAACCTACGAGAACCAATAGGAAAGATGCTCCTCCCTGGACGTAGGTGGAGTCGTCAATCAGGGTCCCACTGAGAAGGGAACTTCACCGTAAGTGAACGCATTTTCCACTTATTTCAGCATTGGCCTCTGCAGCAATGCTTCAAGCAAGACACTGCATTGTGGCTTGGGTTCGGTTTCCGTATTCCGTTCTCCGACCCAGGCCCCGTAGTACTTCAGATCAGTTCTTTGAAGAGCAGAGGTTGGGAGTCGGGCCCATGGATTTAGAAGAAGCACTGTAGGTCCTTCATCTCTTCTAGCAAATAACAACCTCCTGGTGGTCGCCGGCCCAAAGAGCGCCCAGCTGGTCTCGACCAGGGCCAGGGCCTTCTCTGCCCTGGCCTCTGCCTGGTGGAATAGCCTTTCTAATGAGACCCAGGGCCCTGTGAGACCTTAGGGAATTCTGCAGGGCCTGCATGACAGCTATTTTGCCAAGTATATGGTTGAGGTCTGCTAAAGTTTTCACCATCAACACTGGCCTCCCAACCCCCCCCCCCCTTTTCTATTCATAGTACTGTTGTTTGAAGTATACGGAGGGGGCGCTGACTGATTATATCTGCTGCAGATTTTATTTGCAGTAAGTGCACCAAAAATGAGACAGATATTTAATAGTTTGATTTTATGGGGCTAATTTTATTCACGAATGTTTTAATATGAGGGGGATGATATTTTAAATATGTTGTGCGCCGCCCTAAGCATGGCTTTGCTGGGAAAAACTGGATATAAATTTAAATAAATAAATAGCTCCCTCATGCCTAGGGTGGCCATCCCCCAGGTGGGGGCTGGAGATCTCCCGGGATTACAACGGATCTCCAGACGACAGCAATCAGTTGCCCTGGAGAAAATGGCTGCTTTGGAGGATGGGACTCTATGGCATTATGCCCTACTGAGGTTCCTCTGCTCTCCAAACCCTGCCTTCCACAGCTTCCACTCCCTAAAACTCCAGGTATTTCCCAAGCGGGAGTTGGCAACCCTACTCACGCCCCATATTAATTTGAGCTGAATTTCTCGGAATTCCTTCCGGCATGGCACGGGTGCATGAAGAAAGCGAGCAAAGGTTTCCGAGGCGAGCGGGGGTACCAGCGTGGTGGAGTGGGTAAGAGCAATCGGTTGGAGACGTGGACTCTGATCTGGAGACCCAGGTTTGATTCCCCGTTCCTCCACATGAGCAGCAGACACTAATCTGGTGAACTGGATTTGTTTCCCCACTCCTACACGTGAAGCCAGCTGGGTGACCTTGGATTAGTCACAGTTCTCTTCTAACTCTCTCAGCCCCACCTACCTCACAGGGTGTCTGTTGTAGGGAAGGGAAGGTGATTGTAAGCTGGTTTGAGTCTTCCTTAAGTGGTGGAGAAAGTCAGCATATAAAAACCAACTCTTCTTCTCCTCCTCCTCCTCCTCCTCCTCCTCCTCCTCTTTCTTCTCCTTCTCCTCCTCCTCCTCCTTCTTCTTCCATCGAGCACATGGGAGTGGCCCCTTCCTTCCATTTTCAGCCATAGCTTCTGCCTTGCAATGGCTCTGCGTGGGTCCATGTGGAGGCAGTCGTCATGGAGAGAGCGTGTGTTGTGCGAGGGAGAATGTGCATACTCGTGTGAAAAAGGAGAGAGGCAGCTTGTTGAGTAGAACCAGAAAATTGCTTATTATCAGTATGTCAGAGAGAGATGGGCACCTGTTTGTGAGAAAACCACTCGTCTTACTTTAAATATTGAACAGCTGAGAGATGGTAACAGCTCCCCCCCTCCCTTACCAACAGGTTGAGCTTGAACCGCTGACCTAAAGGTGAAGTGGCCTATCTCCTATTACCGAGGGCTAGGTTCTCATCCATCACACTTTTTCAAATGACAGCTACAGCGTAGATGGCAGAAATGTTAGATCAGCTGCTCGTACACAGCCCGTTCTTCGTAATACCTGTTGAAGTGCTTGTCTTCGGTTCTCGACGTGGCAGATTCACACGGCGTAGGGGACGTGTAGATCAGGTTCCGCTCCACCACCGGCCCCATAGACCCAGAGAGGGCTCGAGAGCTCTGCGGAGGACTGGTTTGTTTACTGTTGGCTTTGCCCTGGGCCAGGGAGGAATTGCCGCCGCAGATTCTGATTCGCCTTTTATTACTTGTTGCTGCTTTTTCACAGGGTTCCAAGGGGGATGTTGGTGACAGGAGGAGGGGAGGGGTGGTGACTTAGTGGTAGAGCATCTGCTTGATCTGCAGAAGGTCCCAGGTTCAGTCCCTGGCATCTCCATTAAAGGGACTAGGCAAATAGGGGATGTGAAAGACCTCCACCTGAGACCCTGGAGAGCAGCTGCCGGTCTGAGTAGACAATACTGACTTGGATGGACTAAGGGTCGGGTTCAGTATAAGGCAGCTTCATGTGTGACAGCTAGATTCAAATCTGGTAGCACCTTCGAAACTGACGAGGTATTGAGGGCATGCGCTTTCAAGAGTCAAAGTTCCCTTCGAAAGGGTAACACTTGCAGTTAGAGATGCCATCTCCTCGTTGGGTGTGGGTGATCCCCCCAACCAACCTCCCTTTTTCCTGCCACTGGTCTGATTGGCAGCGGGAAAAAGTAAACTAAGGGCCATCGGGCCTATGGCATAATGTCACTTCCAGGAAAACCCGGAAGTGATGTCATATCTCTCTAGGAGTCATACTTCTTAGCGAGGACATATGTCAGCGCCGGGTGTTCCCCAGAAGTGACATCACGTTGTCATTGACGGCCACACCAGATGCCCCCCTCCCGGGTCTCCTGCTTGCAGAAGTCTATTGATAAAAACTATTCTGAAGCTAACCACTTTGTTTAAAACTGAGCACAGTACTGGTAATGTTTGAAAAGCAGTCCTTGTTCGCCAGTTCCCAGTACAGAGAATTTCTCATCCTTGGAAGCAACTCCTGATGATAGTATTATTTTTCATAAGGCATTAGCTTTCAGCACTCCGCATGGCCTCATCTGCGTATAACTTTTTAACAGAAGGTTCTAAAGTTAGAACCTTTACAGGGTGGCCCGTAAGCTGGATGCAACACCCCAACCCCAACCCCAACCTTCCTATTCTAGAAATCGGTGGTTTCGGGCACAAATAAAATATGTGCAGATTCCCCCCTCCCCGGAAAGCATCATGAGTTGGCGAGGTGTTCTATTTATTTATTTAATTTTATTTACTGCATTTATACCTCACCTTTCTCTCACGTGGGGACCCAAAGCGGCTTCCATCATTCTTTCTTCCCCCCTTTTTTATCCTCACGACAGCCCTGTGGGGTAGGTTATTCAGGTTGAGTATCCCTCATCTGGACCGCTTGGGACTAGAAGTGGTCCGTATTTTGGATCTTTCCGTGTTTTGGAATATTTGCATATACATAATGAGATATCTTGGGGATGGGACCCAAGTCTACACACAAAATGTGTTTATTTTTTATATATGTTTTTATACACTTTATGCACACAGCCTGAATGTAATTTTAAACAGTATTTTTGATAATTTTGTGTACATTGAACCATCAAAAAGCAAATTGGCGTCCTGCTGAGTGCCTATAAGTCATGCTTGCATGCCGGCTCAAAAAGTCTGGTTTTCTGGTTGTTCCAGATATTGGTTGTCTGGATAAGGGATCCTCAACCTGTATTGAGAGTGTGTGACTGGCCCAAGGTCCCCCAGTAAGCATCTATGGCAGAGTGGGGACTCGAACTTGTTGCTCCCAGATCCTAGTCCTACACTCTAACCACGATACCACACTGGCTGTCTTATAGTAACCATGTTTTCTAATGTAGGGCAAAGTTTTACACAGACAGGAATAACA
Organism: Euleptes europaea; assembly: GCF_029931775.1. NCBI lineage: Eukaryota > Metazoa > Chordata > Lepidosauria > Squamata > Sphaerodactylidae > Euleptes > Euleptes europaea. Next base: position 54,446,446 of record NC_079326.1, read on the forward strand.
AGTTGTTGACCAACTGAACTAGGAACAAAACACACAGAAGGTGTACTTGATGTATGTCGGTCTGCAGATGGGCTACTTGTTGAACCATTCTCTATGAGGGGTTCAGGTGGAGATGTGGAAATCGTCCTCCAAAGAGGAAGGAAATCCTGATTCTGCACTTGGACGCCCCATTATAGTAAATGAAGTAAAAAAGTTTATAGCACGGGTGTCAAATGTAAGGCCCGCGGGCCAGATCCAGCCCCTTGGGAGCTCTTATCTGGCCCGCGAGCCAGCCGGGACAGCCACACACACCCCACTCTCAGTCTGGGCTGGTGAGGCATGGCCCGGCTTGACCAAGTGGCATTTATGTCGTATCTGGCCCTCATAACAGTTGAGTTCGACATCCCTGGTTTCTAGTGAGAATGTATCTTGAGTGTATTATTTTAGGAGCTGTGAATATGACTGCAAAGGAAACTTTGCACGACTGAACACTGCATTCTCTTTGATGCTTCCAGGGACTAATTCTTCTACCCTCTCAGTCACATGCTACATTATCTTTAAGGTTGGTATTAACCTGAGATGATTTTTCCCCTACACAGGAAACAATGATTGGTCCTTGAGACATTCTCACTTCCTATTTCAAAACTGTTCAACTGATACTTAGCACATTAGTTGCATGTCCAAATTATGAGTGCTTAAAATGGGTTAAAATCCACTGGTGCATGTAAACAAAAACTAGAAGAATAGATATGTATATTAAACGTCTAATGGCTAAGTATGATTCCTTCTCCCACCTATGGTGTGGTCTTATTTGTTTAAACATTTTTAAAACACACACACCCGCTCATCCATAACGGGGAATGAAAGCAGCTAACAAAACGAAACCCAGATTAAAAATGAAGTTTAAATAAAAACATCCAACCCGACACACACACACACACACACACTCACACACACACACACACACACTCTGCAATCATCAGCAGGTGGTGAACTACAAAGCCATCCCGGATATAAATCGTAACACATTTAAATTGTGTTTATAAATAATAGCTAACATGCTGTTTTGTATACAGTTGTGTTCTTAAAACATGGAAGAGAGATTTATTAGAAAGTAATCTTTAGAGTGGCATCGTAATGCTTATAAAATGCTCAGCAAATTCCATCCACAGTTCTGGCTCTATGCTGTTCTTTGTATTACTGTTGAATGGTTCTTCCTTTAGAAAAGCATCAAGTACTTTTGAGTTTTGGAGGGGTTTACATACAGATTTTAAAGATTTTGTGGGGAGGGGTGTTTGCAGTGTTTGGATCTGCTTAAAGATCTAGTTGTGGCATAGTAAGGATCTCGGACACAGATGTTCTGGGTAGTGTAGTGTCTCTTTTGATGCTTTGTAAAAAGACACACATCCCGATCTCTCTTCAGTCCTAATATTGGATTTATGGTAGGTTTTTTTAATCCAGCAAGAGAAAAATGCACTGCCTGTAAAAATATGCCCTGACCTGGATGGTTCAGCCTAGCATGATCTCGTCAGATCTCAGAAGCAAAGCAGGGCCGGCCCTGGTTAGTATTTGGATGGGAGACCTCCAGGGAACACCAGAGTCATGACATAGAGAAGAAGAAAAGAAGAGGAGGAGGAGGAATTGGTTTTTATATGCCGACCTTCTCTACCACTTAAGGGAGACTCAAACCGGCTTACAATCACCTTCCCCTCCCCACAATAGACACCCTGTGAGGTAGGTGGGACTGAAAGAGCTCTAACAGAGCTGTGACTAGCCCAAGGTCACCCAGCTGGCTTCCTGTGGAGGAGTGGGAAACAAATCCTGTTCACCAGATTAGCCTCCGCCGCTCATGTGGAGGAGGGGGGAATCAAACCCAGTTCTCCAGATCAGAGTCCACCACTCCAAACCACTGCTCTTAACCACTACACCATGCAGACAATGGCACACCACCTCTGAATGTCTCTTGCCTACGGGGTCACCATAAGTCAACTGTGTCTTGACAGCACAAAATAAAATAAAAACATAGTTTGGGGATTCACTTTTATGTTGCTTTAAAATAAAACAAAATAAGCAAAGATGTGTGTTTAAGGCTGACATTGTTAATATGCTCTTAACTCATTTCAAAGAACAATATTTTTTTTAATTGCTAAAGTTTTCTATAGGTCTGTTCGTTTTTTTAAACAATGCTTGCTCATTTGCAAGGCCTTGCCGTAATGAATACTTGTGTGGGGTTGAAGCATCTTTCTCCCAATGGGAGTCCAAGGAAAGGGAAGGATTTGAACCGGATTTGCGTGTTTCGTTACTCTAGGACAGTCCTAGACGGGCTCTCCCAGAGCAAGTTCATAACTGAGCAAAATGGACATGAATCTTTCTTAGCTTTTCAGTTCTCGTCCGATCTTCAATGGAACGGAGAGGAGGCAAAGATATTTTTGGTCGGCTGTGTCTAAACCTAAGATGGTCTGTATGTAAGAATATATTTTGATACCGCCCTTCTGCAGCGTCATCATACTGGCGAGAGTCAGATTCACAGGACCCGGGTTTATGTGACCTAGAAAAAACATGGGGGTATGTGAGGGTGTATTTATATTTCAGAATATAATCAAGGTTATAAATCAAGCATTACAGGAAGCCTGTTAGGACATCTTGTCATTTCTGCAAGTAAAGATGTGAAATAGCTGGGCGGTTTCTAAGCATATTTGAATTAAAGGTTACCCTGAGAACCCTGAAAGGTCTTTTTCCTCCTCTACCAGTCCCAATTCACCAGATAGTAAAAAAAAATTGCCTCCTGTGATGGTCCGTATCTGCTTTTACAAAGTTTGCGTTTAGTAAGTTCTCATGTTCCAGAGCTCTCTTAAGGCTGTTTTACTGAAGCGATCTTTTAACAGTTATGTATATCACCCATTCAGCAGGTCAGGCAGTGTAATAACATCCTTGCATTAATCAGCAACTCAGATTTATATCTGTGGCATCACACCAAAAGAGGCTAAAATAAGCACCCTCGATGTTTATATCAGTTGTATCAGAAGCGTCGAGTCCAGAGATAACGGCTGGATTTAAACTGGAGCTTTTTCACTGGATCTGGTGGTCCATCCTTATCCATGACGTGACCTTTTTTATGCCATAATAAAGTTTGGATTTCAGCTGATGAGACTTGTTTGCTTACCTTAGGAGAAAAGATTGGCTTTTTGCAAGATTACAGGATTTACAGCCCATTCCTGAGACCTGCAGCAGCCGGGGATGGAGTAGCCGTGGCAACTCCGCGGCGCCTCCAAAGAGGTTTCGCCGCTGCAGAGGGGGGGAAAAGGGGGCTATTTTAAAATAAAAAGGAAAAGGGGGGAAGCCCCATTGAAAACAGCGATGCTGCATTAAGAAAAAAGGGGCGTAGCACCGGCGTTTCCTGGGCTGAAAGGGGTTAGGAAGCTGCCTAACGGCAGGTCCGCCCCCCAGAACACCCCGAGAACGCCTCCTGGGTCGCTGGCATGAGGACTCGTGCCAAGTGGGCGCGGATGGGAGGCCGAGCCAGCATCCGAGGGCTGTGCTGCCACCACAGTCCAGGGTGGCCGGCGTAAGTGCCCCTACGCTGGCTTCCGTGCTATTTTAGATGGCACGGACGCCAGCGTAGGGGTCACGCCTCCTCCTAAGCCCATTCGGCCCTGAACCTCAGGAATGGGTTGCCACAGTGCAATCCTAAGGAGAGTTACCCCAGTCTAAACCCATGCATATATCTCTCTGACCCACCAGAACTTATCAAAATACTGGAGAATGACATAGAACGTTCTTTGAAAATGTAATATTCAAAGTTATCTGGGAATACCCCAACATGACACAAAGAGCAATACCACTCCAGACTTACTTGAAACAGAATAAACCCTAAGAATTAGATCTCAAGCCCAAACTTAGAACGGCTTACCAAATAATAATCACAGTTATAATTAGTAAATCCCATTTCGCAATCACTGTTGGTATCTTTTCCAAGAGTTCTCAGTCTGGGATAATTTTCGAGTAATATCCTGCGTACAACAGAAGAACAGAAGAAGAGTCCTGCTGGATCAGACCTGTGGTTCATCTGTTCCAGCATCCTGTCTCACACAGTGGCCAAGCAGTTTCTCTGGAGCAGTGGTTCCCAACCTTTTTTTGACCAGGGACCACTAGGACTTTTTTGTTCGGTGCAGGGACCCCAAGGTTCAAAATAAAAATTCCGAGAATTTGAAAATAAACTTTAATCATAACTGTTAGTTAAACATTAAACTTGGAATAATATTTGAATGTATATTTTTATAATAGAGAACTTTTAATTGAAAATATTAATTTATTATGGGTTTATAACTTTGTTTCGCGGACCTTAATTTAGTTCTCGCGGACCCCTGGGGGTCCATGGACCCCTGGTTGGGAACCAGTGCTCTGGAGGTTCAACAACTGGGCACAGAGGCCGAGGCCTTCCCCTAATGTTGCCTCCTTCCTCTGAGATTCAGAGGTTTACTGCCTCGGAACATGGAGGTTCCCTTTAGTCACCATGACTAGTACCCATGAATCTGCCTGATCCCCTTTTAACAGAGATCTGGATTACTGTATGCTACACTGCATACTCACAAGAAATAACGAGTTCCTATGGTGTCCAGGAACAAAATGTTCAATCCATTGTACAAACATGCTGCTGATTGTGGCCACATTAGCAAATAAATCTGAAACTTGGCAAATAAATACCTGAAACTTGCTTCGGTGCTATGTATTGTCTGTGTTCTGTTGTTGCAGGTGGTCATCTGGCAAAAGAACAAGGTATCTGATCACAAAATGGCTTTCATGGCGGTAGTAGGACCTGCAGTTATGGGCAGCCTGGTGCCTTTTCAACACCGCTGTGAAAACCCTGCGGTAAGTTGTGTGTGGAGCGCTCTCTCTGCCCCTCCCCGTTATTTCACCAATAATACAAATTTCAGAGTTCTCTGATTCTGATCCTCCTTTGACTCTCCTGTGAGGGTTTACTAATGATGTGATCTGACGCCTCTAGATTTGCTAGTGTTTAATGGCGGGTTTTTTTACTAGAGATTTTACTAGTAATTTGTTATGCGTTATGCTACTGTTATTTTAAGGAGCCCCGTGGCGCAGAGTGGTAAGCTGCAGTACTGCAGTCCAAGCTCTGCTCAACGACCTGAGTTCGATCCCTACGGAAGTCGGTTTCAGGTAGCCATCACAAGGTCGACTCAGCCTTCCATCCTTCCGAGGTCGGTCAAATGAGTACCCAGTAAAGGGGTAAAGGGAAGATGACTGGGGAAGACACTGGCAAACCACCCCGTAAACAAAGTCTGCTTAGTAAACAGCGGGATGTCACCCATGGGTCAGGAATGACCCAGTGCTTGCACAGGGGACCTTTACCTTTTACCTACTATTATTTTAATTTTACTTTTGTATTAAGATTATTATTATATCGGACATAAGCTCCGAGCTCAACCTTGGTCAGGGGGGAGCGGGATAGAAATTTTGTTAATAATAATAATAATAATAGTGACATTAAAATGAATATTGCTCTTAATAGTGAGGTTGCTAATAAAATTTAACTTATTATTCCCCTACCACTGCTCGTGATTGATAAGCTTTAATGAGTGGTATGTATTTTATATGCTATGCTCCATAGCTCATAGGGGTGCGTTAACCAGGGCTTTGATACATAGTTCAGGTTAATTTGAGAGAGAGGTGCTAGGGCCTTTGTATGTGAACAGTGTTAGAACCTGGGTTTTCCATTATACTGGAAAACCCAAGTGGAAGTCCAGATTTAGCCCTGTTCTAAACCTCATAGCTGCACTGGCTGTTATAGAGTGATTTTATTGCAGGAAGAGTGATGTCGAGATGTGTTAAAATTATAAATAAAACCCACAATAATTTTTTTATTTATAGTTTGATTGATCTGCTCATGAATCAAGTTATGAACATGAATGGTTTTAATGAAAATTTGTGGTGGTGTTTTTCCCCCCTTTTACAATTCTAGGTATCTCTCAGTGGCTTCCTTCCAAAGCCTAATTCAGACGCTTCTTTGACAAGCCATTCAAGTTCAGAAAGGAGCTTTATCTTCGTAAACAACAGACCAGTTTATCAGAAGGACATTCTCAAGGTATTGCTGTCTCAACTCTTTTTAGTATAGTGGCTTATAAAGGATTAACTGGGTCTCTTTGGTTCCTGGCCATCATTTTAGCTCTCAGAGGCATGATAAAATTAAGAGAGGCACAGTATAAAATAATTGCATATTTTTGATGACAGTTTGGGTTTGGTTTTGCTTTTTAAAACAGATTTATTAAGGGTTGAGGCTGTCTCTCCACAGTAGAGCCTCTGCTTTGCATCAGAAAGTCCCAGGTTCAATTCCCAGCATCTCCAGTTAAAAAGGAGAAGGTGGACAGGTGATGTGAAAGACCTCAGCCTGAGACCCTGGTCAGCTGCCGCCAGTCAGGGTAGAAAAGATTGACCTTGATCGATCAATGATTGCATTCAGTATGAGAAAGCTTCATGTGTTTGTAATGTAGAGGGCAGATGAGTGTCAAAAAAGGGATAGAGGCAGCAGAAGTTAGCCCCCTCAAGCTCCTCAAATCCTAGAGCAGGGGTGTCAGACATAAGGCCCGAGAGCCGGATCCTGCCCCTTGAGAGCTCTTATCTGGACCATGAGCCAGCCGAGGAAGCCACCCACCCCCCACTCTCAATCTGGGCTGGCAAGGCATGGCCCGACCAAGTGACATTTATGTCCTATCCGGCCCTCGTAACAATTGAGTTTGACACCCCTGTCCTAGAGAGTGCTGGAAGGGGAGATGTTGAGGGGGGAGTTCCAAATGGCTACCTGTGGGCCCCCTGCTCACCTGTTTTTAACAATGCAAGGGTTTCAATCCCTTGTGAAGAAATGTAGCATTACAGTAGCATCGAAGAAGAAGAGTTAGTTTTTATATGCCGACTTTCTCTACCACTTAAGGAAGAATCAAACCGGCTTACAATCACCTTCACCTCAACAGGCACCCTGTGAGGTAGGTGGGGCTGAGAGCTGTGACTTGTCCAAGATCACCCAGCTGGCTTCGTGTGTAGGAGTGGGGAAACCAATCCAGTCCCCCAGATGAGCCTCCGCTGCTCATGTGGAGGAGTGGGGAATCAAACCCGGTTCTCCAGATCACACTCCACAGTTCCAAACCACCGCTCTTAACCACTACACCACGCTGGCTCTCTGTCCAGTTTTTTGTTATAAAAATCTCACAGCTTTTTAGATCACAGAATGCTGACATGTTCCTGTCAGGAGGACAGTTTTGCCGTAAGAAACGTTGGAATCGTTTTTTGTTGCGTACGTGCCGTTATATCACAGACCTGGAAACATACGATGTTACTCTTGTGCTGCATTTATTCCATGCTTGAGAGTATCTTTTAAAGCATCCTCTTTTTTTTGTTTCTTTTTAGCTGGTTCAGCATTACTGTAACCTGAAGTCTTCTAATCATTCATACCCCATTTTCTTTATGAATGTTACTATTTCTCCATCTGCCGTGGACGTCAATTTAACACCAGATAAATCTCAAGTATTGCTGCATGATAAGGTAATGTGTGTAGACCAGGGCCCCCCAACCTTTTCCAGCCTTTGGGCACCTTTGGTATTCTTAATGGCCACCGTGGGAGGTGGCGCCAACCACACACACAGAGGAAGCCCAAGTGCAGGGGACCAGAGGAGTCAATTTTTAAAATACACCAGGAAAGAGAAGTCAGAGAGATAATAAAAGAAACACTTGAGTGGAACATTATTGAGTGGAACATTGAGTAGCACATTATCTTGATACTTAGCAGGACAATGATTAGCACATTACCTGTGATACTTCTTGCAGGACAATGATTCAGCTCAAACCCAACCCCCTTCTGACTATATATATTACTCTTCCTACACACTTGACACTGAGAGACACTGTCCTTCAGTGTTACTCCTCTGAAGATGCCTGCCACAGCTGCTGGCGAATCGTCAGGAAAGAAAATACCAAGACCACGGTCACACAGCCCGGATAACCTACAAGAACCACTTGAGTGGAAGCTGTTGCTGAAATGTTATCTTAATCTCCACAGCCCCCCCAGATCTCCAGAGGCCTTGCTGGGCAAAAGCCCTACCTGGCCCCACCCACTTTCTAAAATACTTAGTGTGCACCAAGAAAGTTGTTGGTGGAGCACTGATGTAGACATTATAAGTTTGTACAGTGGTTGCGCAGCTTAATGTGTGGGAGGTCATTAATTCATAGGGTCAGAAGCGACTCAACAGCACATAAAACACACAGAGTGGAGGAATGCATATTTTACCATAATGAGGGTAATGAAAGTTACTGATTTTGAAAAATATCAGTTCCTGCTTGCTGTCGCTTTGACGTGGCTAAGGTTTTAACGTTAGCAGAATCAGGCCTGTTTCCTTCGGCTTTCGAGTCGACTCAATGATGGCTGTAACGAACACAGGCTAGCACTTCATCACACAACTTCTGGCTTTTCTTTTCAGGAGTCCATTTGCCTTGTTATCGAAGATATTTTAACGGCGCTCTATGAGCCTCGAACCGGGGCCGCTTCTTGTGAAACCGATGTAACAGATACGGCCTCGGTAGACATCTTTACTAATGAAACAGAACAAACAGATGTGACTGTTAATGAGCTTGAATCCTGCGGAAGGCCGGCTCTGCAAGCACGTACCGCATTGTTTTCGCTTAGTAATGATGTGCGAAATGGGGAAACCGGAAAAAACACAGAGGTCTGTTTGATTAATCAAACGTCGTATAATGATTCTCCTCCTAACCTCCTCACCAAAAAAGAAATATCTGGCAGTAAGACAGCTGGCTATGATGGATTTCAGGAACATTCACTAAATAATTTACCATGTGAGGACCAACAGAGCAGGTATAAGACCCTGAACACATATGGGGATATTTTAAAGGACGCTCGTCCTGAAAATGGCACGGGGGGTGATTTGAGAAGTGACAAGATCCAAGAAGTAGACGAGATGGAAAGGCCGAGGATCCCAAAGGATTCCTCTGAAGTCTCTGCTGATAAATGGAGCCTGGGGCAGGCGTTTGTGAATTCCCGAGGAGAGAATCTGGAACCTGTTCGGGTTTTAATCCCAGGAACAGAAGAAGCAAGAATGCAGAAGGAAAATGATGGTAACAGTCAACTCAGTTTTCAACAGGAAAAGAACAACCCGAGTATTAAAAAAACAAATGTGGTAAATGATAAAGTAGGACAGATTACAGCCTATGATTTAATTAAAAGCCAGATAGTAAGGAAACCTGTGTCGGCATTTGGCCTTTTTGCTCAAGACAATCGTTCCAGATTGTTGACAGAAAACCCCAAAGCAAGCGCAGAAGAACTGAGGCTGAAAATGGAAGAAATGTGGGAAGCACTAAATGAAGAAGAAAAAAAGAAGTAAGTTTGCAGACTTCACATCTGTCCGCTTTGACTGGACAGTAGTTTCCATCTGTGGTGATTCACTGTGTTCAAAAATAAGTTGTTTCCCAATTAATTTCAAAAACAGAATGGAAAATTCTTTGGCTTGACAGCTGCAGTATGTTGCAGAGATATTTTGCTTCTAATTATCGACTGTTTGCTGATTTATAAAGCCTAAGATTCATATTTTCCTCTGTTTTTCTGATTAAATGGTTTTGTCATCTGCATTAAACAGATTTAACACACTTCCAGTACACAAATTCATGTTTTCTTGGCAATTTGCACTTAATTCATACTTCATTTTTTAAAAAATATAATTAATACTTTCCAGAGAGGCAGTCCCTTATGGGAATTCAAGCAACCATACACAGTGTAAAATACGTCTTATGTAGTTTTATAACAAACAGGTACAAACATTTTATCTGGATTACATCCAGAAAGCAGCTTGAAGTAGGCATAGCAGCAATTAGCCAGAAGTTTGCAAAGTTTCTTGAGCAAAGAGAAGAGAATCTTTTACCTCCAAATCCTTAGCATTCACTGTCGAGGCAGTTGTGTGGAGCAACAGGGGTACAAAGAGAAACGGGGGGGGGGACCCTCCAACCAACATCCAGATCAAAATATATCCCCTAAAATTTGAGGAGCAAAGATGTAACTAAGAACCAAATGTTTGTCAGAACAAATGAAATCTGAACAAAATAAATATCCTTTTATCAATGAACTAACCATTCATAACCTATGGAACATTCCTGTTTTTAACCATACAGGGCCAAACATGTCAACTGTATTGTCTTTGTCACTGATCCCTTTAAGAAAATTTCATGAATACAACCAGATCTTTATGGAAAATATGTAAAAACCCATAAACACAAAGCATTGGGATTTTTCATGTCCTGTTTGATGTGGCTTAATGAAGCTGTTTTCTAGTAATAAGCAGGGTTTTAAGAGATTTTTTAGGCTTGTGATACACATGTGAGATTCCTGTGAATCTGAAGACTTTTACCAGTAACCTAATTGAATTACTAGTAAATGGAAATTGCAAACAAGTCTTTGCCAAGAGATTTTACCCACCAATACTCAATAGAATGATTACATTATGTTTTTGGGGGAAAGCTTGTAAAGAATGACTGGCTAGCCAATAAGATATTGACAGTTCATGTGCAGTTTTAACATTTTAATTCTTTATCCACATTTTCCATAAAGAGTTGTGTTTATGAATTTTTCTTTAAGGGGCTGCTGACAAAATACATTTGGTCTTGCATGGTTGATAAGAAAAGTGTTCCTTATGTTATGAACTGGAAAAGACAATCATGCTAGGAAAGGTTGAAGGCCACAGGAAAAGAGGAAGACGCAACAAGAGATGGATTGGCTCTATAAAGGAAGCCACGGCCCTCTGTTTGCAAGACCTGAGCAAGGCTGTTAAAGATAGAACGCTTTGGAGGTCATTGATTCATAGGGTCGCCACGAGTCGGAAGCGACTTGACGGCACTTAACACGCACACATGTTAAGGACATTTTGTTCATTAATAAAAGGATATTTTATTTGTTCTGAAGAACAGGTTTGATTTTTATTTAGATCTTTGCTCCTCAACTTTCTTCTGTTTATTTTGGACCAACAAGGGGCCAACATAGACTGCGTATTCTTACTCTTCTGAATAGCTGGGGGTTAGAATTATTCGAAGTATAGCACTCTGAAATTTATACTAAAGTATCAATCTGGGTCTTTGGGTTGTGATGGACGGAAAGCGCCATCAAATTGCAGTTGACTTACGGTGACCCCATGGGGTTTTCAAGGCAAGAGAGGAACAGAGGTGGCTTAGCATTAACTGCCTCTGTGTAGCAACCCTGGACTTCCTTGGTGGTCTCCCATCCAAACACTAACCAGGGCCAACCCTACTTAGCTTCCGAAAGCTAACAAGATCTGGCTAGCCTAGGCCATCCAGGTCAGGGTTTGGGTTGTAGTTATGGCTAAAGATTTAATGTTTTCATTACCGCAAAGAATAAGAATACATCTAAGTATATTGTCGAAGGCTTTCACGGTCAGAGTTCATTGGTTCTTGTGGGTTATACCAAGACCACGGTCACACAGCCCGGATAACCTACAAGAACCAACATCTAAGTATCTAGATCAGGGGTGTCAAACATACAGCCTGTGGGCCAGATGCGGCCCCACGAGAGCTCCTATCCGACCCATGAGCCAGCTGAGGCAGCCACCCCCACTCTTGATCTGGGCTGGTGAGGCATGGCCCTGCCCAACCAAGTGACATTTATGTCATATCCGGCCCTCATAACAATTGAATTTGACACCCCTGATCTAGATGGACTTAATTTCAAACCAAATGAAAAGCACAAGTCCACAATGAGTGATCAATAACAAGTAGTATCTAACTCTTTTCATCAGTTGCATAAGTGATATTTTGCTACATGTTTTGAAGTCAGTGGAACGTTGCTACTAGTTTAGGTGGAAGCCGAACTACTACCAAAATTGTTGACAGGAACTGACAGAGAGCTTAGATTACTTCCTTTAAAAAAAAATGGCTATTTCTTCAGATGGATACAGTGGTTCCTTGGAATACCTGCCACCAAATAGTTGCATCAGCTTATTTTGCAAATATAAAAATAGAGGTGTTTAGCCTAAAACTAGGATGCGTTATTCTAGTTGTGTGAACCAGTCGTTATGGGCAGGAGTTACCCATCTGTGGGATTTCTTCTGAGTAAACATCTTCAGGAGAGGGTTGTTAGTAGACACATACTGCTTCATCCTAGTTTGGGTATACCGGTCTTTATAGGCAGGAGTTTACCCATCTGTGGGATCTCTTCTGAGTAAACATCTTCAGGAGAGGGTTGTTAGTAGACACATACAAACACCTCAACTCTGGCTGTTTATTCAGAAGGTGTGTTTAGAACTGCAGCTTTAGTTTAATGCCTTTTTTTCTAGGAATGGCCTGCATAGAAACGTCATGTCAGAGGGAAGTCTATCCTGCTTTTGAAATTTATCTAGTTAAACCGCTGCAGTGACTTCACTCGCTTGGGTTAAATACTCCCTAGATCTCAGAAATTTACCAAGGATATGTTGTTTTGGTTTTTTTCTGCTGACCTCAAACTGCTTTCTGGATAAATTAATCCAGAAAGGAAACAACTGATTATATTTTTTGTCAGTTCCCTGGCCCATGGTGGCGACTCTGTTGGGTCCAGAGACCAATTTCTCAAAGCAGTGGGAGCCCATGAATAACGTCACCTGGCGTGCACATTTATATACGTGAGCATTTCCAGGAGAACAGTCAGGGTGACCCACGGAAGCAGTCTGAATCTCCTCTAAATCATCGTCCGTCAGGAGATTAATCAGGCCTTCCTGTAATCTGGATGCTACTTCTGTAAAGCTACTTCAACGCGCAGGATATTTTTCCTTCAAAGGGGCATGGCCATTTTCCATGACCTGGATGACATTTTTTTTAATGAGCCTGTGTTTAATGAGCCAGCGTGGTGTAGTGGTTAAGAGCGGTGGTTTGGAGCGGTGGACTCTAATCTGGAGAACCGGGTTCGATTCCCCACTCCTCCGCATGAGCGGCGGACGCTAATCTGGGGAACTGGATTGGTTTCTCCACTCCTACACACGAAGCCAGCTGGGTGACCTTGGGCAAGTCCCGTTCTCTCAGCCCCACCTACCTCACAGGGTGTCTGTTGTGAGGAAGGGAAGGGAAGGTGATTGTAAACCAGATTGAGTCTCCCTTAAGTGGTAGAGAAAGTCGGCATATAAAAACCAACTCTTCTTTTTTGGGAGTGACCCACTGCTGATCCCAGAGAAACGCTTCAAATAAATGTTAGTCAAAAAACAGGACCTTTGGTTGCCCATAATTTCTACCATCCATGCAAATAGAAAAGGAAAAAGGGTTGTTTTTTATACCCCACTTTTCTCTACCGTAAGGAGTCTCAAAGCTGCTTAAAATTGCCTTCCTCCCCAAAACAAGCATTTTGTGAGGTAGGTGGGGCTGAAAGTGTTCTGAGAGAACTGTGACTACTAGGCGAAGGTCACCCAGCTGGCTTCATGCAGAGGAGTAAGGAATCGAACCTGGTTCTCCAGATTAGAGTCCACCACTCGTACCACTACACCACGCTGGCTCTCATAATAACAGAAGGTGACTAATCAAACTGCTAATAGTAAATAACTAGAATAGTCAAAAGTAGCCTGAACAGCCCTGACTAACCCGATCTTATCTAAGCTTGGAAGTTAAGCAGGGTCTGCTTGGATGGGAGACTACCAAGAAAGACGGGTTGCTGTGCAGATGCAACCCATGGAAAACCACCTCTGCCAGTGTGGTGTAGTGGATAATAGTGGTGGTTTGGAGTGGTGGATTCTGATCTGGAGTACCGGGTTTGATTCCCCACTCCTCCACATGAGCGGTGGAGGCTAATCTGGTGAACCAGGTTGGTTTCCCCACTCCACATGAAGCCAGCTTGGTGACCTTAGGCCAGTCACACTCTCTCAGCCCCACCTACCTCACAGGGTGTCTGTTGTGGGAAGGGAAGGTGATTGTAAGCCGATTTGAGTCTCCCTTAAGTGGTAGAGAAAGTCAGCATATAAAAATGAACTCTTCTTCTTACCTCTTGTCTGGAAAGCCCCATGGTCCTTGGATTGCTATGAGCATGTTGCGACTTGACGTTACTGTTAGAATGGTCAAAACTAAGTATTTCTATTGTCTTGAACTTGCTATTAAAATGTAAGGGACAAGACAAGCATATCAAAATACAGAGGGAAAGGAAACAGAGAGAAAACACATGGGGAATGGCCGTGGCTCAGTGGCAGAGCATCTGCTTGGCATGCAGAAGGCCCAAGGTTCAATCCCTGACATCCCCCAACTAAAAGGACCAAACCATAGGTGATGTGAAAGACCTCTGCCTGAGACCCTGAAGAGCCACTGCCAGTCTGAGTAGACAGTACTGACCTTGATGGACCAAGGGTCTGATTCAGTATAAGGTAGCATCATGTGTTCACTTCTTTCCCTTTTAAATAATGTTTTCTGTTTGAAAGGCAAATAGAAGGCATGTATCTAACAAATCTATGCATCATAGCCAGTCTGCATCTACAACTATTCTCTTCCCTTCCCCGGTCAGATACGAGGAAAGAGCTGATAAAGACCTGGAGCGATACAACAGGCAAAGCCGAAGAGCTCTGGATCTGAATGTGCAGAGACCAGCTAAAGAGAGGGAGCGAAAACCCAAGTCCAAACTGAAAGACTGTCTGTCTGATCAGCAGAAACTCGACAGACTTTTCCATTCTCAAACGGGAAAGAAACGCAGTGGCTCCCACCCTATAAAAATCGTGCAAGTTCCATTCACTATGGATTTGTTCAAACAGAAGCTTCACCGACTCAAGCAGAAGGAGTCAGATGAAGAACAACTCTGTCTAATCCGTCTTCCGAATTTTCCTGACGCCTGGATAATTGCCTCCGATCAAAAGATAACAATGTTGAATCCGTACCGAGTGGAAGAAGCCCTGCTCTATAAAAAGCTTCTCGAAGACCATAAGCTTCCTACACAGAAACTGGACAGGCCTATTGTGTTGACTGACAGGTAAAGGTAAAAGGGCATACTCTGATTAGTTTGGCCTTACTTTTCCCCCCTACCAACTGTCTATTGGGTATTTCTTATATTTCTAAACTCTTTTGTCTTATTCTGTAACATTTATCTAAACAATTTTTGACAAATATGCTAAAAGTATGGAGTAGCCATTGTTCATTAAACTTGATCAAATGATTAATTTTCCAGTCTTCTTAGTGATCCCAGTTACATGGAAGCTCTTCGCAATATGCCGAAGGAAAGTCGACAGTTCGACGGATCATCCTATTTGCTGGATCCGAGACTCGTAGCAAACGGTTTTAAGATAAAAATAATACCAGGTATGATGTGGTCTCAAAATTAGCATGTGACCCTGTCCTTGTTTTTCTCGGTGTACATATCTTGGTTCAGTTGGGAAATGGCTGCGTCTCACTTGATGCATGCATGTTAAGGCCAAAATGGACAGGATGACAAGAAACAAATGTATTTCAACCTGTTATCTGCCGCAGTCACTTGGAAAGTATATGTCAGTGGATGAAAAGTAGGCAACATCCCACACCCAGAGTTTGCTTCCCAAAAGCCAGTCCCCCGAGGGGATTATCATTCCCTAGATAACCTTATATACTTGAAAGGGACTTGGTTAGGAGACCGTCACCCTGTGGAATGGAGTGAAGGAAGAATCTCCTCGCTTCTTTTGTTGTTTAAATCCCATCTCTCTCTCACACACACACATACTCTTCCTTTATGATTGGGGCGCATGGATTTAGGCACAACATTTTCATGTCAGCTAACGGTCTCTGCTTACAATGATGATTGGCAGCTTTAGATTACCCTAGTTTCAGTAGGAGAAGATTTCAACGTTTGCTTAATTCTCCCACTGAAATTGGTGGGGTTATAGTTTGGTCAAATTATTATGTTTTTGGTTGAGGTGTGTACACATTACCAAAAAAGCAGTGAAACGCTTTCAATGGCAACGCCGCTCTTTACAGGAACTTATTTTAAAAATGTGCCAACAATCAAGGGTTTTTTATATTGCTTAGATTTTATTTGCTCAAAATTGTTATGTGCTTACCTCTTTATGTTTGAAATGGTACAGTGGGGGTTCTTTTTATTTACTTTTCAGACTTCAGGAAAGTTTACTTTCCTTTAAAAAAATTATTAAAGTAACAAAAATGTACATTTCTCAATATAACTGTATGTTTTGCATATAAAAAACACTACTGTATGATTCTTAGTCCTCCCCTCCCAGCACCCCCAACACAAAATAGCTTAAAAACATTTCAATTATTTCCACCAATTATGAAAGTAGGTCCCATTCAATGGCCCAGCTCAAGTTTTGCAAACTTTTTGGGAAAGGAGAGGGGTAGAAAGACAAACACTCATACCCAAAGGCTGTTCCTAAGACACAATTCCTCAGCACTGCAACAAGTTGTGTCAGGTGAGTCATTAGAAGGCAACGAATGGTATGCGCCAGTTCACAGCTATGACATGTGCAAATTACAAAACAGAGCCTCTCCAAATTTGGTTGGCTTAAAGCCAACAAAATAAAGTACCCAAAGGTCAAGAAAAAAACAAACATCCAAGGCCAAAAGTTATACAATCTAAAAGTTATGTCCGTACAAAATATGTATGTATTTATTACAGGCTAAAATCTAATAACACATATAAGGCCCTGTGAAAGACTACCAAACATGCTCAGGTAACACAATTAGACATAAAATCACACAATTAGACTCTGACCAAACACGTTTTGGCTATACAGCCTTCCTCTGTGGTCTAAACCAGCAGTTCCCAAACTCTGCTCCATGGAGCACTCGGTGCTCTGCGAAACATCTCCTAGTGCTCTGTGAAGAGATTGGAAAGAAAAATACTACTGTCATTCGGTTTAGTATATAGGTGCTGGGTGAAAATTAGGGCTCCATGACTCCTGAAAAGTGCTCCATTACTGAAAATGTTTGGGAACCACTGGTCTAAACAATCACCATTCCAGACTACAAAATATATACATAAATTTCTAAAATTCTTTATGACTATATGTACGTAGTGCTGGGTACCCAAGATTGGGTAGAATAATATATATAAAAAATATATAAAAACGTTAAAATAGCACAATGGCATTTCCTAAGGTTGATCTACATGCCAGATGCGTTTCGGCCTATTTGGCC
Organism: Euleptes europaea; assembly: GCF_029931775.1. Taxonomy (NCBI): domain Eukaryota; kingdom Metazoa; phylum Chordata; class Lepidosauria; order Squamata; family Sphaerodactylidae; genus Euleptes; species Euleptes europaea. The sequence continues at coordinate 54,463,564 of NC_079326.1, forward strand.
TTCATCGGTGGTCAATTGAAACCCATGTAAAACCTGCACACATTTACAGAAGTATATACATATACAAACAGTTTAAATCAAACCAGGCATGTATATAGGTTGGCTGAAAAAATAGAACAATAATAGGTTAGTTTCTATCTATTAAGAAGCCAATTGTACGTTGTGTTCTGGGGGGGGGAAAGGTACGAAAATATTAATTAAACAATTAACCTGCATGCATCCATTAAATTAAAAATGTTTTTAAACAGTTAAGACTTCACACTTACTGCAGGATAACCAATAATACATTACTGCAAAACCTTTTCCTCTAAGCTAACTAAAACATCTGAATTACTGTCTTGTTTTTTAATTCATATCTGTGGCTATTAGGGTTAGAGAATTGGGGCAGGGGCGGAGGAAAGGATCATATGCAACCTGCAGTGTACATGTGGCACGCCCTGGCTTAGCACGTAATTCATGCACTCATTTAGATGTTTCGGAGAGTCTAAGATTACATTCCCAGAGGTACAGATGTGTTGACATGTAGCGCTTCCCTTTAGGAAGTAAGACCCGTATATGCTGTGTGTGATTAGTTACAGGAACCGAGAAGCCCTTGTCGCTTTACAAACATAAACTTTCTTATTGTCATGTTTTCCTTGACCAACTCAAGTTCCTTTTTTAACATTTGGACACGTGGAATCCAGGTCTCTTGTTTTCCTCCCTTTGTTATCAAACGTTGTGTACAAAATGACTTGTTTTGATAGATGAAAAAAAGGATCCTCCTACTGCTGTTATACATCAGAATAAAATGAAAATATTTCGAAAGAAATCGAAATCCAGCCGAATTTCCCCCTTCTAAGCCCGTTGACTTCAGTGAACATAGAAGGGTGTAAGAAGGGCTATATTATTAATTTAATTTACAAGAAGAGTTGGTTTTTATATGCCGATTTTCTCTACCTTTTTAAGGAGAATCAAACCAGCTTACAATCTCCTGCCCTTCCTTTCACCCCAACAGACACCTTGTGAGGTAGGTGAGGCTGAGAGAGTTCTTAAGAGAACTATGACTAGTCCAAGGTCACCCAGCTGGTTTCATGTGTAGGAGTGGGGAATCAAACCCGGTATTCCAGATTAGAGTCCACTGCTCTTAACCACTACACCACTCTGATTTATACCCTCCCTTTCTCCTGGGGACACAGAGCGGCTTAGGTCATTCTCCTCTTCTCCATTTTATCCTCAAAACAACCCTGTGAGGTAGGCTTGGCTGAGAGTGTGTTACTGCCACAAGGTCACCCAGCGAGCTTTCATGGCGTGCGTGGGGATTCATATTTGGGTCTCCCAGATACTAATGTGATACTCTTAACTACTACACCGGTTCTCCAGTGCTTCGGATTGCACTGTTTACCTGCAGCAGCTCGAGCAAACCCTACGAGACGTGGAATACATTGAAATTATGCTTTGTATTGTGTCAGCCCTTTCAATTTACATAAACTTGTCTTCATATTAAGGCCCAGTGGTCAAAAGAGATGAGACAGATACATGAGCATTGGACTTTAATCTGGTGAACCGGGTTGGTTTCCCCACTCCTCCACATGAAGCCAGCTGGGTGACCTTGGGCTAACACTTCTTTCTGAATTCTCTCAGCCCCACCTAAGCCGTTGATTTCTTCACACAACACATAGTTAAATGGTGGAACTTCATGCCCCAGGATGTGGTGATGGCTTCCAAATTGGAAGGCTTTAAGAGGGGAGTGGAGACGTTCATGGAGGAGATGGCTATTCATGGCTACTAGTAAAAATGGGTACTAGTCATGATGCATACCTATTCTCTCCAGGATCAGAGGATCATGCCTGTTCTGTGAGGCGCTGTGGAAAACAGGCAGGAAAATGCTGCTATAGCCATCTTGTTTGTGGGCTTCCTAGAGGCCCCTGGTTGGCCACTGTGTGGACAGACTGCTGGACTTGATGGGCCTTGGTCCGATCCAGCAGGGCTTTTCTTATGTTCTAATGAATACTAGTCATGATGCATACCTATTCTCTCCAGGATCAGAGGAGCATGCTGTGTACGTTGGGTGCTGTGGAAGGCAGGCAGAATGGTGCTGCTGCAGTTGTCTTGTTTGTGGGCTTCCTAGAGGCCCCTGGTTGGCCACTGTGTAAACAGACTACAGGACTTTATGGGCCTTGGTCTGATCCAGCAGGACTTTTGTTCTTATGAGGATAGGGCTATCCATGAATAGTAGTCAAATGGTTACTAATCATGATGCATACTTTTCTCTCCAGTATCCAAGGAGCATGCCTATTAGGCGCTGTGGAGCACAGGCAGGATGGTGCTGCTGCAGTCGTCTTGTTTGTGGGCTTCCTAGAGGCACCTAGTTGGCCACTGTGTGAACAGACTGCTGGACTTGATGGGTTTCCAGCTAGTACCTTGAGGTTGGCAACTCTACCATGAGCAGAAATGCCTTTGAGAGGGAATTAAGACAGATTCACAGGAGCAAGGTCCTTCAATGGCTACTAGCCATGGTGAGTTAGGGGAACCTCCATATCCAAAGGCAGCAAACCTCTGAACACGAATGCTAGGAGGCAGCATCAGGGGAAGGCCTTGGTCTCCATGTCATGTTTGTTGGCCCTCCAGAGCAAACTGCTTCAGCTTGGTATGAAACAGGATGCTGGACTAGATGAACGACGTGTTTGATCCAGCAGGGCTCTTCTTATGTCCTTAGTAACTCTTTAACAGATGAGAAAAAAATGCACAGGATAGCTTCGTTCCGCTTCTATTTACTACCCAGTTCCACTTGTTCCATAAACCTCTCTTCCATCATTTTGTTAGATCTGGACAGACACAAGTGAACATTAAAAATCAGAGGGACTGAATCATTTTCCTTGTGCAAATTCATCAAGGATTAATTGGCCACATTTGAGACAAGAAGCGATAACCCCAATATCCTTGTAAAATTTAGCTAGACATATTGTGAAGTGAGCTGTGACTCACGAAAGCTCATACCCTGCCAGAAATTTTGTTAGTCTTTAAGGTGCTACTGGACTCTTGCTCTTTTATATTGTGCAAAAGTTAAACGCCAGCCGTCAGGCAATTTCCACAGACATTTTAGTGAAATAACAGAGGAATGTCCAAGGAAAATATTCTAAGAATAAATGATGAGTTTCCAAGCGAATAAAAAAGTAGGGATTGTCTGTGCTACCGGTGTTCCTTCCTTGTTCCGAACAATTTTTCCCCTGGTGACCTTTGGAAAAGTCTCCTCTCGCATGCCAGGAAAAAAAAAACCTTTTAGCTGTCCCACCTCAGCTCAGCAACATCATTATATTTCATTCATTAAAAAAAAATCCCTTCTTCCTTATTTATTTATTTGATTTATACCCCGCTCTCCCCAGCACAGCTGAGCTCAGGGTGTGGCTTCCCACCAAATAAGTGCAATGCACAATACATATCAACATTAAAACATATAACTACGAACTTTAAAACATAAACCTATCATAAAAAACACAGATGGCTCCTCAACTCCACAGTTAGTCCCTATAAATAATTGTCCTCAACAGGGAGGTTGGCCTAAAGATGACAGTCAGAAAGGTCAATAGCCAACAAGAGGCCTACAGGCCCATGGACAGAAAGGACAACGGGGGACGGAAAGGACTAAAGCAAAGGAAAGAGAAGGAAGGAAAACGAAGGAGAGGGAAAGATGGGTCAGGAGGCCAGCTAATCCACATAACCGTCACCTGGTGGAACATCTCCAATTTACATGCCCTGCGGAACTGAGCGAACCCTGGACTTCCTTGGTGGTCTCCCATCCAAGTATGAATTAGGGCCAACCCTGCTGAGCTTAAAAGATCCGGCTAGCCTGGGCCATCCAGGTCAGGGCATTTGTTATTTACCACAGGCTATTTTCAAGTCTGAGGTAAGAAAATTTACAAGAGCCCCATGGCGCAGAGTGGTAAGCTGCAGTACTGCAGTCCAAGCTCTGCTCACGACCTGAGTTCGATCTCGATGGAAGTCGGTTTCAGGTAGCCGGCTCGAGGTCAACTCAGCCTTCCATCCTTCCGAGGTCGGTGAAATGAGTACCCAGCTTGCTGGGGGTAAAGGGAGGATGACTGGGGAAGGCACTGGCAAACCACCCCGCAAACAAAGTCTGCCTTGGAAACGTCGGGATGTGACGTCACCCCATGGGTCAGGAATGACCCGGTGCTTGCACAGGGGACCTTTACCTTACCTAAGAAAATTTGGGGCTTGCTGAGAAAATATTATTTTCTAGATACACTTAAAAACAGCACCAGCTTATTCAGGATGTGGGGGATTCCAATTTCAGCGCTTTATCTTCTGAAATTAAGGCCTCCAAAGCAGTTCTGTTTCTCTTAAACTGACCTCGTACCTATTCTATAAATTTAACTGAAGAGTATATGGCGTGATTTTATATTTCATAGATTTTTAAAAAAATTACCAAATGTCATCATTTGTGCACTTTTACATTATTTTACTATTTTAATTATTTTCCTTCAATTTACCTGAATAAACATGGTACAAATTAATACAGCTCATTCTCTGTGTGCAACAATGACTAGGATAAAAATTGCATTTTCCCCCCAGGGTTTTAATCCTGGAATCAAAAATAGGTCCCAGAACTCTGCTCGATAAAGCCCTTAAGCAATTCCAGATCAGAAACCATAACCTGAATAGTGGGATGAAGGTCGAGAAAATCAAAAAGTTAAGGAAAGCAATTTTGTACCTCACAGAACATAGTATTTTCGCAGCAATATTCCGAGTTGCAAGTGTGTGTGTTACAGATTATGTGGACATTTATCAGCTGAATTTAAAGTAGGTATTTGCCGGTTTGTACATGTCTAAGAAAACAATCATTTCTCACTGGAGGGAACATAGCTGTTACTTGACCAAGGTCTTGCGGGGGGGGCATATCTTGTAAGATTTCCACTTGCTACCCTAGATCTGTCATCACTGTGCATATGGGAGCAGGATGAAGCTATTACATTTCTAATAACTCACAGCAAAGCTTTGCTCAGATGTAGTGAATCGCCCATCGAGGCATTATATTCCAATGAAAGCTACCTTCCTTCAGTGAAGAAGAGTTGGTTTTCACACGCCGATTTTCTCTACCTTGTAAGGAAGAATCAAACTGGCTTACAATCACCTTCCCTTCCCCTCCCCACAACTGACACCCTGTGAGGTAGGTGTGGTTGAGAGAGCTCTAAGAGAGCTGTGAGTAGCCCAAGGTCACCTAGCTGGCTTCATGTGGAGGAGTGGGGAAATCAACCTGGTTCACCAGATTACCGTCCGCCACTCGTGGAGGAGTGGGGAATCAAACCCAGTTCTCCAGATTAGAGTCCACTGTTCTTTCTTTTATGTATATTTTTTATTTTCCAAACAACATAAGACAACACATACGACATACCACACACGTTCTCTATTGACAACTTCAGCAGCATCCTGCCTGCGTTCCACAGCACCTATTATAATAGACATGCTCCTCTGATACTGGAGAGAATAGGTCTGCATCATGACTAGGGTCCATTTTGACTATTAGCCGTGAATACCCCTCCTCCATGAACATGTCCACTCCCCTCTTAAAGCCTTCCAAGTTGGCAGCCATCACCACATCTTGGGGCAGGGAGTTCCACCATTTAATTATGCTTCTTTTTGCTTCTTTCAGTGCAACTTCTTTCACAGAACTGTGTTCCAAGATACCTGCCATCACTAAATGTTGTATAGCTCTTCTTGTTCAGGTGACCAGATCTAAAATGCTATCCCTTAAAATGACCACTGTAGGATAGTGAAGCAATTTCAATATACCCTCTCATGGAGGATCTCATGACGTGGGTCAGTTTTTAGGGGTTGAGGTCCTTGTCAATTTTAGTACAAGAAGCCCCTGTAAAATTCTATTTATGAATTCGGTCGACATTTAAAATACAACATGCTTAAGACGGAGGCCTGGTTATAAAATGAGAAATGATTTCCAGCATCATCTTTGATTTCACGTAACTTATGCTTTAGTTAATTTCTGGGGATTAATGCTTCTTTCCAAACAGAGAAATACTGGAAAAAAGTAAAATATGCATCTAGTCAGTGCTACCTGGGACTTGAAATTGAATGAATGGAAATTCTTTCTGTTTGAAAGGGCAATAATCAGGGATGAGTCATTCTCCAAGGAAGGAATTGGGTTTTGTTTTGTTGAGCTATACTGGATGTTAATGGTTATGTTTTTAGCATCTTAGTGACTGTTGTGCTGATTTGGGACATACCTGTAAATAAAAAGATGTTTTTCTTGATTTCCTGCTAGGCGTTTCAGCTGCAGAAAGCCCGTTGGAAATAGAAGGAATGACCGGTTGCGTGCCGTATTATGGTGTATCAGATTTGAAAGAAATTCTGAGTGCGGTGATAAACAACAGCGCGAAGGACGTTTATGAATGTAGGCCTCTCAAGGTGGTGAATTATTTGGAGGTAAGAAAAGGCAATATGGGTCACAGCTAGCGTTGCCGTCCTCCAGCTGGGGTCTGGAGATCTCCCAGAATGACAACTGATCTCCAGACGACAGGGATCAGTTCCCCTGGAGAAAATGGCTCCTTCGGATGGTGCGGTCCATGGCATTATACCCTCTTGAGGCCCCTCCCCTCCCAAATCCTGATCTCCCTGCAGGAATTTCCCAGCCTGGCTTTAGCAACCCTCGTCTCAGTAGTTTTGCAAGCTGTTTTGTTAATACACTGCTTTTAAACCAGCGTCTCCAAAGATCTCTCTGTTGCTCTCGGAAAGCAAACATTGAGTTACTCCAGTCTAAGGAGTAACTCCAGTCTAAGGAGAGTTACTCCAGTCTAAGCCCAATCATTTCATTGTGTTTAGACTGGTGTAACTCTAATTAGGATTGCACTGTAAATTCAATCTGCAGAACTTCTGTTAATATCTGCTTTCAGTTTGCAGTTAAATGGGACACCTTAGTTAAGTCATTTTATAATTCTGTAGTCCTTCAGAACTTCCGCTGAAGAAGCGAGCTGTGACTCACGAAAGCTCATACCCTGCCAGAAATGTTGTTAGTCTTTAAAGTGGTGTAGTGGTTAAGAGCTGTGGTTTGGAGCGGTGAACTCTGATCTGGAGAACCGGGTTTGATTCCCCACTCTTCCACACGAGCAGCGGACGCTAATCTGGTGGACTGGATTTGTTTCCCCACTCCTCCACATGAAGCCAGCTGGGTGACCTTGGGCAAGTCACAGCTCTGTTAGAGCTCTTTCAGTCTCACCTACCTCGCAGGGTGTCTGTTGTGGGGAAGGGAAGGGAAGGTGATTGTAAGCCAGTTTGAGTCTCCCTTAAGTGGTAGAGAAAGTCGGCATATAAAAACCAACTCCTCTTCCTCCTCTTCTTGCCTCAAGAGTCATGCCTGGCTGTTAATTTTATTTTCTTTGATAGGGAGAAGCTGTACGGCTGTCACGACAACTGCCGTTATATTTATCAAAAGAAGATGTACAGGATACTATTCACAGGATGAGGAAGCAACTTGGAAACCAGCAGAAAAGCTGTGTCCACGGACGCCCGTTTATTCATTATTTAACAGATATTCCTCCAAAATAATGACCTCTAAACAGATATTTTGTTTGAAATCACATTCTCCACTTTATACCTGTGTTCTGCCGTTCTGCATTGTTTCTGAAGGAAAAGTTTGTTGCCTTATTAGTTAAGCACCGAATGTGGTTGACGTATTTTGTAAAGGTTCACTGTCGTCCTAACAAAATGTAATGTTAAACGATCCATGTTTCTTTTCAACAAGAAGAACTCAGAAAAATCTCAGGTGCATTGTTAATTTTTTAAAAAATTCTGCATCGGGACTACAGTTTTCTTCACTGCACAAGCAAAATCATCTCAGGGAAAAAAGAAAGAAAGGATAAACAGCCAAAGAGCATAATGTTCAGAAGCAAGAGCTGAGAAGAAACTGATATATATATATATATGTATTTACCTCAAACGAATGTACAAAAAGGGGGATACATGCAAATACAGTTTTGTATTTTTCTTGTATGTTTGGTAACTGTGAGTGATGTTGTCATCACATAGAGGAGGGCAGGGAGCTGTTCCGGTTGGCAGCAGAGGTTAGGACTTGCAATAATGGGTTTAAATTGCGGGAGGAGAAGTACCGGCTGGATATTAGGGGGGGAAATGTACATTAAGAGTTGTTCAACAGTGGACTCGGCCACCTAGGGAGGTGGTGAGCTCCCCGCTCACTGGCAGTCTTCAAGCAGAGGCTGGACAAGCATTTGTCAGGGATGCTCTAGGCTTATCCTGCATTGAGCAGGGGGTTGGACTAGATGGCCTGTATGGTCCCTTCCAACTCTATGATTCTATGAATTATGAGTTTTCCATGCTCACATTCAGCAAGGGAGTGGAGTGCACGCAAACATTTTCCACAGGTAGGTTCTTTCATGAAGTGGGTACGGTGTGGCCAACCTTTGTGCCACATGCACACTCATTTATTCATTTATAACCCGCCTTTTCCCCATTGAAGACAGTTTACAACATTGGTCTCCTTTCCTCCCTTTTATCCTCACAACAACCCTGTGCGGTAGTTTAAGCTGAAGGTGTGTGACCAGCCCAAGGGCACCCAGCAAGCTTCCATGGCTGAGTGGGGACTTGAACTTGAATGTAAGCAGGCTAAAGAGGGTAGGGCATATTTCTCTAGGGTTGCCAACCTCCAGGTACTAGCTGGAGATCTGCTATTATAACATCTCCAGCCAATAAAGATCAGTTCACCTGGAGAAAATGGCCACCTCAGCAATTGGACTCTATGGCATTGAAATACTTTCCCAAACCCCTGCCCTCCTCAGGCTCTGCCCCAAAAACCTCCCGCTGGTGGTGAAAAGGGACCTGGCAACCCTATATTTCTCCCATTCTTAATTCATGGTTAATGGGTATAGTATTGCAGCCACTCTGACTGGTGAAGGATTGTCCCTTGCATATTTTTTTAATGTAATTGCTTTTTTTCTTCTTAATCAGGCTCTCCAAAGTGGCACACAATTAAAAACATTAAAAATATATAAAATAATGCAATAATGCAATAAAACTCCCCTGTTCTGTTGTAGAAACTTAAGCTGGGGTTACTTTTTTATCATAATCAGGGAATTGAAGTGAACCAGTGGAATAATTATGTGTAGCCTGGGGAAATGGGGGGGGGGCTTCTGCACACCCTTAGCTTCTGCACAGGAAAGTCCTGCTTCACTGACCTTGAGTTTTCCGAGAAACTGAGCAAACATGTAGCCAATGGTCACCTAATAGATTCTATTTAAGGTTGCCAACTCCTAGGCCGTTTATGCTTGGTAATTAGCAGCGCGCTCCAGGCTGAAGTGCCTTGCGTATTTTTTTTTATTTCTTCATGCTGAACCATCATTCCAGATGTCACGGCGAAGCCAGTGCATTCCTGCTTCACATTTCTTAAGAGCCCCTTTAACACGACCTTTTGTATTTGCTCCGCCCCCGTATCGAAGCATTCGCTGAAGGAAGCATGCAGATTCCCAGCCTCGGCTTAGCTATGCAAACGACTATTGCTAATGGCTATTCAAACGAAGGAGCAGGCGAGTGGGGGGGTGGAATTCGTTTGACTTTCTCCTTTTGCATCAGGACCGTAAATAGTCATTTTAAAGGTCGGATTTTAAAAATCAGCATTGAGCGAGGAGCAGAATCGACCCTGCATAAATGGTCCTAGGGTTGCCAGCTGTGGGTTGGAAAATACCTGGATATTTGAGGGTAGAGCCTGAGGAGGGTGGGGTTTGGGGGGAGGGATTTCAGTGGGATATAATGCCATAGAGTCCACCTTCCAAAGTGGCCATTTTCTCCAGGGGAACTGATCAGGTGTAATAGCAGATCTCCAGCCACCACCTGGCGTTTGGGAACCCTATTATGAGAGCAATCCTAAGCAGGTCTACTCAAAATCCTAAGCAGGTCTATTCAGGGGAGCTTACTCCCAGGAAAGTGTTCTTAGGCTTGCATTGTAAGTCTGCAAGTGTCTGCTGAGCATGTGGAGCTAAATCTACTGGAAGATAAAGCAAACAAAACTGGATAACAGGTAGAGTTGCCAACCTCGAGGTGGTAAATAAAAAAATAGGGCACCTCCGTGCCTATACCACAAGGTTTGGAAATTGGGAGATTGGGTACAAAAAAGCACTTAGAGAGGATACAAAGTAGCAATGGTATAATAAGTGACAATGATGAAAAAGACAAGGACAGGTGTACAACATGAAATCTTATCCACTACGTTGCTAAATATATACAAAAATACAAGGTAAGTGTACAGCAATTTCTTTGGTGCAAAGTAGGAGGCAAACGTCCTCTTCTGGATTGCAATAATAATAATAATACCCAGTCTCTTTAGAATATCCAACGGCAGGTATAAATCCAAAAAATGGGGTGGCTGGAGATCTCCCGCAATTACAACTGATCTCCAGGCGACAAAGATCAGTTCCCCTGGAGAAAGTGGCCGCTTTGGTAATTGGACTATATGGCATTGAAGGCCCTCCCCTCTCTAAACCCCACCCTCCTCAGACCCACCTTCAAAATCTCCAGGTATTTCCCAGCCTGGAGCTGGCGACCCTAATTATCAGATGAAAAGTAGGGTTGCCGACTCTGGGTTAGGGGATTCCTGAATGTTTCTGGTGCTTGGGGAGGGCAGAGTTTGGGGAGAGCTCAGTGGGAATGTGATGCCATAGAGTGCACCCTCTTGAGTAGCCACTTTCTCCAGAGGAACTGATCTCTGCCATCTGGAGATCAACCGAAATTCCAGGAGAACTCCAGGTTCCACCCGGAGGTTGGCAACCATAGACATAAGCCAATGTGGCTGGCTTTTCTCACTAGCAGCAGTAAAGAACAAGAGTCCAGCAGCACCTTAAAGTAGGGTTGAGGTTGAGAAATACCTGGAGATTTTGGGGGGTGGAGCCTGAGGAGGGCGGGGTTTGGGGAGGGGAGGGACTTCAGTGGGATATAGTGCCATCGATTCCACCTTCCAAAGCAGCTATTTTCTCCAGGGGAACTGATCTCTGTCACCTGGAGATCAGTTGTAATACTCATTTCTGGATATAATTTTTTTTTTTACAAGATCTTACTCCTGATCTTACTCCTCTGTGCGTAAAGTTGAAGTCGCTGAAAAAATAACAGCAAGTACAGCCAGACATTCTCATCATCACCGCAAGCAGTATCATTTATTGACTGCTGTGAATTATTCCATCCTGTTTTCTTTAATTATTTCTGACCCTTGGTCAAATTTGCTAATTGTTGAGCTAATATTTAATTCAAAACAAAGCACTGCAGAATTTCGCTTTTTTTAAACTTACATTCTTAGTGCTCTGGGTAATGGATTTAGAATTACCTTCGCGTTTCAAAATGGAGATATTAAATATTGTATCGCGTGTTGTTGAGAACACATGGTTGCAAATGATATGGAAGGCCTATTTTAAATAAATATACAATTTCAAGCTTGATTATCACATGTAGTTTAACTAAGAACGAGATATATTACGGCTCTGAATTCGATACTCTGTTACTTGATAATTATCATGGTTTTCTGCAGTGAATTTGATATACAACAGTTGGCAGAGAGGGGCTGCCCTGTTGTGTGACTAAAGATTTTATGGAACACATCTGACCTAATTCGTTCAGCATGTGCCTAGGATAAGAACCGAATCTTGAATTAAATTTAAAGGAAATGCATTTCATATATGTTACGTACATAAAGGTGCTACAAATGAACTGCTTAGAGTATCGAAAATGGCATTTGGACTATAATTTCAAAACATATTGAAGAGGAAGATGAGTTTTGCTCCTGTTTTTAAAAATCTCAAGCGAGCAGTTTACACCTGTTGGTTTGTTAGGTTTTGAACAGCTGTTTCTTTTATTATCAATAAACAGATGCAGAAGCTAAAGGAATGTTTTAAGGCAATAAAATAATCCAACCTTTCATTACAAAATATTTTCATAATTAAAACTTTAGCTGGAACGCAGCTGTAATTTACAGTTATCGGATTCAGGTCCGTTTTTCAAGTTTGTTTTTAAATCTGTGCACCTTGAAGCCTAAACATTTGGCTAATGCTATGTGGGCTGAAGCCAGTGTGGTGTGGTGGTTTGGAGCGGTGGACTCTTATCTGGAGAACTGGGTTCGATTCCCCACTCCTCCACATGAGCGGCCGACTCTAATCTGGAGAACCAGGTTGGTTTCCCCACTCCTCCACATGAAGCCTGCTGGGGAGGGTTGCCAACCTCCAGGTAGTAGCTGGAGATCTGCTATTACAAGTGATCTCCAGCCAATAGAGAGCAGTTCACCTGGAGAAAATGGCTGCTTGGCAATTGGACTCTATGGCACTGAAGTCCCTCCCCTCCCCAAACCCTGCCCTCCACCCCAAAAACCTCCCACCAGTGGTGAAGAGGGACCTGGCAACCTTACTGCTGAGTGACCTTGGGCTGGTCATGGTTCTTTCCGAACTCTCTCAGCCCCACCTACCTCACAAGGTGTCTGTTGTGGGGAGAGGAAGGGAAGGAGATTGTAAACCAGTTTGATCCTCCTTAAAAGGTAGAGAAAAACGGCATATAATAACCAACTTTTCTTCTTCCTCCTCTAGGATCCACTGGAATACCGAGCAAAAAAGTAAAAGGATTCCCTTTCTACTATCCAGCTCAGGAAGTGGCTGTGTGCAGACAATGGTTGCCACTTTCAGGTTAGGAAGTACCAAGAGATTTTGGGAGTGGAGCCTGAGAAGGGCAGGGTTTGGGGAGAGGAGGTACTTCCGTGGAGTATAATTCCATAGAGTCCACCTATGGAATAGGTGCAGCCTATTTCTGCAGGTGAACTGATCTTTGTCACCTGGAGATCAATTGTCTCCCTAGGAGATCTCCAGCCACCACTTAGAGTCATAGAATCATAGAGTTAGAAGGGACCACCAGGGTCATCTAGTCCAGCCCCCTGCACAATGCAGGAAATCCACAACTACCTACCACTTGGAGATTGGCAAACCCAAGTGCAGACCATAACTTTTAAATTATGCTACTTATGCTTCCTGGAGTAGAGAACAAGCACCTTGAATCAGAGAGCTCAGTGAAGAATTTACACATAATTTGACAACCACTTGAGATTATAAATCCTGTGCTTTCTATCTAATATTTATAGAGATTAATGCATGTGTGTGTGCATGTAAGTGTAAAGATCATCCTTGCTGGTTCATACATTCGGTAGCTCGCCTGCACAGAGACTTTCCCTGCATACCCTCTTGAGATGTCAAAGACGAAGAAGAAGAAGAGTTGGTTTTTATATGCCGACTTTCTCTACCACTTAAGGAAGAATCAAAAGTGCTTACAATCACCTTCCCTTCCTCTCCCCACAACAGACACCCTGTGAGATAAGTGGGGCTGAGAGAGTGTGACTAGCCCAAGGCCACCCAGCTGGCTTCATGTGGAGGAGTGGGGAAACGAATCCAGTTCACCAGATTAGTGTCCGCCACTCATGTGGAGGAGCGGGGAATCAAACGCGGTTCTCCAGGTCAGACTCCACCGCTCCAAACCACCGGTCTTAACCATTACACCATGCTGGATCTTCTATTGTTACTCTAGCATGGTGTAGTGGTTAAGAGCGGTGGTTTGGAGTAGTGGAGTCTGATCTGGAGAACCGGGTTTGATTCCCCACTCCTCCACATGAGCGGCGGAGGCTAATCTGGTGAACCAGGTTGGTTTCCCCACTCATCCACATAAGGCCAGCTGGGTGACCTTGGGCTAGTCACAGCTCTCTTAGAGCTCTCTCAGCTCTACCTACCTCACAGGGTATCTGTTGTGGGGAGGGGAAGGCAAGGGGATTGTAAGCCGGTTTGATTCTCCCTTAAGTGGCAGAGAAAGTCGGCATATGAAAACCAAATCTTCTTCTTCTCCTCCTCCTCCTCCTTCTCCTTCTCCTTCTCCTTCTCCTTCTCCTCCTTCTCCTCCTCCTCCTTCTCCTCCTCCTCCTCCTCCTCCTCTTATTTTGCACTGGAAGTGGAGTTCCCATAGAAGAAGGAAGGGATATAATAGAGACTGTTGTTAAAATAATGAATAATATTTTCAAAGAGGAATGCCTTTAGGCTGTAATGCATTCTATTTTATGGCCACGCATACGTCGAGCATCGCACTTCGAGGTCATGCTATGAACGGAAGTAGACCTTTTTAGCGTTGGCTCAAGAACCTGGCTGTACTTACATACTTATGACTTACATACAAAATGTATTTATTTATTCCTTCATTTTCAGCCTGGACCAGAAGCAGGGTGTTGTTAATTGAATGTCATGCAACTGTGGAACATTATTAAGTCATCACTCAGAACAGAACAGAAATGTACAATGGTTGAGTGTTACAACTTACGTAGGAGATTAATTTTCTGGAAACAGAGAGGTCAATGAACGTGGCAGGTGCATTGTTAAAACACTGTACTCCGGCCCGGATCAGTTTGTTAATTCACGCATACAGGAATTTCAGCTTTAATTCATTCACTATGTTTTCTGAGTCATCTGTCTCCCATGAGCTAACAAGTTCTGTGTGTGAGAGAGAGAAAATCTCATTAAGTTTTATAAACAAAAGAGACGTACTGAATAATATGTTGTCTCAACACATTTGGAATTCCTCTAAGATTCCCCCCCCCCTAAAAAAAAGTTTAACCCCCCCCCCAATTAAAGAGTGTATAAAGACTTATCTTGTAAAGTAGTGAACACAAAAGATTTTCTAGGAACCCTATTGGCCTTTAAAAAAAACTTTCTGTGCTGTAGTTAGGGTTGCCAACATCCAGGTGGTGGCTGGAGATCTCCTGCTATTACAACTTTTAGGTTTCTCTGGAGGTAGTTGTGAATTTCCTGCATTGTGCAGGGGGTTGGACTAGATGACCCTGGTGGTCCCTTCCAACTCTATGATTCTATGATTCTATCCTATGATTCTATATAAATTAACTTATAAATTTAATTCAGCTCATAAGGAGGCCAAAAGATATTCTGATTTTTTTAAAGCTAGGTACACTGAACCATTTGCAAATGCAAAAGGTTTCTAGAACAGCAGATACTGCAGAAACCAGCAGTACTCTACGGCCTTCTGCGCAGGTGCTATTTCAGAGTGACTAGTACAGATTATCAGATGATCGTCTTCATCCATGTGATCGAAAGACCCAAAGGTCAACATGGTTTTAATTTACCGTATGCTTTAAAAAAATTCATTATGTTAAACTGACTGGTTAGAACGACTTCTTTATGTCTCACAGGTGCCTTTAAGTCAGTGAATAAGCCATCAGATCATCTGGCCTCGCCCTCCTGTTAGCATTCTGATACACCGCAGCGTGTCGCAAAGAAGAGATCTTGCATTTTTAAATCTTCTGGCAAAATTACACGGTGTGTTACACCAGTTTTGCTGAAGAAGCACAATATCAGCAACGAAACAGTTGCAGATAACGAAACAGAACCTTTGCACCCGAAGACCTATGAATAATATGATGTGATAGAAGTATGTAGCCAATGAAAACTATAGCTTTCTTTCGGGGGGGGGGGGAGATATTTGTTTCATTTTTAAACCAACAGAAAACAAATTCAAGGCACGGTCTATTTATGCTCGTTCCATTCAAGTGCCTTCAAATGGCGTTTTATTAATATTAAAAGACAATTCTGAACTGCTGGTTTCTTACATTTCTAGTAAGCTGCTCTAGGATTACTTTATTTAGCTGCAACACCATGCACAAATGCTGATTCTAAATATATCCGCTGAACTCTCTGTGACTTCTGCCTACATAAATAGGACATAACAAGCTATTAAATCTTCCTTACAACAAACTGTCCTATGCCAAAATAGATGCTCTGGATTTTTAGAGCTGCGATTGAAAGATCTGGTAACCAAAAAGCAACATCATCAAATCGTGTGCTCCTTAAATCTGTTTTATAAATTTGCCTTTCAGGAATACAGGCTTAGTACCTCGTTCCAACAGAGAGACAAGTGTTCGCTCGAAACCCCATTGATTACAACGGGTTAAGTATATTTAACGCCGTGGGATAGAGGCCATGATGCATTCTGCTTTCCATTTGAAAAGTGAAAAAAGTCACATGGGCTATTTAAAATGCCACTAGTGTACATGATGGCCCTGATCCAGAGCTCCTCTTGCGTTAGCAACCAGTCACACATCTGCTATTGCATGTGAGGAAATCTCCCAGCCTCCCTCCCTTCCACTGCAAACAGATGATCTCTGCTATGGACTTTAACACCTTTCACCTAACGAGAAGGGTTGCCAGCTCCAGGTTGGGAAATACCTGGATATTTTGGGGGTGGAGTCTGAGGAGGGCGGGGTTTGGAGAGGGGAGGGACTTCAATGCCATAGAGCCCAATTTAGGGTTGCCAACCTCAAGGTACTAGCTGGAGATCTCCTGCTATTACAACTTATCTCCAGCCAATAGAGATCAGTTCACCTGGAGAACATGGCCGCTTTGGCAATTGAACTCTATGGCATTGAAGTCCCTCCACAAACCCTGCCCTCCTCAGGCTCCACCCCCAAAATCTCCTGCCGGTGGCAAAGAGGGACCTGGCAACCCTAGTGACTAGCCCAAGGTCACCCAGCTGGCTTCATGTGGAGGAGTGGGGAAACAAATCCAGTTCACCAGCTTAGCCTCCACTGCTCATGTGGAGGAGTGGGGAGTCAAACTCGGTTCTCCAGATCAGAGTCCACCGCTCCAAACCACCGCTCTTAACCACTACACCAAGCTGGCTCCCCAAAGGTGTCACAGTATCACAGCCCCCCCATTGTCTCTAACAAACCTCCATTGATAATTAATGTAACGTATTCAAGTTCCTGCTCTGCAAGTCTCACTCTATGCTAATGGTCCAGGAAATAGCATTTCAGAACGGCTAAACTAACATCGTGATATTGCTCAACGACGGTAGTAAGATTTTGCTGACTTGAAGCCTATTCCGCCACCTGCAACTGTTCGTCAAGGAGCCTGGTTGGAGAACACGACTAGTAACCGAAAACTTTGGAATGTGTGACCAGCTAAAAGCCAGCTGTGCCTTCCTCCAGGTGTTAAGATACATGACTTTCTTTTTTTTTTTTGCTCACTTCGAGGCAGAATGAGCTTTTTAACCCTTGTGTTAATCTTCGTCCCCCCCTTTTAAAAGTGTGAAATGGCAGCTGAATAGCCAACGGCTGTTAAATCTGGTGTTATATTTTATGGCCCACACCGACCAAGTGACATTTAGGTCACATCCGGCTCTTGTAACAAATGAGTTCGAAACCCCTGCTGTAGACAGCTTTACCGTACAGATCCGATGGGCATTATGATTTTGGGGCATCTTCTGGGCATAGAGTAGGGTCACTGGGGGTTTCCTGCATTGTGCAGGGGTTGGAATAGATGACCATGGTGGTCCCTTCCAACTCTATGATACTATGACTGAATGTTCTCTGTGGTTGGCGTCTACCGTGCCCGCCTCTTATTCCAGGCTTCTGAAAGGTTGAAAAGCCATATGCAAAATTAAGTGCATAATGCAAGACCAACGATCCCTTGCTAGGATATCAGAAAACAGGGAGTTCAAACCTAAGGAAGCAATTTCACATCTGTGGCTGTCCTTTCTTGATAGCACCACTGAGCCACAGCATGACCACAAATGGTCAGTGAGCCGACATTCCAGTGGGTACTGAAGGGGCACAGATGTGAGAGGGATGAGTCGGGTTAGGGAGAGAAGAAGTAGAAGAAGAGTTGGCTTTTATATGCCGACTTTCTCTACCTTTTAAGGAGAATCAAACTGGCTTACAATCACCTTCCCCTCCCCACAACAGACCCCTTGTGAAATAGGTGGGGCTGAGAGAGTTCGGAGAGAACTGTGACTAGCCCAAGGTCACCCAGCTGGCTTCATATGTAGGAGTGGGGAATCAAACCCGGTTCTCCAGATTAGAGTCTGCCGCTCTTAACCACTATACCATGCTGGCAATTGTACCTACAGTCAGGGAAGGAGAGGAAATGCTTCCTTGCTTTCTGAGTGGTATTGGTTACTACTAAGGTTGTTATCTCTATATATCTAAGGGTTTGGGGGTTTTCCTTTTTTTTTGCCATAAGGCACAGTCTAGGAGAAAGGAGCTATGAATAGGATCTGTGTTCCTCCATTTAGAGGCACAGATCATATTCATGTTGCAGCTACCTGATCCGCAGAAATTCCAGTACCTTACGTTTATTACAGAGCAGCATCTCACAGAACAGCAAATGCATAGAGGCATTAGCTAGCAGTAAACCAAGAACTCAAACTATTGTTTAATTGGTTGCTAATCCCACGGACTCACAGCGCCGCTCAGATCTTTGTAGACCTTTGCACTCTTTATGTGGAGATATATACGACAGAAGCCGAAGACCTTGTCCCGATGACAGATAGTTGGATGGAAAACCTCTAAGGAATAATCTAAATGGTGTAGGGAAGTTGTGAGGCATAGCTCACCCTTCCATTTAATTCCTGCATAAGCCAAAGCTAAGCATTATATTTTCGGGCTTCTGTAGAATGAGACGTAAAACCGAGGTCCTGACCACGGGTAGCTGTTAAAATTCCAATGGGACGCATCACAGAAGGATAAAATGTTAATCTTAATATCCTGGCCAAACTCCAAAAGGGATAATTGCATTCTTCCTACCTCAATTCTCCCTGCAATTTCAATTAGTTATGGTATTCTTCTTCACTTCCTTTCCTACGATGGGATGCACCCTGGACTATGAAGCAGTTGTTCCATTTCATTCCAGAAGTAGCTGTATTTCAGTAACCGATTAAGTGATCACTGTGTATCATCTGTAAGGGCTGTTGGATGGAGTGGAACATAAGACAATGGTTGTTTATGCAGGGGTACTTTCACTCACATTCACTCCCTGTCTGTCTCAGTTGTTCCTTGGAGTTATGTGTGAGTTTTCCCTCCATTAGGGATGACCTCGCTGCCAGCCCTCACAAATCCCGGGACTTCCTGTCCCTCTATTAACCTGATTCTTCCCTTTCCCTGAGCTCAGCCCGCTTGAAATCCCCATGTATATGGCAAACTGTGGGACACAGAAGCTTGGTTTCTCTCACAGCAAGCAGACAGCCAGTTACAAAGCAGCATGTCAAGGGGTGGGGATTCAAATGCTTACTGCTTCCTTGGAGCTCTTTCTGAGCAGAAGAAAAGCTTTTAAAAATGAGGCTGTCCTTCAGTGTTACTCCTCTGAAGATGCCGGCCACAGCTGCTGGCGAAACGTCAGGAAAGAAAATTCCAAGACCACGGTTACACAGCCCGGATAACCTACAAGAACCAAAGGCTTCAGTTTCTTCCCCTGTTCCTTTCAAATAGCTCTGTTTTTTGTTTTATTCTTAAAATGCTTTTTTTATGCGGCAATTGGGATTGGAGGGGAATTGTCTCTCACTACAGCCAATTACAAAGCAGCATTTCAAGGGGCGGGGATTCAAATACTTCCTGATTTGAGCTTGGAAACTGCTGGTGCATAGATTCCCAACAGGAAAGTGTGGGTCCAGCGAGCAACGAACGTCAAGTAAAACTCCCAGGCATAAACAACCAATGATGCAGATATTGATTCTTTAATTTTCTCGGAACATCTCAGGTAAGTCATGATGGAGCTCAAAATTAGCAGAAACAGATACAGGAGTAGAGTGGGTCTCAGTGGGAATGAGAGATTCTATTCTTATCATAAACATTAGAAAAGCTATGCTGGATCAGTCCATCAAGTCCAGCAGTCTGTTCACAAAGGAGCCAACCAGGTGCCTTTAGGAAGCCCACGAAGAAGATGTCTGCAGCAGCATCGTCCTACCTGTCTTCCCCAGCACCTAATATAATAGGCATGCTCCTCTGAAAGACAAAAGAGTTAGGTACTCTTGTCTATTAAATTTATTTGGATCAAGGAAAATGTGACACGCATGGGGGGGGGGTCCCATCAAGGCAACCCCGTAGGTTTTTAAAGGCAAGAGACGTTCAGAGGTGGTTTGCCATTGCCTGCCTCCGCATCACACCTCTGGTATTCTTTGGAGGTCTCCCATCCAAACACTTGCCAGGGTCAAGGCTGAGAGTGTGTGACTGGCCCAAGGTCACCCAGCAAGCTCCCATGGCTCAAGTGGGGATTCGAACCTGGTTTTCCCAAATGCTAGTCCAACACTTTAACCCCTACACCACACTGGCTCTTCTGGAAACATATTCAGAAAACCCGAATGAAGTTTTGACACCTTACTGATAGGTAAATTTTCAGCTATTGGCCCACGCATTGTGGTAAAGTCACCTTTCCTTTAAAATTACTCAAATCACCAACAGTAATTTTTCCTTGTAAAATTGCTACCGGATCAGCTTTCCCACCGTTTCAAATGGTAAATGCTGATCGTACATATTTTAACGTCTGGCTGTTGGAGAGATGCGACGTTTACCTCAGGATTCTTTGGTAACATTTCCTGTTTACTGAAAATCTTTCCAAGAATCCCTCCTTTTTAAAAGCAACTTTTTGCCAATTTGATTTTATGGTTACGGATGTGGAATTTATGACAGTGCTCTCAAATACCTCATCTTATGCCATCATTTAAGCTCCGAGGCTTATTCCAAAACTAACAGTTGGATCAGGAGTTCGTCAGCTGCTGAGCGAGCCATGAACATATCTCACAATTTAAAGCACCTCAGCCTATAACTAGTTGCTCTTTTAAAATGTATATTTAGAATCATGTCACTGTAATTAATGAGCCCCGTGGCACAGAGTGGTAAGCTGCAGTATTGCAGCCCAAGGTCTGCTCACGACCTGAGTTCGATCCCGACGGGAGTTGGTTTCAGGTAGCTGGCTCAAGGTCGACTCAGCCTCCCATCCTTCCGAGGTCGGTAAAATGAGCACCCAGCTTGCTGGGGGTAAAGGGAAGACGACTGGGGAAGGCAACGGCCAACCACCCCGTAAACAAAGTCTGCCTAGGAAACGTTGGGATGTAACGTCACCCCATGGGTCAGGAATGACCCGGTGCTTGCACAGGGGACCTTTACCTTTACCTATATGTGTTTAACGTGTTAAATAAGCTACCGCCAATCTTACATGAATCAACCGTGCCATTTACTGATCCCGCGCTTTCGGTCTTAGGAGTTTACTAAGATTACCAGAGATGTGCCGACTAGTAAACATCAGGATGTGATGTCACCCTACTTCTGGTGAGCGTGGAAGTGACGTTGATGTGTTGCCGGCAACAGAGGCCTAGGCCTCAGTTTGCTGCTGGTAAGTCCCCCCGCTTGCTGGCTGAATGACGCCGGAGGAAGGACCCCCAAAATGGGGAACTCCCTGCCCCAGTGTGGATAAAAAAGTGGCCCTTTTTATTTCATGTATGAATTTGTTGGCTCGCCTTATTCTGTGTCTGCCGTCAAAAGGGCAATTCAATTGCATAACTGCTGGGCTGCACAGGCTGCTTTGTGTTGTATATTCTCGCAGACAACGAAATTTGCAATGGTCGGAGAGGGAAACGAAATCACATCGAAAACTTGGGCCTAAAACGCACGGCCACTTACCGCTGTTTCTGCCTAGGCTCCTCCCTGTTTATTCCCAGTTTCACCCAGGAGCAAATCCTCGCAAACGAACGGCACTTGATTTGCTGCTGGCTGAGCGATGTGTCAACCCAAAACGAACCCGGATTTTTTCTCGAGGAGCCAAAACGTTATCCTTGGCTTGTTCAACTTACCCGGAAGCGGGGCGTGGACACCAGAGGCTGTGGTTAGTCAGTGAGAGTGAATCGACCAATCACCAGGGGGAGGGGGCGTTGCTGGACGACTAGGAAGTTCGCTGCTCCCGCGTTTTCTGTCTGCACGGATGGAGCAGCGCACAGTTTCGCCATGGGTCATGCGTACAGATACTCCCCCGGCCCGGGTTCATTTAATCCTGGCTGGAACGGGGAGGAGCCTGGGCAGAAACCGCGGTAAGTGGCCGTGCATTTTAGGCCTTGGAAGCCTGAGGGAAGTTTTAGCTCAAACTTCCTACCACTTGGTGTTTCATATTGATGTTTCAAAATACAGTATTCCTCTGGCAATTGAGTGGCAGAAGAATTGCGGAAGTTCTGATAAATTATACTAATGTAAGATTTTAATTTTATACATTCCCCATCAAACCAGGAGAGTTTAGGTTTATGGTTTACACAATTAGCATTTGACCCGCTAACGTCCTGGTGTAATGAATGGGTTACGAATGAGATTAGACAGTCATAGAAATAGATTATTTCCCGAGGCTTAGATGAGTTTATTAATGCGTTTTTAAGATCAATACTATGTTTAGATCCAAGTAATTTAGAGATTCTCTGATTTAAATCAGGAGAGCGAACAATCCTAGGGATAGGGTCTAGCCCTCCTTCTAGAGGGAGATTATGTGCCCCACCAAACCCAAGATTAAGTAACAAAAGTAAATGATCACTAAGGGTTAGAATACCTATATCAAAGTTAATAATATTTGGCCAGAAAGAGGGGGAAATTAAGATGTAGTGTGTTTCATATTCACAGGCTAGAATCATGTCTAGCAATGGCCCAACTAAAGGAGCCTATTGGAAAGAATTTTGTACACAACTTGCTGGAAGACTATCCCGTGAACTGAAACCGTTCAGCCTTATCTCACAGTATCATCTTTGAGCAAACTGCATTCTGCTGAAATGTTTTCGTACGCATACATCTCATGGATGCCAAACATTATGAGAAGATTGACCCCTCTATGTCTCCCTACTAAGGAATGTTCCAAACTGCTGTCAAAATTGGAAGTATTAATAGCCTCACAATTAAACGATATATATTACATTTAACTGGTGAGCAAAATGGCAAACCACACTGTAACTTTGAGCAGTACATCGCTGTTAATAATGTAGCCATGGAGTCCCCAGAAAGTAACAGAAAATCGTTAATGAGACACAAATAATCAACATCCACACTCAAAACTCTTAGAATCAGTGCGCTTGTTATTTTTAACTACACAAAAACTGTCCATGATCTAAAATACACCAATAGATAGGGTTGCCAGGTCCCCCCTGACAATTGGCAGGAGCATTCTGGGGCTGGGGTGATGCAACCCAGAAGTGACGTGGTCACTCTAGCAATCTCCTCTGAAAACTCAATGGAAATCATAGAGTGTTGGGAGGAGAGTGCTAGTGTATCCTGGTCACTTCCCAGTTTACCCGGAAGTGACAATAGCTCCCCCTCTTCGGCTGGCCCTCTTCTGCCCGCTGACCAGGTGAGGGTCAGTGGGCAGCCCAGTCGATTGGCGGGCATTTGACCACCAATACCAGGCAACTGGCAAGCCTAGCCATAGACCACAATCAAATATATGATTGTGTAATATTTCTTTCATCTCCTTTTCTCTGAATTCAGCACAGCTATTAGTGTTCTAGGAGCCCCGAGGTCCAGAGAGGTAAGCTGCAGTACTGCAGTCCAAGCTCTGCTCACGACCTGAGTTCGATCCCAACAGAAGTCAGTTTCAGGTAGCCGACTCAAGGTTGACTCAGCCTTCCATCCTTCCGAGGTGGGTAAAATGAGTACCCACCTTGCTGGGGGTAAGGGGAAGATGACTGGGGAAGGCACTGGCAAACCACCCCGCAAACAAAGTCTGCCTAGTAAACATCAAGATGTGATGTCACCCCATGGGTCAGGAATGACCCGGTGCTTGCACAGGGGACCTTTACCGTTATTAGTGTTCTATGTAGACATACATTCACATGGCAGGAGATCCATACCATACCATTTAATATGGGGGGGACCCACATATTGCTATTTTAATTAAAATAATTTATTACTTTAATTATAGTGAATAATATAGTTTAGTAGGGTCTGTACAGACATTAGTGTAATAGACATTTATTGCTGGGCGAGAAGCAGATGCCTAGCCATCCATGTTGCGTTTGACAAAAAAAAAAGAGAGAGAGCATGTTTTTAAAATCAAATTCTTAGGAGAAGAGAATGCATTTTGGTGAGTATGAATAACTGATTGTAAATGCATAGTCCAATTTTGCTGTTTGTACAACATTTCTATTTGAAGATGGTGGTGAAAAATGCCATCACATTGCAGCTGACTTATGGTGACTTCATAGGGCTTTCAAGGCAAAAGACAAACAGGAGTGGTTTGCCATTGCCTGTACCTGTGTAGCAACCCTGGACTTCCTTGGTGGTCTCCCATCCAAGTACAAACCAGGGCTGACCCTGCTTAGCTTCCAAGAGCTGATGAGATCGAGCTAGCCTGGGCCATCCAGGTCAGGGCTATTTGAAGATAAGGATGCTTTATTAACAGAGAAATATGTCCCATCCCCCTTAGTTAGGCCTGTATGCCACAGCTAGAGCAGCGTAGGGCTGTCGATTCGGTTCATCCTGAACCAAAAAACAGCCGAATTTTCCCCGATTCGGCGGTTTCCAGTTCGGATGGAACCAAACTCAAAAAAAGGCGGGAAAAGGACGCGCCAAATTCAGCGAGTTTGGGCGAACGCCGAATAAATTCGGCAGGTTCAGCATTCCCCAAACCTGCCTTTTCCCGCCTTTAAAGACCGCCCTGCCCGGTTTCCTGGAAACTGGGCGGGGCGGTCTTTAAAGTGCTCTGCGCTGCCTGCCCGCCTTTATTCGGCCGAATTGATTTGGGAATTCGGCTGAATTCCCCGGATCCGAATCGGGGGAGTTCGGACTTCGGCATTTCCCGAATCAAAACGGGCCGAACTTTGCCAAATACGAATTTTCCTGAATTTTTTTTTCAACAGCCTTAAGAGCAGGTGGTGTGAGGACGGTCAGAACCAAGCAGAAATGGGGTAGAGAGACTGGCAGAATCTAAAGCATACCGTCTATTCATGCCCCCGTATATGCAATGTAAGAGAATACTGGTATTTTAAAAGCACTTCTAAACATTTTTTTAAAACCTTGTCCTAATTAATATTTAAACAATACCTATACATCACTTCTTCCTAGCTCTTCCTTTTGAGATGTCAACATTTAAGTGTTTACATTTAAAAAACAAAAAAACCAATTAACCAGCTATATCCCTAAAATAGTAATCTTTATAGGCCATTTATGCACGGGAGGTTTTGCCTTGGATTTGCTGCTCTCTAGATGCACATTTCCCCCATCCGAATTCTCAAAACTCTGCACTGGGGCTTCTTGTCGAGTTTTGAGAATTTGGATGGGGGAAATGTGCATCTAGAGGCAAATCCAAGGCAAAACCTCCCGTGCATAAATGGCCTATGATTTCTCCATTCAACTGTGGCTCAGTTTGTAGAGCATCTGCTTGGCATGGAGAAGGTCCCAGGTTCAATCCCTGGCATCTCCATTTAAAGGGACTAGACAAGTAGGTGATGTGAAAGACCTCTACCTGAGACCCTGGAGAGCCGCTGCAGGTCTGAGTAGACAATACTGACTTTGATGGGCCAAGGGTCTGATTCAGTAGAAGGCAGCTTCATGTGTTCATTATTGGCGTATCGCAAGACACATGGAGACGCATTAATCCAGGGCTGCATACTAGATGCATCAGCAGAAACTTTAGCCAGATGAGAAGCTGCTTCTGTTTCCTGCAGAGAGTTACAGATGCCTCCCAAGATCACGTTCTCAAGCTTAGCACGTATATTAGGTTTTAGGCATTTATAGATTTCATTCTTAAGTATGTGTGTGCGCGCGTCTGTGTGTGCCTCTGTCTCTTTCTCAGTACGTATCCTGTTGACGTTTTGATCGAGTATTTTGGGGCGGAATTGGTTTTTTTAAACCGAGAAGGCTGTTGCGTAGCCCTGTGTTAAGCCAGAGAGACCATCGATTAATTTCTGAACAGCGTCGGCTTGGCCAAACATAGTTACCATAGCGAGAGGTAACTTTCCAGATCGCGGCATTCCAGACATCGCGGAGTGAGGGAAACTAATGGAAAAACTTAAGTAAGGGTATTTTAAGGATGCCGCTGGGATGTGATATATTACAGTTCAGATGTCAACCCTCCAGCCGTCACCCGTTGTTAATTGTAACATGCTTTGCACAATGAATTGGTTTAATGGTAGCTGGAAATTAAGGGATTTTAAAAATTTCCCACGCATTTTTTTTAAAAAGAGCCGAATCATCATTACATTATAGGCATGGCATGCCAGATTGATTAATCTCCCCCCCACCAGGTTTATTAAATATGGCATATAGAGGATGGTGTCGAGTTGTTTTCTGTTGCCCCAGAAGGTCAGACCAGAACCAACGGGTTGAAATTAAATCAAAAGAGTTTCCATCTAAACATTAGGAAGAATTTTCTAACGTTCCTCAGTGGAACAGGCTTCCTCGGGAGGTGGTGAGCCCTCCTTCCCTGGAGGTTTTTGAGCAGAGGCTAGATGGCCACCTGTCAGCAATGCTGATTCTATGACCGTAGGCAGATCATGAGAGGGGGGGCATCTTGGCCATCTTCTGGGTACGGAGCAGGGGTCACTGGGGTGGGGGGTGGGGAGGGAGGTAGTTGTGAATTTTCTGCATTGTGCAGCAGGTTGGATGACTCTGGTGGTCCCTTCCAACTCTATGGTTCTATGATTCTATGAAATTATGGTGACTGTAAAATGCTTGTGCTTTTTAATCAGGATCTGAAATTCTGCTTTCTCTCCTCCATGGGTTTTTTTCCTTAACAGTGAATAAGTAGAAAGGAGTCATTAGTTTATATAAAGCTGGCCTCCTTTAGGGGCCGAGTCCTGGCACGCACACACCCCTCCAAAGGGTTGTGCCAATACTTCACTAGCTCCTCGGGTTGCATATTGACACACATTCGCACAGAACCAGAATCCTGCCTCCTGGGCCAGAAAAAATGTTGATGCAGTTACAGGGGGAGGGGGGGAGAGGGGGGAGAGGAGGTCAAGAACCTTGAGCCGCACAGCACCACAGGATGGAGGGGGGGGGGCGTGTAAGGCAGCGATATAGCCGGCACCCTCAGAAGGTAAAAGTGTGCTAATGTGCATTTCTGATTCTAGCAGGTCAAGAGAGCAGGCTGCTAATGTCAAACACAGAAACATAGAGCTGGAAGGGTCTTCAAGGTCATCTAGTCCAACTCCCAGCAAAATGAGGGGAAGTAACATCTACCTCCCCCTAGGGTTGCCAACCTCCAGGTACTAGCTGGAGATCTCCTGTTATTACAACTGATCTCCAGCAGATAGAGATCAGTTCCCCTGAAATAGCTTTATAGGCTCCTAATAGAGTTTTCAGTTCCGGGTTGGGAAAAATTTTTTTGGGGGGGGTGCCTGAGGAGGGCAGGGTTTGGGGAGGGGAGGGACTTCATTGGGTTAGAGTCCGCCTTCCAAAGCGGCCATTTTCTCCAGGTGACCTGATCTCTGTTTCCTGGAGATTAATTGCAATAGCACAAGATCTCCAGCTTTTACCTGGAGGCTGGCAACCCTAGCCGCCACCTGCTACTGTGCTGTCAGTATGTGAGTATATTTGTACTTTTATATCGGGTATTGCACTTGGGAGATATATGCATAATATGATTTGTTTGTGGCATGGTCTCTTCCTGTATATATTTATGTATATTGCTGATACATTGGTGTAAATGGTTATTCTTGGTAGTGAACCCTGATGAAGATATTACCGAAACAGGATGAATACCGGATCCCTGTCCCTTTGATGGGTTCATAAACCAGTCTTCATCCATTGCAGAAGTCCTGCACCGTGGATTACACTCCGGGGAAATCGGGAATCACTACACCCACCTGTCTCAAGGAGTTGTGCGTATGGACTTGGACAAAACGATCCCGGCATATGGTGTTTGGGAAAATGCTTTCTGTATTAATTGTGGTTGTCTGATGTATAGATTTGTATAGTATTGATGGTTTGGATGATACCTGTTTGTACTAGTTTGCAATCAATAGACATTGGAAGTACAACTTTGTAATATTGTGATTTCTTAGCCAACTCTTCTGTTATTTTGCTGGACCACCTGGAGGTTGGCAACCCTAACTCCTAATCCTCCGCACAAAATAACATCGGTCAAAGTTATAAATAAAGGTTCTGCGGGGATCATTTCACATGCACCAAAGTATAAGAACCTGAAGAGGGTGGTTAATGAATAGCACAAAATACTGTGCCCCTTCTCCCCGCACCAGCCCTCAATGAAACCTTTTTTCTATTTAAAATGTTTGCATCGATGGCCTTATTTCTACATCAGTCCTTGATATAGCTCTGCTAACATTAGCCCCACAATTACATTGCAGCCTGATCCAGCAGGCAGCTGGCAGGACTCTAATGCTTTTCGACAGTGACATAAAAGGAAAAGGGGTATATCTGCTTTCAGCGTGCATGTGTCGCTCCAATTAGTGTTAATGGTAGTTACGTGCTCACATTGGGAGGAAAACATATCCTTGAAATATGTAACTATATTTACAATTGGGAAACAAATATACCCTTCTGGCCGAGCATATTCCTTTTAGTGTAAACATCTGTTCTCAAGGAAAAGAAATATGCACGCCTGCCAATGTCTTTGCCTTTATTTTGTTAGGTATTCTTCCTTCTTCAGCATTTGTTTTTATTTTATTTATTTAAAACGTTCATTAGCTGCCTTTCTTCCTTACGGAGCTGGAGGCAGCATGTCATAGACAAAACACATAAAATAAAATATATTAAAAACATCAAAAAAATTGAAATTTAAAATAGTACGTTTTGTTAACGACTATGTTTTGGTTTATTTTAAAAATCCTATTTGCTATGTAACCAATAACGTTGCCAGGTCCCTCATTGCCATGGGCAGGAGGTTTTTGGGGGCGGAGCCTGAGGAGGGCGTGGTTTGGGGAGGGGAGGGACTTCAATGCCATAGAGTCCAATTGCCAAAGCTGCCATATCTCTTCGCCAAACCCCACCCTCCTCAAGCTCCTCCCCAAAAACCTCCCGCCAGTGGCAATGAGGGACCAGGCAACCCTATAAATGTGACGTAATCATCTACGAAACAGGAGTCCAAGATGACTGGAAACAGTTTAGAAAGTTTCCATTTGACTTTAGGTTCAAATCAGAAAAGACACTGGAGCAAAAGTAGTCTCTAGGACTACATCCCAGCATGAGCCTTGTAGACGTGCAAGAGAACTGGACCATATCCGATAAACTAAATCGCTATGTCAGAGCCAGCCTTTCCACATAAAGTCCAGGTATAGACTTTATTAAGATATTGGATACCATCGTGCATAGTTTGCTGATAAACTAGCCAAGGGAACATGGGGATAAATATAATCTGTGTAAGAAAGTCCAGCTATGGCTGGTTTTAAAGGAAATGGGTGTGCCTCTACATCTGATCGTTTTGTTGCCCAACCTGTACTCTAGACAAGAGGCCACAGTTAGAACAGAATATGGAGAAACGGAATGGTTTCCAATTGGCAAAGGTGTCAGACAAGGATGTATTTTATCTCCCTATCTCTTCAATCTGTATGCAGAACATATAATCAGGAAAACTGGATTAGATTTAGATGAAGGCGAAGTTAAAATTGGAAGGAGGAACGTTAACAATTTGAGACACTATACTTACTATTATTGCAGTTATGTACCCGTTCCCAGAAAAAATCCTTCTGATGACTATTACTGCAGAATACAAGTGGAAATTTGCCTAGCCTCATACATACAAAAGCTCCTGCCCAGGGAAAACTAGCATATCAGGGATGAGAGTTCTAGCATAACCTTCTTGCTATTGGCTTACTTGCTATATGCAGGCCATTTTGAAAGTGGAGAAGCATTCAAAGATACCTCCTGTAGATTCTGAGGCCATACAGTCCCTGAAGGGTGTGGTGATGACCAGCAACTTGGAAGGGGAGTGGACAAATTCATAGATGGCAGGGCTATCAATAGCTACTAGTCATGAGGGCTACTAGTCATGATGGGTAGCTACTCACTCCAGTATAAGGTTGCCAACCTCCAGGTAGTAGCTGGAGATCTCCTGCTATTACAACTGAGCTCCAGCCGATAGAGATCAGCTCACCTGGAGAAAATGGCCACTTTGGCAATTGGACTCTATGTCATTGAAGCCCCTCCCCTCCCCAAACCCCACCCTCCTCAGGCTCCGCCCCAAAAACCTCCTGTCGGAGGCAAAGAGGGATCTGGAAACCCTACTCCAGTAACAGAGGCAGTTTGCCTTTTTGTATCAGTTACCAGCGAACAAGGGCGGGAGAATGCTGTGGCAGTCATCCTGTTTGTGGTCTTGATGGTGGCACCTCTCGCTATTACAATTGATCTCCAGATGACCGAGATCTATTTCCCTGGAGAAAAGGGCTGCTTTGGAGGGCAGATGTTATCTTTTTTTTCTGCCGTCCACTGGAGAGTGAATAGGCACCTGCCCATATGCAAGATGCTTCCAGGTCTCTTGACTAAGGCAGAGGCAGAAAAATGGGTACAGGTTGAGTATTCCTTATCCGGACTGCTTGGGACCAGACGTGGTCCGTATTTTGGATCTTTCCATATTTTGGAATATTTTGGAATTTTTGCATATGCATAATGAGATATCTTGGGGATGGGACCCAAGTCTAAACACAAAATGCATTTATGCTTTATATTTGATTTCTATATACTTTATGCACATAGCCTGAATGTACATAAGAACATAAGAAAGGCCATGCTGGATCAGACCAAGGCCCATCAAGTTCAGCAGTCTGTTCACACAGTGGCCAACCAGGTGCCTCTAGGAAGTCCGCAAACAAGACAGCAGCAGCAGCATTGTCCTGCCTGTGTCCCACAGCACCTAATATAATAGGCATGCTCCTCTGATCCTGGAGAGGACAGGTATGCATTATGGCTAGTATCCATTTTTACTAGAAGGCATGGATAGCCCCATCCTCCATAAGGACATAATGAAAGCCCTGCTGGATCAGACCAAGGCCCATCAAGTCCAGCAGTCTGTTCACACAGTGGCCAACCTCTAGGAAGCCCCCAAACAAGACAACTGCAGCAGCATTATCCTGCCTGTATTCCATAGCACCTCATAGAATAGGCCCGCTCCTCTGATCCTGGAGAGGATAGGGATGCATCATGACTGGCCAGGGTGTCAGCTTGCCCGATGGCAAGTGGGCCCCCTTAAACATTAGACAATATGTTTAAAATATTAATGACCTTTTAGTAGCTTGAAAATATAATAGAAGTTCCGATACGATTCCTGTATGCAACTAAAATTTTAATTGTACCTTTTTTCCACTTATGTATTTTTTGAAAATTTTATTTATTTGTTATAAAAATTAAATGATAGCCTTATAGTTGTGGATGGGCCCCCTTTTTCTCCTGGCAACCAATATTTTTTAGACCCAGTCTGCCACTGTAACCAGGTGCCTCTAGGAAGCCCACAAACAAGACAACTGCAGCAGCATTGTCCTGCCTGTGATCCAAAGCACATAAAAATGTAATTTTAAACAATATTTTTTAATACTTTTGTGTACATTGAACCATCAATGGCGCTTCTGAGGGCCTGTGAGTAACGCCTGCATACCGTCTCAAAAGGTCTCGTTTTCGGATCAGGCCTGATATCGGATGTCTGGATGTCTCGACCTGTATCAGGAACCAGCGCGTCGTTCTTACCATACTGGATGGGAGCAAGTGCATCTGAATGGAAATTGCTCTCTCAAATAGGAGATAAGGTTGCAGCGTTTCGTGGCACGTGTCGGCGGCGGTAAAGGAACGCGTGGCATTTTGTCTACGGCCCAGTACCCGGGCCGTGCCGTACTCCATGTGACGGAAGCACCATGACACAGCAATCGTCTTCTGACTGCCTCCAAGCATCTCGGTAATACGGTTCTTTCCCTGTCACTGAGATGGTTTGGCACGCAGTTCTGTGTTTTGAATCTCACCGAATAGTTATGTAATGAAGATCAAGCAAATTTCTTCCCCCCACTGTTGTTGCTTTGGGCTATATATCTCAGCACGTCAGAGGACTAGATTTAACTGACCCCGAAGAGTCCGTAAGGGCTTCGGCTGGTTTTTGGGCGAAGCCAGGGAAAACATTCTCCCCCAAGACGAGCAACGCGGGACTATTTTTATTGACTTCCCCAATGCGGATTGTTTTTCATCACATACTTTCATAGAGTTTATAGCCAGAGTGGTATAGGGATTTGCGTGTTGGACTAGGGATCCGGGAGACCTGGGTTCAGATCCCTCTGGCGTGGAAGCTCTCTGGGTGATTTTGGGTCATTCACTCTGTGTTCACCTGAACTCCCTCACAAGGTTATTATGAAGATGAAAAGGAGGAGACAGGAACCAGGTACACCACCCTACGTCTCTTGGCAGAAGGCCAGAATGAAAGCATGGCAAATAGATTGTTTGTGATGTGTAGGGTTGCCAGGTCCCTCTTCACCACCGGCAGGAGGTTTTGGGGGCAGAACCTGAGGAGGTTTTGGGGGGCTATTGCTGCTCTTCAGCAGCTGGGTAGATTGGTGGGCTCCCACCTGGGGGTCCCTTGAGAGTTCTTATCCGGCCCTCAAGGCAGCCATCCCCCCACCCATTCCCGATCCGGGCTGGCAAGGCATGGCCCGGCCCGACCAAGTGACATTGATGTTGTGTCCGGCCCTCGTAACAATTGAGTTTGAAACCCCTGCTCTAAAGGATATGCATATGATTTAGGAGTACTTCTTTGCCAATTATCGAACAAACTTCGCATTAGAAGAGACCTGTGACGTTGGGGTGGGTTTTAAAACGAGGCTCTATTTATTATCCTGCATGCATTTACTGCTTATGAAAATGCCAGCCACTATAGTACCTAATAGCTATTATTTAGTGAATCCATCAGAATGTTGTTCTTGGTTTTCAGAGTTATTCGTTGCTAACCTGCATATTCGTAAAACACAATATGCAGCATCGTGGTTGAAGAGCGGGCTTGCAATTTGCCCAGTGGTAACGCTCTAGGAATTTCCCCTCGATCACGCAGAAGTGAAATCACATCCTCTTGCAACGCCACCTTCCCCAAGTACTGCCCCTTCCCAAACTCTGAGAATTTACCGGTGCAGGGAGAAGAGGTTCATCATAAGTTCTTAGGGTTGCCAACCTCCAGGTGGCGGCTGGAGATCTCCCACTATTAGAACCGATCTCCCCGTGACAGAGATCAGTTCACCTGGAGAAAATGGCAGCTTTGGAAGGTGGACTCTATGGCATTATACCCCTT
Organism: Euleptes europaea; assembly: GCF_029931775.1. Taxonomy (NCBI): domain Eukaryota; kingdom Metazoa; phylum Chordata; class Lepidosauria; order Squamata; family Sphaerodactylidae; genus Euleptes; species Euleptes europaea. The sequence continues at coordinate 54,496,602 of NC_079326.1, forward strand.
TGAAGCCCCTCTCTTGCTCAAACCCCGCCCTCCTTAGGCTCCACTCCCAAACTCTCCAGGTATATCCCAACCCAGAGCTCGCAACCCAACAAGATCTCAAGCACACCTTCTATATTACATTCAAGGAGCCACCTTACTACCATTTAATTGACAGCCAATATGGTGTCAAAATATGCTTTATGTACATGCATATTCCATTTGGCAGAGCACTGCATAATTCAACATACAGTCCGCATTACTGTTTATCACTGGCATCCTAAGGACCACAGGTGTCTTCCCCAGGTGCCCAGAGCCCTTTCTAGTCTCCGCACCTTCCTTCAGAGCGCTATGCTCACCAAACAGCTGCTCCGCTCCCACAAGGTCAGGAGATTAGCTGGTGTTGGAATGGGAAATTGGCAGCAGCATCGTATGTGTGTACAAGCTCTTCACATGGGCTGACAGCGGGCCATAAATGAGCATAATATCACTGAAGTATGACCAGAAAGGTCCCACTGAAATAGAAGGAGGAGGAGGAGGAGGAGAAGAAGAAGAAGAAGAAGAGTTGGTTTTTATATGCCCATTTTCTCTACCCTTTTTAAGGAGAATCAAACCAGCTTACAATCACCTTCCCTTCCTCTCCCCACAACAGGCACCTTGTGAGGTAGATGGGGCTGAGAGAGTTCGGAGAGAACTGTGAGTAGCCCAAGGTCACCCAGTTGGCTTCATATGTAGGAGTGGGGAATCAAACCCGGTTCTCCAGATTAGAGTCCACCGCTCTTAACCACCACACCATGCTGGCTCTCTATCACAGAAGCTAAGCAGGGTTGACCCTGGCAAGAATTTGGATGGGAGACCTCCAAGGAATACCAAGGATGTGATGCAGAGGCAGGCAATGGCAAACCACCTCTGAACATCTATTGCCTTGAAAACCCCAGCAGGGCTTGCCATATGTCAGATGGGACATGACAGCAAAAGTGGGAGGGGGCAACTAAATTTATCCAGATTAAGGAAAGAAGAAAATTGGGCTGGAGGATGTCTTGACAACTGAGACATGTTCACACATATGGGACCGCCTGACATCTCCACCGCTCTTAACCACTACACCACGCTGGCTCTGTTACTGAAAATAACTTTTAGTTATTCACAGACATGTAAGCATGAATGGAATGGAAAGACAACCAACAGACTAATATTTTGTTGTAATTTCACACAAATAAAATGATAAGTTGAAATCCAGAATACAACAAATAGAACTTTGATATACAAAAAAAAGGAACAATATTTTAACAGAAATTATAGTGGTTATTTAACAGTAGCTGTATTTTCAATCGACTTTCACATTTGAATATAATGTTCCGTCGCAGGAAATAGGTAGATTTCTAAACTTTGTTTTTGATTTAAAATTACTGATTATGCAGAGCAAAATATACAGTAATGTGTGAAAAAAATCAAAGTTTATTACATACTTATAAAATAAAGGTAATAAAATATTTTTTTGCAATATTTGAACTCTAAAGAAAAATACAGTGAATGAAAATATTAGGGTTTGTGCTATTACAGTATATTGACCAGTTATTAATTTATGGAAAATTTGTAGTGCAGAAACAAAATACTGGCAGAGGTGTACTTTTCTGCAATGGAACCTGTATTCTCATAGCATAGTCACAGTAAATACAAAAAAAAAAATGCTTATTTACAATATAATATTGTATATATATATTACACAAACAATGTATTGGCATTTTACCATTCTCGTATTTATGATTTTTTTTATTCCCATTGGCTTTTCATAGTGCAAACTGTAATGTTGCAAGCATAGACTGTTAGAATTAACCCATAATGAGCTGTTTTTTGCCTTCTCTGTAACTTCGTAATGGGGACGTCTATTCGACTAAAAAAAAAAAAAACCCATTAAAGGCTCCATTCCATGTGAATAAGTGGTGAAATTGTTCTCGAGAAGACTGGGATTCATGGTTGTGCCACACGCTCGCGTGTTTCACCTTACAGCCTGCATTTCTGCAGCAGTATCAGATTTTGTGACGGTGTCGTGACTTTTCTGTTATGCACCTTCGCGGCAAATCTTGGGATCGGACTGTAAGTGGTGGTGTACTGTGATAGCACCATTGGCAGTAAGTAATGAATGCACTAATTATAAAAGGAATGGAAATAATAGGCATACAATGTACCTGTGCGGATTTGTGGATTTGTCAACGTTTTGTGGAATTTCATCTTATCAGTTTTTAATCATCTAAACTCAGTTCAAGTGTCTGAGGATAATGTGGCGGCACCTGATACGTTACCAATATATCCTCTAACGCAAATACAACAGTAAACTAAACCTGTTTAGACTACATTTTATCGCTTGCTCCTTTTCATTCTCTGGAATACACGGAGTTGCTTTTCTCTATTTCTATCTGTTGAAACTGTGTATGACTACGTGGTTGCATAAAATGAAAACATAATCCCTTTCCAGAATAAGAAATTCATTGTGAAATCCTGTGCGATTGATTGTAGCTTATCTTTTTCACTGGCTGAAACCAGCTCTCACGTACACAAATGTCTTGCAGTTCACATACTGTAGCTTGTCTTGGAGGAAATTTTCTAATAGCCTTTTGTATAGCCTGTTAGAGGTAGGCCTAGAGTACAAAATTCACAGTCTCAAATAAAAATTGCTGAAGGGTAATTTTGGTAGATTCCACATTTTATGAAGCAGCAAGCCTATTGAAGATCTCATGAGCACCCGCAACGGTCTACTACCATGGCTGGTATCTTTCCGTATATGATCTGTTCTTTTCCATTGAAGTAAAGCATATTAATGGGGGACATCTTAGTCGGTGTGCAGCAAGGTCCGGCCGAGCCTCTCGGATTCGCTTGGTGGACCAGGTGGGTGTGTGGATATTTCTGCAAAAATACGAATTCGCATTCCCCGGAGCAGTAGTTCGCCTTGTATCTTTTAGGAGCAATGATCCAATCCCATCCGAAAGCTTCGAAATCCACAGTCAGGGGGTAGCGGCAACATCGCGATTCTGTCGAGTGCTCGTCACAGTCGAGGCCGAAATCTCTACGAGTTCTTTTCGGCGTGTCTGTAATCCTGACCTCTAGAAATGGATTCTATGAATAAAAGGGGGAAAGGAACAGCATGTATGAAGGTAGACCCAGTCGGCATCTGACACACCTTACATATATTTTCTGAACACATTGATCAACATTTTGAGGGCTATCATCATGATGTACTAAAGTTGCCAACTCTGTTTTGGGAAATTCCTGGAGATTTTGGGGGTGGAGGCTGGGAAGAGACCTCAGCGGCATATAATGTAGGGTTGCCAATTCCTACTTGGGAAATACCTGAAGATTTGTGGGTGGAACCTGGGGAGGGCATGGTTTGGAGAGGGGAGGGACCTCAGCAGGGTATAGTGCCATACAGTCCACCCTCCAAAGCAGCCGTTTTCTTATGGGGAAGAGATCTCTGTTGTCTGGAGATCAGCTGAATCCCAGGAGATCTTTGGCTCCACTGGGAGGTTGGCAACCCTAATATAATGCCGTAGAGTCCACCTTCCAAAGTAGCCATTTTCACCCAGGGGAACAGATCTCTGTTGTCTGGAGAGCAACTGTAATCCAAGGAGATCTTCAACCCCCATCTGGAGGCTGGCAACCCTAATATAATGCCATAGAGTCCTCTTTCCAAAGTAGCCATTTTCTCCAGGGGAACTGATTTCTGTCATCTGGAGACCAGTTGTCATTCCAAGAGATCTCCAGAACCTACCTGAAGGTTGTCAACCCTATGATGAACCCCCATAATATTGGATTGGAATTTAGTATTCTGCTTATTTAAGTGCAGCCATTCATCTGATGGAGGAAACTTTTCCTGTGGTTCCTCGAACTTGAAGAAGGCCCTGAACTTAGCTGAGTGTAAGTTTCAACCCAGTGTGTTAAAATTTGACTCTAGTAAAACCTTTAAAGTAAATCTGTGTAAGTAATTCTGAACCTTTAAACGGTAGTTATTAAATATCCTATTATTTTGGAAAGAACAGCAGCTACCTCCGTGTACTTCGCGTTTGGTGCTTCTTGAACACCCACCCTTCCCTAGGGTTACCAACCTTCAGGTGGTGGCTGGAGAACTCCTGCTATTACAAATGAATTCCAGGCGAAAGAAATCAGTTCCCCTGAAGAAAATGGTTGCTTTGGCAATTGGACTCTATGGCATTGAAGTCCCCCCTCTCCAAACCACGCTCTCCTCATGCTCTGCCCCCAAAATCTTCAGGTATTTCCCAACCTGGAGCTGGCAACCCTACCCTTCCCCCAGCCATGTGACAACCACTCTTAAAAGTGAGGGGGTATAATGCCATAGAGTCCACCTTCCAAAGTGGCCATTTTCTTCAGGTGAACTGATCTCTGTCGCCTGGAGATCGGTTGTAATAGTGGGACATCTCCAGCCACCCCCTGGAGGTTGGTAACCCTATTGGTACAGAAGGGAACAAGATAACAAAATAGCACAATTCAAAGAAATACACGAAATGGCAAATTGGGGTTTAAAGATCCACATTCCTGTTTGTTTTGAGTATTCAGTCATTTTTCTACATGCGAAGTGTCTCGCTTGAGTTTGTGTGCTTTGAGAAGGAGCCAATCAGCTGAACACCTGGAGAAAGTGACGGCTTTGGAATGTGGATTCTGTGGCATTGTACCCCGTTGAAGTCCCTCCCCTCTCCAAACCCCGCCCTCCTTAGGCTCCACCCCCAATATCTCCCAGTATTTCCCAACCCGGAGCTGGCAACCCTAGTTGAAACTCTGAGCCAAAAAGAATGGTGGTTTGTGAGGGGGAGGGCATACTTTAATTACTAAATATACAAATAAACTTTGTTCAGTAGAGTGGTAGGATAAGTGTAAGATCCACCCTATTAAGGTTATTGATGGCCTTTTATGCATGGCTGTTTCCCCCCCCGTCACCCCTCCAACTCCTTCAGGTCTTTGTTTTGATTATGCATGCCATTTCTGACTGTCAGAGTTCACCTCACTTTCCCCCTGCATTTCCCTGTGTTTTGCCCGCGTTTTCAACTTCAAGATAAATAGGGTTGCCAGGTCCCTCTTTGCCACCGGCGGGAGGTTTTTGGGGCAGAGCCTGAGGAGGGCAGGTCCCTTTTCCAGTGCTCAATTAGGGTTGCCAGGTCCTTCTTTGCCACTGGTGGGAGGTTTTTGGGGCGGAGCCTGAGGAGGGCAGGGTTTGGGGAGGGCAGGGACTTCAATGCCATAGAGTCCAATGGCCAAAGCAGCCATTTCCTCCAGGTGATCTGATCTCTATCAGCTGGAGATCAGTTGTAATAGCAGGAGATCTCCAGCTAGTGCCTGGAGGCTGGCAACCCTAGAGATAAAACAGGTCCCTCAAAATGCAGGCCAAAAGACTACAATTAAATATTACTGCAACCTTAGAAAAATCCTTGTTTTATCCATGTGAAAAACATCCTTTTCCAGCGCTCAATAGACAGAAAAGTTCTTGTAGATTGTCCCGTACAACTTACCAAGCCCTCTTCCCCTGGTCCTGGATAAGTTACTGCCAGATCTCGCCCTTTTTCATCCAACGCTTTGATTTCAATGCCCAAGTTGGATTCAGGTTGTTTGAGCCAGTTCTGCAACACACTCTTCACATCGATACTCTGCCAAATGCCGGTGCCCGGGTTCATATCAAGTTTTAAAGATCGAATTGCAGTAGAGGTTGTCCCGTCTTTCATCGGTCGGATGAGCCTCAGGATCTGCACAAATACCGTCGTCGGCCTCTGGACTTGTCTTAAGTATATCCATAACTGGGCCTTCACTACTTTGTTATACTGTATTTTAGAGCTAAATTTAAAAAAGCAACACCTGGGTTTTCCTTCCACTGGCATAGGAAAGTCAGCTACAAATGAATGGAAAGAAGACATTACTCAGTGGCAAACACTAAGAGACACTTCAAAATAAAGCATGAAGAAGAAGGGTTGGTTTTTATATGCTGACTTTCTCTACCACTTAAGGAAGAATCCAACTGGCTTACAATCACCTTCCCTTTTCCTTCCGCCACAACAGACACCCTGTGAGGTAGGTGGGGCCAAGAGAGCTCGAAGAGAGCCGTGACTAGCCCAAGGTCACCTAGCTGGCTTCATGTGGAGGAGTGGGGAGACCAACCTGGTTCACCAGATTAGAGTCTGCCGGTTATGTGGAGAGTTGGGGAATCAAACCCGGTTCTCCAGATCAGAGTCCACTGCTCTTAACTGCTACACCACGCTGGCTCTCACCGTGAACGACATTTTTGAAACATCTTCACAGGCCATTTTATCAGCAAACCACAGTCCCCATAACACCTTTATGAGGACCAGCTACAGTGACACAAAACAGCATTTGTCCATTTGATCAGCAACATTATTGGCAATGAAGGCATTCTTCCTGATCTAATTGGACCATCCATAATGTATGTCCACATTTCAAAGGCCTTTCTGTTATATTCGTAACTCCACGTCACCTGTTAAAGGAAAAGGCAGTCCGCTGTGCAAGCACCGGGTCATTCCTGACCCATGGGGTGACGTCACATCCCGATGTTTACTAGGCAGACTTTGTTTATGGGGTGGTTTGCCAGTGCCTTCCCCAGTCATCTTCCCTTTACCCCCAGCAAGCTGGGTCCTCCTTTTACCGACCTCGGAAGGATGGAAGGCTGAGTCAACCTTGAGCCGGCTGCCTGAAACCGACTTCCGTCGGGATCGAACTCAGGTCGTGAGCAGAGCTTGGACTGCAGTGCTGCAGCTTACCACTCTGCGCCACGGGGCTCTTCGTGTCACGTGTTACCCCCTTTTAATTAGGGTTGCCAGGTTCCCCTTGGCCACTGGCAGGAGGTGGGGGGGTAGGGTTGCGAGCTACAGGTTGGGGAACTCCCAGAAATCCAGGGGTGAAGTCAGGGGAAGACAGGGAGCTCAGTGGGGTACAACGTCATGGAGTCCACCCTCCCAAGCATCCATTCTCTCCAGGGGAACTGATCTCTGGAGTCTGGAAATCAATTGTAATTCCAGGGGATCTCCAGGTTCCACCTGGAGGCTGGCATCCCTACTTTTAATCCATAAGCAACCTGTCTTTAATCATAACTATACTCCCCCCCCCACTCCCTGGCTCTTGATATGTGACTCTATATGACCAGTCTAATTTGTGCGTACCAGGCATGTAGACGCTTGCTGCATAAGAGGGAGGAAAACGCACATCCAGTAATTAGGAACAAGCAGAAATCCGTGGATTGTCCCAAAGGCATCAATCTGCACCCAGTCTTCTCATCTTGGCACTGATTAATGCATGCAGGACCATGTTTGGGGCCTGCAGGTCTGGAATTAGTAGGGTTGCCAAGTTCCTCTTTGCCACTGGTGGGAGATTTTTGGGGCAGAGCCTGAGGAGGGTGGGGTTTGGGGAGGGGAGGGACTTCAATGCCATAGAGTCCAATTGCCAAAGCTGTCATTTTCTCCAGGGGAACTGATCTCTGTTGCCTGGAGATCAGTTGTACTCATGAACACATGAAGCTGCCTTATACTGAATCAGACCCTTGGCCCATCAAAGTCAGGAATGTCTACTCAGACCAGCAGCAGCTCTCCAGGGTCTCAGGTTGAGGTCTTTCACATCACCTACTTGCCTGGTCCCTTTAACTGGAGGTTCCGGGGATTGAACCTGGGACCTTCTGCATGCCAAGCAGATGCTCTACCACTGAGCCACAGCCCCTCCCTTTGTGATAGCGGGAGATCAGCAGCCACCACCTGGAGGTTGGCAATAGGGTTGCTAAGTCCCTCTTCGCCACCAGCAGAAGGTTTTTGGGGCGAAACCTTTCTCCGGGCGAATTGATCTCTATCGGCTGGAGATCAGTTGTAATAGCAGGAGCTCTCCAGCTACTACCTGGAGATTGGCAACCCTAGTTGGCAACCCTACTGTACAAGAGATGTGGCCATATGCATTAATGAAATGCAACAGTGCCATCCAAAACCTTACTGTTTAAAAAATGGAAACCATAAACAAAAGGGATCGACAAGAACAAACGGGAAAATAGGAGAAGGTGGAATACAAGACAGATTTTTTTAAAATTTAAAATATATATATATATTTTAAAAACTTGCTTTAAAGTCTTAGGGCATTTTAGACTGCAGCACTCAAAAGACCAACATATCTGTTGATATCCTCAGGAATCTAACGGGATCACTCCGGTAATCTGAGAACTGCAGTGGAAGTGAAAAGTGTTGATGACTGAAGCGCTATGTTTCCCCCCCCCCCTGTATTTCAGTGTTTTAATTAACTTTTTCATGAGTGTAGCTTATAGTATCCGAACTATTATATTGGTTTCTGCTGTAAAGCACACAATGAAATTAAGGGGGTAAAATATCTGGACCATCAGTAAGGAGAAAGTTGCAGAAGAATACACTCTGGGAATCTTGGGGGTTTTGAATAGCTGACCAGCTGTACAAGTCAGTATGTGAAATATATTCTTCCCTAGTCAGAAATCCTCTGGGAAACCAGGCACTCCAGACAATGTACTCAACATGAAAACAACGGTGACTTCTAACATCTTTCCACTAGCACCAAACTCCTAAAATTGCTTTATAAAACCACCATGAATGCTGGTCAAATGACTGTAAATAAACTGAACACCACGAACGCCAATCCTCAATTTATGTTTTGTGATTCAAACTAACAGATAATTGGAAGTGAGCCTATTGTAAGAACAGAAACCCACAGTGTAAGTCTCTTGAAGACTTAAATGGGAGGGGGGTAACCCTGCTTTAGATGGCGTTGCAAATTGCTTTCCTTGCTTTCCAGGTAATAAATGTTTTGTCGATAGTGACATACTAATAAGAACAATGTTGTTGTTTTAACAACTGTAATACTTCTGGTTTGTTTGTTTTTTAATTTGGCAAAAAAAACGAATCAGTGGGTTATAGATCAAATCAAGCCTGAACTGACCCTAGAAGCTAAAATGACTAAACTGAGGCTGTCGTATTTTGGTCACATTATGAGAAGACAAGAGTCACTGGAAAAGAAGGTCATGCTAGGAAAAGTTGAGGGCAGCAGGAAAAGAGGAAGACCCAACAAGAGATGGGTTGACTCTATAAAGGAAGCCACGGCCCTCAATTTGCAAGACCTGAGCAAGGCTGTCAAAGATAGGACATTTTGGAGGACTTTGATTCATAGGGTCTCCATGAGTCGGAGGCGACTGGACGGCACTTAACACACAGACACACACACAACATACATTACAAGACACTTCATAGCATTACTGTTACAATACTGTCTACTGTTACAATACTGTCTAAACACAGTTACATTCTTCTAAGTCCATTGAAATCAATTGATTTATAAGGACATAACTCTATTTAGGATTGCATAGGAGCACAAATCTTTTAAAGCGGCAACACAATTTCCTAGACGTTTTTACTTTAAAAACATACTGTTGATGAAGAGTAAAATAAAGGAGAAGAAAAAGAGATCCCAGAGTATTTATTTGTTCTGTACGCGGTATGTAATTTCCCCCACCCCCCCGAAGCGATGGTTTTTAGAATATAAACTGTCATTATTCTTTCCTTTAAAACTCCTTATAATGAAACTTTAAAGATATCCATGTCATGGAATCTAAATAGCACTAGTCAGTCTTACGTGTATGAATGTGTATTTATTATTAGGTAAAAGAGCAGAGAGCATTACACCGAATTAAGTCTGAGTATTGTATATCCCTGCTGCTAATAAGAAATCTGAGTCACGTGTGCACAAATTTCCCTTTTACGTTATTTCATCACTGCCTTAAGTGTTATTCCAAAAGCAGCTGCCATCGCCAAATACTTCAGCTAATGAAGAACATAAGATACTATAATATAAGCTGTGTAAAAGACACTTGATAGGAGCTATAGCAGATGCTGACCAGCGAGAAGATAACCAAGAATCTGCTCATTCAGTAGATACCTTCATTCCTTCTTAACGCAGCTAATAGAGTCGGTAGAGTTACGCACATTATAACGCAGGGAATATTTCATTGTTGGCATTGACTAAGTAATTGGCAGGATGGTTTTATAAAGTGTTCATTTAAAAGAGACAGGTTGCATTCGTTATTTAGGAGATCGGGAGAAAGCCCGTGTATATTACCGGGGAGCCAAATCAGGGCCCAAGAATCATAAACCTTTTTGCATCCCTGCAAAAACACTCATGGTGTTCAGCGCTCAGAAGGGTGCGAAACTATCGGCTGCTGCCGCCTTCCTTGGCAACGCAACAAGTTCCCGGTTTTGCCATTCTGTGGTGACAGGGAACCACCACGGCGCAGTGTGGCAAAATAGGAAGCGTCAGCCCAGATAAACTTCGGAAGAGGTGTCAAAGGGCAGCGCTTCTCTAGCCGCACATGACATGCATGCTTGAATGTGCATTTCACCCATGCACCCATGTATCCAAATGCGCCGTGCAATCAGGCACAACCAAAGCTGGAGAAGATCTTCAGTTTGAGAGTAGTGGAGGTGTGCTTAACCCTCAGTGCTGTTACCACATAACATAGCCCATTGCTTATGTGGCTTCATGCTGTTTCCATGTTTACTATAGGTTCCCTAGTTGGCTGGGACAACATAGTAAAGGTGGAAGCAGAATCTTTAAAAATGATACCAGCAGATTTGGGGAAAATGTCTGAAAAGCAAAGCAAACAATTATGAGGAAGTGGAAGGCAGTGCATATAAGTATGTGGATATATATATAGAGAGAGATAGAGATATGTACAGGTATATATACCCACAGAAGAGTGAGGGTGGTGTGTTTATGTTAATGGGATTATATTGCCAGTTAAGTAGGGGTTTTGCTCTTTGAGTTTTTAAAAAAGTTTTCAGCTGCCCCTGATGTTCTGAGAAAGTTTGCTAATATAAACTGGCAACTAAGCAATGTCTTTTCTGCTGATTTGCCAGTCTACACATGCTATAAGAAATAACGGGAATGCCGAGATTAATTCGTTTTGTAACTTGTGAACGCATCTTCAGCAATCAACGAGATAAGCCAACGGGGTGTGCTTTTCGCCGATGACTTTGTACATAAAGGAAAAGCATACTACCGGGAGGGAAAGAAAGTTGATGTGTCACAAATCAAACTCTTGGGTGCGGGGGTGGGAAATGCTTTTCTCCCGTCCTGTTGCCTGCATTAACCAGCAGTCCGTCGCAAGAGAATTGAACACAGAGTCAGCCAAGAAGTACGCGAGAAACCGATTAAAAAGTACTTACATTCCGTGGGCATTGTAATAATCGTTTCAGTTGTAGCGTGATAGTCGTCGTCTTCCAATGATCCGTCACTGCTGTCGTCTCGCTGGACGTCGTATTGATCTATCAGCTCTTGGAGCGGAGGGGCTTTGGGGAGAAGTTGCCTTATAGCATCCCGGCTGATGTTGGGCGCTTGCTCCAGGCGCAGTTTGCTGAGGATCTGGATCTTTATCGCTTCTATTCTGGACGATTTCGTACTTTGCCTCCAGGTGCACGCGTTGCACAGTCCCTCTTTCTCCATGTCCTCGTTGGCCTGGTTGCTTTCGTTAAGGTCCGCTGGGCCAGGTATGATCAACGCGAAGAGGTAAATATAAAGATACATTTTGAGCTTCAACATGGCCTTACATTCGGAGCCGTTCTTTTCCTTCCCGTCTCTTTTGACTTTCTACGGTTGTTTAGTTCTTTCTTTCTTTTTGGTAACCTTTCAGTGCACGGCGAATCTCGGGAGGCCAAATGCAATCTGAGACAACTCACCACTCGGGGTTGAATCTTGTATATTCCAAGGGGGCTTTTTATATTCCAACCTACATTAGATGGGTGTCGTCAAAACCAACGATTGGCTGTTAAACCAAAAATGAATCTAGCTGTCAGATGTTAAAGCCATGCCTGTCATAAGTTGCTGGACCGCATTTTGTTGCTGCCAAGGGTGAGTTGATTTTCTGCCTGTTCCACAGAGGATATCTACTCACATGCTGAAAGGATATTTCCAAGAAGTACAGCCAGCAGTATCGAAAGATAGTGTTACCATTCTTAAATGTGAATCAGCTGTTTCTTTTATTATGAATCAATCCATGTGTCCCTCCTGTATTTAAAAGGCCACTCGATACGATTCCGTTTCAAAAACAAGCAGACTTTTAAAAGACTGCCTCCGTCATAAATACAAATTCTTCCAGAAAGACAGAATATCTAAGGTATCACCTTTATAGAAATATTTAAAAACATGTAGAGAGTGGTGTTAAGTTATGCAAAGGTAGAGTATATGAATGTATGAAAATAATTCTGACATGTGAGGTTAAAAGCTTATATGGCAGCAAACTCAGATTATTATTCAATATTTTAATGCTATTATTTTGTATTGCTCTGTTCGCATTCTGTATTTTCTATATCATCTGTTTTCCGCAGGGCCTGTAAGACAGAGCTATTCCACCAGGCCTATAACTGAGGACAGCCCACAGGTGAGATCAATCCTGGCCTTCCACCACCTCACCCCACCCTTTTATTGTACAATCGATTTGCTGGGGGTGGATAGCCGAACAGGTTTCAAGCAGAGAGCCAGTGTGGTGCAGTGGTTAAGAGTGGTGGTTTGGAGCGGCGGACTCGGATCTAGAGAACCAGGTTCGATTCCCCACTCCTCCATATGAGCGGCGGAGGCTAATCTGGTGAACTGGATTTGTTTCCCCACTCCTACACATGAAGCCAGCTGGGTGACCTTGGGCCAGTCACAGTTCTCTCTGAACTCTCTCAGCCCCACCTACCTCACAGGGTGTCTGTTGTGGGGAGGGGAAGGCGCTTGTAAGCCAGTTTGATTCTCCCTTAAGTGGTGGAGAAAGTCGGCAAATAGAAACCAACTCTTCTTTTTCTGAAGGAGGGCTGTGGCTCAGTGGTAGAGCCCCTGCTTGGCATGCAGAAGCTCCCAGGTTCAATCCCCAGCATCTCTAGTTAAAGGGACTAGGAGAGTAGGTGATGGAAAAGACCCCTGCCTGAGACCCTGGAGAGCCATGGAGATGGGCGGTGGCTCAGTGGTAGAGCATCTGCTGGGCATGTAGTCACACTCTTTCAGCCCCACCTACCTCACAGGGTGTCTGTTGTGGGGAGGGGAAGGGAAGGCGCTTGTAAGCCGGTTTGATTCTCCCTTAAGTGGTAGAGAAAGTTGGCATATAAAAACCAACTCTTCTTCTTCTGATCTATCTTGGGTCTGGCATCTTTTGCTGCCATAGACCCTCTATACATATGGCGCTTATATTTTTTAATAATTGAGGATTGGTTTTATGGTTTTATACATTTTATTGTTATCTTTGCAAATTTTTAATTTTACCCGCCCTGAGCCTGGCCTGGTTGGGGGAGGGCAGATGAGAAGTATGAACAACAAACAAACAAACAAAATACATTTTAAAAAACAAATAAATGCAAATTATTCCTATTTGTTATAGTTCATAGCATTGATTTAAAAAATGAATAGCATGGAGATATGCTTTGATGAAAAGGACTATCGTGCAGAAACTAAAACACTGCCGCCGCCAAACTACATGGGCATATATCTGTGGTTCACCTCCATTATCTTCTGTTCCCGTCGCATTCCTCTTCTTCTGACAGGAAGGATCGAAGAGAACACCACCTGGACCCCCATTCCCTCCCTCCAGCTTCCTCCCGAGAGCTTCATGTGTGCGTGTGTAAAGTGCCGTCAAGTCGCACCGACGTATGGCGACCCCTTGTGGGGTTTTCATGGCAAGTGACTAACAGAGGTGGTTTGCCATTCCCTATCTCAGCACAGCTGCCCTGGACTTCCTTGGTGGTCTCCCATCCAAATACTAACCAGGGCTGACCTTGCTTAGCCTCCAAGATCTGACGAGATCAGGCTGTACCATGCTGCCTTCCCTCCTTGAGAGCTTCATATGTGTGTGTGTGTGTTCAGTGCAGTCAAGTCGCCTCCGACTCATGGCAACCCTATGAATGAAAGTCCTCCAAAATGCCCTGTCTTTGACAGCCTTGCTCAGATCTTGCAAATTGAGGGCTGCGGCTTCCTTTATTGAGTCAGTCCATCTCTTGTTGGGTCTTCCTCTTTTCCTGCTGCCCTCAACTTTTCCTAGCATGACTGTCTTTTCCAGTGACTCTTGTTGTCTCATGATGTGACCAAAATACGACAGCCTCAGTTGAGTCATTTTAGCTTCTAGGGTCAGTTCAGGCTTGATTTGATCTATAACCCACTGATTTGTTTTTCTGGCAGTCCACGGAATCCAAGAGCTTCATAGTCAGCCTTAATGCTTTCAATGATGTTCACAGCCGTGTTGTTCGTTCCCACATGGACCATCACAGATGGGTAATGCTCTGTAGGTTTGATCAGTTTTGGGATCCAGTCTGTAATATCTTTAGTCTTTGCCCTTGGCAAGCAACACACCTCTGAGACCAGGGGGTCAGGCCTAGACACATGACGCTCCATACCCCTCAGCAGAAAGTCACTGATGACTTTCCTTTTCCTTCCAGTGCCATTTCTTCGTACCTCCCCCCTGCTCTCCTCTCTCTCTGTCTTTCTTGTCTTTGTGGTTCTTAAGAAAAGCCATGCTGGATCAGACCGATGCCCATCAAGTCCAGCAGTCTGTTCACACAGTGGCCAACCAGGTGCTTCTAGGAAGCCCACAAACAAGGCAACTGCAGCAGCATCCTGCCTGTGTTCCACAGCACCTCATATAATAGGCATGCTCCTCGGATACTGGAGATAGGTATGCATCATGACTAGCATCCATTTTGACTACTAGCCATGTATAGCCCTCTCCTCCATGAACATGTCCACTCCCCTCTTCAAGCCTTCCAAGTTGGCAGCCATCACCACATCCAGGGGCAGGGAGTTCCACAACTTAACTATTCTTCCACTGGCAGTGTTTCCATCTCTGTTGCCTCAGCAAGGGCTTGGAATCGATTCCTGAGTTCTAGTGGCACCGAGGGCCGTCTCACTCGTTGCCTTCAGATTCGTGCTATAGCACTCAGAGGAGTCTCATTAGGGCAGCTGGCCACTCTGTTGTCCCTTTGACGGGTCTCCCCATCCTTATGCAGGGCATCATGGAATCGTGTTAATGAAACCCTCCCCTTCCTTGATTTCATGGAGAGTAGTAATTCTTTCCTCCAGGCTCCGAAACTAAGAGCGCTATCAACGTACACTTTTGACAAGTGAAACCCATCTTGTCCTCAGAGAGGATCCTGCATTGAGCAGGGGGTTGGACTAGATGGCCTGTATGGCCCCTTCCATGATTCTACGACCAAATTGACAGGTTATGATGATGGGTTTTTGCCATTTTCTGAGCTGAGGATGTGGACAGAATGGGTACAGAGGAGAGTGACGAAGATGATCGGGGCCTGGAGACCAAGCCCTATGAGGAAAGGCTGAGGGAGTTGGGAATGTTTAGTCTGGAGAAGAGGAGTTTGAGGGGGAACATGATTGCTCTCTTGAAGTATTTGAAGGGCTATCACTTAGAGGAGGGCAGGGAGCTGTTCCTGTTGACAGCAGAGGATAGGACTTGCAATACTGGATTTAAATTGAGGGCGGAAAGGTACCAGCTGGATATTAGGAAAAAGTTGTTTACAGTAAGAGTTGTTCAACAGTGGACTCAGCTCCCTAGGGAGGTGGTGAGCTCCCCCTCACTGGCAGTCTTTAAGCAGAGGCTGGACAAGCACTTGTCAGGGATGCTCTAGGCTGATCCTGCATTAAGCAGGGGGTTGGGCTAGATGGCCTCTATGGCACCTTCCATGATTCTATGACCAAATTGACAGGTTATGATGATATGTTTTTGCCATTTTTGGAGCTGAGGTCTAGATATCACTTGCCACCTCAAGTAGAATGGCCATACTTACAGTAGCAACTAGGGTTGTGCAAAAAAAATGGGGGGGGGGGGTAAATTTCGGGTTCAGGTTTATTAGGCTTGGGTTTTTTTCCAGTAAATCCGAAATATGGCAAATACCCATACCGGTAAAGGGGTATTCGGATTTATTGCCAGGTTTACCGAAAAAATTCGGGCCCATTTTAGTCTATGGGGATTTTGTTTGAAGCTCCTGTGGGGACATTTGGGGAGGTAAAGTTCCCAAATTTTCAGGGTAGCTTCAAGAGACTCTCCTTGCATGAACCCCAAGGTTTGGTGAAGTTTGGGTCAGGGGGTCCAATTTTATGGGGTCCTGAAGGGGTTGCCCCCCTCCACAGAGAAGCATTGCTTTGCACAGGCCCATTGCAAGCATTCATGGGAAACTGAGTTTTCCCATGACTCTTGGGTAGGGATGCGGCCATTAAAGACTAAAAAATAAGTACTTTTAAAATTATTCCGTGGGGGCATTTTTTGAGGTAGAGTCACCAAATTCGCAGAGTATCTGCAAGGGACTCTCCTTGCATGAGCCCTCTAGTTTGGCAAAGTTTGGGACAGGGAGTCCAATTTTATGGGGTCCTGAAATTGGGAGTCCAATTTTATGGGCCCCTCCTCCATAGAGAAGCATTGTAAAGGAAAGGTAATTGTAAACAGGTTTGATTCTTCCTTACGTGGTAGAGAAAGTCGGCATATAAAAACCAGCTCTTCTTCTTCTTCCTCCTCCTCCTCCTCCTCCTCCTTAGACTCAGCCAGGATGCAAGAGAGATGCAATAACATTATTGCAGAAGAATGCAAATGCCTTTTTTGTCTGGATCAAGCAGCTTCCCTAGCTCATGTTATTTTAGCATGTTCACAAAATAATACTGCATGAAATAAATATATTACTCCCTGGATGAAACAGCTAATGGCACTTTCTGAGAAGCGGATACTTCATTCTCTGCTGCCAAGCAGATCAGTGAACTGTGTGAGAGATGTGGCAACTTTTCTCTCTATAGTGTCAAGGAATTTTTTTCCATCTCACCCCCCCTTTTTTAAAAGTGTTAAATGGTAGATGAAAAGCCAATGGCTGTTAAATCCAGGGAAAGGAAAGTACTATCTGTATATTATTGAATCCAACTTGATACTTTCCCCCACCAATCCTCCAGAAGCAACTGTTTCCATCCTATTCCTAGTGGTTAGAGTATCGGACTAGGATCTCGCTCTGGAACTTATGCATCTGGCAAAGAAATTCCCAGAAATCCACATCCTTTGATTTTTCTTATCTCCACTTACAGCATGTCCCTTCCATTCACATATAGTTCACAGACCACAGGTAGTAGCAACAGGGTTGCATCTAGGGTTGCCAATGTTCAGGTGGGTTTAACTTATACAAGCCTATTTTTGGCTTATTCAATTTGGCGTGCAAACTCAATTTAACAACACAAAAAAATATTATTTTGCAATTCATACATTGATGGTTGAAATCTCATTTTAGGGTCTCCCGTTAGTGCTTCACAAAGGTGACTATCGGGTTTCTTGAAGGATACCACATAGAAAGAAGGATCCTTACAAAATAGTGAAACCAACAGTGTAAGTTGCAAATGCAAGCGTCATAAAGAAATGCGGCTCTTAAATTATATCAAAATCTCCCTGTGACTTTGGACAGCTGAAGAAAAAAAAGTGAAACAAAGACATTCTTACCGGAACTTTGTTCTGCCTAATGGGAGACCCTCAAATGAGATTTCAACTATCAATGTATGAATTGCAAAATAATATATTTTTGTGTTGTTAAATTGAGTTTACACGCCAAATTGAATAAACCAAAAAATAGGCTTGTATAAGTTAAATTGAAGTGATTGTAAATAAATACATTATAAGATACAAGCCTTGCTCATGCAAAAGTTGTTTTATAGTCTATAAATTTATTGAATACCACTGTAGCAGTTGTATGTTATTTTTTTTCTTGAATGTTCAGGTGGAATTACAACTCATTTTACCCACCTCGGAAGGATGGAAGGCTGAGACAAACATACTCCTTGTAAATTGTGTGACAGATTTTAGATGGTCATGAAACCTTGAAAACTCATATGTACAAGGAAACAACAGTACAAATATTAAGCATTATTGGTAACCAAATGCTGGAGAAAATGTGTCAGTGTATATTCTTGGACGACCTTTGCCGTCACAGCATCTTTCGTTCCCCCTTTGTGGGGTACTGACAATTACATCCAGTGGTGGGGTACGGACAAAACCTCCCACTGGTGGCAAAGAGGGACCTGGCAACCCTACTCACCATCCTTGCCGTAGCAGGCAGCGGGGCTTAAAAGAGGCTGTGCCTTCTTCTCGCAAGCTGGTAAGATCCAACTTATTTAGGGTTGCTAGGTCCCTCTTCATCACCAGGTTTTTGGGGTGGAGCCTGAGGAGGGCGGGGTTTGGGGAAGGGAGGGACTTCAATGCCATAGAGTCCAACTGCCGAAGTGGCCATTTTCTCCAGGTGGACTGATCTCTATTGGATGGAGATCCGTTGTAATAGCAGGAGGAGGTTGGCATCCCTAAACTTATTCCATAAAGAATGCACGCTATGATCCAAAGAGCTACATCCGATTTGCCTAAGGTCCCCCGCCCCTGCGCAATAGAAGAGCCCCCACCCCTTTTGAAACACCCAGGAAATCTGCTGCTTGGGAAACAATAGTAGAAAAGGGCAAGAGTCCAGTGGCACCTTAAAGACTAACAAAAATATTTTCTGGCAGGGGATGAGCTTTCGTGAGCCACAGCTCACTTCTTCAGCTCACGAAAGCTCATACCGAACCAGAAAATATTTTTGTTAGTCTTTAAGGTGCTACTGGACTCTTGCCCTTTTCTACTACTGCAGACAGACTAACACGGCTGCCCACTGTGAATTAACTTCTTGGGAAACAATGTATAACTTTCTAAGTTTTAGCTGTTGGAAGTTTGCAGAGCAGTTTCATGGCCAGAAATGCAGATGTGCTATAGATACATTAGTATGCAGCATCACCAAAGTAGTACAGCCTCACCAAAGGGTTGTTTCCCATCTCTGTGCAAATAAATATTCTTGGTACTTAAGGTTTTGTGTAACAGGAATGATCTTTGTATCACAAAAACAAAATATTATTCAGTTGTAAAGTGCAGCGTTCGCATACTGACCTCTGCTGGATTGTTTGGGACTTGCATGCCTCAGTTAGGAAAATCAGGATCCCCTTCACCCCAGAATTGTGGTTGAAGACAAGTTAGTCACTATGGCCATTTATGCACGGCTGTTTCCTCGCGGTCACCTCACCGATGACTTTGGGGCTTTGCTTTGATTATGCATGCATTATCAAGTCAAGTTCATTAATCCGGTCGACTGACCGATCACGTGCCAACACATCAAAATTTCCAGACACAATAGTTTTGCACCGCAGAATCACAGACTGCCCGTACATGTAAAGGTTTAAGGTCAATAAAAGCAACCCCTGGTTAAAATTATCACATTAAAATTGATAAAATTGTAAAATATTCTAACAATCATTCTAATAAAGTTATATTTGCATATTTTAATAGCAACAGCGCAGAAATTGGCAGTTTGGAGCATAAGCTGCATAAGCTATTCTCCTAATAGGAGCTGCATGCATTATCTGACCGTCAGAGGTCTCTCTCCCCGCATGTTTCTGTGTGTTTCCCCCACGTATTCTGGATGCTGGCTAAACATGAATCCAGAAAACATGGACAAAACGTGCAGGGAGAGTGAGGCGGCCTCTGATGGTCAGAAAATGCCGGCATAATTCAAGCAAAGCCTCGAAGTAGTCGGCGAGGTGACCACGAGGAAACAGCCACGCATAAATGGCCAAAGTGTACTAAAAAGACATCTGGAATCAAGGTTCAGTGTGAAGAACTCGAAAAAATATGTGGGCACGTCAGCCGGGAACGCGGTGCTAATTACCAAGCATAAACGGCCATGGTTTTAAAACGCTAAAACAGGAATAATTTCCAGTTCAACAAATTACATACTCGGGATGCCAACCTCCAGGTGGGACCTGGGGATCCCCCCGGAATTACAGCCCATCTCCAGACTGCAGAGATCGGTTCCCCTGGAGAAAAGGGATGCTTTGGAGGGCGGACTCTGTGGTATTGTACCCCACTGAGGTCCCTCCCCTCCCCAGGCTCCATCCCCAAATCTCCAGGAGTTTTCCAACCTGGATCTGGCAACCGTGCCCCTCCCCATCCCCCTCCAGTGGTCAGAGACGACCTGGAAATCCTGGAGGGAGAAATCCAATGGATGACCAAAACTGGACAGATAATGAAAAAAGGAAAGGAAGGTGAGAATGAAAGGAAGAACTAAGGGAAGGTGTGCACATCTTTAATGCTCCCCTCGTCTTAATATGCGGAAAACATGTCATGTTTATACTTATGCTTTGCTTCTGTTTTCAGATTTCTGGTTGGTTCCAGATTTCTGCAATACAAATCCTATTGCACCTTTTATTGGACGTCCCATCCTATTGTTTGTATTGACTTACTCTGTGTGATCCACCTTGAGCCCCAGTGAAAAAGAGGGGACTATAAATAACAAGGAAGGAAGGAAGGAAGGAAGGAAGGAAGGAAGGAAGGAAGGAAGGAAGGAAGGAAGAGTTGGTTTTTATATGCTGACTTTCTTTACCACTTAAGGGAGAATCAAACCGGCTTACAATCACTTTCCCCTCCCCACAACAGACACTCTGTGAGGTAGGTGAGGCTGAGAGAGCTCGAAGAGAACTGTGACTAGCCCAAGGTCACCCAGCTGGCTTCACGTGCAAGCATGGGGAAACCAACCCAGTTCACCAGAGTCTGTCGCTCATGTGGAGGAGTGGGGAATCAAACCCCGTTCACCAGATTAGAGTCCACCACTCCAAACCACTGCTCTCAACCACTACACCACGCTGGTTCTCAAGGAAGGAAGGAAGGAAGGAAGGAAGGAAAGGAAGGAAGGAAGGAAGGAAGGAAGGAAGGAAGGAAGGAAGGAAGGAAGAGACATAGCTAACCCATTCCAAGAAAAACCATATCCACAAAGCGAACATTAAATCAAAATGATAATGTGAATTAACCGCCTACAAATGCATCCTTCATTCTCACCAGAGTAAAGTGAGTCTGACTCATTGCTTTAACTCTATCATTTCTTAGCCGACAGTTTGGCTTTGTTGCTGCTGACATTTACTTTTAAATGAACAGCCAGTTGCTGATGTAACTAATGCATTGTGATGTCACACTTGGCCAATCACACAGTCAATTTTTAGTCCATAATTCTAAAATTAGCTGTATTAGCTGCAGCAGAGCCCACGCTAGACCAGCCTTGTCAGATCTCGGAAACTAAGCAGGGCCGGCCCTAGTTAGTACTTTGATGAGAGACCACCAAGGACTACCAGGGTCACTACGCCGAGGCAGGCAATGGCAAACCAGCTCTGTTAGTCTCTTGCCTTGAAAACCCTACGAGGTTGCCATAAGTCGCCTGAGAATCGATGGCCAAAATAAAAGCTGTGTTAGTCTGTTGGATACACATCTGACATTAAAAATCCCAATATTCAGAAACATTTTAATCTTCCGGGACATACTGTCACTGATCGAAAAGTTACTTTGCTCCTATAAAAATACTTCAAAGGGAAAATCCAATGCAAGCGTGTGCCGAATTAGGATTCATCAAGACATCCATCAGGTTTGACTAAGGACTGGGATTTCTTCATTCACTCCAAGTTCTATCAGCATGCAGGCCTGCTAACAACCCCCCCCCCACGGGACAGGGGAGCCCCCACCCTGAGTTTCCATTGCCCCCCCAAGTAGCAGTGTGGGGGGAAATTACAAAAAAACGAACCAGCATGGTGAGCGTGATGACATCACTGACTTGTGTTTAAAATGAGTTCAAGCCCCCTTTCTGCCACATGGGTCAGATATATCCCCTCCACTTTCACCTCAGATGCCAATCCTTGCTGCGTGGCCGTCCGTGGAGCCCTGTTGCTCTAGTCGAGCCTACTGGCTTCACTTCCACAGGAAAAGCTCCTGTGGAACTAAGGCTGCCAGCCTCCAGGTCCTAGCTGGAGATCTCCCGCTATTACAACGGATTTCCAGCCAATAGAGATCAGTTCCCCTGGAGAAAATAGCTGCTTTGGCAATTGGACTCTATGGCATTGAAGTCCTTCCCCTCCACTCCCCAAACCCTGCCCTCCTCAGGCTCTGCCCCCAAAACCTCCAGTTATTTCCCAACCCAGAGCTGGCAACCCTACTGGGAACCATATACAACAACCCCGTGCATAATCACCCCATTCCAGAACTTTGAAATTATGGCTGGCAGAAACAGGTGAGAAATGATCCGGGGGTAGGTTGGCCAGCTCTGGGTTGGGAAATGCCTGGAGATTTTGGGGGTGGAGCCTGAGGAGGATGGGGTTTGTGGAGGGGAGGGACTTCAATGGGGTATAACGCCATAGAGTCCAATTGCCAAAGCGGCCATTTTCTCCAGGGGAACTGATCTCTGTCACCTGGAGATCAGTTGTCATAGCGGGAGATCTCCAGCCAACACCTGGAGGTTGGCAAGCCTAAGCTTGAGACCTACTAGGCTGAGGTAAACCAGTTCAGCTTAATGCACTTCCTAATTCAGGAGTTCCTCTCAAAGTTTCAAAAAGGTTTGTGCAGGCTCAAATACGGTTGGGGACCTCTGGACTAGAGAAGAAGAAGAAGAAGAAGAAGAAGAAGAAGAAGAAGAAGAAGAAGAAGAGGAGGAGGAGGAGGAGGAGGAGGAGGAGGAGGAGGAGGAGGAGGAGGAGGAGGAGGAGGAGGAGGAGGAGGAGGAGTTGGTTTTTATATGCCAACTTTCTCTACCACTTAAGGAAGACTCAAACCGGCTAACAGTCACCTTCCCTTTCCCTCCCCACAACAGACACTCTGTGAGATAGGTGAGGCTGAGCAAGTGTGACTAGCCCAAGGTCACCCAGCTGCCTTTATGTGTAGGAGTGGGGAAACCAACCTGGTTCATCAGATTAGAGTCCACCACTCATGTGGAGGAGTGGGGAATCAAACCCGGTTCTCCAGTTCAGAGTCCACCGCTCCAAACCACAGCTCTTAGCCACTACACCACGCTGGTTCTGACACAAGACCCTCTTATTTGGCCCAGTGCGAACCCGCATACAGCCACCCCTCCGGAATTGGCTATAACAGATGTTCCAAAATGGGGCGTGATGGCACAGCCTGATCAGCCCCTCGCTCGGCAGTTAGTGTGACCCTCGCTGTCATCTCCCCAGCTCTGACTCCTTGCTCCTTGAGCTAAAACTCAAATGCCCTTAAATGTCTTGATGCTGATAGTTGTGTCACAATGCTGCCAGGCATGGGCAGCAACTCTGGCACAGAAAGCCTGAGCTGCTTACTAAGAGGTGGTAGAGAGGGGAGGCAAGAGGTTACCTGAGACCAGAATTCAGGTCCTGGCAACAAACCACTGAAAAAAGAAGCAGATACGGCTCTTGTTTAAGGTATGGCCTCTCTCTGTCTCTCTATCTCTCTCTCTCTCTAATCTATTTTATCTATCTATCTAATCTATTTTATCTATCTATCTAATCTATTTTATCTATCTATCTGTCTCTCTGTCTGTCTATTTATCTAAGCTATTTTATCTGTCTATCATCTCTTTAGCTTTCACACCCATACATAGTACATAGTAATAGGGAATACAATGGCATGAATTATTTTGATCTTGGTTGCCAGTGACACATGTTCAGTGTGTCACATGGGGAAGGGCTGTGACTCAGTGGTAGAGCATCTGCTTGGCATGCAGAAGGTCCCTGGTTCAATCCCTGGCATCTCCAGTTAAAGGGACCGGGCAAGTAGGTGATGTGAAAGACCTCTGCCTGAGACCCTGGAGAGACTTGGAGAGGCCTTGGTTCAGTGGTGGAGCATCTGCTTGGTCCCAGGAGGTCCCCGGTTCAATCCCCGGCATCTCCAGTTAAAGGGACTAGGCAGGCAGGTGATGGGAAAGACCCCTGCCTGAGACCCTGGAGAGCCGCTGCCGGTCTGAGCAGACAATACTGATTTGGATGGACCGAGGGTCTGATTCAGTAGAAGGCAGCTTCCCGTGTTCATGGCTTGACTTATGTTCTGGGGAAGGGCCGTGGCTCAGTGGTAGAGCCTCTGCTTGGCATGCAGAAGGTCCCAGGTTCAATCCCCGGCATCTCCAGTTAAAGGGACCGGGCACGTAGGTGATGGGAAAGACCCCTGCCTGGGTCCCTGGAGAGCCGCTGCCGGCCTGAGCAGACAATGCTGACTTGGATGGACCGAGGGTCTGGTTCAGTAGGAGGCAGCTTCCCGTGTTCATGGGGATCTGCCCACCCGGGGGTTGGCCTCCCCGGGCGAGCCCGAAGGCGCCTCCGCCGCGCTCCCCGTTCCGCGCACTTCTCCGCTCGGCCAGCAGGCGCCGCTGCGGAGCCCCGTGGCGGCCGGGCTGGGGCTCCGGCGCCGGGGAGGCTGGAAACGGGACCCGGAGCGGAGCGGGCGGCGGAGCGGCGGCTGGCGGAGACCCCCCCCCCAGCCCACCCCGGACCCCCCCCGCCCGAGATGCGCCCCCGCCCCGCCCGGGGGGCTGCCGCCGGCAGGACGCGGGTGAGTGGCCGGGGCAGAAGGACGCCCCCTCCTCCCAGAGCCGTCCCGGGGTGGGAGGGGGCTGAACCCCAGGAGGTGGGGGGGAGGGAGAGGGGGCAGGGCAGCCCCCCTCCCTCGTCTCGGCAAGGTGGGGCTCGTTTCAGCCCCTCCAGTTGCATGCATGCACGCTTGCATCTTGCAGTTGTGGGGGGAGGGGGCACAGTTGGGGGTCGCGCCCCTCCAAGAGTGGGGGTCCAGCCTTTGAAACCCCCCCAGGTCTCTTCTGTGCAGCTCCGCGGTCCTGAAACCCATCGGGGGGGGCAGCTTGGGGGGGGGGGAAGCTGCTGCCAGCCCTTCCATAGCCGCTGGGTCGGGTCTTTCACTTGGAGGGCATTGGGGTGCCACAGGGCACGGGCCGGCGTGCCCACACTGCAGGGGTGCCTTTCCTGGGTTGCTAACTCTGGCTTGGGAAATTCCTGGAGCTTTGTGGGTGGGGGGCAGGGCTCAGTGGGGGAGTCCACCCTGCAAGGGGCACTGCCGTTGCCTCTAGGGAAATTGGGCTCTGGAGCTCCGGGGTGGAGAGCTGGCTTAGTGGCAAAGTGCCTGCTTGGTATACAGAAGGCCCCAGGTTTGATCCCCAGCATCTCCAGGTAAAAGGATCAGGTGGGAAGGGATGTGAAAGGAAGTATTTCTTCGCACAGCTCATAGTTAAATTGTGGAACTCCCTGCCCCAGGAGGTGGTGATGGCTGCCAACTTGGAAGGCTTTAAGAGGGGAGTGGACATGTTCAGGGAGGAAAAGGGTATTCATGGTTACTAGTTAAAATGGATACTAGTCATGATGCATACCAATTCTTTCCAGGATCAGAGGGGCAGGCTTATTATATTAGGTGCCGTGGAGCACAGGCTGCTGCAGTCGTCTTGTTTGTGGGCTTCCTAGAGGGACCTGGTTGGCCGCTGTGTGTGAACAGACTGCTGGACTTGATGGGCCTTGGTCTGATCCAGCATGGCTTTCCTTATGTTCTTATGTAGGATGGGGCTATCCATGGCTACTAGTCAAAATGGATACTAGTCATGATGCATACCAATTCTCTCTAGTATCAGAGGAGCACGCCTATTATATCAGGTGCTGTGGAACACAGGCAGGACGGTGCTGCTGCACTCGTCTTGTTAGTGGCTTCCTAGAGACCCCTGGTTGGCCACGGTGTGAACAGACTGCTGGACTTGATGGGCCTGGGTCTGATCCATCAGGGCTTTTCTTATGTTCTTATAAAGGCTTGGAGAGCGGCTGCCGGCCTGAGTAGATGATTCTCGGCTCGACAGGCTGATTGGCTGACTCAGTGTAAGGCAGCTGCGTGTGCATTCGATTGTGGGACAACTCCAGGCCCCACCTGGAGAGTGGCAACCCTAGCGTGGCAAAGGATCTTCACCCAGCCCAGGGGCAGTGCCAAGCCAATAAAGCAAGACTCTGCCTGGGTGTGAAACCGGAGCAAAGGCCCCTTCCCTGTGTCCAGATTTGGTCTGCCGTTGCCTAGCCCTGAGGGCCGCCCGCTTGCTCTTCAAGAGGGGGGCAGAGTAGCCAAGCAAAGGAGGCTCCATGAGGAGGCAGTGGCACACGCAGTAAGATCCTGGCTCTGAGGCAACTCTGTGTCCTTGCAAAAGACGCTGGTCAAGCTGTGTTCTGTCCCTTGCGTAGAGGCATGCAGCTGAGGCTAATAAAGTCTGTCCTTTTCTGGAAGGCTGATGTAATGCAGACCTTGAGGGATTTTTCTTAGTTCATAGAAGCATAGAGTTGCAAGGGACCACTAGGGTCATCTAGTCCAGCCCCCTGTAAATATTACTATTTACATTGAAAATATTATTATTTACATCTTCCATAAGGTAGAAAGGCAGCTAATGAATATTCTAAATAAATCGTGTTAAATATTCTGGTTAAATTGTGGAACTCCCTGCCCCAAGATGTGGTGATGACTGCCAACTTGGAAGGCTTGAAGAGGGGAGTGGACATGATCATGAAGGAGACGGCTGTTCATGGCTACTAGTCAAAATGGATAATAGCCATGATGTGTACCTATTCTCTCCAGGATCAGAGGACCATACCTATTATATCAGGTGCTTTGGGACACAGGCAGGATGCTGCTGCTGCACTTGTCTTGTTTGTGGGCTTCCTAGAGGCCCCTGGTTGGCCACTGTGTGAACAGACTGCTGGACTCAATGAACCTTGGTCTGATCCAGCAGGGCTTTTCTTATGTTCTTAAATAAATAAGTAAATGTATGGCATATTTCCTAATTATTGCTACTGCAAAACAAAAACCTAGGCTCCACAGTGAAATTTCCAGGCGCCACGGTGTCTTGGCGCCTGGGAATTGTCCGTCTCCACCTTAATGTTTTAAAAACAGAGCCTTGGGTCAGAATTGCAGATCGAGCGAGCGCATGGCCACACTGATCCAAAGGCCGCGTCAACCTCTCTCGTAGGCCCAACCAAAATAATAAAAGCCAGTGTTGCTTGTTTTCAAGCAACAAAGCGAGGCGCCTCTTCTCCAGCTTACTTCCTCTGAACCCCATGAGACTTGCTCCCGAGTAAACATGCATAAGATAAAGCCGTGTGGTGCGTGCGTGTGGATGGATGGATGGGGAGAATTGCTGGGTCTTGCAATGCCTTACTTGGAGAGCCAGCATGGTGTAGTGGTTAAGAGCGGTGGTTTGGAGCAGTCGACTCTGATCTGGAGAACCAGGTTCGATTCCCCACTCCTACACATGAGCGGTGGGGGCTAATCTGGTGAACTGGATTTGTTTCCCCACTCCTACACATGAAGCCAGCTGGGTGACCTTGGGCCAGTCACAGCTCTCTTAGAGCTCTCTCAGCCCCACCTACGTCACAGGGTGTCTGTTGTGGGGAGGGGGAGGGAAGGTGATTGTAAGCCAGTTTGATTCTTCCTTTAGTGGGAGAGAAAGTCGGCATATAAAAACCAACTCTTCTTCTTCTGCTTCTTCGTCTTCATTCCAAGGCAACCTGTGCGCCAAAATGGGTTGTGCCAAAGAGCACGTACATGTTTGCTGGGCTGTGTGTGTATTTCCCGAGTAAACATGCATAAGAGACTTGCTCCTGAGTAAACATGCATAAGATAAAGCCATGGGCTGCATGCATGTGGATGGACGGGGAGAATCGTTAGGTCTTGCAATGCCTTACTCCATATTTGTTCCAAGGCAACCTGTGCGCTGTGCTGAAAAGCGCATGCGTGTTTGCTGGGCTGTGTATGTTTCGGCAGAAATGGGAGAGACCGGGATGGAGGCATCTCTCCAGCTGTTTGTTTGAAAGCATTTAGGAGATGTAGGTATGAATGGGCTGTGCTTGAAATCCTTCTTGGGTACCTGTTAAGCCTGAAACGTCTCTCCCGTCTTACACGTTTAATATTTTCACAAACAGTTGGAAGCAGCTGCTGGCAGACTATAAGATTAGCGGCGACCAGCTGTTCCCTGGGATACTTTCCTGGGCTTTGGTTGGTCGTGAACGCTCAGGAAGGGGACAGTTTAGTGAATGAGAGAGAGGGCTGATGGAAAATACTGATGCTGGAAATGTGGTGGAAATTGCCGTCGAGTTGCAGCCGACCTGCGGTGACCCCGTGGAGTTTTCAAGGCAGGAGAATATTCACAGGTGGTTTGCCACTGCCTGCCTTTATGTAGCAACCCTGGCCTTCCTTGGTGGTCTCCCATCCAAATACTAACCAGGGCCGACCCTGCTTAGCTTCTGAGATCTGACAAGATGAGGCTAGATTGGACTACCCAGGTCAGGGCAATACTAGAAACAGGGTACTAGAAATAATGCTGTAGAAAACTAATCCTGCATATTTGTACAAGATTAAATTGCTATATGCGCATGCCCGGTAATTGTATTTATCCTTTTTTTTTGCAAGGGGGTACCTGTTTAAAATTAATTGCTTACTTTTAAGCAATGAATTTGTGCGCAGCTGCTGTGGAAAAGGCAAATTCCATGCTGGCCATAGTTAGACGAGGGATAGAGAATAAAACTGCTGCTGTTGTACTGCCCTTGTACAAATCTATGGTGAGACCACACTTGGAATATTGTGTTCAGTTCTGGTCACCACACCTAAAAAAGGATATTGCAGAGCTTGAGAAGGTGCAGAAAAGAGCAACCAAAATGATCAGGGGACTAGAGCAACTGTCCTATGAGGAGCAGTGAAAACACTTAGGGCTGTTCAGCTTGGAAAGAAGGCGGTTAAGGGGAGACATGATAGAGGTCTATAAAATTTTGTGTAGTATGGAGAAAGTGGATAGGGAGAAGCTTTTCTCCCTCTCACGTAATACTAGAATGCGGGGTCATCTGCTGAAGCTGGAGGGTGAGAGATTCAAAACTGATAAAAGGAAGTATTTCTTCACACAACGCATAGGTAAATTGTGGAACTCCCTGCCCCAGGATGTGGTGATGGCTGCCAACTTGTAAGGCTTGAAGAGGGGAATGGACATGTTCATGGAGGAGAGGGGTATTCATGGCCACTAGTCAAAATGGATACTAGTCATGATGCATACCGATTCTCTCCAGGATCAGAGGAGCATGACTGTTATATCAGGTGCTTTGGGACACAGGCAGGATGGTGCTGCTGCAGTCGTCTTGTTTGTGGCTTCCTAGAGGCACCTGGTTGGCCACCGTGTGAACAGGCTGCTGGACTTGATGGACTTTGGTCTGATCCGGCAGGGCCTGTCTTATGTTCTTATGTTTATTAGATGTTTTTTTTAACTGTACAGTGTTCTACTAGGGGTAAAAAGCCATTCTTGACTGATTAGTAATTGCAGCCACGAATGCTTTCTAGCACGGCGGCTGCATGCTAACCGCTTGCTTCCCAGAATCAAAAGCTTGCAAAGCCGACCACTCTCTGTTAACACAACAGCCAGCGGGCTGGAAATCTTGGGCGGGCTCTTTCAACCCGCAGGCCGTATTGGCAGCTGTTTGTGGCACTGTGTTCTCGGGCATGCAGAAACGGGGAGCGCAGAAAGGCCTGCGGCTGGCATCTTTTCACAAGTGCCTTCGCCTTTCTAGGTAGATGTTTTCTGAGTTAATCCCACACAGGCTAGGTAAAGCACAATCTTGCGTTGGGGGGTGGGTGTAATTTTCCTTCAGTGCCTTGGGAATACCTCCCACTTGACAGCATCGAGTGGGCTGTCTGAAAATCGCTGAATCCATATGGACTACAATAATTAGAGACATGGAGATGGTGTAAATAGGGTCTTGCCAACCTCCAGGTGGGGCCTGGAGACCTCCCCGAATTACAGCTGATCTCCAGATGATACAAATCAGTTCCCCCGGAGAAAATTGCTGTTTTGGACGGTGAATTCAACGTCATTATACCCTGCTGAGGTACCCTCCCCTTCCCCAAACTCTGCCTCTCCAGGCTCCACCCGCAAACCTCCAGGAATTTCCCAACCCAGAGTTGGCAACCCTGAAATATACAGAAAGAGAGGCGGAACGCTTCGTCCCGACATTTGGTTCAGACTTCCTGGTCTGAAATAAAAGGAAGCGGCTTTATTGTGTCAAACGTGCTCTTTAAATCAAACTATCAGAAAGTCCTAAATTACTAGGGTTGCTGGGTCCCTCTTCACCACCGGTCTTTGGGGCGGAGCCTGAGGAGGGCTGGGTTTGGGGAAAGGATGGACTTCAGTCCCATAGAGTCCAATGGCCAAAGCAGCCATTTCCTCCAGGTGAACTGATCTCTGGTGGCTGGAGATCAGTTGGAATAGCAGGAGATCTCCAGCTAGTACCTGAAGGTTGGCAACCCTATAAATTACGAATATATTAAAATGGGTGCTATTGGTAGCCACACAGTTTGAGTGAGGGATGCCAAGATGGAGCAGAAGAAGAGTCTGGTTTAAAATTGTGCTTTTAAAAAATGTCGGCATTTTGCAAAAGCCAAGAGAATCCAGGGATACTTAAAGGTGGCGTATTTGGCTTTTATTCCCCCTTGGGGTTTTAAAAACCTCTCTCTGCTCTTACTGCATTCCCCGGACGCCTCACACCTGTGACACAAGATGTGCGGCACGCTCTGTTCTTGCGCTGGGAATCTTTGCCTGAACACCCTTTCCCCTATTTGCACGTTGCTGAAAGCAATCTTTGGGCCTGCTCTGCTATAGGATGTTTTTTGCTGGCTTCTGATACAGGGTGTATTAGTAGAAGGTTTAATCTCAGAAGGAATTGGGCTGTGCTTATTATGGAATAGCTGCAATCCAGGCACGCTAGGGTTGCCAGTTTCTAGGTGGGGCCTGGAAGCTCTCCTGGAATTAGGGTTGCCTGGTTGTTCCACCCACCCACCCCAGCCACTGGCGAAGAATGAGTGGGGTAAGGTGGCTAGCTCCAGGTTTGGAAACTCCTGAAGATTTGGGGGTGGAGATGGGGAGGACAAAGGTCTCAGTGGGTTACAATGCCATAGAGTCCACCCTCCAAAGCATCCATTTTCTCCTGGGGAATTGATCTCTGTAGTCTGGAGATGAGCTGTAATTCTGTGGGATCTCCAGGTCCCACCTGGAGGCTGGCATCCCTACCTGGAACTGCAACTAATCTTCAGGCTACGGAGATCAGTTCCCGTGGAGGAAAAGCCAGCTTTGGAGGTAGGATTTTGTGGCGTCAGTTTCCTTCTGCGCTCCCTTCGCTCTTCAAACTCAGGCTGTGCCCCCAAATCTGCAGGGATTTCTTCACCTGGAGTTGGCAACCCTAAGGCACATTCCATAACATTTGTATTCTGAATTAGGTGGCTGTGGGAGAATTGGACAGAGAGGGTAGCAGTACGCTGGCAATGTGGGTCCATGCATGCCACTTGGCATCCTTAGGCACCAGAGTCAAAATGTGCCCCCCACCCCAAGATGCAGTTCAATTAATCTTCTAGGCACCTGGGAACGGGACTGAAACCTGCCAGATAGGACCTTGAACTCTACAAAACCCTAACAGGGACTGCGGTTTGCCTCAAAAAGCTGCCATAAATTAAGAACCATAAATTGATGGTATCACTTTACTCTGCTCTGGTTAGACCTCACCTAGAGTATTGTGTTCAGTTTTGGGCACTGCAATTTAAGAAGGATGTAGACAAGCTGGAACGTGTCCAGAGGAGGGCAACGAAGATGGTGAGGGGTCTGGAGACCAAGTCCTATGAGGAAAGGTTGAAGGAGCTGGGTATGTTTAGCCTGGAGAGGAGAAGACTGAGAGGGGATATGGTAACCATGTTCAAGTACTTGAGGGGCTGTCATCAAGAGGATGGTGCAGAGTTGTTTTCTGTTGCCCCAGAAGGTCAGACCAGAACCAACGGGTTGAAATTAAATCAAAAGAGTTTCCGTCTAAACATTAGGAAGAACTTCTAACAGTTTGAGCAGTTCCTCCGTGGAACAGGCTTCCTCGGGGGGAGGTGGTGAGCTCTCCTTCCCTGGAGGTTTTTAAGCAGAGGTTAGATGGCCATCTGTCAGCAATGCTGATTCTATGACCTTAGGCAGATGATGAGAGGGAGGGCATCTTGGCCATCTTCTAGGCATGGAGAAGGGGTCACTGGGTGTGTGTGTGTGGGGGGGGGCGAGGTAATTGTGAAATTCTTGCACTGTGCAGGGGGTTGGACTAGATGGCCCTGGTGGTCCCAACTCTATGATTCTGTGTTGATATTGGACAACTCCTTTTCGTCCTTAGGGTTGCCAACCTCCAGGTGGGTCCTGGCAAACTCCCGGAAATACAGTTAATCTGCAGACAGAGATCAGGGCTCTATAGCATCATACCCAGCTGAAGTCCCTCCCCTTCCCCAAACCCCACCTTCCCCAGGCTTTGCCCCCAAATCTCCAGGAATTTCTCAAGCTGGAATTGGCAATTTCAGGAAGGCTCCTGTACTTTTGAAGAGTTGCATATTTCAGAATTAAGTACCCAAAAGGTCAAGAAAATATAAATAAATGTAAAAAATCCAAGGCCGAGGTTATACACTGTAAAAAATTTGTAAGTACAAAATGTGTATACATTTATTTCAGGATAAAATCAAATAACACATATAAAACATAATAGGACATTGCAATAGCCTACCAAATTGACATACTCATGTAACACAGTAAGACATAAAATAACACAATTATACTATAACACAGTACGCATTTCAGCCATATAGCTGTCTTCAGTGGTCTAAGCAATCAACATCCCAGACTCAAAGATGTACATAAATATATAAATATATAAAAAAATCTTTATGACTAATGTGTCCGTTGTTATTGCAAAGTAACATTTAAAATAGGAAACTTTAACACTTCCTCTGTTTTAGACTTCCATCCAAAAGGAAAACTAATCCTTGTGTCTGTATCCCTCTTAAATGAGGGGATGTAATATTGCAGCCATAAATACAGTTATCAATATCTTAGCCAAAAAGTATTCAGAAAGTCTGGAGTAGGACTCAGGAAATGGAGTTGCAAATTTCACCCAGTATGAGCCTTCCTTGCCAAATAACCCCCCCCCCCCCCAATCTGCATTTTCTTTCCTTTCCAACCTGTTAACTCTCTTGGAGTCATGACCTAGCAGTGTGTAGTTTAAAAAAAAAAGAAGAATAAAATTAAATAAGCTTAAAAAAACAATCCTCTCCCACACTTCAGCTCTCCCCCCTTCATTGTGAATGTGCTTTTCCGCCTGAAAATACTTTCCAAATTAAGAACTATTAATCCGAGGACAAAGAGGTCATAGGAATGGTGTTTGTGTGTGTATGGCGGTGGGGCTTTGTCGCTTGTCCGAACAAGAATGAATTCTCTGTCTGCACAGGAACCCAGTCTTGGAGCGGTGCCTCGCGCTCCCTGGATCATGAGGAGCAACATACTCCAGGCGGGATACTAATTGGTAAGTGGCCCGTTGTAACGCTGGCGGGGGGAGAAGGGTTACGGCAGGATTTGGCCTGTTGGAAGGGAAGGGTTTGGCACATTGGGCTGTTGCACGGGGAGGAGGGGGGAGGACAGTTCTGGTCGAAGCACGGTCACATTCTGGCAGCTGGGCATTTGAGCATGAGAAACGCTCCTCGCGCGTCCATTGGGTTCGACCGGGCTGGATTTACTACGCTGAATAAACAGGGGTGAAACATCGGTAAGGTGTCGGACGGGGAGCAGCCATTTGCGCAGATGGCTCAAATTCTCAGCTTGGGAGCCAGCGTGGTGTAGTGGTTAAGAGCAGTGGTATGGAGCAGTGGAGTCTGATCTGGTGAACTGGGTTTGATTCCCCACTCCTCCCCATGAAGCCAGCTGGGTGACCTTGGGCTAGTCACAGCTCTCTCAGCCCCACCTACCTCACAGGGTGTCTGTTGTGGGGAGAGGGAGGGAAGGTGGTTGTAAGCCGGTTTGAGTCTCCCTTAAGGGGTACAGAAAGTTGGCATATAAAAACCAAATTCTTTTCCTTCCTTCCTTCCTTCCTTCCTTCCTTCCTTCCTTCCTTCCTTCCTTCCTTCCTTCCTTTCTCTTTCTTTCTTTCTTTCTTTCTTTCTTTCTTTCTTTCTTTCTTTCTTTCTTTCTTTCTTTCTTTCTTTCTTTCTTTCTTCCTTCCTTCCTTCCTTCCTTCCTTCCTTCCTTCCTTCCTTCCTTCCTTCCTTCCTTTCTTCCTCTCTCTTTCTTCTTCTTCTTCTTCTTCTTCTTCTTCTTCTCCCCCACACACCAAGTTTTCTAGTCGCACAACCTGTGAGCATCTGGCAGCATTTGCTCACATGGTCGGGCAGGATTCAGCCGGATTTTAAATCACGTTTAAGATCCGTTGGTTTTAGCAGGAGGCTTACGCATAGCCGAGAGGCACAGCTGGGCATGGGTTTCTCAGGATCCTGCCGTTCAGGGACCCCCGCGACAGCTTCCGTATGTCCCAGTTGTTCTTGTCATGCTCTGTGCGCACCCTCGTTGGAGAAATGTTGGATGGATACGTTATGGGCAGCGTTCAAATCGCGGAGGGCTCAGCTGGCGCACTTCCTTAATACTAATTACAAGATTCGGTTTGCTGCAGTTTGACTCCTTGGTGGTAGAACGGGAGATCCGCTGGATTCTCATGACGTGTCAAGACAAGATGCTGTCGGGGAGGGGCTGTGGGTCAATGGGAGAGCCTTTGCTTGGCTTACAGAAGGTCCCAGGTTCAATCCTCGGCATCTCCAGTGAAAAGGTCGAGGTCCCAGGCGATGTGAAGGACCTCTGCCTGAGACCCTGGAGAACTTCTGCCAGGCAAAAAAGATCAGACTGGCCCAGGTAGACCAAGGGTGTGACATAGTAGCAGGCAGCATTGTAAGAAACTGTGGTAAGGGCCATAGTTCATTGGCAGAGCATCTGCTCAGCATGCAGAAAGTCTCCGGTTCAATCCCCGACATCTCCAGCTAGAAGGTTCAGGTGGCAGGTGATGTAAAATACCCCTACCTGTGATAGGATTGCAACTGATCTCCGACTACAAAGGTAAGTTTCCCTTGAGAAAAATTTCCAGGAATTTCCCAAGCAGGAGATGGCAGTCCTTATTTGTCACAATGTTTGTTTGTTTGTTTTTGCAACCCCACCTTTCTCGTTGAGACTCATTGAGAGATTCAAAACAGATAAAAGGAAGTATTTCTTCACACAATACAGAGTTAAATTGTGGAACTCCCTGCCCCAGGCTGTGGTGATGGCTGCCAACTTGGAAGGCTTTAACAGGGGGGGTTAGGGTTGCCAGGCCCCTCTTCACCACCGGCAGGTTTTTGGGGTGGAGCCTGAGGAGGGAGGGGTTTGGGGATGTGAGGGACTTCAATGTCATAGAGTCCAATGGCCAAAGCAGCCATTTTCTCCAGCGGAACCAATCTCTTATCGGCTGGACATCAGTAGTAATAGCAGATCTCCAGCTAGTACCTGGAGGTTGACAACCCTAAGGGGAGTGGACATGTTCATGGAGGAGAGGGCTATCCACGGCTACTAGGCAAAATGGACAGTAGTCATGATGCATACCTATTCTCTCCAGGATCAGAGGACCATGCTGAATATATTAGGTGCTGTAGAACACAGGCAGGAAAATGCCGCTGCAGTTGTCTTGCTTGTGGGCTTCCTAGAGGCCCCTGGTTGGCCACGGTGTGAACAGACTGCTGGACTTGATGGGCCTGGGTCTGATCCAGTGGGGCCTTTCTTATGTTCTTTAATTACTAAATTTAAAAGCAGTATTAGACATACCCTAAACAATGCGAAGACTGGGTTACAAAATCATAAGAAAAGCTATAAGCTACAATCCTTTCCCCTTTATAAAAGATTTATTAGATCTGAATCTAGGCTTTAAAATTCCAGATGCCTGTAAATGAAGAACGCTTCCTGCCAGCTGTATTGCAAAGAGCAGTTGACTTTGTTTCTGTTGTTTGGTAGGATTGTAGGGGCTTTCCAGTAGAATATCTAAATAGCAGAAGGAAAAGGGACCTGTTTCAACAGGAATAAGGAAAACTGGAGCTACCGCTTCATTTATAGATCCCAGTTAAGTAAGACCGTAGTGCTCGTGACTACGAGCAAACTAGACAGACAGTCTTCGTCAGGAAGAAGAAGAGTTGGTTTTTATATGCCGATTTTCTGTGCTTTTTAAGGAGAATCAAACCAGTTTACAATCTCCTACCCTTCTTCCAGTAAGAGTCAGTGTGGTGTAGTGGTTAAGAGCGGTGTTTTGGAACGGTGGACTCTAATCTGGAGAACCAGGTTTGATCCCCCACTCCTCCACATGAGCGGCAGACGCTAATCTGGTAAACCAGGTTAGTTTCTCCACTCCTCCACATGAAGCCAGCTGGGTGACCTTGGGCTAGTCACAGCTCTCTTAGAGCTCTCCCAGCCCCTACCTACCTCACAGGGTTCTGTTGTGGAGAGGGGGAGGGAAGGCGATTGTAAGCCAGTTTGAGTCTTCCTTAAGTGGTGGAGAAAATTGGCATATAAAAACCAACTCTTCTTCTCTTTCTCCTTCTGTTCAAGCCACCGGAAAACTTGTGCCAGCGGCGGACGTGTGGCTCTCTAAAGCTCCATTTGTTATTTTACCAGTAGCAGTAGGATGTGAACATTGTGTGCCCTGGGATTTGTGCACATGGTCAAGAGCTCTTGAACACGGTACTTGTTGCATGTGGCATTGGGATAGGATTGCCTGGCAACTAGAGGGAGGGTTGGGGGGGAACAGGGGGGGCATGCAAAGTCAGCTGCATCCCTACGTCACTTCTGGGGGAAACCCAGAAGTGTTGTAGGGTAGCTCTAGGAATTGCTGGACACTCCATGGTAAAATGCCTAAAACTACATTATGCGCGTGATGCTGGTCTTAAAAAAAAAAAAAATCTTCCTGTCGCTGCTCCAAAATCTTCCTGCTGCTTCTGTTTGCATAAGCTGGGGGCTTTCCTTCAGCTTGCTCTTGAGGAAACATCTACAAAGCCTTACTCTAGTGCACATTTCAGCTAGCAGGCTGCAGATCAGTGAGTCTTCCAGAAAAATCCTTCAGCGTTTACACTAAAAGACTTCTGAGTGGGTGTTCATTAACAGTTTACTAAAGTAGGTAAGGTGATAGTTGTTAGATCACCTTCTTTCCCTTCCTTTTATCCAATAAAAACTTTATGATACATCGATCTTGAGCAGTGAATACTTCTTGTTAGACACCACTCGGTAGACAAAAGGAGTAAAAAGACATTGCATCTGTTAGCCAACTCAATGTTGACTCAGCCTTCCATCTTTCCAAGGTGGGTAAAATAAGTAACCAGCTTACTGGGGGTAAAGTGTAGACGACTGGGGAAGGCAATGGCAAACCACCCCGTAAAACATAGTCTGCTTAGTGCATAGGGTTGCCAGGTCCCTCCTCACCACCAGTGGGAGGTTTTTGGGGCAGACCCTGAGAAGGGCGGGGTTTGGGGAGGGGAGGGACTTCAGTGCAATAGAGTCCAATTGCCAAAGTGGCCATTTTCTCCAGGTGAACTGATCTCTACAGGCTGTAACAGCAGGTGATCTCCAGCCACCGCTGGAGGTTGGCAACCCCACTAGTAAACGTCGTGATGTGACATCACCCCGTGAGTCGGTAATGACCTGGTGCTAGCACAGGGGACTATCTTTATCTTTTAGAGTTCTTTTTGGATCCCTATCAGTGAGTAGATATGTGACTAGGTCATATGAACATATATATATATATCAGCATGTACTGGCAAACACGGTGAAATGTAACGCCTCCTGAGATTAGCATACAAAGGACACACCAGAACAATATGTGCAATTGGGTTAATCTTACCTAAGGACCAGGGGCAGATTCGTTCTGAAAAAGGTAAACATGTGAACCTTCCCTTCATGACTACTGAGGAATGGGTGTTTAGTCTGGCCAGGATGAGTGCTCTTAAAAGGCTTTGGGAAGTCAACAGATAGGTATAGGAGGAAAGAGGTTTTGGAGGGGGGATACCGGAAAATTGGGATGAACAGGTGCGGCGTTCTCTAAAACCAGAGCTTAGGTGATCAATTAATCTTACACGATTTCTCCTCAAAGCAAATGCTGCACGAAAGCCGAGGTCCAATATAGTAGCCAGGTAACCCCGAGAGCCAGCAGTTTCTCAAAGACAGTCTTAAACCATATTGACCTATAAGGGTCTTTGGGGGTGTCAGATAGCCCTGACTGCTCAAATATGACTTGATGGACAATCTAAATTCGGGGTGTCGAACTCAATTGTTACGAAGGTTGGATATGACATAAATGTCACTTGGTCGGGCTGGGCCATGCCTCGCCAGCCCTGATCGAGGGGGGTAGCTGCCTCGGCTGGCTCGTGGGCCACATAAGAGCTCTCAAGGGGCTGGATCTGGCCCACGGACCTTATGTTTGACATCCCCAATCTAAATGCTTGCAACCAAGTCCTTGCCTCAAGGGAAGGTTGGCCCAGTTCTGAACGGAGAGCCACGCTAGCTATGCAACGAGGAATGTTTAATGATTTCCTTCTGTGACTCTGCAGTTCTCGCTCTGGGGTACACATGGGTAATAGCTGCTCGTAGCCGTTATATCTTCTTCCCTGAGCTTTCTGAGTTTGAGCACAAAGTGTGTTTAAAAGCTCTAATATTAGTCTTTAATTGTGGCCATAGTTATGGGGAAGGGTTGTGCACGTATTCAGCTGGGATTGTATCGGCAACATTATTCTTCCTAGTAATTCCACCATGTTCTGAGAACAGAACTAAAACTTGCATACGTGTTCAAAAGCCCAAAAACTTTCCCACCTAATTCCCCCCCCCCAAAAAAAAAACCTGGAGGAGAATGACTTGTTGCTGAGAAACCATATGCGCACACAACTTCATCATGCATCCAGGGCTTTTGTTGTGCATGCATACGTGTTGTGGGTCCCAAGAGAAAGGGGTCTGTTTGCCCTTAGGTCTTTTATGCATAACTGTTTCACTCGCCATCACCCCTCTGACTACTTCGGGGTTTTGTTTGGATTGTGCATGCCATTCCCGACCGTCGGAATTCACCTCGCTCTCCCCCTGCATTTCCCCGCGGTTTGCCCACGTTTTCGGAGACCTGTTCTATCTCAAATTTGAAAATAAGGCAAAACGCAGGGAAACCCAGGGGGAGAGCAAGGCGACCCCTAACGGTTGGAAACGGCATGCATAATCAACACAAAGACCCAAAGTCGTCAGAGGGGTGACGGCGAGTGAAACAGCTATGCATAGAAGACCTTAGTCTTCAAAGAAATACTTAAGCCGGCCTGTAACAGGGCTAATTCTCAGGAGGAAGTGTTTTGAACCAGCAAGTGATGATTTAGATGCTGCCAAGTGCTTGTCTAGTTCAGACTGCTTAGCAGTTTTGGCCTCTGCTGTCTGCGAGGAGGATGCAGCTCTCCTCGAGTGTCGGGCGACGTTAGCACAGGCGGAAGTCAGTGCAAGCTAGAAGCTTTCCTGGCTGGCTGCCCTAGATTTGATTTCAGAGGAAGGTGTGAGCAGTTAAGCTTTTCTGCTAGAAGATGTACTAAATGCAGTGGTTTTTCACCGGTACAGGATCTTGGGGGTGCGTTTGGAAGGCGGTGGCATATTTTCACTGTTGCACACTCTAGCTGTCTTGTTGGACACACTGTGTAGTAAGAAAAGCTCTGTTCAGAGTGCTGGTCTCTGGGTGATCTTCGTGGGATCTTATGGCAGTGTTGAAAAGTGCCGTCGAGCCACAGCTGGCTTAGGGTGACCCAGTAGGGTTTTCAAGGCAAGAGCTGTTGAAAGGTAGTTTCCCTTTGCCTGCCTCTGCGTAGCACCCTTGGACTTCTTTGGTGGTCTCCCGTCCAAGGACGAACCTGGGCTGACCCTGCTTCGCTTCCGAGCTTGGACAGGATCAGGCTAACCTGGGCCATCCAGGACAGGGCAAGAGATGAACAGAGGTGGTTATCTTAAGTTTCCAACAAGAGATGATCTATACAAGCTTATCATGACATTCTAATTATTTCTAAAACCACCCCCGACCATCAGTCTGAAGTCTAAACAAGCCCAGCTGGTTTTCCTTGCATAGCAAATATCACTGCTCAGAATCTTCAGGATGCTTTTGACAAAAGGAAATTCATTTTAACAACTAGCGCCTAAGACAACTATTTAGTCTACTTCAGAGAGAGTAACTGTGAAGCCACAGAGGGCAACAGCTAGTTCAGGGGTGTCAAACTTGTTTGTTGCGAGGGCCAGATATGATATAAATGTCACTTGGTTGGGCCAGGCCATGCCTCGCCAGCCTAAATTGGGACTGGGTGGGGGTGGCTGCCTTGGCTGGCTCGCGGGCCGGATAAGAGCTCTCGAGGGGTTGGATCCAGCCCGTGGGCCTTATGTTTGACACCCCTGAGCTAGTGGCTATGAATCCTCAATTTAGAAGTTGGATTCTGTGAGGGGGAAGATTCCATACCAGCATACCATCTATCTTTGGTAGCCTCCATGTCTCGAGAGAGACAGGTGAATTAATCTCCTTTCACACTACCCCCAAGTATGCTGAATCTCATGGCAGTGGGGGTCAAGTAGTGTTTGCCCCCCAAATTCTTTGATTCCTTCCCTTTGGTCATTCCGCAGAGTGTCCGTTCATGCTGCCGTGTGTTCTCTTGTTCGCCTCCTGTCGAACGCCTCGAAGCTGCTCCTAGATCTCAGAAGACGAGTTTACAACTGATGTTTCTAACGCCCGGTTTGTCATTAGTAACTAAAATTGGAACATCTAAGCTGGATGCTTCCAGGCCTGTTGGGCATTTCCGCTGATTAAATGGGAAACAGCAATTAATGGTGACCTAATAGAAGCTTACTGTGCGAGTAATTATGAGAACTGACTTATTTCAAGGCTGCGTAGAAAACAAAAGATAAGATTCTCGTTCACAACTTCTACTAGCAAACCCAAATATTAGAAAACTGTTTGTTTTTTGTACGTGCAGAACAGTTAGCTGCTAACAAACTAAACCCCGCAATGTAAAAATGTTGCCTCTGCAGGTATTACGAGCTGGGAGAGACAGATTACTCTCACTTCATCTCAAAAACAAGCAGCGTTCTGTTCCTCTCTGAAGGATACTATTTCAAGGAGTACGGAGTGTGCAGCTAAGCTGAGCTTTTTCACCACAGTTGTACCATGGGATGTATTAAATCCAAAGGCACATTTGCGGCTTCAAACACAATTTTGGACGATGGAAGCAAGGCCCTTGGCACATACAACGGGGGCTACGGCGGAGACGCCCCATCTTTTATCCATGGAAGGCCTGGGGTAACTTCGTCCACAAGTACCGTCATCCTGGACTTTGCCCACCGCCTCTCCCAAGAAATTCTGGATCAGGCCGTGAAGCAGTGGGCGGTGACGGAAAGCAAGTACAGTGACATCCCCTTCATCGAAAGCGACATGCCATGAAGGGCCGGGC
Organism: Euleptes europaea; assembly: GCF_029931775.1. Lineage (NCBI taxonomy): Eukaryota > Metazoa > Chordata > Lepidosauria > Squamata > Sphaerodactylidae > Euleptes > Euleptes europaea. The sequence goes on from NC_079326.1 coordinate 54,537,802, forward strand.
CAGGCTGTTCATGACATCCGCCGGCTGTCTTGCGTTCTGGTGCTAGTGCAAATAAAGCCACGTCCACACAACAAATGTTGTGTCTCAAAGGCGCCCATTTGACAGATGCAGCGAGGCTCGACTGAGGCAACGCAGTCCCTTTTTATAGAGCCATAGTAGCGTCTTGTGGTTCTAGGGATGGCTTATACCCCCTGCACTGACAAATCCTGTTCAGTGCCAACAGTAGCGCTAAAGATGCACAGGAATGCAGGAGCTCATGCTCTGTCTCAGAGGATAGAGTTGAGCACACTAATTGGGGCCAGAAGTATGTGAGCTAAAGTAGGTAAGGATCCAGACTTCTGCCGGGTATGCAGATTGATAATTCGCTTAATGGAAACGAAGCACATGGGGAAATCTGGTTAAATTAAGCACTTAAGTCCCATTTATCTCCGTTGGAGAAAGGGAAGCAGGAGCTTAATCACGGCTACTGAAAGAAACGGGGCAATTTCTTAACTTCAGGGGGGACCATCGCAATGCGTTATAACGCCGCTGCCACCAGGGCTTCCTTTCCTGAACATATCACCCTGTGGCCAGTTGTTTACAGCTTCATTCAGCTGAGCTCACAAATACCAAAGACTTGCCAAAAAACACTGGGTGGGGGGGGGGACAGTGAAACTATTCAAATGACGGTGCAAGTTCTGGAATGCTAGTGGCAATGTCGGGCGACATGGCAGGTCAACAGTCCCCAAAATGGACCATTCCATTTCTTTGATCTTATCTATCCTACCAACTAGGGGAGCTGGTGGTTAGAAGCCAGAGAAACTGGGGAAAAGAGAGGATAAGCTTTAAAGTGCAATTTGTAAGAGAATGAAGAGAAAGTGGCCAAAGCTAGAAATGTTAAATCAGTGATTGATGGGTGAAGTTAAAAAAAAATGGCTAACAAATCGGTCTCTTCGAAGTGCTGGATTCGAGACCGGTAGCCCCTTGGAGACCAACAAGATTTCCGGAGGATAAAGCTTCTGAGAATCAAAGTTCCCTTCATATCTGATGAAGGGAGCGTTGCCTCTCGAATGCTCATACCCCCCCTTCCCAAATCTCATTGGTCTCTAAGGATGCTACCGGGCTCAAATCTTAGCCGTTCTACTGCAAACCAACATGGCTACCCTCTGAAATGATCTCTTAGAAGTGTTGGTTTATCTCGACAGTGTTGGCTGAAGAAATATGGCTAACGTGATAGAACCTGTCTGAGTGGAGAGAGAGGAGGAGGCATGCTCATGGTTTGCCAACTTAAATAACGGGTCAAAAGGAAACCTAAACTCATGACTGTTAGTAGCCGTGGACAATATTTCTTCACCCGCCGAATGGTACCATTTCCAAATGTTGCTAGATATACGAATATTCAGAATAGCAGGAAGGATCACCGAATATCCCTGCACTCTTGTTCTAGTGGATGAAAAACCCTAAGAGGTGGGGGGAAAAGATCCTTCCTCTAGGGGCCAAATAAACGTTGCACTTACTTGTAACTGTTGTTCATTGAGTAGTCCTCTGTGCAGGCCAGCGGCTGGCTTGCGCATGCGCAGTACCCATGTGGGACTGCACAGAGGCCACGACAATGAACTCTTCTAACAGTGTGTGGCTACAGCTGGGTTTGATAGGCACAGAGCGGATTGGGGAGAGACAGTCAGTGAAGCACAGAGGAAAGCAAGTTCACTTCTCCTGGGTTGGATCGCGAGATGAAGTGCTTAGCGTTTCTAAAGACACGTTTGTCTCTCCACACCATTTAATACCATTGATGTGACTGACCGAATACCAGACGGAGCTCCGTATTAGACGATCAGAGCTCTAGCAGATTCAGCGTTATACAAATATACCACAGAAAGTCAAACTTTTTGTGTGATAATGCCATAGCACAGTTCATAACAAGAGTCACACTTAACTTTTTTTAAAAAAACTTTTAAACAGAAAGGAAACATGGCAACTGTGCTTTCAGCTGCAGCACAACATTGTAAATGTGATGTTTCATCTATAAGGAAAGGGAGATGCGCCCTCAGCTATAGTGTATTACAATATATTTTTACAATATTTGTTACATTTTCTTTCTACCCAGATGAAGTTGTGATTAACCTCTTGGAATTGTGTTTGAATAAAAAGAAATTTCATACTTTTGTGTGTTTGTCTAAAGACTTTTTAAAGGTAGAGTATCTCTTAAGTGGACATCCAAAAACCAGAATGAGCCGAAAACCGGACGTTTTGAGCCAATGTGAGATAGTTACACCTTTGCTTTCTGATGGTTCAGTGTACACAAAATTATTTAAAATATTGTTTAAAATTACATTCACACTATGTGTATAAAGTGTACATAAAACATAAATGGCTTTCATGTTTAGACTTGGCTCCCATCCTCAAGATACCTCATTATGTATATGCAAATATTCCAAAATACGGAAAGATCTGAATACAGAACACTTCTGGTCCTAAGTATTCTGGATAAGGGATACTCAACCTGTACACACACACACACACATCCTCATCATCGTCAAAATGAAGGAGATAGTGGCGTGGTTGACAACTAAAATATCTGAAGAAGTGAGCTGTGACTCATGAAAGCTGCCAGAAATTCGGTTAGTCTTTAAGGAGCTACTGGACTCTTGCTCTTTTGTACAACTAAAATAAAGCAAGCCATGAAGGTCAAGAGGATTTCTAAATGAGAAGAACCAGAAAACGCACAACGGTCATATGCTGCCGGTAAGTCAAACAAGGTGTAGTGAGCTAGCGTGGTGTAGTGGTTAAGAGTGATGGACTCTGATCTGGAGAACGGGGCTTGATTCCCCACTCCTCCACATGAGCAGCGGAGGCTAATCTGATGAACCAGGTGGGTTTCCCCACTCCTACATACGAAACCAGCTGGGTGACCTTGAGCTAGTCACAATTCTCTCTGGATTCCCTAAGCCCCACCTCACAAGGTGTCTGTTGTGGGGAGAGGAAGGGAAAGCGATTGGAAACCGGTTTGATTCTCCTTAAAAAAGGGAGAGAAAATCGGCATATAAAACCGAACTCCTTCTTCAAACAAAATTGGAGGGGCCGTAGCTCAGTGGAAGGGCCTCTGCTTTGCATGCACAAGGTCACAGGTTCAATCCCCGGCATCTCCAGTCAGAAGGATCAGGTGGTAGGTGATGTGAAAGGCCTTTGAATGAGACCCTGGAGAGCCTCTACCAGTCTGAGCAGGCCATACTGTCCTCCGTGAATCAGTGTTGTAATTCAGTATAAGGCAGCTTCGTGTGTGCTTTTCATTTGTGATTCAACTGGAAGCAGAAAACCCAAAAGGGAGAGTTTGTGCTGGCTGAAGAAAAGCTTTGTTGGACGGAGTGGGCTCAAAAAATTGCAGGGGTGGGGGAGATGGGAGACCTGTTGCAGGCCTGGTAGATTGCAAAGCGCAAAGACCACAAACGAGAGAGAGCCAAGTGTTAGGACAGCGACTTCGGAAGCTGAAATGGCTACAGAAAGCAGCTAACTGCTACAGGAAAAAGCATGCACAGTCCAAGCGTGGGAAAAGCTAAGCACCCCATTCACTATCACAGTGGGACACAGATGTTGCGGAGGGGAACACCAAAGTTTTGCCAACAAATGAGGTTTGGGTAAGATTTGCTGGTCAGTCCGTTTAATTAAGAAGTTATCCCATAAGAAGGAGGCTGTCCTGGTATAATGACTGGTTGCGTTTCTGACTTTTCGTTTTTTGCTTTGTCATTCCCATTTCTCGATAACCGTCACTGAACGTTTTTGGAATAAGCTGAAGCACTTTCTTCCAATTTTGTCAACTTAACTTCCTTCTTGAGAGAAATCTAAATTCTGAAAATGTCACTTCGTCGTCTATTGTCATGGAAACAAGCAGGAGGAGAGAACCTGTGGTTTGACTCCCCTAACCATAAAAAGCATACTAAGTGTGAACTTTCAGCCTGTAGAACAAAACATCTACAATCACTTGGGAGATGCAGGTAGAAACAATTGTCACTATTCTAGCTAAATCAATGGAATCTGGTTCTAGGGCACTGTAGCAGTTGCTAGAGCACAAGACGCAGGAGAGAAGGGTTCAGATTCATAACCACAAAACCTTTTTATTGAATACTAACCACACAGGCTTAATCCAGCCAGAGTGGTGTAGTGGTTAAGAGTGGTGGACTCGGATCTGGAGAACGGGGTTTGATTCCCCACTCCTCCACATGAGTGGCGGACTCTAATTTGGAGAACCAGGTTTGATTCCCAACTCCTCCACATGAGCGGCAGACACTAATCTGGAGAACGGGATTTGATTCCCCGCTCCTCCACGAGTGGCGGACTCTAATCTGGAGAACCGGGTTTGTTTCCCCAATCCTCCACATGAGTGGCGGATTCTAATCTGGAGAACTGGGTTTGATTCCCCACTCCTCCATATGAGCGGCAGACTAATCTGGAGAACCGGGTTCGATTCCCCTCTCCTCTACATGAGCGGCAGACTCTTATCTGGAGAACCGGGTTTGATTCCCCACTCCTCCACATGAGCGGCAGACTAATCTGGAGAACCGGGCTCGATTCCCCACTCCTCTACATGAGCGGGAGACTCTAATCTGGAGAACCGGGTTCGATTCCCCTCTCCTCCACATCAAATCTCCAAAAGGCATTCAGAAGCTTTGCTGGGCTAAAGCCTTGTGGCCACATCCACTTTCTCAAAACACTTGGCGGGCACCATGGCGCCAAGGGTGCCCAAATTGGGGACCCCCGTTCTCAAGTGTGCAGGATATAAATCTTTTTAAGCAGATAAAATTTGAAACAGTTCTTTGTGGCCAGCCCGCCAAGATTCATTAAGCGTCTGGTTTAATGTTAAGGACAGCAAAAAGAGCAATGTCAGCAAAGAGAAACTTTGGACAAGCTGCTAGGAACTTCCTACAGTGGTAGAAATATGAACGAGGTGTCAACCTGAAGCCAGTGATCCAAAGCAAAGCGTGAACGGCGTGTCTGCAAGAGGATGAAGGGGGCAGCAAACGGGCACAGAGCAAGTGTCACAAAATTGAGGCTGCAAGTTTGATTTATTGGAAAGATTAAGCAATTAAGAACCGCTCGATTAACTAAAAAGCTTTCCCAGAGCCTCAGATTAAGAAAATAATAATAATTGTAAGCCTACGGCATTCAGTTCGGAAGACCTGAACAGAGGTATTAGTGACAGGACGTTCTGGAGGTCATTAATTCACAGAGTCGCCATAAGCTGGAAACCGCTCGTTGTCACATAACACACACACAATTATTTGAATGCATATTCTTATAACAACGGTGGGCAGCTTAGAAATTCCCCATCCCATTCTCTCTCTCACACACCTCTAAGATGGCACCTTCTCCATTCTACAAATGTGTAGAGTGTATGTGTAAAGTGCCTTCAAGTCGCAGCCGACTTATGGCGACCCCAGAGGGTTTTTAAGGCAAGGTGGTTTGCCATTGTCTTCCTCTGCAGAGCCTTCCATGGTGGTCTCCCTTCTGAGTTTAGCTCCTGTTCAGCTTCCAAGATGTGACAAGATTGGACCATATCATGTCTCCTTCCCTTCCTATTCTACACATAGCCTTTTTTTTAAAAAAATGTATTTTTTTCTTTTCAATTTTTTAATTAATTTGTACATATATGCACGTTGAATCAATTTTGTACAATTAATCAACTTTGTTTTAAGGTAATGACACCCCTATGGGGAAAATACAGCCACATTTTTATGGGTTCCATGTTTATCACTTCGTTCTCTGCAAGTCAGTTCCTGATCTATCAATGAAGAAGTCAAAGGTGACCGAGATACCTTATTAGTCCCACAGCTCACTTCTGGCTCCTCTTTGCGGTGTGGTTGACCACCTATGCAGACAGTATTTACTTTGGTCTGCTAAAGAATATCTGAATCTTTATATATGCAATCATAATTTTCTCTGGAAAAGCACTGCAGCATAAACTGGAGTATAAACTCCGCTGATGATAGCACCAGTTCTCTAGTAGGCCAAGCTTTGTTTTCAAAAACGTAAATCCTCTTCCTTATGTAACAGTAAAAAGCATTTGCTCAAGGCGGGTTATTTCCTTCAAGGCAGAATTTGTGAACATTCCTTCCTTGAGTTGAAGGAAACCGGAATTAACACGTAATTAGGCTGGCCTGAGTCCAAATCTATTGTAGCTTGAGATCGTTGCTTCCAAGAGACTTAAAACACGAGTCCAAAAATTCATCTGTTACTTCTTCTAAGGTCGCAGGCTTCCACTTTGGGGACTGGTCTTTGTCAATGAGCACTGCCAAAAAAAAGGGAAAAAATAATAACTATTGTTTCAGCCAAGAGGCCTTTGGTGATAGAACTATTAGGAGCAGCCGATCAACTATTCCCTCCGCTGGTTGCATTGCAAGACGAAACTTTATCTCAGTGCCTACAGCCATGTTCATGTGGTCTATTCTTCCTCTGCAGAAGAGAAAGCCATTCAACGAATAGCTTGAAAGGAAAAGTAAATATTTGCATTCTCGACTTCTGAGAAGTAATGGCATGTAATTAAACGTTAAGTATTAAGCATTTCTTTGAATGGCCTGCACTCCACGAAATGAACTGTTCCACGAATTGTATAATGACTTGTATCCTGCTACATACCTAGTCCAGCATGACTGCCGAATTTCTGCTATTCAAAATGCCACACACCCCAATTATATTCCCTCCTCTTTATCTTAACCGCCTATTCATCTTTAATATTTGCCTTAAGAAAACTTACTATAACCTTGTGGGCGCTAATTTTCTCCATTCTGTAACCCACCCCTGCTCTAAGGATTCTAGGACCCTTACTGATTCCCCACCAAACAAGACAACAGACAAGTTTCAGTGACAACCCTTCGCCCCCAAACTGTCACCACTTGGGGGGTCTCTGAAAAAGGCCCCCTGACAATCTGCTGCTAGAAAAGCCCACGGGACGAGAGGTCCCCCCTTGAGTACACAATACAGATAGCCCCAAAGTATGTTGCCTTTGTCTACCTTTACAATTACCAAGGCCCTAGCCGCAAACATTACAGGGGGCTCCTTTGCAGATTCGGCTTTTGCAATTGTGGCAATAGCTCCCCTACTCAGTCTTGAGAGGCGGATGCACATGGTAAAACCAACGAAGAGCTGATTATGGTGCAGACTGGCATACCACAGTGGTGATGAGACAAAGAACAGCGAAAGGAGATGCGAGAAGATTTACTAGCCAGGTAGCCTTCCCTATGAATTAGGTGGGCAAAACCAGGCTGGAAGTGATATTGTCCTAGAAGGCCAGGCACTGCTGCCGCCAACGTGTTCACCCTCCGTTTTGTCTTATTCAACTCTGCTCTAAAGCAGCAGTTCCCAAACTTTTTGAGTCATGGAGCACTTTTCAGTAGAGCACTAATTTTCACCTAGAACCCATATAGTAAACTGAATGACAGTAGTATTTTTCTTTCCAATCTCTTCACAGAGCACTAGGAGATGTTTCGTGGATCACCAAGTGCTCCATGGAGCACAGTTTGGGAACTACTGCTCTAAAGAATCAAAGCACTTAAATAGGAAATGGATTATTGATAAGTACAGCCATCCCTGGAGAGCAATTTCTCAATCAGCACTTCGTGTAGGTATATAGATCGGCATGATGATTAATCTGTTTCTGGGCTCTGACTCCTAGGGTGTGATAATAACCTTGCTCATTCCCAATGAAAATCACAATTATCGGTGTTCCTCTCAGCTCTGACAGAAGGCTCCCTGGGTCCTCACAGGTTTCCCTGAACTCTGCTTGCCTTCCTATATATTTATAGCATCCTTTTCAGAATGTTTAACAGGGATCTCTCTGTCATGGACAATTTCACAAGCAGGCCCGAGGTGCGCTCGTCTCCCCATTCAGAGAGGGCAGGTCTTCTAGGATTCTACATCTCCAAATGCAAGTGGGGAATCGCACATTGTAATTCTTGGCCATGGAAAGCCCGGCTGTCAGAAGGAAAAGTGCTAAGACAGCTTGCTTTCTTGCTCTGCTCGTGCCCCCCCCCCCGAAAATTGTGTTGGTCTCTAAAGTGATGTGTGATGTGTTAAGTGCCGTCAAGTCGCTTCTGACTCATGGCGACCTTATGAATCAATGTCCTCCAAAATGTCTTATCATTAACAGCCTTCCTCATGTCTTGCAAACAGAGGTCCGTGGCTTCCTTGATTGAGTCAATCCATCTTTTGTCAGGTCTTCCTCTTTTCCTGCTGCCTTCTAAGGCGCTACTGGACACAAATATAGCTGTTTAACGTTACACTTTCTGAAGCCAAGAAGCAGGTGACATCTTTTTTTCAGTTTCCCAGGTCTTGCAGAGAATTCCCCCCCCCCCGCTGGAATGAGTGGCAATGTCACAAATCGACACCCGGTGGCCTGCCACCTCTCTACTGACAACAACAGGAAGCCTGAAGTTGGCGACAGCAATCCCCACCCCTCGCTTGACGCAGAGTCTCCGGCCTAACCGTTACCTGCTCGCACACCTTCATAGAAGTCGTGGCCTCGCTGGAAGATCAAAAACAAAACAAAACAAAAACACATTTATAACACAGTGAGAAGCATAATGTTCTGATGTGAAAGTCATGAATTATTGATGATGCTTATTGCATTTACTGTTCTGTAATCTCAAATAAGATGGAGTTAACTCAAGTTGAATCACTGTAAAGTAATACCGTATATACCCATGTATAAGCTGACCCGCGTATAAGCCGAGGTGCCTAATTTCTCCCCAAAAATGGGGAAAAATTAGGCACCCGCGTATAAGCCGAGGGTCGGCTTATAACCCCCCCCCCCCGCGACTTACCTGACAGGGCTCTCCAGCGGCGAGGGTCCGGTGGCGGCGCGGCCCGGGGGGGCCTGGGCAGCCTTCCTGCGGCTGCAGGAGTCTGCCCCAGGCCGCTCCCGGCGGGAGGAAGCGGCGGCGAGGCCCAGGGGGACCCGGAGCAGCCTTCCTGCGGCTGCAGGAGGCTTTCCATGGCCCCTCCCGGCCAGGAAAAATGGCGGCGGGGGCCGGGAAGGGCCGGGGCAGCCTTCCCGCGGCTGCAGGAGGCTGCCCAAGGCCCCTCCCGCCCGGAAAAAATGGCGGCGGTGGCGGGGGGGCTGGGGCAGCCATCCTGCGGCTGCAGGAGGCTGCCCAAGGCCCCTCCCGCCCGGGAAAAATGGCGGGGGGGGGGCGGGAAGGGCCGGGGCAGCCTTCCTGCGGCTGCAGGAGGCTGCCCAAGGCCCCTCCCGCCCGAAAAAAATGGTGGGGGGGCGGGGGGGCCGGGGCAGCCATCCTGCGGCTGCAGGAGGCTGCCCAAGGCCCCTCCCGCCCGGGAAAAATGGCGGGGGGGGGGGGGCGGGAAGGGCCGGGGCAGCCTTCCTGCGGCTGCAGGAGGCTGCCCATGGCCCCTCCCGCCCGGGAAAAATGGCGGGGGGGGGGGCGGGAAGGGCCGGGGCAGCCTTCTTGCGGCTGCAGGAGGCTGCCCATGGCCCCTCCCGCCCGGGAAAAATGGCGGGGGGGGCGGGAAGGGCCGGGGCAGCCTTCCTGCGGCTGCAGGAGGCTGCCCAAGGCCCCTCCCGCCCGAAAAAAATGGCGGGGGGGGCCGGGGCAGCCTTCCTGCGGCTGCAGGAGGCTGCCCAAGGCCCCTCCCGCCCGGGAAAAATGGCGGCGGGGGCCGGGGGGGCGGGGCAGCCTTCCTGCGGCTGCAGGAGGCTGCCCCAGGCCGCTCCCGGCGGCAGGAAGCGGCACGGGCCCGGTGGCGGCGGCGACGGCGGTAAGTTTCCCCCCTCCCTCCTCCCTCCTCCCTCCGTATTGACCCGCGTATAAGCAGAGGCCGGCTTTTTCAGCCCATTTTTGGGGCTGAAAAACTCGGCTTATACGCGAGTATATACGGTAATAGAATTTGGAACTTTACTCATAGTAGAAATATAATTATTTACTGAAATGATCTGAGAAACCATCTACATATAGGGACGAATATATATAGTGTGGCGATTTATATCATTTAATTACTTCTCTTACCATATATTGCATATTCTTCTACATACTATTGAATTTTTTAATTTTTTTCCAAGTAATGACATGTTTCTTGTCATATGGTGCGCATGGGCCAGAAAAAAATGGTGGGATTGACATTTTACCATGCATGCTTGACTCAACCGGTACTCCATGGTGAGAACATCTTGCAGGCTCAAGGAAGCACCTTCTCTAAGCTGCCGAAGGGTTATCTTCAGAGACGTCGGGGACATTTTAGCGATTATCTGTGGAGCAAATCAAAGATTTTCCATATGAGTCTTATATTTCGTTAAGATCAGGAAGACTTCCAAGAACACCCCAGCTCCAGTACTGTATGGAGGGATTTTAAACAGGAAAAGGACACATCGGAGAAGATTGTTAGAGTGTGCTGCTCCTTTCAAAGATCCTGAAAGAATAAATCCAAAGAATTGGGGAGGGGTCGTGGCTCAGTGGTAGAGCATCTGCTTGGCACGCAGAAGGTCCCAGGTTCAATCCCCGGCATCTCCAGTTAAAGGGACTAGGCAAGTAGGTGATGTGAAAGACCTCTGCCTGAGACCCTGGAGAGCTGCTGCCGTTCTGAGTAGACAGTACTGACTTTGATGGACCGATGGCCTGATTCAGTAAAAGGCAGCTTCATCTAACATCTGACTGAGGGTCAGGAGTTCCTTCCCCCTGGTAAGATCCATTTCAGCTTCCTGTCTCCTGGCCCTGGCGAAGGGACTTCCCGCTTCTGGATAACGTCCCTCCGCCAATACCCAGAGAGCACGTGAAAAACAAAAACCCAAAGGATAAGCCCGACAAATCGGGGGCTAAACTGCACCCCTCGGCATTACGGCAGACGTATTAGTGGTGCGCGGGGAAGAGGCAGATGGTGTGATTTACTTCTCGCTGCTGTTTCCAGCAGGTCCGTTAACCCACAGGGTGGAAATGGCAACCGTCCAACCCACAATGTCCGCGGCTTCTCTGGCTCCTGAACGCTCCCCCCCCCCTCTCTCGGCAGACACCGGCTGATAAAACAGTGACCCATTTTGCTTGTGTCCTTTCATCTGCAAACTCCCAGCTGCCGGGCAGATCTGGGAGTGTGAGAGGACACGGAGCGTTCTGCCTCCGGTTTTGTGAATGTGAATCATTACCAGCTGGCTTAAGAGCAGCCGTGGGGAGAGAAGGAAGGTGGCTCTGGCGAGAAAAATCCTAGTGGACAGCATCTGCCTTCGACTGCTGCTTAATGTTCCAGTTCCTTTATACAGGGTCATGAACCAAGGCGTGGTTGCCACTAGTCTTTCTGACCACTGGAATGTCTCTTAATTGACGATGCATTTTTCATCAATTGGGCATTAACAGTCCAGATTTTCCTCCCTTAGGTACATTATAAAGTGTGAATATTAGGGTGTACAAGCATATCACAATCAAGTGAGTCACATAAATTTTTTTGTTTCCCAGTGCATATAAAAGTTATGTTTACACTACCTGGCTCATTGGTAGAGCATCTGCTAAGCATGCAGAAGGGCCTAGGTTCAATCCCCAGCATCTCCAGTTAAAGGGACTAGGCAAGTAGGTGATGTGAAAGACCTCTGCCTGAGACCCTGGAGAGCCGCTGCCAGTCTGAGTAGACAATACGGACTTTGATGGACCAAGAGTCTGATTCAGTATAAGGCCGCTTCATGTGTTCATATTAAGTGTGCAATAGCATTATATCTAAAAAAAATTGTACTGTAATAATAATGAAAAAGTTTGAAATATTGTGAGAATTACCAAAACGTGACACGGAGACACAAAGTGAGAATGTGCTGTTGGGGAAATGGCCCCGATAGATTTGATCGCAAACTAAATATCTGCAAAGCAGAATAAAACAAGAGCAATAAAACGAGGTCAGCATGCACATGAACAGTTTACACTTTGCCTGCTGTAGCAAAACATTAACCCTATGTAGCTGCAAGCCTAGCATGGGCCTGAGTTAACCGGGAAGAAAGGAAGAATCAGAACCCTACTTATGGGCCTAGTTAAGATGCAACGATGATCTGTAGTTTGCTGCTAAATGACCACGCCTGGGGGGGTCCTGCAGCTTGTGCTCCCTCTTTTCCTCCTGCACAGATTGAACAAAAAAAAGGAGGAAGCCACATTGGTCCATAGCAAAATCCCAAACCAACAGCTGTCTAATATCTTTCCTTAAGACCAACCAAAATAACAACCAAACAACCCCGACAAAAAAGTTGTGTTGTTTCTGACGTGTCTGGATAAAAGGTCTTACATGCCATTTATTTAAGATAATTATTTACAGAATCGCAGTGAGCCAGGGTTCATAAGTGGACGCGCCTTCAGCTTGTGTTGTCCCTCTAAACTGAGATTCCAAACACTGGCTTGATCTTGGTTTAGAAGTAGGGTTGCCAGTGCAGGACTGGGAAATTCCTGGAGATTTGGGGAGTAGAACCCGGGGAAGGTGGGGTTTGGGGATGGAACGGAACTCAGCCAGGTATCATGCCATAGAGCCCAACCTCCAAAGCAGACATTTTCTCCAGGGAAACGGAGCTCAGTCACCTGGAGAGCCACTGTGATTCCAGGAGATCTCCAGGCCCCCACCTGGAGGTCGGCAATCCTGTTCAGAAGGCCTTGCTTGTAAGGAAAGTGCAAATCATAGTTTGCCTGCTCGGAAGAAAGTAGAGATAACTAATTCCCCTCAGAGTAGGAGGGGAGAAAGAGCATTCGAGCAGGAGGTTCCCAGAAAATCAGGGTTTGCTGTTACATCTTAACACTGACTACAATCTCAGCACACACCTAAGACCCGAGAGAGACCAGGCTAGGCACTTTGCTCCTGTTTCAATACACATTTGCTCTATTTTGTAGAGCAAGATGGTCCCAATACATTAACCAGTGGAAAGCTTCTGGAATTGTTGGCCGGGGACAAGGAATCCCCGAAGGGCTGACGGTGGACGGTCTGCCAGTAGCCACAAGGAAGAAAAGACGCAGGAAAGGGAATGGAAGAATCATATAAGGAGAGCAGCACAGAGAAGCGGGTCACTCAGTTTCTCTACAGTAAAAGGCAGTGGCAATTGGGTGGGAAAACTGGAGGAGGAACTGGCCGATCAATAGATGAAAGGTGGGGTGCCTGGAGACCAGGGAGAAAGTGGAGGAGGAGGAGGAGGAAGAAGAAGAGTTGGTTTTTATACACTGACTTTCCCACTTAAGGAAGAATCAAACCGGCTTACAATCACCTACCCTTCCCCTCCCCACAACAGACATCCTGTGAGGTAGGTGGGGCTGAGAGAGCTCTAAGAGAACTGTGACTAGCCCAAGGTCACCCAGCTGGCTTCATGTGTAGGAGTGGGGAAACCAACCCGGTTCACCAGATTAGCATCCACTGCTCATGTGGAGGAGTGGGGAATCGAACCCGGTTCTCCAGATCAGAATCCACTGCTCCAAACCACGGCTCTTAACCACTACGCCACACTGGCTCAAGAAAGACAGTGCCAATAAAACTAGAAAACAAGACAGGAGTTTGAGTAGACTTTAAAAAGGCAGCGGGAGATTAAAAAAACAAATAAAATAAGCCCTAAATAAAAGCTAAAACAAAGAAAGATAAAAGCTCCAGATACGGAGCACAGCATCAAGCGTCCTGCAGTATCACACCAGAAGCTGGAAGTCCGTGCCACAGTTCCCTGCACTCAATCACCATGTAATGCCCCTCTGATGGCTCAGTGTGTACCCCAACAATAAAAATGTATTGTAATATTACCTCTAGTTGCTTGAGCGCAAAAGGAGAACCATCCTGCTTCAGGTTTTGGACGATTTCTTCCATGCTGCTGGCTGAAAAGAGACTAAAACAGAAAAGTGTCACCGATCAGCCAATGGTCAATCTATTTTGTAATCAGAAAAATACTGAATTCCTAAGTTCGAGCAACCTTTACATATTATTATACACCTTTACATATTTATTACAGCATAGCAGACACAAGATACAGTACAAGTTATCATTAAACTGAATGTGACGTTTTTGAGCCTTCAAGAACATAAGAAGAGCCCTGCTGGATCAGACTAGTGATGTGGTCCATCTAGTCCAGCATCGTAACTCACACAGAGGCCAACAAGGTGATGACCAATGACAGGGTTTTTTTCAGTGGTGGCCCCTCACCTGTGAAATGTCCTTCCCTGATTTCTTTACGAGCATACCTCGTTTTTATTGCACCTCGCAGATATTCCATTTTTGTACAAGTCTATCGGCCCCATTTTTCCAACAGCAAGTACTCACTTCGTGTCTCTGTGTCGCATTTTGGTAATTCTTGCGATTTTTCAAACTTTTGCATTAATATTACAGTGCATTTTTTTAGACATAATGCGATTGCACACTTAACAGGTTACAGTATAGTGTAAACATAACTTTTATATTTACTGGGAAACCAAAAATAATAATAACCTGCGTGACTTGCTTTATTGTGGAACCGAACATGCAATATCTCTGAGGTATGCTTGTATTTAAGTTTGAGAAACATATTATATCTGCAGATAGGAAGCCAGCTTCCTAACTAGATGTAGCTGGGGGGGGGGGAGTATTTTTCACCGTCATGGACGTCTCTCTAACAAAAGAACCGGATCCAGCACAACACCCTTGCTGTTAACAGAATCTTGCCTTGAACTTCGCCTGTCTACTGTTGTTTAGGCACCAGGCCAAAACATTTCTATTTACCCAGGATTTAAAATAAAAGGTAGATCTTTTAATATCACTTTTATGGTCTGCTTCTAGCCCGAGTAGTTTTATGAGACTTTTTTAAGGATGTTATGCTCTCGCTGGGTTTTTTACACCAGGTTTGGTGTGTTTTTTTAAATAACGTTTATGTTTTTATTATGTTTTAGAAGAAGAAGAGTTGGTTTTTATATGCTGACTTTCTCTACCACTTAAGGCAGAATCAAACTGGCTTACAATCACCTTCACTTCCCCTCCCCACAATAGACACCCTGTGAGGTAGGTGAGGCTGAGAGAGCTCTAAGAGAGCTGTGACTTGCCCAAGGTCACCCAGCTGGTTTCATGAGTAGGAGTGGGGAAACCAACCCAGTTCACCAGATTAGCCTCCGCCACTTATGTGTAGGAGTGAGGAATCAAATCCGGTTCTCCAGATCAGATTCCACCGCTCCAAACCACTGCTCTTAACCACCACACCCCACTGGAGTAAGCTGCCGGTGGTGGGGTCGCACAGGCTTCTCAGCGGCTCCACCCACCCCCTTCAGGATTGCACGGTAAATTTTATGAATTAAGTTATTGTATAATGGGGTGTACCCAACTGTCCTCGAACTAGCCTGCCTCCAATTAAGGTGGCTCCTCTTCCACTAGATGGGCCGCTTAATTTGGAGGAATTTTGTTGCGAGCTGCTCTGACCGCGGGAAAGCTCCAAATGTGAGCTGAAAGGGAAAATGGGGATAATTGCTTTAGCAAATTAATAAACTTTGCTCAGGGAATTGAGATGCTAGGGGTAGAATCCATCCCACTGATATTGCCTTTGGCAGATTTCTAATACAGTCATATGCTTCTCTGTCTTATGCTGCAAACCAAGGGGCCTTTGGGCTGAGGGCAAGGAAGGAAGGAAGGGAAGGGAAGGGAAGGGGGGATAAAATACACAAGAAAGAATGAATGAAACAATCAACAGCAATTGGCAATACCTGTTAATCTTGTCCATGTGTTCACCAAGTATGAACTCTTTTTCTTGATCAAGTTTGCACTGTTGACCAAGAAAAACAAAAAAAGAAGAAAACCCTGTAGTTTCCTCCCCCATATTCTGAAAATGCAAGCAAAAGCAGTCATTTGCTGTGGTACTTTTAAGAAAGCATGAGAAAATGGAATTTCTATGAAGTAGTTAAGATATTGGTCTGTGCTCAAATAATTCAAGGGCATCCCCAAAACACAGCCACATTTTCAGGAAGATTAAAAAAATACACCGTGTCATCAGTAGGGAGTCAGTGCGGACAGTGGTTAGAGCGACAGACCCTGACCAGGGAGACCTGGCTTCAAATCCCGATCCTGCCATGAAGCTCACTCATAGAGCCATCCTAAGCAAAGCCAAGAGAGCCAGCATGGGGTAGTGGTTAAGAGCAGCAGACTCTGATCTGGAGAACCGGGTTCGATTCCCTGCTCCTCCACACGAAACCTACTGGGTGACCTTGGGCCAGTTACAGTTCTCTCCGAACTCTTTCAGTCAACGCGGAGGCAGGCGATGGCCAACCACCTCCAAATGCCTCTTGCCTTGAAAACCCTATGGGGTGGCCATAACTAGGCTAGGACCTGATGGCACGTTCCACCACCACCAAGCAGAGCCAAAGAAAGACAGAGGAGAGGGGCCGTGGCTCAGTGGTAGAGCATCTGCTTGGCATGCATAAGGTCCCAGGTTCAAGCCCCGGCATCTCTAGTTAAAGGGACCAGGCAGGTAGGTGATGTGAAAGACCCCTGCCTGAGACCCTGAAGAGCTGCTGCCCGTCTGAGTAGACAATATTGACTTTGATGGACCAAGGGTCTGATTCTGTATAAGGCAGCTTCACGTGTTCATGTGTTCAACGCATGCCCTTGATGGACACAGTAGAGTGTAACTCTTCTTCAGGCGGCACTGTAAGTGTTCCTGGGTCGGTCACTCACTCTCAGCCTAACCTACCACACAGGGTTGTTGTGAGGATAAAATGGAGGAGGGGGGACCCATAAGAGCCACCCTGGGCTCCTTGGGGCAAAGAAAGATCACACACAACAAACGAAGTGGCCAGATGTCAAGGTGGGCAGGGCCCCTCTACCTTTCACAGTTCCATAGATGAGAGAAGAAGGTTAGTTTTTATAGGCCGACTTTCTCTACCACTTAAGGAAGAATCAAACTGCTTACAATCACCTTCCCTTCCTCTCCCCACAACAGACACCCTGTGAGGTAGGTGGGGCTCAAAAGGTTTGGAGAGAACTGTGACTAGCCCAAGGTCACCCAGCTGGCTTCATGTAGAGGAATGGGGAAACCAACCATAATACTATGGAAACCAACATAATACTATGTTCTCCCGTAATACTAGAACACGGGGTCATCTGCTAAAGCTGGAGGGTGAGAGATTCAAAACAGATAAAAGGAAGTAATTCTTCACACAACGCATAGTTAAATTGTGGAACTCCCTGCCCCAGGATGTGGTGATGGCTGCCAGCTTGGAGGGCTTTAAGAGGGGAGTGGACATATTCATGGAGGAGAGGGGTATTCATGGCTGTTAGTTAGAATGGATATTAGTCATGCTGTATACCTATTCTCAGAGGAGCATGCCTATTATTTTGGGTGCGGTGGAACGCAGGCAGGATGCTGCTGCTGCAGTCGTCTTGTTTGTGGGCTTCCTAGAGGCACCTGATTGGCCACTGTGTGAACGGACTGCTGGACTTGATGGGCCTTGGTCTGATCCAGCAGGGCCTTTCTTATGTTCTTAATCCAGTTCAACGCCGATCATATGGAGAATTGAGGAATCAAATGTGGTTCTCCAAATTAGAGTCCAGAGCCCCAAACCACCGCTCTTAACCACTACACCATGCTAATCTCCAGCCCCTAACCAATGAACCTCCCTGCCTATTTATAACCAGCCCAGAACTATACACTGGGAGACACATATTGACTATTTTCAGCCAGCTGAGAGAGCAGCATCACAGGAAGCTTTTGAACTGTAGCTTGTGACAACTCCCTCCCCCCCACCCCACGACCTTCTGGCACAACAGGGGCTCGGGCGAAACTCTGAGGATGTGTCTCCCCGACAATCGCATCGGGGTGGATCAGACACAAACGCCTGGCATTTGCTCGCCTTCCTGTTCACAGCTTCCAGCTCATTAACTCTCAGCGTGCGAACGACGATGCTCCGTCTCTTTCTCCTCTGCTGCAAATTTATTACCGTGGCAGTGTTGGAATTAAGTCCAATAATATATTTCTGCCGCCTGCTTATCACAGATCCTCAGGAAAGGGAGCAGTGCCCAGGCGGGACAAAGATTGAAAGACACACATGTTCAGTACAGGGCCAATTTCTGCAGGCGCGCAAACAAACAAGGCTGGGGTGTAAAACTCATTTGTTAGGAGGGCAGGATATGACATAAATGTCACTTGGTTGGGCCAGGCCATGCCTCGCCAGCCTAGGGGTGGGGGGGTTGGCTGCCTCGGCTAGCTCACGGGCAGGCTAAGAGCTCTTAAGGGGCTGGATCCGGCCCCTGGGCCATAAGTTTGAAGAAGAAGAAGTTGGTTTTTATATGCCGACTTTCTCTACCACTTAAGGAAGAATCATACCGGCTTACAATCACTTTCCCTTCCCCTCCCCACAACAGACACCCTGTGAGGTAGGTGGGACTGAGAGAGTGTGACTTGCCCAAGGTCACCCAGCTGGCTTCGTTGTAGGAGTGGGGGAACAAATCCACTTCACCAGATTATCCTCCGCCGCTCATGTGGAGGAGTGGGGAATCAAACCCGGTTCTCCAGATCAGACTCAACCGCTCCTAACCACCATTGTTAACCACTACACCATGCTGGCTCTTCCCCGCTCTACAGGCTGTACGTTTGACACCTCTGCTCTTCCCTTGAAGACAGTTTCAGGAGGGTTCACCATGCTGGTCATCAGTAGAAGAGCTAGATTCGAGTCCCGTAGCATACCCTGAAAATCTCGTTGGGTCTTGAAGGTGCTCTATGGGACTTGAACCTAGCTCTCTTTCCTTGCGGCTGTCTTTCCTTTCTGCCCAAAGAAACCATCTGCGGAACTGAAAAAACATGCATATTTAAAGAGAAAGGGATAGGAGACAGCATCTGACACATTTTAATTGATCATAAGTGACTCTAGCAGTTCTGTAAATGGGAAACGGAGTCCCGTGTGGGAATACTCCGCAAAGGTAAAAAAAAGCAAATAATCTTTGGCAGCAGTCAGTATTTTTGTTTTCTTTGGAAAGTATACTGCAAGGCATATCGGGATGGCTGAAAACAACTGTCTGTACCAGGAAGAAAATCATCTCACACTTTTACATCCAAAGGTACTGATTGAAATCGCAAAATGTCCTAGTTCCGCTATACACTGCTTTGGTCAGGCCGCGCCTGGAGTATTGTGTGCAGTTCTGGAGGCCTCACTTCAAAAAGGATGTGGACAGAATAGAGTGGGTACAGAGGAGAGCGACGAGGATGATCAGGGGCCTGGAGACCGAGCCCTGCAAGGAAAGGCTGAAGGAGGTGGGAATGTTTCATCTGGAGAAGAGGAAGCTGAGGGGGGACATGGCTGCTCTCTTTAAGTATCTGAAGGGCCGTCACTTTGAGGAGGGCAGGGAGCTGTTCCTCTTGGCAGCAGAGGATAGGACTCACAATAATGGGTTTAAATGGCAGGCAGAAAGGTCCCGGCTGCATGTTACGGAAGTTGTTTGACAGTTGAATCGGTTTCCTATGGAGGTGGTGAGCTCCCCCTCACTGGCAGTCTTTAAGCAGAGGCTGGACCAGCACTTGTCAGGGATGCTCTAGGCTGATCCTGAATTGAGCCGGGTTGGACTGGATGGCCTCTATGGCCCCATCCAACTCTAGGATTCTATGAAATTCCGAAGGGATGGGCTCATAAACGCCCAGTGAGTTTGCGAACCCAAGTGCTGCAACAAAACATATTGCACAAATAAATCATTCCATTCCCTATCAGACGCCGATCATTTATTTTAACACCATCTGTTTGGGTTCTTTAGGACATCACATTATTTCATGTTTTTTCTATTTTCTTTTGAACTGAGGATTTGTATCTACTGTAACACGTTCTGTGAATAGCCAATATATCTGCCGTTGTGACTAGGTATTTTCCTTATAAAAAAACCAGGATACGATTGTATCCTTCATTTATCAAACTAATAAGTTTGCTTACAAAAAGCCCCTTGAATATCTAGATAGGGTGGGATTCAGGGTTGTCTCCTGCTGGCAGGCCACTGCGGAACCTCCCCCCACCCCACGGAGCAAAATTGGGGGGGATGCAGAGAGGGTTGCAGGGGAAAGGGGAAAGTGCGATTGAGGACATGTAGCTGCCTTATATTGACTCAGACTCTTGGCCCATCAAAGTCAGTATTGTCTACTCAGACAGGCAGTGGCTCTCCAGAGTTTCAGGCAGAGGTCTTTCACAGCACCTACTTGCCTAGTCCCTTTAACTGGAGATGCCAGGGATTGAACCTTCTGCATGCCAAGCAGAGGCTCTAAAGTGGAGCCACAGCCCCTCCACACCATTGGTCCATCAAGGTCAGTATCATCTACTCAGACTGGCAGTGGCTCTCCAGGGTCTCAGGCAGGGGTCTTTCACACCACCTACTGCTTGGTTCTTTTAACTGGAGATGCTGGGGATTGAACCGGGGACCTTCTACATGCCAAGCAGATGCTCTAACACTGAATCACAGCCTCTCCACATCACTGACAGGTGCCAGAAAATGTGTTGGCAGATGCCATGGCACCCAGGGGCACCATGTTGGGGGGGGAGCTTTGCCTATGGCTTTCATTCATTTTCCTACACAGAAGCACATTCCTGGCTGCAGCCTCCGAAACAATCTTGGGAGTATTTAAAAAAAAAAGTGAAATTCACTCGTGTAGTTTAGGTTTAGAATGGAGGATTAAGGAAAAACACGGAACATCATCCCTTAAAACCCCTACTCCATCTTTAGATATGGAACACAAAACGGCACAAATGAGCTGGAAATAGATGGAAGTTCTAGGTAATATTTCAGCACTCGAAGCTAGAAGAAATAAATGCGCATGGCAGGCACATTTTTATCTACAAAGGCTGAGGAGGAAGAAGAAGAGTTGGTTTTTTATATGCCGACTTTCTCCACCACTTAAGGAAGAATCAAACCGGCTTACAATCACCTTAATTCATGCATCCCTCTCGAACAACCATGCCACATTTTACATGCTCTATGAAAGCCTACTTCGAGAGCAAGAAAAAGAGGAGGAGGAGGAGGAGAATTGGTTTTTATATGCCAACTTTCTCTACCACTTAAGGGAGACTCAAACCGGCTTAAATTACCTTCCCTTCCCCACAACAGACACCCTGTGAGGTAGGTGGGGCTGAGAAAGCTCGGAGAGAACTGTGACTAGCCCAAGGTCACCCAGCTGGCTTCATGTGTAGGAGTGGGGAAACCAACCCGGTTCTCCAGATCAGAGTCCGCCACTCCAAACCACTGCTCTTAACCACTACACCACACCGGCTCCGTTGCTGTCCAAAGGTTCTCCGCTACAAAGTCCAGGACAAAAGCTGGCTACCCGGGTACCTTCGTATGATAGGAATCCAGGAGATCAGCAACATTTTCCTTAGAGGGAGACTTCAGCTCGGTCAAGTCTTTTTCCAGGGCCGCCACCTGCAGATAAGCGTCAAAGAGTGTAAAAACCAGTCCCCAAAGTTATTTGCACAGGAGAATTCTACAAAGTCAACTGCTTTTCCTCAGAAAGAGCTCTAATGAGGCTGCAGAACCCCAAGGCCATGATCCAACACACAGAGAGCCAGTGCGGTGTAGTGGTTAGAGCAGGGGGGTGTCAAACATATGGCCTGGGGGCTGAATCCAGCCCCTTGAGAGCTCTTATCTGGGCCACGGCCAGCCAAGGCAGCCCCACTCACCAGACCCTGCCTTTCTTCTTTCCCATACGGTGCCCAAAAAGTGCTAAGGAGGTGGTTTGAAAACCACCTGTTACCCACCCACCCGCATTAGGGTCTGCATTCTATTCAATACACTATGCCGCCCGCTCAGCTAAATTTACCTTCTCCGCCTCTATAAAATGAGTGGCGATTCCTGCTCGCTGAATATCTCTCCCTTTCAGCCTGAATCCAGTCAGGGCAAGAAAACATCCAGTCTTCCCTGACAGCCTGGGCAAGAAGTAGCCTCCACCTACATCGGGGAAAAGACCTGTAAATTTAAGAAGAAGACAAAGTTTACGAAGGCAGCAACACCAGTAATCAACACTTCCTACTCGCTTGGCTCTTCCTCACACAATCTCTGTGCCTGCCAGCGGGCTCTTTCGGCCTGAACGGACCGCCTCGCCCTGCTTTTCCAGTCTTCCCCCCGTGGCCCCTTCACGCTCCCTTGTTTTGCTTAGGGAAGGGGTCCCTAACCTTTCTGAGCATGTGGGTGGAGAACCTTTTGGAATTCTGACACAGGCTGGAGGGTGCAACCACAAAATGGCCACTATTGGAGTTGGAGCCGACTGCAAAATGGCCGCCACTGGAGTTGAAGCCAACCACAAAATGGCTGCCATGGGAGTTGGAGCCGACCGCAAAATGGCCACCATGGGAGTTGGAGCCGACCACAAAATGACTGCCATGGGAGGTGGAGCTGACCACAAAATGGCTGCCATTGGAGTTGCAGCAGACCACAAAATGGCTGCCATGGGAGAGGGAACCGACCACAGAATGGCTGCCTTTGGAGTTGGAACCAACTACAAAGGAAGCCCCAGTGCAGGGGACAAAGGGAGTAAGTTTAAAAACACACTGGGAAAGAGCACAGTGAAAGAGAATAAGATCAACACTGCAGCGTTTGCTACCACCGAAATGACGTTATTTTAATTTGCACAGACAATGAGGTCTCCACTGGCCAAGCAGAAGCCCTGCTGGGCAGGAGCCTCTCTTGACCCCACCCACTTTCTCAAGCACTTGGCGGGCACCGCATTGGCATTCCCGGCTAATGGACTCTGGCACTTCCTTCCTGCTGGTCTTCTTGGCCATAAGGCTAGATTCTGCAGAATGGAGCACTGGAAGGAGTGCGCCTACGTTGTTAGAAAAGTACGAGCATACACTGAGGCAGTGCAAAATATTATTTGCTACAAGTTAAAAGTCGAATCGTGCTTTCCTTTAATTTTCCTCCTCCTCCTCATGAAGCTGCCTCATACTGAATCAGACCCTCGGTCCATCAAAGTCAGTATCATCTATTCAGACCGGCAGCGGCTCTCCAGGGTCACAGGCAGAGGTCTTTCACATCACCTACTTGCCTAGTCCCTTTAACTGGAGATGCCGAGGATTGAACCTGGGACCTTCTGCATGCCAAGCAGAGGCTCTACCACGGAGCCACAGTCACTCCTCCTCTACTTCTTCAGATGGAGTAAACAGCTGCCTCCTTACACCCCCCTGCCTGGAACTGTTTTACCAGAATTTGAGGCAAGGTGAGTTAACACCTTCACAGGCCCTGGGGCTAACTCGGCGCAACTGCAAGAGGTCGTGCGAGAAGGCAGAGAAGACACCCTCCTCTCTCTTGGATCAGCGATACTTTCCCTTCCCTGAGCTATCTGGGTGTTCATCTTCGTGGCTCCCGCGCAGGCCCACACGGGAATGCGCATGCGCAGGGCGGCTGCAAAGGTGAAGATTGGAAAGATTCCCAGTGCTTTCCCAGGCATGTCAAGCACTCCCCTCGTCCGCCGTGAGCCGCAATTTTCCTGCCCAAACTGGCACGCAACTACGTAAGTGGAGGAGACTCCTTCTTCAGCTCTCCCTTCGCCTCCCTGGAGACATTTTAGCACACAGCAGGGAAAGGAGGGAGGGTTGTGCACTTGCACAGAAGACCACTTGATGAACAGCAGTTATAGGTAAGTGAGACCCTGTTTTTTCTCGCGCGCGCACCCTCTTCCCTCACACTGCCTTCTCTACTTCAAAATAACAGAAACCGCACAGTTGGCCTTTACCTATTGCTGTCTCTGGCATAGCAAACACAGTCTTCTCTGTGGCGACTCGGAAATGCCCGTGGACAGACAAACCGACACCCTGCCAAAAAAAGGAAAGAAAGGAAGAAATGATAATAAATATGTTTATATTGCATGCACAGACACATTTCTGTGGTTCACCAGAATGGTGTAGTGGTTAAGTGGTTAAGAGCGGTGGGGTTTAATCTGAAGAACCAGGTTCAGTTCCTGACTCTTCACACACAGCCTGCTGGGTGACCTTGGGCTAGTCACAGTTCTCTCAGAACTCTCTCAGGCCCGCCTACCTCACAAGGTGTCTGTTGTGGGGAAAGGAAGGGAAGGTGATTGTAAGCCAGTTTGAGACTCCTTAAAAGGTAGAGAAAAATTACATATAATGACGGGTGATAAATGGAAGGGGTTATGCACACAGGCCTACCCTTTTTCTTCTAACTGACTTCTCCTGTGACCCAACTGACCCAAGAATGAATTTCAGCTATGGAGCCAATGTCAACTCCTTCCCCACTTCTGACATTTTGCGCACCGCATCCATTTTTATTTACGGAAGTATGACCTAGGATGTCACTCTCCTTCTTCATCCATTTCTGATGAGTCATTTGCAAAAGATGCTGTCAAGAAACCATCCCAAGAACTGAAATCTGGAGATGGCATAACATCCCCCTGGCACCGGGCTATCTCTGCCCTATAGAGATGCCAGGGCCTTGACTTTCAGAATACAAGGAAAGGCTTAATTAATTCACTGAGGCTGTTCCCTAGCACTGCGTCTCCGTGGGGAAGCCAGGTCATTTCAGGATATGGGTTGCCTCGTTTCAGAGCTGCCAGCTAAATGCATCCTTTGGGCAGGCGAGAAATGAGAACCTTTTCAATACGCGTATTTTGCAACTTGAACGAGAAATTTACTGGTGAAAAATATGGGCGATTCTGACAAAGATGCATCAACGGTCACTTCGTTTTTTCTAACTCAAGAAGAAGAAGAAGAAGAGGAGGAGGAGGAAGAGGAAGAGGAGTAGTAATTGGTTTTTATATCCCACTTTCCTCTACCGAAAGGAGTCTCAAAGTGGCTTACAATCTCCTTCCCTTCGCCTCCCCACAACAGGCCCCTTGTGAGGTAGGTGGGCTGAGAGAGTTCTGAGAGAACTGTGACTAGCCCAAGGTCAACCAGCAGGCTGCGTGTGAAGAGTCAGGAACTGAACCTGGTTCTCCAGATTAAACCCCATCGCTCTTAACTACTACACCATGCTGGTGAACCACATACCTAATACATGTAGTGACAGTTAACAATACTGCAAATAAGTGGTGGGGGGGGGGAGAGTTCCACTATGACAAAACACTATTATAGTCAAGCGGCAGTATTATTGGAGTTTGGGGTATCAGGGTACATGAAAGACCGCTACTGTCGCATGATGCCGGGTTGCCCGTTTATCGCAACTTGTGAAGAAAAAAAAAAAAACAGGCCACGCTAAAATGCAAGACAAAGACATCAGACTCATTCGTTTATGAATGTATTACAATTTTAACACTAATGCATATTATGGATTCATAAAACGATTTTATGCTGATGAAGGATCTCTTGTTTCAAGCGCTTCGTTCAACCACAGGCTCATTTAAGCTTTCAAGGCAAAAGGAAATTTGCATTTCTGATGTACTGCGGTTTGATAAAAGATGCCAACAAATATGTGTCATAGAGGCTAACTACTGTAATGACTTATCAGGAACCAGTCACTTGCAATAATTTTTGAAAAATGTCAGGGGTAACGCACAGGACACAGTGATGACAATGCCCAAAAAATGCCAGATGTTTGGGTTGTAAACTAGTACAAAGTCACACGAACACATGAAGCTGCCTTATACTGAATCAGACCCTTGGTCCATCGAGGTCTTTTACATCACCTACTTGCCTAGTCCCTTCAACTGGAGATGCCAGGGATTGAACCTGGGACCTTCTGCATGCCAAACCGATGCTCTACCACTGAGCCACACCCCCTCCCCGTTGAGGGAGAAGCAGTTGTTTCACATTCTCATCCCGAAGGAAAGCCCTGGTGTCCAAGTGCCCATCTGATAATGAGACAGAAGGGCAGAGCGTAGTGGCAGAACACCACGTGATAAATGTTCGATCCAGGGCATCTCCAGTTAAAGAGAATCCCAGGAGGCAGCATGATGAATGAGCTGAGAGCCTGTAGTATCGGTCCCCAGCAGAGGAAACCACGCGAGACTCACAAAACAACAGGATATAACAAAAGCGCAAGAGCCGGATCTCTTCCTCCCCTCCCACAAGACCCTCGAGAGCCGTTTCAGGAGACAGTATCGCGCCAGGTACACCAAGGATAGGGTTGTCAACCTCCGGGTACTAGCAGAAGATCTCCAGCTGATAGAGGGACCTGGCAACCCTATCCAAGGACCTATACATTCCTAAGATGACAGTCCAAACAGCCAGGACCTGCAATTACGTATCAAGACAGCTGCTAGGGTTGGCAGCTCTGGGTTGGGAAGAACCTGGAGATTTTGGGTGCCATTCTGTGCAGCCATTTCGAGGCAGCGCCCACCCACACTGTGTCGGAATTCCAAAGGTGCCTGCAGGCTCAAAAAGGTTGGGGACCCATTATTAAGTATAACTTTATCCCTCTTCAATAGCATTTTTAAAAAGTAAATTTTCCAATTCCCACAAAGTGTTCAATACATTGTGCGCACGTGTGTGTTAAGGGCTGTCAAGTCCCTTCGGACTCATAGCGACCCTATGAATCAATGTCCTCCAAAAGGTCCTATCTTTAACAGCCTTGCTCTGGTCTTGCAAACTGAGGGCCGTGGCTTACTTTCTAGTCAATCCACCTCTTGTTGGGTCTTCCTCTTTTCCTGCTGCCTTCGACTTTTCCTAGCATGACTGTCTTTTCCAGTGGCTCTTGTCTTCTCTTAATGTGACCAAAATACAACAGCCTCAGTTTAGTCATTTGAGCTTCAAGGGAGAGTTCAGGGTTGATTTGATCTATAACCCACTGATTTGTTTTTTTGGCAGTCCACGATATCCGTACTCCAACACCACATTTCTAAGAAATCTACTTTCTTCCTGTCAGCTTTGTCACTGTCCAGCTTTCACACCCATACATAGTAATAGAGAATACGATGGCATGAATTATCTTGATCTTGGTTGCCAGTGACACATATTCAATGTGTCACATGGGGAAGGGCCATAGCTCAGTGGCAGAGCATCTGCTTGGCATGCAGAAGATCCCAGGTTCAATCCCTGGCATCTCCAGTTAAAGAGACTAGGCAAGTAGGTGCTGAGAAAGACTATCTGCCTGAGACCCTGAGGAGCCGCTGCTGGTCTGAGTAGACAATACTGACTTTGATGGACCAAGGGTCTGATTCAGTAGAAGGCAGCTTTATGTGTTCATGTGTTCTTGATGTGTTCAATACATTACTGAGTTGCAACTACAACATTCTTATACCTTGTTTGAGCAGGTCTGATGTTTTGCACTCTCTGAAATCTCCCCAGAATTATTCCGTGTGGCTACATGTGTTTAAAGAGTGTCGTGGCGCAGAGTGGTAAGCTGCAGTATTGCAGTCCAAGCTCTGCTCACGACCTGAATTCGATCCCGACAGAAGTTGGTTTCAGGTAGCTGGCTCAAGGTGGACTCAGCGTTCCATCCTTCCAAGGTTAGTAAAACGAGTACCCAGCTTGCTGGGGGTAAAGGGAAGATGACAGGGGAAGGCACTGGCAAACCACCCCATAAACAAAGTCTGCCTAGGAAACGTTGGGATGTAACGTCACCCCATGGGTCAGGTATGATCCGGTGCTGGCACAGGGGACCTTTACCTTTACCTACATGTGTTTAACGTGTCAAATAATCAACCACCAATCTTACATGAATCAACCGTGCCATTTACTGATCCCGCGCTTTCGGTCTTAGGAGTTTACTAAGATTACCAGAGATGTGCCACAGAATTAACTGCAGCATTTGTCTCCAGGATAAACGCTGAGGGGCTTAACAGCAAGCGGAGGCCAGATGGGGAACACGCTGTGGCATCTGCTGAGATCCGATCTGCGTCGGTCTTTCTTGAATCAATGCAGCTTTAAATATTCTCAGCCGTTATTGCTAAATAGTACACAGGTCAACCTCCGACGCTCTCTATCATGGAACAGGAGATTAATGTGCCTCAATACATCCGGCATATTTTAGGATAAGAACTGCGTTCTATTTTGAAAATGAAAATTCAGAAAAAACTGAGCAGGGTGTTTTTGCCGCTATAAACAGGAATGGGAGAGGTCAAAAAAGCAGCTTATCTGGCTTTGGATGGCAGTAACTTCTGGCTTAGTTGATCGAAATAAATATTATTTTATCGATTTTAGACCGGTTTTTTTGAAGTGCGGTGTAGTAGTTAGAATCTGGGAAATTCAAGGTTTCAATCCCCACTCTGACGAAAATCTGCTGGGTTTAAATTGTGAGCTGAAAGGTCCCGACTTAGGGTTGCCAGGCCCCTCTTTGCCACCGGCGGGAGGTTTTTAAGGCGGAGCCTGAGAAGGGTGGAGTTTGGGGAGGGGAGGGACTTCGATGCCATATAGTCCAATTGGCCAAGCAGCCATTTTCTCCAGGTGAGCTGATCTCTATCAGCTGGAGATCAGTTGTAATAGTGGGAGATCTCCAGCTACTACCTGGAGGTTGGCAACCCTATCCCGACTGGATATTAGGAAAAAAGTTTTTGTTACAGTTAGAGTTGGTCGACAGTGGAATCGGCCACCAAGGGAGGTGGTGAGCTCCCCCTCACTGGCAGTCTTCAAGCAGAGGCTGGACAAACACTTGTCAGGGATGCTCTAGGCTGCTCCTGCATTGAGCAGGGGGTTGGACTAGATGGCCTCTATTGCCCCTTCCAGCTCTGTGATTCTATGAAAGTGCATTTTATAGCTTTGGCCCTACGTGTAAATGTTTGATATCAGTACTGCCAAACGCTACAACTGCAGCGCTGCAAGAACTGATAAGGCATTTATTACACACGGAAAAGCAACCTGCCAATAATTAACGTTGTGGATTTCTGTTTGATAAGGAGGGGGGGAACACACCCTCGTCTGTCTGCGTCATCCAGCCTCAGAACTCCGTCTCCAAGCCCCTGTTAGTCGACCGGCGCGTCTTTAGTCTGCGTTCTTCCAGTCATTGCATGATAGCGCCACCTCCGTGCTATGTGTTTCTAAATTTACACAGCACATTCCATTATTCAGGCGCTAAACAGTTTGAAGTGGCTCAAGGTTATATTTAGAAGGGAGCCCGGCGTGCCAAGCGATACGCGAGGAAAATAATTGGCAAAACGCACAGCGTGAGGGCTGAACATGGAGAACGGGGCTCTCTTCCGTGGATCAAATCCAGGGGCAGGTAAAAGGTAAAGGTAGTCCCCCTGAGCAAGCACCAAGTCATTCCTGACCCATGGGGTGACGTCACATCCCGACTTTTACTAGGCAGACTATGTTTACGGGGTAGTTTGCCAGTGCCTTCAATCCCCAGTCGTCTCCCCTTTACCCCCAGCAAGCCGGGTACTCATTTTACCGACCTGGAAAGGATGGAAGGCTGAGTCGACCTTGAGCCGGCTGCCTGAAACTGACTTCCGTCGGGATCGAACTCAGGTCAGGAGCAGAGCTTTTGACTGCAGTACTGCAGCTTTACCACTCTGCGCCACGGGGCTCTAGGGCAGATGTGTGTGTGTGTGTGTGTGTGTGTAAAGTGCCATCAAGTCGCAGCCGACTTATACAGGTGCAAAAATGAAGAGGAACTTTTCCCAGTTCCACTTGCCTTCGAGGCTCAGAGTTTGAAACAGGAAGCTCTCGTGTGGCACAAAAAATGACCTTTGAAATGGAAGGAGTCTTTGAAAGGCAGGGTGTGGAACTGAACCGAGGTCTACCCTTCAATCAGATTGGGCAATCTCACTGGTGCACGCCCAAGCTTACATGGACATGCTTCGGGCAATTACGATTTATTTTTACAGGCAAATCAACAGTACATTTGAGCCTCGGTCAGAAGGAGCGAAAGTTGAGTTTTGAAGAAGCCATGGAGGTGGTCAGTAATGACCCGGTGCTTGCACAGGGGACTACCTTTTATGTACTATGGCATCCTGAGCTGGTTGGCCCAGGCTAGCCTGATCTCATCAGATCTCAGAACTTAAGCCGGATCAGCCATGGTTAGTTCTTGGGTGGGAGACCACCAAGGAAGTCCAGGGCTGCTGTGCAGAGGCAGTGGCAAACCGCCACTGTTGGCTCTTACCCTGAAAACCCTACGGGATTGCCAAAAGTTGGCTGCGACTTGCCGGAACTTTCCATTTTCCATTCTGTTCTAGACTACGGTACACTGCGAGCCACCTCCTTCCCTGAAAGCCTGCAATTATCATCGCGATAAATGTTGACACGTAATTAAAGTTGTAAGAGGCAAGCAGCCAGAAGGAAATTCTGACACTTCCTGGAAAACTGAGTGCATTTAGTCAATGGCAAAATGTCACCCTTGTTTCTATGGGGTGGTTTAAAGTGCCGTCAAGTCACAGCTGACTCACGTGACCCTGCAGGTAGGGTTTTCAAGAGACGTTCAGAGGTGGTTTAACATTGCCTGCCTCCACGTGGCCTGAGAGAATCAGAGAATCACAGAATCATAGAGTTGGAAGAGACCACCAGGGTCATCTAGTCCAACCCCCTGCACAATGCAGGAAATTCACAAATACCTCCCCCACACACCCCCAGTGACCCCTACTCCATGCCCAGAAGATGCCCAAGATGCCCTCCCTCTCATGAACTACCTAAGGTCATAGACTCAGCATTGCTGACAGATGGCTGTCTAGCCTCTGCTTGAAAACCTCCAGGGAAGGAGAGCTCACCACCTCCTGAGGAAGCCTGTTCCACTGAGGAACCGCTCTAACTGTTACAAAATTCTTCCTAACGTCTAGACGGAAACTCTTTTGATTCAATTTCAACCCCTTGGTTCTGGTCCGACCTTCTGGGGCAACCGAAAACAGCTCGGCACCCTCCTCTATATGACAGCCCTTCAAGTCCTTCAAGAGTTCTGAGAGAGCCGTGACTGGCCCAAGATCACCCAGCAGGCTTCATGTGGAGGAGTGGGGAATCGAACCCAGTTCTCCAGATTAGAGTCCGCCACTCTTAACCACTACATCATGCTGGCTGTCTTGTTTCTATGTAAAGGGCTTTATTGTGGCTGGGAGGGCAACTGCCTCAGATGAGTCTGGTCATGCTTCTGTTGCTGACATTCACTGAGGGAAAGCAGGCTGTGTTAGATATCGAGATTTTAAATGCCTTATGGTACCGTCCCAATTTAAATGCCTTATGGTACCGTCCTACACAGACGGTGTAGGACTGCACTGTTAAGTCAGAGACATCAACAAACACCTTCATGCAGTGTGGTGTAGTGGTTAAGAGCGGCGGACTCTAATCTGGAGAACCGGGTTCGATTCCCCACTCCTCCACATGAAGCCCGCTGGGTGACCTTAACCAGTCACAGTTCTCTCCTGAACTCACTCAGCCCCATCAACCTCACAAGGAGTCTGTTGCGGGAAGAGGAAGGGAAGGTGATTGTAAGCCGGTTTGAGACTCCTTGAGATTGAGAAAAGCAGGGTATAAAAGCCAGCTCTTCTTCTTATGTTGAATCAGACCATCGGTCCATCAAGGTCAGTATTGTATCAGACTGCAGTGGCTTGCCAAGGTCTCAGGTGGAGGTCTTTCAAATCACTTCTCACCTGGTCCTTTTACCTGGAGATGCTGGGGACTGAACCTGGGGCCATCTGCATGCCAAGCAAATGCTCTGACACTGAACCATGTCTCCTCCTACCTTCCAAGTGTTTCACACGCTGCTGCAGCTACGTTTCCCAGGGCTGGAAGCAAACTGGTTCATTATTTGCTACCCTGATGGCAGGTGCCATGGAAACCAGATAAGAGAGAGGCCACACTGGCTGTTTGATCACTGCCTGCCCTGCCCTTAATCAACCACCCTGAAAGCCCAACCCCAGGAACACACTCCAGCCTGGGTGGTGTCAGAATGTTCCCAGCAACGTCCCAGATTCATCCCGAATTTAGGTAATGCAGCTTGCACTCCTGCTCTGACAATGGGGATGCCTCCTGCTGGCAATTGATCTTGCTCACCACCACTCCACGTAAAGAAGAAGAGAAGGAAGAGGAGGAGGAGGAAGAAGAAGAAGAAGAAGAGGAGGAAGAGGAAGAGGAAGAAGAAGAAGAGTTGGTCTTCATATGCCTACTACTCTACCACTTAAGGGAGAATCAAACCGGCTTACAATCACCTTTCCTTCCGCTCCCCACAACAGACACCCTGTGAAGTAGGTGGGGCTGAGAGAGCTCTAAGAGAACTGTGACTAGTCCAAGGTCACCCAGCTGGCTTCCTGTGTAGGAGTGGGGAAACAAATCCAGTTCACCAGATTATCCTCCGCCGCTCATGTGGAGGAGTGGGGAATCAAACCCAGTTCTCCCGATTAAAGTCCACCGCTCCAAACCACTGTTCTTAACCACTGCACCACGCTGGCAGTGGGAGAATTTTACTTTTTTTTTTTTAGTTGGAATCCTCTGTGCTCGTATGTCACTTCCAAGGAAAACCCAGAAGTGACAGATGGTAGCTCTAGGAATCGCCGGAAACTCTATGGTTTCACCATAGAGTTCCCAGTGATTCCTGGAGCGACCCTACGTCACTCCCGTGTTTTCTAGAGAAGTGATATAGTGGCGCAGAGGATGACACAGCTCCACCCATGTCCCTGCCCACAACACTCCCATTGGCTGCCAGTCTGTGCCTGGCAACTCTGTCTGACAATACCAACTTTGACAGTACTTCTCCTGAATCTCCCAGTGGTGGCTGGAGATCTCCTGCAATTACAAGTGATCTCCAGGCGACAGAGATCAGTGCCCCTGGAGAAAATGGCCGCTTTGGAAGGTGGGCTCTATGGCATTGTACCCCACTGAAGTCCCTCCCCAAACCCCGCCGTCCTCAGGCTCCACCCCCAAAATCACCAGGAATTTCCCAACCTGGAACTGGCAACCCTTTCCACTACTCCAGTATCCGTGCCTCTAAAGAAAATGGAAATCCATAACTGCGGAGGAACTAACCTAGGGGAGCAGATAAGTAGAGGCTTATATAAAAGGAGAACTCTTTAAAAATAGCATTTTAAGTACAGTATTATCCTAGATAATGGGGCATTTTTGCAAGCTAACTACAGAATACATGCAAGAACCTACGTCTGTCCTGATAAAGGCTGACTAAAAGAAACGAGGAAATTGGGTTATTTACTGACAGCAGTCGTTTATTGAGAGTTGAACTGTACCAGTGAATGTCGGAAATTATTGCCTTGCAAAGCTGATTTTTGACATTTCTACCTGCATTGTGGCATATGCCGTGCTTTACCAACAAATGACGGAAATGATGCTTAAATTTGCTCATTTACTCCGTCACGTCCTGAGACCTAGCCAGAGTTTTCTGATATTTTTCATTGGCCTCCTGAAAAAAATCTTTAAATCTACTGGTCAGAGTTCCCCAAGTTTCATATTTACAATACAAAATATATACATAAAACATTAAATACATACATAAAACATTAAAATATTTTCCCCCTTCCACCCGACACACAAGAGGATCCTTGAACGCCCAAACCCGACTCAAATGGAAAAGCTCCCAAAAACTCACAGGCCCTTAAATAAGTTCCAAGGACGTAAGGAGTTCCATAATTTATAAGACGATTGCCAACATAACTTTTATCCCACTTACTTTGGGACATTGTGTGTGTGTGTGTGTGTGTGTGTGTGTTAAGTGCCGTCAAGTCGCTTTCGACTCATGGCGACCCTATGAATGAAAGTCCTCCAAAATGTCCTATCTTTGACAGCCTTGCTCAGATCTTGCAAATTGAAGGCTGTGGCTCCCTTTATTGAGTCAATCCATCTCTTGTTGGGTCTTCCTATTTTCCTGCTGCCCTCAACTTTTCCTAGCATGACTGTCTTTTCCAGTGACTCTTGTCGTCTCATGACGTGACCAAAATACGACAGCCTCAGTTTATCATTTTAGCTTCTAGGGTCAGTTCAGGCTTGATTTGATCTATAACCCACTGATTTGTTTTTTTGGCAGTCCAAGGAATCCATAACACTCTCCTCCAGCACCACATTTCAAAGGAATCTACTTTCTTTCTATCAGCTTTCTTCACTGTCCAGCTTTCACACCCATACATAGTAATAGGGAATACGATGGCATGAATTAATCTAGTCTTGGTGGCCAGTGACACATCCTTACACTTCAAAATCTTTTCTAGCTCCTTCATGGCTGCCCTTCCCAGCCTCAATCTCCTTCTGATTTCTTGGCTGCAGTCTCCCTTTTAGTTGATGGTGGAGCAAAGGAATAGAAAGTCTTGAACAATTTCAATTTCCTCATTTTCAATTCTCCTGTAGTCATTACTTGTGTTTTCTTGATATTCAGCTGTAGTCCTGCTTTGGCACTTTCTCTTTTAACTTTTAGCAGTAGTCATTTCAAATCTTCACTATTTTCTGCCAATAATGTAGTGTCATCAGCATATCTCAAATTATTAATGTTCCTCCCTCCAATTTTCACTCCACCTTCATCTAAATCTAATCCAGCTTTCCTAATTATATGTTCTGCATATAGATTGAAGAGATAGGGAGATAAAATACATCCTTGTCTGACACCTTTGCCAATTGGAAACCATTCCGTTTCTCCATATTCTGTCTAACTGTGGCCTCTTGTCCAGAGTACAGGTTGCACATTAAAACGATCAGATGTAGTGGCACACCCATTTCCTTTAAAACCAGCCATAGCTTTTCATGATCCACACAGTCAAAAGCTTTGCTGTAATCTATGAAACACAAGCTGATTTTCTTCTGAAATTCTCTCCAGTAACCAGCGTATATTTGCAATATGATCTCTAGTACCTCTCTCTTTTCTGAAACCAGCTTGAACATCAGGCATTTCTCGTTCCATACAGCCTTTGCTGTAAGATTTTGAGCATCACTTTACTTGCATGAGAAATTAATGCGATGGTCCGATAGTTGCTGCAATCTTTGATGTCTCCTTTCTTGGGAATTGGAATGTAAATGGATCGTTTTCAGTCTGTGGGCCATTGTTTTGTTTTCCATATCTGTTGGCATATTCTTGTCAAGATTTTGATGGACTCCGTTTCTGTGGCTTGGAATAGCTCTACTGATATCCCATCTGCTCCTGGTGATTTGTTTCTCCCGATTGCTCTCAATGCAGCTTTCACGTCACTTTCTAAAATTGTAGGTTCTTCTTCAAAAGATTCTTCTTGGAAAAAATCTTTTATCCTTTCATAAATAGTTCTTCAGTGTATTGTTCCCACCTTTTCTTTATTTTGTCCTGTTCAGTTAATATATTTCCATGCTGATCTTTCAGCATGCCTAACCATGCTTTAAATTTCCCTTTGATTTCTTGGATCTTGTGGAACAGATCTCTTGTTCTTCCTTTTTTGTTGTTCTCTTCTATTTCTTTACACTAGTTATTATAATAGGTCTCTTTGTCTCTACGTGTGAGTCGCTGGAACGTTGCACTTAGACTTTTGATTTTATTTCTATCACCTTCTACTTTTGTTTCTCGTCTATCTCTGGCAATTTTAAGAGTTTCCTCAGACATCCATAGAGGTTTTTCTTTTCTTTCGGCTACAGGAATAGTCTTTGCACATTCTTCCTTGATAATATCTCTAGTTACCACCCATAGTTCTTCAGGTTTACATTCACTTGAACTCAGTAATGCAAATCTGTGCCTTACATGGTCTTAAACTCTTCCGGAATATTGCTTAGATTGTATTTTGGTGCTATGAATGTTTTGGTATTTTTCTTAAGCTTTATCTTGATATTCGATATTAACAATTCATGATCTGTACTGCAGTCGGCTCCTGGTCTTGTTGTGGCCAAGAGAATAGAGCTTCTCCATCTTCTGCTTCCAATTATATAATCTATTTGATTTCTATACTGGCCATCTGGTGATGTCCATGTATACAATCGTCTGTTTGGTTGCCTGAAACATGTGTTTGCAATGAACAGATTGTTGTCTTCACAGAATTCTACGAGGCGTTCTCCTGCTTCATTCCGTGCTCCTAGCCCAAATCTGCCACTTGGGACATTAAAGGGTTATTATTAAACAATAAATATTTGCGCTATAAAAACTTCCTTCATTCGGTAATTTAAATGTTCTGTTCCTCTCAGAAAGTTTGCTTTGTACCAGTTATTCAGAGGACGTCCCCAGCTTTCCCCCCCCCCAAAAAAAGGGGGGGGAATACAACATTGCTTTGGTCTTTTCATCGTTCTTCTGGAATGGATCCTTTTGTTCCTCGAACTGAATGCTCCCTGTTGACACCCCATTGCTTGTACATAAGTCATTTTAATAACCAAGCAGTCAGCAGCATTTCAGAAATTTCTGGAGCGTACCCTGACCTGGGGGACTGAAAATATTTTCTTCAGAGCTATTTTACATGTGGTGTTGGAGGAGAGTGTTACAGATACCGCGGACTGCCAAAAATATAAATCAGTGGGTTATAGATCAAATCAAGCCTGAACTGACCCTAGAAGCTAAAATGACTCAACTGAGGCTATCGTACTTTGGTCACATAAGACAAGAGTCACTGGAAAAGACAATAACGCTAGAAAAAGCTGAAGGCATCAGGAAAAGAGGAAGTCTCAACAAGAGATGGATTGACTCTATAAAGGAAGCCACAGCCCTCAGTTTGCAAGACCTGAGCAAGGCTGTTAAGGATAGGACATTGATTCATAGGGTCACCGTGTGTCGGAAGCGACTTGATGGCACTTAACATACAGAGACAGCTATGATGACCAACAAAATACTGAGGAGGAGGAGGAGAAGGAAAAGGAGAAGGAGGAGAAGGAGAAGAAGAAGAGTTGGTTTTTATATGCTGACTTTCTCTACCATTTAAGGAAGAATCAAACCGGCTTACAATCACCTTCCCTTCCCCTCCCCACAACAGACACCCTGTGAGGTAGATGAGGCTGAGAGAGTTCAGAGAGAACTGTGACTAGCTCGAGGTCACCTAGTTGGCTTCGTGTGGAGGAGTGGGGAAACCAGCCCAGTTCACCAGATTAGCATCCACTGCTCATTTGTAGGAGAGGGGAGGCAAACCCGGTTCTCCAGATCACAGTCCACCGCTCAAAACTATGGCTCTTAACCACTATACCACACTCTCTCTCTCTCTAGAGATATTTTTTTTAATGTCCTTAGATGATAAAATAAGTAGAAATGGGACCACAGGTACCCAAGAATGCACGATTACCAATATATTATCAGTATTTTGTGATGTCTTTATTGTTTATAACAACGTAAAAACATCAGCACAGCAAATTATTACTTTTGCACACTTGGCCAACCCATTCTAACCATTTTATAACTCATGGTGGAGTTCACATAATCCCAGAATGATGTCATTCCTACGCAAACAGAGCTTGCTGAACCGGTGCCTGAACTCAAAGCCGTCTGGGTCAGCTGGACGTTAGTCCAGCGTCTGATTTAGAACAAATGTGGAGAAAACTTTCCTTGTCTGAAATCTGGATCAGGGTTTTTCCTTCTAAAATACAGCAGCAGCGATTCAATTTTAAAAATGTAATTAGCTCGTTACTGGAAAACAATTGTGCTCATTTTTCCAATTACCACATACATCGAACGGTGAATCTCATAGCCTAGTTAATGCAATGAACTAGCCGTGTGCTGGAGGAAGGAAGTCACGTACACGTACTTCAAATTCAACAGCTTGCACACAGAGTAGAAAGTCTGCATGTGCAGAGAGACTGTTTTGTGGGAAGAAACATACAAACATAAGAAAGGCCATGCTGGATCAGACCAAGGCCCATCAAGTCCAGTAGTCTGTTCACACCGTGGCCAACCAGGGGCCTCTAGGAAGAAGAAGAGTTGGTTTCCCTACCACTTAAGGGAGACTCAAACTGGCTTACAATCACCTCCCCCCCAACAGACACCCTGTGAGGTGGATGGGACTGAGAGAGTGTGACTGGCCCAAGGTCACCCAGCTGGCTTCGTGTGTAGGTGTAGGGAACCTGCCGGTGGTTGGGGGGAGCTGGCAACCTTATCACTCCCCCAGGAGAAAAGGGATGCTCTACGGCACTGTACCTTACTGAGGTCCCTGTCCTCCCCAGGTTCCATCCCCAAATCTCCAGGAGTTTCCCAGCTTGGATTTGGCAGCCTTAACCCCCAGGCGTTCAAGGTGGTTTCAGAAGTTTTATGTTTGGTGGTCTATCGTTCTGGACTAAGTCATT
This sequence comes from Euleptes europaea, assembly GCF_029931775.1. NCBI lineage: Eukaryota > Metazoa > Chordata > Lepidosauria > Squamata > Sphaerodactylidae > Euleptes > Euleptes europaea. Next base: position 54,575,709 of record NC_079326.1, read on the forward strand.
ACTGCGTAGACCTGGGATAGGGTGTGGGTTTTGGCCACACGGTCATTGCTCAGGGTACGATGTTCTGCTCAGACTGCTGCACAATTTGTATCGAGCAGACGGCCAGCTTCACCCAGCTCGGCAAACTGAACTGCTAATGGAATCATTTCTCCAGAGACCGAGGCGTAAATGAAGAACTCTTGCCACCGCCGGATCCCCCACTTTTCACTTCTACGGCATGAGTCACAGCTCGTGCAAAACGACGACGAGAGGCTGAAACAGTTAAGCGGTTTTCATAGGATAATTGATTGTTCTATACAAGAGGCAGGAAGTATGAAAAGCAAAAGGATTCCCGTCTTTAAATTGCTGCTCGTCACTGCCTTGGAGAAACCACAATCACCTAGAAACTAAAGAGCTGATATTACCCGGGACAACAGAGAGCAATTCATGAACGTGTGAATTGCCTTACAGTGAATCAGATCATCAGTCACAGGAACACATGAAGCAGCCTTATACTGAATCAGACCCTTGGTCCATCAAAGTCAATATTGTCTACTCAGACCGGCAGCAGCTCTCCAGGGTCTCAGGCAGAGGTCTTTCCCATCACCTACCTGCCTGGTCCCTTTAACTGGAGATGTCGGGGATTGAACCTGGGACCTTTTGCATGCCAAGCAGATGCTCTACCACTGAGCCACGGCCCCTCCCCAAAGTCCAGCAAGGTCAGTGTTGTCTACCTGGGCCTTTTGTGCATGGCTGTTTCCCTCGCGGTCACCCCTCCGACAACTTCTGGCCTTTGTGTTGATTATGCGTGCCGTTTCCAAGCATCAAAGGTCGCCTCGCTCTCCCCCTGCATTTCCCTGCGTTTTGCCCGCATTTTCAAATTCGAGATAGAAAGGGGCCCTGAAAACATGGGCAAAATGCGGGGAAAGACAGGGGGAGACCGAGGTGACCTCCGACGGTCGGAAACGGCATGAATGATCCAAACAAAGACCCGAAGTCATCGGAGGGGTGACGGCGAGTGAAACAGCCATGCAAAGACGACCTCGGAATTCCAGCAGTTATCCAGGGTCTCTGGCAGAGGTCTTTCACATCACCAACTACTTAATTTTGTTAACTGGAGGTCCGGAAGATTGAACCTGGGACCATGTGCATCACTGAGTCCCCAAGAATTTCTTTTTTTGAGTGAGGAGTCAAATATAGGTTTGATTATTATTGTATCTGAAAGACATTGTCCATCAGGTAATGTCAGACAAGAAGAAGAGGAGGAGGGGGCTTACAATCACCTTCCCTTCCCCTCCCCACAACAGAGGTAGGTGGGGCTGAGTGTGACTAGCCCAAGGTCACCCAGCTGGCTTCATGTGGAGGAGTGGGGAAACCAACCCAGTTCACCAGATTAGCCTCTGCCGCTCACGTGGAGGAGTGGGGAATCGAACCCTGTTCCCCAGATCATACTCCATCGCTCCAAACCACCGCTCTTAACCACTACACCATGCTGACTATATTGTTAAAATCCTCCAGGACGCAGGCTCCGTTTTTCACAAACACACAGAAAATTAAGGATTATCAGTGCCATTTTAAGCACAGTTACACTTCTCAGTCAGCTGACTTCATGTGGACTGTAATTGCTTTGTGACTGTGCACCATAAAAGCACTGCGCATTGCTTGTTTACTTACGGGGTTTATCAACCACCCAAGAACACAAACATACATGAAGTTGCCTTAGGCCATTTATACATGGGAGGTTTTGCCTTGGATTTGCCACTCTTTAGACGCACATTTTCTCCATCCAAATTCTCAAAACTCAACAGTAAGTCCCCATGCAGATATTTGAGAATTCGAATGGGGAAAGAGCAGCAAATCCAAGGCAAAACCGCCCATGCATAAATGGCCTTACACTGAATCAGATCACTGATCCATCAAGGTCAGTACTGAATATTCTGACAGTGTAGTGGTTAAGAGCGGTGGACTCTAATCTGGAGAACCGGGATTGATTCCCTACTCATCCATATGAGCGGCGGAGGCTAATCAGGTGAACCGGGTTGGTATCCCCACTCCTACACACAAAGCCAGCTACGTGATCTTGGGCAAAGTTACAGTTCTTTTAGAGCTCTCTCAGCCCCGCCTACCTCACAGGGTGTCTGTTGTGGGGAGGGGAAGGGAAAGTGATTGTAAGCCAGTTTGAGTCTCCCTTAAGTGGCAGAGAAAGTCAGCATATAAAAACCAACTCTTCTTCTTCTTCTTAAGGGAGAATCAAACTGGCTTACCAATCACCTTCCCTTCCCCTCCCCGCAACAGACACCCTGTGAGGTAGGTGAGGCTAAGACAGCTCTAAGAGTTGTGACAAGCCCAAGGACACCCAGCTGGCTTCGTGTGTAGGAGTGGGGAAACCAATTCAGTTCACCAGATTAGCCTCCGCTACTCATGAGGAGGAGTGGGGAATCAAACCCGCTTCTCCAGATCAGAGTCCACCGCTCCAAACCACTACACCCCTCTGGCAAGCGAAATGGCAGCACCGTCCTCTTTCCCCTGTATCCTAGCAAGGCTGTTTACGTCTCCATTATGCATTGGCAGGTTACTGCACTCCTGTTTTCTATAAGAGAAATGTAGGATCGTCACGCCAAGGCCAAACCAAGTGGGGGAGGGGTGCACTGCAAAATGTGTTTGCATAGGTCTTTAGAGCTGATGCACTACTCATGACAAAGAAACTGCTGATCTGTTCACCCAAGTTCGGCGGTCATTCGGTCAACTGATCCACGTGCTGATTTGCGGCTTCCATTGAGCTCACATAATGAGTACCGGGACTCATTGTTCGTTGGCTTGACAAACATCATTCTGCCCTGTTAAGCTCAGCAAAAACCTTTTCCCTGCTAAAAGCGGGGAGGGGGGCTATTTTCTTGCCAACTATATACTTTATTCATCAGCAATTTTATATGGAAGATACAAGAGAATTCCTCTCAGCGACAGGTGTTGTCCATGTATGGTTGGGATACTGGATCACTTAATTCATGTGTTATTGCTCTGTGAGTTTTACTTGAGGCCGAGGAATGTTTATATCAGACCTCTGTTGTCGAACGCTCAGAGTTTCTCAGATCAGCAGTCGGTGGTGTATCTTTTATCGGATAGAAATTCTTTTATTACTCAACAAGTAGCCAGATACCTGCTAGTTGTACCAAGGATATGCGGACAGCTCATACGTGTTCCTAGATAACGTTACTGACAATGTTATTTTAATGCTTTTATAGACCGGCCAGTTTGTGTAATCCTGTTTTATAACTACAGTGTGGGAAATGCCTAATAAAGGTGATGATGATGACATACTTTATTTATTATTTATTACATTTGTATGCCACCTTTCTATCCAAATGTTTTTCCCCCCCTGTGCCAAGGTGGCGAGTGTCAAAAACATGAAACCATTTCAACATTTCAAACATTAAAAGTGTATTTTAAACAAGTGTATCAAACTTTGATATGGATATTAAAAATGTGTTATTAAAAATGTCAAACTTTGATATGGATATTAAAAATGAGTTATTAAAAATGCATTTTTGTTTAAGCTTAACATAAACATTGAAAAAGAGAAACAGAGAACAAATACATTATACTCTAGAATGTTAGAGATTGAACTGGGACATAAGGTATATTCACACCCAGTAGATATATAATTTTTTTAATATAATTGAACAGTAGATATAAGATTTCTGATACATTATTGTAATCCTCCCATTCCCCCTACCCCCTTTTTATGTTCACTCCTTTTATTCTTAAAAAATAAAAACTTTAAAAAATGAAAAATTAAGTACAACTGTGTATGTGTGTGCCATCAGGTCACAACTGACTTATGGCAACCCGGTAGGGTTTTCAAGGCAAGAGACGTTCGGAGATGGTTTGCCATTGCCTGCCTCCGCCTGGGCTGAGAGAATTCGGAGAGAACCACGATTGCCCCAAGGTCCCCCAGCAGGCTTCATGAGGAGGAGTGGGGAATCGAACCTAGTTCTCCAGATCAGAGTTCGCTGCTCTTAACCACTACACCACGCTGGCTCTCACAAATATATATACGGTCTTTTCAATTTTTTTTTAAATAACACAAGCACACTGACAGGGAGGAAGGTGATCAGAGAAGTGATGGAACATGAAAGAAAGCAAAGACATCTTCATCCGCTGGTGGAAGATGGTGACAGAGGGAGATATCTGCAACTTGTGTGCGCTTCACAAGCTGCTTCAGAGAAGTCACAAAAAATTAGAAGAAGAAGAGTTGATTATTATATGCCAACTTTCTCTACCACTTAAGGGAGACTCGAACCGGCTTACAATCGCCTTCCCTTCCCCTCCCCACAACAGACACCCTGTGAGGTAGGTCGGGCTGAGAGAGCTCTAAGAGAGCTGTGACTAGCACAAGGTCACCCAGCTGGCTTCGTGTGCAGGAGTGGGGAAACCAACCCAGTTCACCAGATTAGCCTCCGCCGCTCATGTGGAGGAGTGGGGAATCGAATCCGGTTCTTCAGGTCAGAGTCCCCCGCTCCAAACCACTGCTCTTAACCACTACACCACCCCATCAAATAAATTTAAAATGCTGTAAAAATGGGGGGGGGGGACCCAGAAATAGTCTTCGAAATTCTCTGAATACCCTTAAATAAAAAATACTGCTTCATTGGTGTGTCCGGTTCTGACGTTTGCAAAAACGGGAGGAGGGGGGAGCCGTTGTGAAATCTGTTTTTCACAGTTCTTTTGGCATCTGTCTTCCCAACTATCAAGGCTTAGGCCCAAATCTGCATCTGTAAATGAAGAGATGCTTTCTGGAAGCAGTTATACAGTTTCCTCGGAGGGTGGGAGACAGCAGACGGCTCGTGCCACCAGTTTCCCATTAGAGCAAGCAGCTGGAAGAGAGGATTAGAGGCGGAATAGTTTCCAAAAAAACCAAACCACCGACAAATCATTTCTATTCAGCGCACAGAATACAAACTCTTGTTCAGGACTACAGATTTCAACCCTCAAATCTCGGCTTTCGAGTACCAACACCATTGCATTCGGCGTAAACGACACAGAAATAGGTCACCCTTATCTGCACTATTGACTGCTCGGATAAAAGCGTAATGAAACGCCCGCTTTCGTCTCCTTGGGAATTTGCAGAAATGGTTCAAAAGCCATTACACATACCAAACGGTATGCAAATAAGCCACTGGGAGCCCTCGAAAGAACTGCACTTCCAAAGGATATGCGCGAGAAGCTCCACAGCCCCATCTATTGGCTGCTTCAAAATTTCATCAGATGGCATCCCGCAAACACACACAAATAGCACGTGGACTGAAAAGGAAAGGAAGACTCACTGGTCTCTTTCCACACATTATTGGTACTGGGTTTTTATTGGTCTCGGGCTGTATTAAATAAATTTGATTTGCTACTGGGTTAAAGCACGGTTAGTACAGCTTTTCATGGAGGAAAGGGGTATTCATGGCTCCTAGTAAAAATGGATACTAGTCATGATGCACACCTATTCTCTCCAGTACCAGAGGAGCGTGCCTATTACATTAGGCGCCATGGAACACAGGCAGGATGCGGCTGCTGCAGTCATCTTGTTTGGGGGCTTCCCAGAGGCACCTGGTTGGCCCCTATGTGAACAGACTGCTGGACTTGATGGGCCTTGGTTTGATCCAGCATGGCCTTTCTTCTGTTCTTATATTTACAACAGGGACGCATCTAGATTTTTATACAAAGGTGAATTCTGCTTTTTGTTTAATTCAGATATTATTTTAAAGGTGCCAGATGTAAGACTAAGCACAAATGGATATCCGTGAAGATCATTTCCGACTCTCGGAACACACTTTGCCAGATGAACAGATGAGAGAGAGTTCGACAGGCAAAGAGCCATGGCTAAAAAAAGTCGCTGATTGCAACTTTGCTCCAGAAATTGGGGCACACCAAGCAGGACCTTCCATGGCGATCTTAACAGTCGAACTATCCACCCGGGGTTCAAAGGTCCTAGGGTTGAGATACCTATGTGGATAGTTCGACTGTTAAGATCACCATGGAAGGTTCAAAGGAATGTCTCAGGTTCAAAAGAATGTCTCAGGTTCAAAGGAATGTCTCAGCACTCTGAATTGTGCTCCAAAATGAACGGGCAGCCAGAAAAGTTTTTTGAATGCTGCTGTTAAGCAACCACCTCCCTTGACCTGGATGGTCCAGTCTAGCCCGATCTTGTCAGATCTTGGAAGCTAAGCGGGGCCGGCCCTGGTTAGTAATTGGATGTAAGACCACCGAAAAAGTCCAGGGTTGCTACGCAGGGGAAGGCAGCGGCAAACCACCTCTGAAGGTCTCTTGCCTTGAAAACCCTACAGGGTCGCCATCAGTCGGCTGTGACTTGACAGCACTTCCCACCACCAAGTCAACCCGCTCCAAGAAACTTGCTCCAGGTAGCAAGTTTCAAAGTTGTATCCTGAACCAACTGAAGTATCCAAATAGTCTCCTATGTGAACAGCAATGCAGCAGTCGGACCTGGATGTGATCAGAGGGTGGGTACCTATGATTAGAACTTGCTTCTGAGGCAGGTGCGACCAACTGAAGCTGGTTAAAATGTGTTAAGAACCACGGCATCGGGAGCTGTACTGATGCTGGTAGAAGGATCAGAAGGCCAGAGGTCACAACAGCTAGCGATAGGGTTGCCAACTCCATACTGGGAAATTACTGGAGATTTGGGGGCCGAACCTGGGGAGCGTGCTCAGCAGGGATATGGGTGCCACAGACTCCGCCTTCCAAAGCAGCCATTTTGTCCAGGCAAACTGATCTCTGTCATCTGGAGATCAGTCATAATTCCAGGAGATCTCCAGGCCCCACCTAGAGGTTGGCAACCCTAGCTAGCAGCCTTCTTCCGCTAACCACATTGGCGTTCCAGCATGATAAACTGTGCACCCTACATATCCCCTGAATTCTCACTAGACGTTGGTGTCATGGCCCAGACTTCAACATGCGAAGCATCATCAGAGGAAGAGCCCGAGCAGGGAGAAATAACGGGCATTGCACCTCAGGCAGCTGAGAATGCAGGGCACGGTGAAGGACAACAGGTAGGAGTAAACACCAGCCCCGCTGAGGAATTGGAAGTAAACACAGAATCACCTCCTTCGGCACAACCAGACGCAGCTGTAACTCCACAGAAGCAGGACCCACCCAGCTCACCTGAAGCCACTCAACAGCACAGGCAAAAAGGGAGAATGGAGTTGCAAAGTAAAAGGAGAAGTGCACGCCTACAGGCACTAAGGAGACGGATCCAAGACTGTGAGTTGTCTGAGGATGAGAACTAAGGCAAAGAGAAACAGCTTAAAACCAGGCTTGGAACAGACAGACGTTGCGAAAGCAATTGTTGCAAAAGGATCTCTGACTTTTGTTGCTGACGCTCCTAGACTTTGATCAATGGACATCTGACCCTTGGACCGGACTTTTGACTTTGCCTCTGCACACCAACTTTATTTTGGTTTCCAGCTCCTGGCGGGACTCCCCCGGATTCCTGCATTCCTGAGATAACAGCCTGCTCTCAAGACCAGTAGCCGGCAGTAACCCGAGAAGACCTGGCCTATCACAGTTGGCCAGTTCTGCAAGCTGCCCTAGTCCCTGATTTAGTGCAGGATCGAGCTGCATCCTAAAGATCGGCTTAGCTGCGATCCACTTTGTACCTTTTAGTTTCCCCTGCATGCTTGGTTTTTTTTTTCCCTAGATACTGGCATTCAGGGGGACGATCTTCCTTGCTGTGTATGTCAGCACACACATCATTGATGCTGTCACGTGTGGCGTCAGAAACCCGGCCCGCCTTTAAAAAATAATAATTGTGCATGCCTTCTAACGATGGTACACACCATCGATAAAATCAGAGCACCCCATGAGAGGGATTTAAACTTCTTCTGTGAGGGGAAGGGGGGTAAACGGAGAGAAAAGAAGATGTGAGCATCCTTTATGGATCCACAATCTCCCCCAACTGCAGGGGAGGCATCTCTTGCAGCTCTTTAAAAGGCGAAGACAAAACAGAGGGGAGAAAAGAGGATGGCAGTTCGGTGGAGGGAAAAGCGCTGCAGGAGAGGAATAATTTTGGTTTCCGCAATCCTACATGTTCATGCAAAACAGCAACATCGAAACATGGACACTTTTGTGTTCGCGAGTGACCAGTAGATCAATGCACCAATGCTAGTGCATGATATGGGGTGGAGGAGAAATGCAATGATCAAAAAGAAGGGAGGAGGAAGGGGGGAGGGTATACAAGGGATCCAGGGGTGTGTGGATTTGAATGGTGGATAGCAGGGGGGGATTTTGACCAACAACATATTCGAGAAAGGGATTTTACAAAGAGAGTCAAGCCGATTAGGTTCCACTTTAAAAGGAAGGATCACGGTTGAAGCGCTTGGGGGAAAGCTTTGGAAATAATGAACAGAGCCCGATCTAGAATCAAGATAGACCCAAGCACAAGCAGAAAATGAAAAAAGGCGCGAGCTTACACGGCAGTACATCCAGCAAAAATAAGACATGAGAAAGAGCCCATTAAAGAATCAACAGCTAGAGGCTCAAGGAAGAGCTTGACTAAGACTACAAAGAGGCAGAGGTAATCGCTAATAACTGTGAAATGGTGCAATTTGCGTCTGTTGAGCCTCCTGAAATGCACAGGTTGACAACCGAAATGTTACCGCTAGAATTCTTCGCTGCCGATAATGCTAGCGGGGAACGCTCAGCTAAGTGCTCCTTGCAAGATGCTAATCGGCGTTTACCTGCGTGTTGTTATCACAGCAATTGTTTACTACTCTTGCCCACACCTGTAAGTGCAGGGAAGGATGAAATGCATTCCATTACCCGGAGCGGCGGGCAAAGGCGAACGGCGCTAACTGGATATCACATTCAATTTCCCTTCTGATGCATTAATAGCCCCCCTTATTTTAAGTTATCTAATGTTTCGAAGGTTGCAGAGAGCTTCCAAACTCTTCTTCAGAGCCGTCTCGTTATTATCGTGTTCATAATTCGTTTTATTCACATTTTGAAGGCTGGAAGAAGAAATCCGACGAAGCAGAATACTGCTCGGGCGAGGAGCGGGGAGAAGCCGGGATTTTTAAGAACAAGAGTTCACGATACAGCTGGTGTGGTGTAGCAGTTAGAGTGTTGGATTAGGATCCTCCGTGGTTTATTATTTAACGGCTGCTTTAAAGATACGCCAAAAGTTGTTATCAGGTTACACCTAAATGCTCATTTACATAAAGTTGCTCTTTTTGCAACAGAACTGGATTACGATCCAGGAGACACCGGTTCAAATCCCAGCTCCGTCATGGAAGCTTGATGGGTGACTGTGGGTCAGTCACACGCTCTCAGCCTAGCCTACCTCAGAGTGTTGTTGTGAGGATAAAATGGAGAAGAGGAGAATATTGTAAGACACTCTGGGTTCCTATTGGGGACAAAACTGTGATATAAATTAAATACGTAAGTACGAACATAAGGTTTGTATCTGACAGTTGCTTTCCACTGGGGAAACAGCGCTTTGGCTAGCAAAGGGGTGGGATGTGTGGGTGTTGAGTGCCGTCAAGTTGCTTCCGACTTATGGCGACCCTATGAATTAATGACCTCCGAAACTTCCTACTGTTACCAGCCTTGCTCGGATCTTGCCAACTGAGGGCCGTGGCTTCATTGATTGAATCAATCCCTCTCATGCTGGGTCTTCCTCTTTTCCTGCTGCCTTTGACTTTTCCTAGCACCATTGTCTTTTCCAGTGACTGCTGTCTAATGTGACCAAAAAGTTCTCACTATTTTCTGCCAATCATGTTTGATGTCAGCTGCATATCTCAAATAGTTAGAGTCCCTTCCTTCCACCAATTTCCAATCCACCTTCATCTAAATCTGATCCAGCTTTCCTTATGATACGTTCTACATAAAGACTGAAGAGATAGGGAGATAAAATACATACTTGTCTGACACCTTGGCTGGAAACCGTACCGTTTTTCCATACCGTTCTAACAATAGCTTCTTGTCCAGAGTACAGGTTGCACATCAAAACAATCAGATGTCGAGGCACGGGAGGGGTGGGGTAATTTTCACCAATTGGCTTCCAGCCTCAGAGACCCAAATCTCTGTTCTGGTAGGTTTCTCTGAACCTAGAGAGACAAAATTTCAGGAGGGGGGAGCAGTGGGAGGGGAGAGGCAGGAAAGTTCCATTCCGCTTGTGAAGCTCTTGGATACAAGCCCGGTCCAAGTTCCATTACATGGTGTAGTGGTTAAGAGAGGTGGTTTGGAGCGGTGGAGTCTGATCTGGAGAACCGGGTTTGATTCCCCACTCCTCCACATGAGCGGCGGAGGCTAATCTGGTGAACCGGGTCGGTTTCCCCACTCCTCCACAGGAAGCCAGCTGGGTGACCTCAGGCCAGTCACAGCTCTCTTAGAGCTCTCTCAGCCCCACCTCACAGGGTGTCTGCTGTGGGGAGGGGAAGGGGATTGTAGGCTGGTTTGATTATTCCTTAACTGTTAGAGAAAGTTGGCATATAAAAACCAACTCCTCCTCCTCCTCTTCTTATCACAAGCCTTACCGTGCCACAAATCCCTGGTGCAAAAAACAAGGGAAGAAGCCTTTGGAATTATTATGCCAGATGGCACTCAGAAAGGACTTGAGATAAAGAGGTTCAGAGCCTCTTAAATTTAACCTATCACTTTCCTTGGATTAGATACGTAGCCGTTATGGCACTAATCCCCAAAGTGCACGCCGTGAAAATTAAACAATTAAAGGCACCCCGTGAACCCAGGGCACTTGCCCACAGTGACCGACCGTGGTGACCTGACGCAGTCATTATTCTGGTTTCCCCTGTTTCTCAAGAGAAACGGGACTTCCCTTTTGCCTCCCTACAGAGGGGCTGAATCTGTTAGGAGAGACAGCGTGGTGTAGTGGTTAAGAGCAGTGGACTCTAATCTGGAGAACCAGGTTTGATTCCCTGCTCCTCCACATGAGCAGCGGAGGCTAATCTGGTGAACTGGATGTTTCCCCACTCCTCCACATGAAACCAGCTGGGTGACCCTGGGCCAGTCACAGCTCTCTCCGAGCTCTCTCAGCCCCACCTACCTCACAGGGTGTCTGTTGTGGGGAGGGGAAGGGAAGGGGATTGTAAACCGGTTTGATTTTTCCTTAAGTGGTAGAGAAAATCGGCATATAAAAACCAAACTCTTTTCTTCTTCTTTGCTGCTAGTTTGACTCTCTTCCTGGCAGTGCCTGCATATTTCCCTGTAGCGCAAGCCAGTGTCACTAATATTATAAACACGTAGTTGATTTCTATGCAAAAGGCTGCATTAGGTAAACATAAGAGAGCTCATTTAATCCCTGGTTTCGTTCATGGACAGGAAAACGCTGATAAAATCGCAGCCTGGAAACCAGAAAAATTCTCCTAAAAGCTCCTGCTGCCTGACCTAAGTGTAAAAGCGGTCTGTTTTCTGTCCTCTCCTACGAGGCAGTATTTTACCGTGACAGATGTTTGCCTCTTTCCGCCTCTGTTCCCATCTGGCCAGCGTCATCTGAAGACAGATAGCTTAAACAAGGGAACATCTGCAGGACTGATTCAATCCTTGAGGAAAAAGAAGATTCGATCGTCTAATGTTCCGTGATGTGCGTTCCGTGAGCGCCTTCGGCACTGAATTAGCAGCTGGAACACACGATGTGGTGGATAAACAGTCCAGGCCGGGATCCGGCACCTGGGGCAACCAGCTACACCGACAGAGCGAAGAAGGAGGAGGAGAGCTGGTTTTTATATGCCGACTTTCTCAACCACTTAAGGAAGAGTCAAACCGACTTACAATCACCTTCTCCTCCCCACAACAGACACCCTGTGAGGTAGGTGGGGCTGAGACAGCTCTAAGAGGGCTGTGACTAGCCCAAGGTCACCCAGCTGGCTTTATGTGGAGGAGTGGGGAAACCAACCCAGTTCACCAGATTAGCCTCTGCCGCTCATGTGGAGGAGTGGGGAAATCAAACACGGTTCTCCAGATTAGCTCCACCGCTCCAAACTCCGCTCTTAACCACTACAGCATGATACCCTCGGAGACGCTCAGCCAGCCGCCCGGCCTGCTCAGCCCTTCTCTCCCATCAACAATATATTGCCTGCCCCTCTACCCCCTAAGAGCCCCTTCTTCCACTTCTCATTATCCAGTAAGGTTACCATCCTCCAAGCAGGGCCTGGAGTTCTCCCAGAACTACGACTGATCTCCAGGAGAGAGAGAGACAGAATCAGAATCACAGAGTCGGAAGGGACCACCAGGGTCATCTAGTCCAACCCCCTGCACAATGCAGGGAATTCACAAATGCCTCCCCCACACACCCCAGTGACCCCTACTCCATGCACAGAAAATGTAAAAAAAAAACAAAAACCCTCCAGGATCCCTAGTCAATCTGGCGTGGAGGAAAACTGCTTCCTGACCCCAAAATGGCGATCGGCACTACCCTGGGCATGCAAGAAAGGGCCACAGGAAAGCAAACAGAGTCCCTGCTTAAATTTAAGATGGAAAAAAGAAAGGAAGGGCAAGAAGGCCAGCTGTGAGGGAAACCATTGCTGCCCTCAGCCATAGGCCCTGCAGAATTCCTTGAGATACCACAGGGCCCTGGTCTCACTAGAGAGAGAGTTCCACCAGGAGGGGGCCAAGGCCGAGAAAGCCCTGGCCCTGGCCGGGGACATTTCTCAGCCAGACAACCCTTTCACTACAGCTCACGACAGTGGAATGGTGCCAACATTCTATGGCTGAAAACTTCCCTCAGAAGAGAGTGTGGCTATTTTGCAGCATCAGACCAAGGGCTCCCTCGCCAGAGCAAGATTCATAAGGACATTATAATACAACTTCTAAACGGGAAAACGCCAAGGAACAAAAACACTTCTTATTTTAATCCCAAAAGGGTTTTTTCAAAGTCTCACGCACACTTTGAAGTGGCTGCATCCATTAAGTCTTAAAAAACAGCTGAACACGCAAGGTAAGCCATTTCACTCAGGGAAAAAAAAGTTTTCTACTTACGCCACCCATCGTAATTCCATCGATCAGCGCCACGTAAGGCTTCCGGCAGGTTCCTGTTGCAAAAGGACGCAGCAAAGTTAGATGTCTGAAATAGCACGGTACATGCTTTTATGGGGAAACAGGAAGCCAAAACACCTTATCATGGTAAGAGATCATTCATTATTACCGATAATCAAAATTCGAGTCCAGCAGCAACTTAAAGACCAATTAGTCATGATGAATATCTGTTCTCTCCAGGATCATAAGGACTTATGTTCTTATGAGGAAAGGGCTACCCATGGCTACTAGCCAAAATGGATACTAGTCATGATGCATCCCTATTGTCTCCAGTCTCAGACGAGCATAGCTATTCTATGAGGTGATGTGGAACCCAGGCAGGACAATGCTGCTGCAGTAGTCTTGCTTCTGGGCTTCCTAGAGGCCCCTGGTTGGCCACTGTGTGAACAGAATGCTGGACTTGATGGACCTTGGTCTCATCCAGCATGTCCTTCCTTATGTTCTTATGAATACTAGTCATGATGCATTATTTATTCTCTCTAGGATCAGAGGAGCATGCCTACTATATTAGGTGCTGTAGAACACAGGCAGGATAATACTGCTGCAGTTGTCTTGTTTGTGGGCTTCCTAGAGGCACCTGGTTGGCCCCTGTGTGAACAGACTGCTGGACTTGATGGACCTTGGTCTGCTCCAGCATGGCCTTTCTTATGTTCTTATGTAAGATCCCCAGGGTATAAGCTTTCTAGAATCAAAGTTCCCTTCGTCAGGTATGTGTTACTGGACTCGGTTCTTGCTCTTCTGTTGCTACCCATCTGTAACTACATGTTGAGAATCTCTTATCCGGATATCCACTATCTGGACTGACCCAAAAACCAGACTTTTTGAGTCGGCATGCAGGCATGACTCAGGCCCTCAGCAGCACACCAACTGGCTTTCTGATGGTTCAATGTATACAAAATTATTTAAAATATTGCTTAAAATTAAATTCAGGCGATATGTATAAAGTGTATATAAAACAGATATAAAACAAACGAAATTTGTGTTTAGATTTGGCTCCCATCCCCAAGGTATCTCATTATGTATATGCAAATATTCCAAAATCCAAAAATCCAAAATACAAACCACTTCTGGTCCCAAGCAGCCAGATAAGGGATACTCAACCTGTATTACTGATAATGATTCCATTCTAAACTTCCATGGGGTAGCCATGTTAGTCCGTTGTGGCCAACACAGTGAAAATATTTGTGATGGGTGAGAATTTATGATACGATGTAAACGAATAAGGAGCCGTGAGACTTTCTATCGTTTTTACTTTCTATATGTAATGCATTTGAATTTAATCTTGAAATATTAATGCAAATGGTAGATGTAAGTAAAGGCACTTTGAAACCATAGTAGAGAAAGCTGCCCAAGAAATCAAGTCACATTTTATTATTATTCACTGCTGTTTGTGTTAAGTGCCATCAAGTCGCTTCTGACTCATGACGACCCTATGAACTGATGTCCTCCAAAACATCCTATCTTTAACAGCCTTGCTCAGGTCTTGCAAACTGAGGGCTGTGGCTTCCTTTATAAGAGTCAATCCATCTCTTGTTGGGTCTTCCTCTTTTCCTGCTGCCCTTAACTTTCCCTAGGATTACTGTCTTTTCCAGTGATTCTTGTCTTCTCACAATTTGACCAAAATACAACAGCCTCAGTTGAGTCGTTTTAGGGTCAGTTGAGTCGCTCTAGGGTCAGTTCAGGCTTGATTTGATCTACAGATTCACTGTTACTATTTATTTTATTTGTTTTCTTCCCTCCCCCCTTTTCCTTTGTATTTTAACTGGTGCTTTCCTTACTTGTAAGTTGCTACAGAAAAAGACAGGAAGCACTGTTTCAGACCACGAAGTAGCAAACCAGGTTTGCCACCGGATTGGGACCACAGCCAGCCATGGCCCCCTAAAAAGTGAACCAGTATGATATTCTGGTTTACACCTAGGCATTTATAGCACATTATAGTAAACATAACATGTGTAACAGACTTAATAAGAAAGACTTTTACTTTATCTTGTTACTTTTCTGACAGGTTTTTTTCCAAGAAAACTACACCAACTTTTTTTTTTACCCACGTATAAGAATGATTTCTCTCCAAAGAGAAACAGGGCAAAATATTGCAGAAGGCTTTCACGGTCAGAGTTCATTGGTTCTTGTAGGTTATCCGGGCTGTGTAACCGTGGTCTTGGTATTTTCTTTTCTGACGTTCCGCCAGCAGCTGTGGCAGGCATCTTCAGAGGAGTAACACTGAAGGACACTGTCTCTGTCCTTCAGTGTTACTCCTCTGAAGATGCCTGCCACAGCTGCTGGCGAAACGTCAGAAAATACCAAGACCACGGTTACACAGCCCGGATAACCTACAAGAACCAAGAAACAGGGCAGTTATTCAACAGTCTGAAAACTGGATGCAAAATATTTATTTATGTACTTTATTCACACCCCACTTTTCTCCTCAATGGGGATCCAAAATGGCTTACCAACTTCTCTCTCTCTTTCTCGATTTTATCCCCACAACAGACACCCTGTGAGGTAGGTTAGGCTGAGAGCATGTGACCTGCCCAAGGTCACCCAGCAAGCTTCCATGGCAGAGCAGAGATTCAAACCAGGGTCTCCCAGATCCGAATCCGACACTCAAACCGCTATACAACACTCTGTATAGAGTATTCATATTTCATGAATATCTGAATGTCTAAAAAGTATCCCACTGTTGAACTGAAGCCATGGGAACAAGTCAATTCAGTTGCATCCCTTTCACAAACCACTTCAATCTCTTGAGAGCCAATGTGGTGTAGTCGTTAAGAGTGGTGGACTCTAATCTGGAGAACCGGGTTTGATCCCCACTCCTCCACATGAGAAGCAGACTATAATCTGGTAAACAGGGTTGGTTTCTCCACTCCTACACATGAGCAGCGAACTCTAACCTGGAGAACCGGGTTCAATTCCCCACTCCAACACATGAAGCCTGCTGGGTGACCTTGGGCCAGTCACAGTTCTTGACAAACTCTCTCAGCCCCACCTACCTCACAAGGTGTCTGTTGCGGGAGAGGAAGGGGAGGAGATTGTAAGCCAGTTTGAGCCTCCTTTCGGTAGAGAAAAGCGGGTTATAAAAACCAACTCTCCTTCTTCTTCTTGTACAGATTAAGTATGACGAGTTGGTATCAACCCCTCCCCTTTAAGATATGGCCGTTAAGTAGTATACTCTGACTTTATGGTATACGCACCAACAGCATTGTTTAAGATGTATTCTTCTCGGAAGAAATCTTGCGTCAACCTGTCTCCAGCTCGCCCGGCTTCAGTGATGGCTGGCAAACAAAACAACGGAAGTCAAACGTAAGTACCAAAACATTTACCAGCTTAGAGGTACCAAACAACTGGACTCAGCAATAAACCTTTATAACAGCAAGTCATCATATACCTAATTCCAAACTGGACCAAAGAGTATGGATTAATAGATTAGTAAAATGAACCTAGAGACAGATGGGGGGGGGGGGAATTCTCTACAAACCTGAAGGAATTCCCAGATTTACAGAAAAATATGAAGTCTTTCAAAAGGGAGGGGGGAATTAGAACTCCCCAAAATAATGGAAAAAACACCTGTGAGCTGCTTTGGCAAAGGCACAGTGACTGCGTACTACACTACTGTGTACTATCTGTTGCTGTAAGTATGCTCCTATTTTTGCATTGTTTAATGTGTCATCTTTAAATGCTTATGCTTTGTTTCTGCTGTTTCAGATTTATGCAATCCAAACACTACTGCACTGTTTATTGGGTGTCCCATCCTGTCGACTGTCTTGACTTACACTGCGCAATTCGACTTGAATCTCAGAGAGAAAGGCAGACTATAAATAATGTAAATCAACTGAGAAAAGAAGGCCCACTGAGATCTGTCGCCATTCTGGAGGCTACTAGGCAACAACAACAGTATCGCTAATCCTTCCAAGCTTCGGTTTCTGAAAATCAAAGCCATGGGGTGGGAGCACGGGTGGACTTAGGAGTCAAAACAGGCCTGGAAAGGTGTCACCCCACACACACACGCACACCCTTGTTGTGTCCCTGATGAAGGAGAACTCAGTTGTGACAGGCCTGGCAGCACGGCTTCTACCCACTGTGCAACTAGGCCTGGTCCAGCACCACCACCCACGATGCAACTGGGTCAGATTTTCTCCAGGAAGCGGCTGGAGACAGGGGCAGATAACGGTAAGTTGGTGGGTGGGTGGGAAGGAGAGAAGAAAGCAGGAAAAGGGGAGAGGCCATGGAGGCTTTCAGGAGGAGGGAAAGAGGAAATAGAGAGGGGAGAGAAAATAAGATTCTCCCTGCAAGTCCTTGCAGTCCCGTTCCCCCCCCCCCCCGCCCCTTATCATTCTATAAACCTCCCATCTGCAACCTCAGTGCGACAGGGAGTTTACTGGTGCTGCCTGGGGAACCAAATGAATCCACTGAAGAGAGAGACAAAGCCCAGAAAGACAAGGGAGAAAGTGTGTAGACCAAGAGGTTGTAATGGCTTAAGTCAGGGGTGTCAAACATACGGCCCACGGGCTGGATCCGGCCCCTTGAGAGCTCCTATCTGGCCCACGATCCAGCCGAGGCAGCCACCTACCCCCAGTCCCGATCTGGGCTGGCGAGGCATTGCCCGGCCAAGTGACATTTATGTCATATCCAGCCCTCGTAACAAATGAGTTCGACACCCCTGACTTAAGTGCCGTAACTGGATGTTGCATGGCATCGCTTCTGCCAGCTACCGAGTATTTTGTGAAATCCGGGAATATTTCTCACCTCTAATATCCCCCCCGGCACAAAATGCCTTGCCTCCGGTCCCCTTTATTATTATTAGAAAGGTTTCAGGATCCTGCTCCCATCTCTGGAAAAGAAAAAAAAAAGTTATGACAGAAAAATCAGATGCTGTTGAGATGAGCTGTCCCTTCTCTTTCAGTTAGGGTCACTCTCATGTTACTAAAAGAAAGAGCCAGTGTGATGTAGTGGTCAGACTTGGATCTAGGAGAACCAGGTTCAAATCTCCACGCGTGCCATGGAAGCTCACTGGATGACCTTGGGCCAGTCACAAATTTTCAGCCTAGCCTTCCTCATGGGATAGAACGATGAGGATGATCAGGGGCCTGGAGACCAAGCCCTACGAGGAAAGGTGAGGGACTTGGGACTGTTTAGTCTGGAGAAGAGGAGGTTGAGGGGGGACATGATTGCTCTCTTTTAGTATTTGAAGGGCTGTCACTTAGAGGAGGGCAGGGAGCTGTTCCTCTTGGCAGCAGAGGACAGGACACGCAATAATGGGTTTAAATTACAGGCAGAAAGGTACCGGCTGGATATTAGGAAAATCTTTTTTACAGTAAGTGTTGTCCAACAGTGGAATGGGCTGCCTAGGGAGGCACTGAGCTCCCCCTCATTGGCAGTCTTCAAACAGCAGCAGAATGGACACTTGTCACGGATGCTCTAGGCAGATCCTGCATTTAGCAGGAGGTTGGCCTAGATGGTCTGTATAGCCCCTTCCAACTCTATGATTCTATATCCAGTGCTAAAATCTCTCCACTCCTTCCCAGTCAGATCCCACGCATAGTTCAGAATTCTAGCTGAAAGAGCTTGGGACCACAGTACCTACAAGACCACCTGTTTCCATAGGAACCTGCCTACTCTTTAACATCTTCAGAGTTCCTTCTTAGGGTGGCCTTGCTAATAGACACCAGGTGAGTGAGACCGGAGAAACGTGTTTTTCTCCAGTGGTGGTGTCCCAGTTATAATAAAATGCCCTTCTGAGAGAGATTGGTCTGGCACTGAGAGAGTTCGGAGAGAACCGTGACTGGCCCAAGGTCACCCAGCAGGCTTCGGCATGATGTAGTGGTTAAGAGTGGTGGTTGGGAGCAGTGGACTTTAATCTGGAGAACCGGGTTCAATTCCCCACTCCTCCACATGAGTGGCTGATGCAAATCTGGTGAACGGGGTTGGTTTCCTCCACTCCTCCACTCCTACACATGAAGCTAGCTGGGTGACCTTGGGCTAATCCCAGCTCTCTTGGAGTTCTCTCAGCCCCACCTACCTCACAGGGTATCTGTTGTGGGGAGGAGAAGGGAAGGTGACTGTAAGCCAGTTTGATTCTCTCTTAAGTGGTAAGAGAAAGTCATCATATAAAAACCAACTCTTCTTCTCCATGCGGAAGAGCAGGGAATCGAACCCAGCTCTCCAGATTACAGTCCACCGCTCTTAACCACTACACCACGCTGGCTTGTCCTTCGGTTTATACTTAAGTCTGGACCTTTTCTTTGATCTTTTCAATCAAGCCTGTTGCTTTTACTGGTGTGTTCTACTGCATGTGTGAGAGTCCAAACCCAGTTTTGGTCCAATTATCAAAAGGAGATTTATTCCAGGATCCCAGGTTTGGAGACGAGGGAATCAAATCATCCTTGCAAGGACGTGGTGGGTCGGAACCCCCTGTGTCTGACAGCCCCACATCACTGGAACGAAGCCACCAACCTTTAACTGGGGATATATCTGTCGAATCATGGAAATGTTTAACGAGTTGAGAGCCTTCGGTCTGTTCAAGGTTATAACAGCAGCACAACCCTTTTTTTCCAGCAGGACCTCAGCTGAAGAATCTGCAGACCTGGACATATTCTGTGCAAAGAGGCAAAAAATAAAGAAATGAGAAGAACTAGGCGCTACCGCACATCGACACCACACATAAATTAAAAAATCTCTCGGCTCTCTAATAACAATTCTAACAATTCCTCCTGGAATTACAACTAGGGTTACCAATTCCGGGTTGGGAGATTCCTGGAGATTTGGGTGTGGCACCTGCAGAGTGTGGGGTTTGCGGAGGGGAGGGATCACAGTGGGGTATCATGCCGTAGAGTCCACTCTCCAAAGCGGCCATTTTCTCCAGGTGAACTGATCTCTTTATTCTGAAGATCAGTTGTAATTCCAGAGATCTCCAGCCCAACCTTTCTAAACTGCAGAGATCAGTTCCCCTGGAGAAAGTGGCAGCCTTGGAGGGTGGACTTTATGGCATGATACCCCACTGGGGTCCCTCCCCTCCACAAACCCTGCCCTCCCCAGACCCCACCCCCCAAATCTCTAGGAATTTCCTAACATGGTGTTAGCATCCCTATTCTGCACACCCACCAGGATATCTGCTTTTTCTCACCCATTAAGTCTTAATGATTAAGAGCAGAGAGATTTCAAAAGAATCATAAAGCGTTGCGGCTTAAAAAACAAGAAGAATGAGAAGGAGGAGTAATTGGTTTTTATACTCCACTTTTCTCTACCAAAAGGAGTCTCAAACCAGCTTGCAATCACCTTTCCTTCCTCTCCCCATAACAGACATCTTGTGAGGTAGGTGGGGATGAGAGTTCGGCGAGAACCATGACTGGCCCAAGGTCACCCAGCAGGCTTCATGTGGAGCAGTGGGGAAACTAACCCGGTTCTCCAGATCTGAGTCTGCCGTTCATATGGAGGAGTGGGGAGTCAAACCCGGCTCTCCAGATTAGAATCCACCACTCTTAACCACTACACCAGACTAGCCAGGGCTCTTTGTATCCTGGCCATTAAGCATCAAACCCTTGCTAACCCACCCGATATGACAGAGACCGGCATACTCACTAAGTGTTGCAGTATGACCTGTAACCTGTGGAATGGTTGTAACCTGAAAGAGAAAAAAATCAAGATCAGCAGTGCCTCTGCCACAGATACGCAACTCCTTGAAGCAAATCACACACGTGTCCCTTTTGGACTTGATTCTAGAAACAGCAATTTCAGCCATTTTTAACATTTTAAATCCATTCTTACTCTACTAAATCTTTTTTCTACATGTAAGAGCCCTGTGGCGCAGAGTGGTAAGCTGCAGTACTGCAGTCAAAAGCTCTGCTCACTACCCAAGTTCGATCCTGATGGGAGTCAGTTTCAGGTAGCCGGCTCAAGATCGACTCAGCCTTCCATCCTTCCGAGGTCAGTAAAATGAGTACCCAGCTTGCTGGGGGTAAAGGGAAGATGACTGGGGAAGGCACTGGCAAACCACCCCATAAACATAGTCTGCCTAGTAAACGTCGGGATGGGACGTCACCCCATGGGTGCTTGACCCGGTGCTTGCACAGGGGACTAGCTTTACCTTTAAACATAGTTTCCTTCTTCAGTAACAGGTCCCGTTAACAATGGAGACCAGACTGTTTTTTAGCCCAGTTAGCTATGCCAACACTACACACAGTCGTAAGCAACATTACAATACATGAACATACAGGAAGTTGCCTTATACTGAATCAGACCACTGGTCCAGCAAGGTCAGTATTGTCTACTTAGACCAGAAGGCTCTCCAGGGTCTCAAGCAGGGTCTTTCACATCAACTGCCGCCTGGTCCTTTTAACTGGAGTTGCCGGGGATTGAACCTGGGACCTTCAGCATGCCAGCAGATGCTCTACCACTGAGCCACGACCCCCACCCCAATATTCTATTCTATTTCTTATTCTATTCTACAACAATCAGCCAGAGAGAACCGAGGAGTCATACACTGTTTCTAAAGGAGAAATCTGTTGACATACCAACTTTATATAAAAACCAACGTAATTTTGGAAAGTTGACTTGTGCAATTTATAATGATTTCCCCATTTCCCCGCTGCTGGTCCTCCAAGAACTGGCAGGGCAAGAGGGCTGCCGATGGGTGGCATCCTGCCAGTCCAGGAGACCAGGTGCTTGTAGTCCATGCTTACGGGTGGGGCTTCTAATCCACCCAGCACAGGAGAACGTAACTGAATTACCCCTGGGGACAGCAGTTGGTTGCCAGCAAGCAGATGCGGCCTGGAAGTCTCCCAGAATTATAATTGCTCTGTTATTGTGAGCCACTTTGAGCAATTAGAAAAAGCAGTATGTAGTCAATAAATAAATGTGTGGGACATGGCAAATCCCATACATTTTGTTTCCGTTTTCCTAAAGAGGCTCTGGGACCCATCCCATTCCTGGAAAAAATACGGAGCATGTCACATTATGAGAGCCAGCGTGGTGTAGTGGTTAAGAGTGGGGGACTCTAATCTGGAAAACTGGGTTAAATTCTCCGCTCCTCCAGATGAAGCCCGCTGGGTGACCTTGGGCCAACCACGGTTCTCTCTCAGCTAGGGTTGCCAGGTCCCTCTTTTTGGGGCGAAGCCTGAGGAGGGCAGGGTTTGGGGAGGGACTTCAATACCATAGAGTCCAATTGCCAAAGTGGCCATTTTCTCCAGGTGAACTAATCTCTATCGGCTGTAGATCAGTTGTAATAGCAGGAGATCTCCAGCTAGTACCTGGACGGTGGCAACCCTACTCTTAGCCCACGTGGAGGTAGGCGATGGCAAACCACCTTGAAACCCCTACACGGTCTCCATAAGTTGGCTGTGGCATGACGGCACACACACTTACAAATGCTCATAGGTAAAGGTAGTGCCAGCTTGGAGAGCTTTAAGAGGGGAGTGGACATATTCATGGAGGAGAGGGGTATTCATGGTTATTAGTTAGAATGGATACTGGTCATGCTGCATACCAATTCTCTCTAGTATCAGAGGAGCATGCCTATTATTTTGGGTACGGTGGAACACAGGCAGGATGGTGCTGCTGCACTCGTCTTGATAGTGGCTTCCTAAAGGAACCTGGTTGGCCGCTGTGTGAACAGACTGCTGGACTTGATGGGCCTTGGTCTGATCCAGCAGGGCCTTTCTTATATTCCCCCTGCGCAAGCACCGGGTCATTCCTGACCCATGGGGTGATGTCACATCCCGACGTTTACTAGGCAGACTCTGTTTACGGGGTGGTTTACCATTGCCTTCCCCAGCCATCTACACGTTACCCCCAGTAAGTCTTTAAGCCAGTCTTTTTAAACACCGATCACAACGGGTAGCCGTGCTGGTCTGTCAATAGCCATAGAAAAGAGCAAGAGTCCGGTAGTCCCTTAAAGGCTAGCAAAATTTCTGGCAGGGTAGGAGCTTCCGCGAATCACAGCTCCCTTCTGAACAGATCTGAAGAAGAGAGCTGTGTGGCTCACGAAAGCGCCTACCCTGCCAGAGATTTTGCTAGCCTTTAAGGCCCCACTGGACTCTCTTGCTCTTTTCTAATGTCACATTATTGTTATGGTAAAACCGGGGTTCGTGGGGGGAGAAACCTGAGACCGTTATCAAGAAAACAGTTATTTATTCTGTAGCTACGACCCAGATGCTCTAGCGAGCCAAATCTCTGAGTCCCGATTGTACTGAGGGAGAGATATTTATCCAAATTCAAGTTGTGACAGCCCATCAACATTTAGGCCATGTCTGATTGTAATACAGACAGAGAGGTGGCAGTACAGTAGTGGCTTCACCCAGTTCTTTGTTATGGTTCACTGTAACCCTCCATGATTTTTGCCCCAATTACTTATAGCACACAGTAGAAAAGGGCAAGAGTCCAGTAGCACCTTGAAGACTAACAAAAATGTTAGATATGAAGTTTACATTTGATCCTAAATTTTATCTACTTAGTATAGTGCCATCAAATTTACCTGCGAAATCTCATGACGTTTTTAAATATGCTACAACAGCTGCCAGAATAATTTTAGCAAGAACCTGGAAACAACCTCACATACCGGAAATTGATGATTGGAAAGAAAAACTTCTGGAATATGCAACCATGGCCAAAATGACTTTTGAATTAAATCCTAAACCTAGTGAGTCCACTGAGCAATTCGAGGAGAAGTGGGCGTCCTTTTATACCTACATGAAATGCAGCTAATTCAAACGAAGTATGTTTAAACATTATTGCTAACTTTGTACTATATTTTATTATCTTAACTAATTGCCAAGTAGAACATGAACTTTTAAAACATTAGAAATCAGTCTGATGCAAGTATAACAAACTAAAGATATTTTGAAATTATGTTTTATCAGAAAATATTTAGCAATACTGTATTGTTTTTACAATGACAACGTTTGCCCCTTCCTTTTTCTTTCCTGTACCCCCCAACTATACAAATAAAATAATAAAAAGTTTTAAAAAAAATATTTTCTGGTAGGGTATGAGCTCACGAAAGCTCATACCCTACCAGAAAATATTCTTCGAAGTGAGCTGTGGCTCACGAAAGCTCATACCCTACCAGAAAACATTCTTGTTAGTCTTTAAGGTGCTACTGGACTCTTGCCCTTTTCTACTACTGCAGACAGACTAACACGGATGCTCACTGTGAATTATCTTTACAGCACACAGACACACAGAGATATCCTGCCCAGCAACAAGCTATTCCCTGACTGTCCTAATACATTTCAATACGTTTGCAGAAAGGAAAAGAGATTATTACAAATTGTTAAATCAGTGGATCTTCCATAGTCAGGGGGAGTCTACCTTGCTGTCTCATTACAACTGTCCTAAGTTTGCAAGCTGTTCTTTGTTATGGTTCACTGTAACCCTCCATGACTTTTGCCCCAATTACTTAGAGCACACAGACACACGGAGATACCCTGCCCAGCCACAAGCTATTCCCTGGCTGTCCTAATACATTTGCAGAAAGGAAAGGAGATTATTACAAATTGCTAAATCGGTGGATCTTCCATAGTCAGGGGAAGTCTACCTTGCTGTCTCATTACAACTGCCCTACGTTTGCAAGCTGTCAGAATAGACGGTCCGTGCACAAGTCTATCACACACTTTACATGCTGCACGCTGAAAACTTTGGGTCCCAAAGCGCCCTATAAGACAGCCAGGCCCTTTGGGATGACTGCGCCTGCGCCCTCGTGACGTCAGCAGACGCAACCGCCCTCGTGACGTCAGCTCTCCCCCCCCCGCCAGCCCGCTGAAGGGGGGGCCCCTACCTGGGCAGCCGCTGCCTCAGCGCCGGAACCACGAGCGGCCCCATCGCCTCCCCCCCCCCCCCACACACACACGCCGGAAGACGCGCGGCGCAGGAGAATGGCGTCACCCAAGCGGGCAACCCGGAAGCAGGCGGCCGAAGGGAGGCGGAGGGGAGAACGGGGAGCCTTCTTCGCCTTCTCTTTCTCTCCGTCTCTATGGTTCGCGCCGGCGCCACCTAGCGGCTGGGGAGGGAAGTGCGTGCTCCAGCCTCCACCCCTCCCTTTCCTGTCCTAGCCCAAGTGAATTTCTGCCTGGCACACAGGCTGCCCTGTTGGGTTTCTGCCTGGCACGTAGGCTGCTCTGCTGGGTTTCTGCCTGGCACATAGGCTGCCCTGTTGGGTATCTACCTGGCACATAGGCTGCCCTGTTGGGTTTCTGCCTGGCACATAGGCTGCCATGTTGGGTTTGTACCTGGCACATAAGCTGCCCTGCCTGGCACATAGGCTGCTCTGTTGGGTATCTACCTGGCACGTAAGCTGCTCTGCTGGGTTTCTGCCTGGCACACAGGCTGCCCTGTTGGGTATCTACCTGGCACATAGGCTGCCCTGCCTGGCACATAGGCTGCTCTGTTGGGTATCTACCTGGCACGTAGGCTGCTCTGCTGGGTTTCTGCCTGGCACATAGGCTGCCCTGTTGGGTTTCTGCCTGGCACATAGGCTGCCATGTTGGGTTTGTACCTGGCACGTAAGCTGCCCTGTTGGGTATCTACCTGGCACGTAAGCTGCTCTGCTGGGTTTCTGCCTGGCACATAGGCTGCCCTGCTGGGTATCTACCTGGCATGTAGGCTGCCCTGTTGGGTTTCTGCCTGGCACATAGGCTACCCTGCCTAGCACATAGGTTGCTCTGTTGGGTTTCTACTTGGCACGTAGGCTGCCCTGTTAAGTTTCTGCCTGGCACATAGGCTGCCCTGCCTGGCATGTAGGCTGCCCTGTTGGGTTTCTACCTGGCACGTAGTCTGCCCTGTTGGGTTTCTGCCTGGCACGTAAGCTGCCCTGCCTGGGAGGTGGGCGTGGGGCGGAATCATTGGCATTAAACCCTCTTAAAGTCCCTCCCCAAACCCTGCCCTTCAGCCTGAACCCCCCCCCCCCCAAATCTCCAGGAATTTTCCAAACCGGAGCTGGCAATCCCAATGATTATTAATTATATTGTTATTGTATCATCTGCTGTTGTTTCAGAACTCAGAGAAATGTAGCAGTTGGACCTTTACCCATTATTTATTTTTATGCCAGGAAAAGCTTTACTTTACACATTTCAGTGTATTTGGGTGCTGTGAAAATACAAGATGGGAACCCGTTTAAAAGAAATGCAAGGCACGTTTCAGCCAATTTATGTACTGTTTTCCAAGCAGGAACGATTTTGTAAGAAGCTACATCTGTCTTTTTTAAAAACATAAATATGTGCACTGTTTTCTTAAATTGGAAGCAGTTTAAATTTCATGGTTGTGAAATGCCTAGATAATCTTAAACCATGAAAAATAGGGTGAACATCTTATGGGTGTGCTAAAAATGCTGAGAGCCAGCATGGTGTAGTGGTTAGTAGTGGAGGACTCTAATCTGGAGAACTGGGTTCGATTCCCCGCTCCTCCACATGAAGCCTGCTGGGTGACTCTGGGCCAGTCACAGTTATCTCCGAACTCTCTCAGCCTAAACAGAGGCAAGCAATGGCAAACCACCTCCGAACATCTCTTGCCTTGAACACCCTACGGGGCCGCGGTGACTTGACGGCGCTTTCCACCACACAAAAATGCTGAATCATTAGTAAAAAATACTTGTTCAATGAGTAGTACAGAAGAAGAAAAAGAAGAGTTGGTTTTTATATGCTGACCTTCTCTACCACTTAAGGAAGAATCAAACCTGCTTACAATCACCTTCCCTTCCCCATAACAGACACCCTGTGAGGTAGGTAGGGCTGAGAAAGCTCTAAGAGAGCTGTGACTAGCCCAAAGTCACCCAGCTGGCTTCATGTGGAGGAGTGGGGAAACCGACCCGGTTCACCAGATTAGCCTCCGCCGCTCATGGGGAGGAGTGGGGAATCAAACCTGGTTCTCCAGATCAGAGTCCTCCGCTCCAAACCACTGCTCTTAACCACTACACCACTACACCATGTATATATGACAAAACTAGAAATGGAGGAGCGTTCTCGCCATTTGAACAACCCCACTCCCTAGGGTAGTTGGGAGACCTTGTTCCAGAGTCACTTGGTCCAGCTAAGGTTGCCAACTCTAGTTTGTGAAATTCCTGGAGATATGCGGGTAAAGCCTGTGGAGGGTGGAGTTTGAGGAGGGAGTTCGTTGTGGGTATAATAATGCCTTAGAGTCCACCCTCCAAATTAGCCATTTTCTCCTGGGGAACTGATCTCTGTAGTCTGGACATCCGTTGTAATTCCTGGAGATCTGCAGCCACAGCCTGGAGTTCGGCAGCCCTAGGTTCAAGAGAAGCAGAAAGGATGGTGGCATTTAGCAGGGCCTTTTGAGTTGTGGCCCCTGCGTCTTAAGTACTCTTTCTAGAGAGGGTTGCCGGTGCTAGCCTGAGCAATCCAGGTCAGGGTATGAGTAGAAGCTATGAAACACACCCCACTGCCAAAGTAGTTCCTTTGAAAGGCCAGATTTATGGATGTAGGAATTTGCTTGAGCTCTCATTCAAATGTTAAGGCGCTGGATGAGGACTTGGCATCCATTTTCTGGTTTGAGAATTTTTAAAAGACACGAAAACAACCCGTTTGTTGATGAAATCTGCAAATGTTATGTTGCAGAAATGGTAGAGAGAGTCCCCAGGTGGCAATCTTGCTCTTGGGTTTCGTTTTTAAAACTCTTCTGTATCAGGTTACATTACATTACATCCAGGATCAGTCAAATGTAATGATTTAATGTACCCATTCTCTTAGATACCATTCCTATATAAGAGATACCAGGCTCAGTTTAAGGTATTGGAGGAGCGTGTTACGGAGAGTGTTATGGATACCCTGGACCGCCAAAAAAATAAATCAATAGATCAAATCAAGCCTGAACTGACCCTAGAAGCAAAAATGACTCAACTGTGGCTGTCGTACTTTGATCACATTATGAGAAGACAAGAGTCCCTGGAAAAGACAATCATGCTAGGAAAAGTTGAAGGCAGCAGGAAAAGAGGAAGACCCAACAAGAGGTGGATTGACTCTATAAGGGAAGCCATGGCCCTCAGTTTGCAAGACCTAAGCAAGGCTGTTAAGGATAGGATGTTTTGGAGGACATTGATTCATTGGGTCGCCATGAGTTGGAAGAAACTTGACGGCACTTAACACACACACATCACATGCAAAGCCTTGGCCCCTCTTATTTGTGGGACCACCTCTCTCCTTGTGTTCTGCCACAACAACTTTGCTCAGGTCAGCAGGGACTTCTGCAGGGGCCACCCTGCTAATGGGCAAAATCAACATGTGCCTTCTCCGTTGTGGCCCCCACTCTGTGGAACGTTCTGCCCAAGGAGGTCAGGACAGCTCCCGCTCTCCTGGCTTTCCACAAACTACGCAAAATTGAACAATTAGAGAGGACTTTTCTGCACTGGTGATTGGGTTCACAAAGTTACCCGGATCAATGATTGGGTTCACAAAGTTACCTGGACTGGTGTTGCCAACCTCGAGGTGGTAGCTGGAGATCTCCTGGGACTACAACTGATCTCCAGGTGATAGAGATCAGTTCCCCTGGAGAAAATGGCCACTTTGGAAGGTGGAATCTATGGCATTGTACCCTGCTGAGGTCACTTCCTTCCCCATACCCAACCTTCCCAAGGCTCCACCCCCCAAAATCTCCAGGTATTGCCCAACCCGGAGCTGACAACCTGGTTAGGGACTGTGGTTAGGGTTGCCAGGTCACTTAGCTCCACCGGCGGGAGCTTTTCAGGGTGCATGGCTGGGGCGCGCGCTGCACACACTCGCCCGGCCTGATGCGCATACATGCCCTGCATGCCACACCTACATCACTGCTGGGTTTACCCAGAAGCAATGTGGACGCTCTAGCAATCTCCACTGAAACTCTAGGGTTTTCATAGTTTTGATGGAGGTTGCTAGAACGTCCACGTTGCTTCCGGGTAAACCCGGAAATGACGGTGCGGTGTGCAGGTGCGCAAGCACATGTTGCTCGCCGACCCTCAGCTGGCCAGAGGGCTGTGGGGTGGATTGGTGGGATTTTGCCCGCCACCACCGGGGACTTGGCAACCCTGTGGTCCATACTGCTGTGTATAGTTTATTGTAAGGAGGAGCCTACGGGGAAGCAGACGGCTAAGGAGGCGCATTACTGTGGGCCAGAAAAGGATCTCTTTTTGGCAGTGGCGACCTCAGTGGAGTTCTGAGCTTGAAGTCCATGAGCTTAGAAGGATGTGACTCTGCTTAGGATAGCACTGTAGGATACCCACTGGGCTCACAATGGTCCAGTGGGCTATATAAAGGCCTTTCATGCATGGCCGTTTCCCTCGCGGTCACCCCTCCGAGGACTTCAGGTTTTTGTTTGGATTATGCATGCCGTTTCCGACCGTCGGAGGTCGCCTTGCTCTCTCATTGCATTTCCCTGCATTTTGCCCCCGCTTTCAAATTTGAGATAAAACAGGTCCCTGGAAATGCGGGCAAAAAGCGGAGAAACGCAGGGGGAGAGCGAGGTGGCCTCTGACGGTCGGAAACGGCGTGCATAATCCAAACAAAGACCCGGAGTCCTCGGAGGGGTGACCACGAGGGAAACGGCCATGCATAAAAGGCCAAGATCTTCTCTCTTATGCCTGACAGCGAAGACAGAGCAACAGATGTCAGTTTATATTCTGAAGAGCTTCCCCAGAAGGGAGAAATTACGAAATGGAAGTGAGAAACCAAGTCTGGAGCAATTTGATTTCTCTTCCCAGGCTCGGTGGGGAGAGGGGGGAGTCGCAATGCCGGCACACAACAGCTCCGCTCGGTCTCTTCTGCATAATTTCCCAAACGAGTTTATTTAAATTGACATGTGTGTAGGCATCGGGAAAAAAACACAAGAATAGCTGTAGGGGTAGACGGTTTGGATAATCCTCTTGAGGGCTTTGCGTTCTTTGCTTGGATGACTGTTTCGCCTCTGTATTTCAAGAACAAGCAGACGTGTGAGAGGCAGCTACAACTCTGCTTGGCTCGGCAACGGCGTTGGAGTGACACTGGGCTAAATAACGAAACCGTTAAAACAAAAATGAAATGTATTGAGAAAAACAAAATAAATTCAGGTTTAGCATAACAAACCTAAAAGCGCCTTCTAAACCAGAGAAGAAGAAGAAGAGCTGGTTTTTATATGCCGACTTTCTCTACCACTTAAGGAAGAACCAATACAGCTTACATTCACCGTCCCTTCCCCTCCCAACAACAGACACCCTGTGAGGTAGGTGGGGCTGAGAGAGCTCTAAGAGAACTGTGACTAGCCCAAGGTCACCTAGCTGGCTTCATGCGGAGGAGTGGGGAAACCAACCCAGTTCACGAGATTAGCTTCCGCCGCTCGTGTGGAGAAGTGGAGGATCAAACCCGGTTTTCCAGATCAGAGTCCACTGCTCCAAACCACCAATCTTAACACCGCGCTGGCTCTCCCCAACACAGTGCTTTCCCCATGGTGCCTGTTGACACCTTTCCTGGCACCTGCCAAGTGTTTATAGAAAGTGGGTGGTGAAAAGGGGTGCTTTTGTCCAGCAGGGCAGCTGATTGACTGTCTACATTTTTTAAAGCGTGGTTTCGGTGGCAGCTGCCA
Source organism: Euleptes europaea (assembly GCF_029931775.1). NCBI lineage: Eukaryota > Metazoa > Chordata > Lepidosauria > Squamata > Sphaerodactylidae > Euleptes > Euleptes europaea. The sequence continues at coordinate 54,606,273 of NC_079326.1, forward strand.
TCCCATTGGAAGTGAGGGCAGGCAGCTCTAGGACTTGCCGCAAACTGTGGTTTTACCGAAGATTTCTAGAGCTACCATATGTCACTTCTGGGTTTTCCTTGAAAGTGATATAACAGCACACACAATGTTGTCCCCCCCCCACCCCCATGTCCCTGCCCCCGAAACCTCCTGATGGTTGCCAGATGCAGCCTGGCCACTCTAGTACCCTGGAGAGCCACTGCCAATCTGGGTACACATTACGGACCTTGAGAGACCAAAGGTCTGATTCTGGAAGACGCCCTCATGAATGTGGTTTCTCCCCCATACCCCCAGTGACCCCTATTCCATGCCCAGAAGATGGCAAAACAAAAAACCAACCCTCCAGGATCCCTGGCCAAGCCTGCATCCTTCCCCTCGCCTCGATTTTATCATCGCAGCAACCCTGTGAGATAGGTAGGTTAGGCTGAGAGAATGGGACTGGCCCAAGGTCACCCAGCGAGCTTCCATGGCACGAATAGGGATTCGAACCTGGGTCTTCCAGATCCTAGTCCGGCACTCTAACTGCTACACCACACGCATTTGCTGCGGTTACTCCAGGGCAGCGCATAACCAGAGGAGTGGGTGCTCCTTCGATGCACCTGAACCGTGGGGTCTCCACCTGGGGTTCAGTTCAATTATGTTTAAAAAGGTCTCTGCAATCTTCGAAACTCTCTAAGAACATAAGAAAGGCCCTGCTGGATCAGACCCAGGCCCATCAAGTCCAGCAGTCTGTTCACACAGGGGCCAACCAGGTGCCTCCAGGAAGCCCACAAACAAGACGACTGCAGCAGCACCATCCTGCCTGTGTTCCACTGCACCAAATATAATAGCCCTGCACATCTGATCCTGGAGAGAATAGGTATGCAGCATGACTAGTATCCATTCTAACTAACAGCCATGAATACCCCTCTCCTCCATGGATATGTCCATGAGATGAGATGTTATGTACATGGTGAAGCATATAACCATGCTACTTCTATGTTAACATTATGCAAACAATAATGTGTCTATAATATATGTCTCATACTGAATAATTATCATTGTAAATATATTAATCACTATATGTTTTGTCAGTGGTTTACATTTTTATAATAAGCCTACAACTGTAACTTTGATTACAACCTCCAGGTACTAGCTGGAGATCTCCTACTATTACAACTGATCTCCAGCCGATAGAAATCAGTTCCCCTGGACAAAAGGGCCACTTTGGCAATTGGGCTCTATGGCACTGAAGTCCCTCCCCAAACCCCGTCCTCCTCAGGCTCTGCCCCGAAAACTTCCCACTGGTGGAGAAGAGGGACCTGGCAACCCTAGGTATAATGCCATAGAGTCCACCCTCCGTTTTCTCCAGGGGACCTGATCTCTCAGGATGAGTTGTAATACCAGGAGTTCTCCAGGCCCCACCTGGAGGCTGGCAACCCTACACAAGTTAAATTTGGCAATAAGTCCTGTGAACTCCGCAACGGCAGTTCTTCTGAAAGCACTTTGGTTTCTGCTGCAATTTCCTCCCTTCCCTGACAGGAATATTCTCACAAGCCCTGAACCGCTGGCAGCAGAGCCAGTGCTTGACAGTTGGACTAAATTGGTTTTAATTGAAAGCCATATAGCAAGCACACTGTTTTATTTGTTCACCTTTTTATCCCTTTTATCCCTTAGCTATTTTAATTGGCGAGGCCTTTAATGTGCAGGTAACCCGTGTGTTGCCAGTAAATATTGTTTTGGTTGTCTAATAATACTCCTGAAGGGCTTTTATCACAGGAACTGCCGCTGCGTTATGTAAACAGCAAATCAATAAATCTATGCCCTCTGCCAGGGGTGACTTTCCTCTTGCAAAAATAATCTCGCAGACGGTTTGAGCAAAGGCTAGAGATGTGATCTACTCTGGAAAATAGGCCAGTGAGAACTGATAACTGGATAGTAAAAATGTACAATTGCTTTGGCTCTATTTTGCAAAAAGCAAGAACCACCTAGGTACTTCTCTAATGCTAACCGGGCCATGCCAAATGATGGACGGTAGAAGGAAATTCTGGCACAGGGGGTAGGGTTGCCAGCCTCCAGGTACTAGCTGGAGATCTGCTGTTACAACTGAGCTCCAGCCGACAGAGGTTTGGCAATTAGACTCTATGGCATTGAAGTCCCTCCTCTCCCCAAACCCCGCCCTCCTCAGGCTCCGCCCCAAATATAAAGAATGTCAGCTCTTTTTTGAATGTGCCAGAGAACAGGCTAAAGAGCCTATTTCTGGATAAACCTTGCAGACGTTTTACAAATGACAAAGGCAACATCCGTTTATCCGGCTAAACTCCCTGGCTTGTGGCAAATCTAATGAGCCTACACATATGGCCTGCATGATCGACTCACCCAATACCGGAACTTCCCCGGGTCTGCAAAGTGCTGGTTTGCAGCAACTTAAATTTAAAGCCCTTTGCTTTGATTATGCAGGCATTTTCTTTTTTGTTTTTTAAATATTTTTTTATTAATATTTTCAGGATACAGAAAAGGTAGTGAAATAGGGAAAGGAAAATACATTCATTACTATTCAGCAGCGCACGGACTACTTCATCTTCCAAAGAATTAATATCTTGATATCTCTCATGTCTATTGTTGTCATTATTTCCAACTTCTCTCTAATACAGTTCTGATACTGCTGGCATTTTCTGACCGTCAGAGGTCGCCTCGCTCTCCCCCATGTGTTTCCCCCACTTTTCTGTGTGTTTTCCCCATGTTTTCTGGATGCTGGCTAAACATGAATCCAGAAAACGCAGGAGAAATGTGCAGCAATGCACAGGGAGTAGGGTTGCCAGGTCCCTCTTCGCCACCGGTGGGAGGTTTTGGAGATGGAGCCCGAGGAGGGCGGGATTTGGGGAGGGGAGGGACTTAAATGCCATGGAATCCAATTGCCAAAGCGACCATTTTCTCTAAGGTGAATCTCTATCGGCTGGAGATCAGTTGTAATAGCAGGAGATCTCCAGCCACCACCTGGAGGTTGGCAACCCTATTGGGGACACTTGCTTTAGCTGTTCATTGCTAAATGCTCTCCCTGTGCCGTCTGATTAACAGACATGCTGAAAATGCCAAAGGGACAGCTCTATTTTTCATTCATGGCCAAATGTGCTTTTGCAAGAACTAAGACTGGTAACAGGGTCAGTTCCTGGTTTTAAAAGCCGGCAACCATAAATTTCACTGCACTGCGTAAATTAGGGAAGATATGTGAGACCACAACGCCCTCCTCCTCAGACTTGTGAACATCCCGTCTGTCTGTGACATTTGCCTCTCAGAAACCGGCTAGGCAGGTTTGGGGACTGATCTGCATTCAAGAAACAGGATCTAGTTTGATGGTATCAATCAAGAAAGGGTTGGGGAAAAGATGCCACAAAAATGAATAACAGGCTTTTAAAAAAAGGCTGCTGGCCTCTTTCTCTCCAGAGCTCCTGTCCCTTTAATAGTCACCTGCCAGGAATCAAATCACGAGGTGAACCAATTCTCACCACTGCATTTTTTGTTGTTGAGGGAGACGGCTGTGATCCATTCTATTATATTTCTTATCTTTTGCCTTTCCTCTAATGTACTTAGTGCAGTGTATATGACTCTCTTATAAGAACATAAGAAAGGCCCCGCTGAATCAGACCAAGGTCCATCAAGTCCAGCAGTCTGTTCACCCAGTGGCCGACCAGGTGCCTCTAGGAAGCCCACAAGCAAGACGGCTGCAGCAGCATTTATCCTGCCTGTGTCCCAATAAGCACCTAATATAATGGGCATGCTCCTCTGATACTGGAGAGAAAATAGGTATGCATCATGACTAGTATTCATAAGAACCTAAGGAAGGCCCTGCTGGATCAGACTAAGGTCTATCAAGTCCAGCAATCTGTTCACACTTTGGCCAACCAGGTGCCTCTAGGAAGCCCCCAAACAAGACAACTGCAGCAGCAGCATCCTGCCTGTGTTCCACAGCACCTCATATAATAGGCATGCTCTTTTGATCCTGGAGAGAATAGTATCTCTCTCAATTTTATCCTCATAGGAATCCTGTGGGGTAGGTAAGGCTTCACGCTACCCATAGTTAAATCATGTCTTCACACAATGCGTAATTAAATTGTGGAACTCCCTGTCCTAGGATGTGGTGGTGGCTGCCAACTTGGAAGGCTTTAAGAGGGGAGTGGACATGTTCATGGAGGAGAGGGCTATCCATGGCTACTAGTCAAAATGAATACCAGTCATGGTGCATCCCTATTCTCTCCAGGATCAGAGGAGAATGCCTATTATATTGGGTGATGTTCCTCTGTTTCTCTCATGCTGGCTCTCTGTTCTTCTCCGGGTTCCTCTGTTTCTTCATATGGCAAGAAGGAAGCTCTCACGGAAACGGCAAAAGCTTATTTTTCACCGTTCTCTCCACCGTTTCCGTTTATAGCTGTTGCCAGCCACTCCAGATAGCTGAGTCACTTCACTGATGTCATAATCCAGAGTTTATGGCATCTCAGTTATAAATCAAAATGTCCTGTCTCGGGCAGTTTGATTGAATTAACCCTCTTCCAAATGGCTCCGCTGTATTTTGACAGTGAAAGGCTTCTGTTCCGAGGGCATAGCGATACGTCAGACTAGTTTTAGACTACACCTGTATCAGTAATCATACGTCTCCCCAATGGGAAAAACAGAGGTCTTTTAGATGAGAAAAACTGTACTAGACAGAGACTTAAAACTTCATAGTTCTTATCTTAATCGGGCCCATGGCTGAATTTTAAGTAGGATCAGATAGAGAAACACGTGAAGGCAGGCCTAGGAAGAAAGTGAAAATTAAGCGAAACTATTTCAAAGGGTTTATTGGTAGCAATCTACTTACTTGAATCTGGTTTATCAGTTTCAAAATTAATAGTGTTGATTTTGCAGCATGTTTGGACATTTGCAGATAGTTTGGACAATTTTAAGTCCACGGTTGGAGAAAGTGTGCCTATAAATGGTCTTTTATGGACGGTCTGTTTCCGCTGAATCTGCTGTTTTCTAACTGCACAGTATTTGTAGTCAAATTCTCAAAACGCTATGCACAGGGGCTTTTTGCCCCAAAGAAATTCCAGGAGTACCTTGTGACCAACAGCGAAAATGTGGAGCTTCTGAACCACGCGTGAGTCCCTCCCCTCTGAAAATGCTGCTTTGTAATTAGCTGCGGTGTATCTTTTTGAAATACGTCACCAGCCCCAAAGCAGGATTCTTTCATTTTATCTGAAACGCGGCCATAATACAGTCAAAGCAGAGAAGGGTCCGAACACACACACCCCGACCAATTTGTTTCTGAGTAACTTAATGCAGGGGTCATAAACACATAAAAACACTTGCATGGTCATTTGTGACATTAATCGTTCTATCGGTAGTCTTGCACTCACACACACACAAAAGGTTTTCATGCCTATAAGAGGACGCATATAAGAGGAGGGTGGAAATCAGCCTGGCTCTGTTCCATCCTTCCAAGAACTGAAACTGACCCACAAACGCTGTGAAGCTGACCAAATAAGAAGCCACATAGGCAGTTTGTGATAAAGAGGAATTTAGAATAGGACTCAACAATCCTTAGCTTCCTTTTGACTAAATACAGATACCCTGCCCTATTTCAAACATGCAGGCAAGGTCACACCTCGTTCTCTCTGAGTGGTCAGTGGTAAGGATTAAGGTTTACAATCCTATCCAACTCCTTCCATTGAGCTCGGAAGGGTGTATTTCTGAGCCAATGTGCCTAAGGATCCGGCTGCAAAAAATGATGAGGGAAAGAATTCCGTCCCCCCAAAGTCCTTGGGAGCCCTGACCTGGATGGCCCAGGCTGGCCATCTGATAAGATCTTGCAAGCTAAAGGGTCGGCCCTGGTTAGTACTTAGGATTGGCGACCACCAAGGAAGTCCAGGGTTGCTGTGCAGAGGTAGGGAAATAGCAAGCCACCTCTGAATGTCTCTTGCCTTGAAAAGCCTGCAGGGTCATCTGAAGTAGGCTGTGACTCGATGGCGAAGAAGAAGAAGAAAGAAGAAGAAGAAGAAGAAGAAGAAGAAGAAGAAGAAGAAATGGTTTTTATATGTCGACTTTCTCTGCCTTTTAAGGAGAATCAAACAGGCTTACAATCACCTTCCCTTCCTCTCCTTACAACAGACACCTTCTAAGGTAGGCGGGACTGAGAGAGTTCTAAGAGAACTGTGACTTGCCCAAGGTCATCCAGCAGGCTTCATGTGGAGGAGTGGAGAATCGAACCCGGTTCACCAAGTAAGAGTCCGCCGCTCATGTGAAGGAGTAGGGAGTCAAACCCGGTTCTCCAGATCAGAGTCCACCGCTCTTCACCACGACACCACTCCGAGAATCAAATCGGCTTTCAATCTTTTCCCCTTCCTCTCCCCACAACAGACACCTTGTAAGGTAGGTGGGGCTGAGAGAGCTCGGAGAGAACTGTGACTACTAGCCCAAGGTCACCCAGCAGGCTTCATGCGGAGGAGCAGGGAATCAAACCCAGTTCACCAGATTAGAATCCACCCCTCTTAACACACACAAAGACACACACACAAGGGCCTATGGCTCTATCCTAATCCGGCACCACCATGTGGCAGAAGCCCTGTGACCACAGATCCACGTGGTGTCCAACTGTCGTCTGACACAACGAGGATCGCAAAGCTACTTCCTCTCGAGGACGTTGAGGTCCGCTTTCTGCTCCTCGCTGAACAAACCCTCCTCAACGGACCAGGCAGCCTCCTTTCCTGCCGGGACACTCCCAAAGTTGATTCTGCAAGGGGAGGCTGCCGGCTTTCTCTCTCCCTCCTTATACAAACAGCGTGAGCCGAGCCACTGCGTAATTCCCTTCCCTTCTGCGGAGCCAAATCCCAGCAGGGGAGGCGCGGGAAGTCCAAGGGCAGCAGCTCTGTGAAGCAAGGAGGTTGCGGGGCCCCAGGAGGAGACTTGAATTCAGAGCCCAGGTTCCAGTTTCTCTCCATCCTTTGCAGCGTCAACCCAGCTCTCTCCTGTGGGCCGCTAGAAGGCCTCCGGGAACGTGGAGTACAATGTCTTAGCCGAAGAATGGATTCTCAGGCGTCAGAACCAATATGGGCTGCCTACCTCGCAGGACTGTTGTGAAAGCAAGTAAGAGAAGGAGATTGTTATTCTTACGATGCAGACGCAGCATGAACCTAGCCTATGTGAAACTAGGATGTGCTTTGCAAATGGTCGAATCCTGGCTCAGCTCCAGGGAGGCTGGGAGGGAGGGAGGTGTGAATTTCCTGCATTGTTCAGGGGGTTGGACTAGATGACCCTGGTGGTCCCTTCCAACTCTACGATTCCATGATTCTTTTCCTTTGCTCTGGCCATGGGGGCATGTGAGGGGTTTAACAAGAATGGCTGTGTTTGTTGGTCACACAAAAACCATGAGTTCAGATTAACGCCAGTTAACAAACCTGCTTGGCACCCTCAACTCCTGGTTAGGAGAGCCAGTGTGGCGTAGCGGTTAAGAGCGGCGGACTCTGATCTGGAGAACCGGGTTCGATTCCCCACTCCTCCACATGAAGCCTGCTGGGTGCCCTCGGGCCAGTAACGGTTCTCCCAGAACCCTCTCCACCCACAGGGAGGCAGGCAACGGCAAATCGCCTCCGACTGTCTCTTGCCTGGAAAACCCTACAGGGTCGCCATAAGTCAGCTGTGGCTTGATGGCCTTTCCCACCACCAACTAGCCATGGTCATGGGAGCAGCTGGCATTCAGACAAGCACATTGGAGAGCTTCGTGACACCAAGGTTTTGTGTGACGTCTTGGAAAAGGGGGAAATCCAGTCCTGGCATGGAAGGCCCTGCTCGGCCTCTCCCGCCTTCCTCCAAAGGGTTCCCTTTGAAAGAGTGCGGCGTCGAAACCATGGTTGCCAACTTTGGGTTGGGACATTTCCGACAATTTGGGGAGAGGCCATGAGGAGGGTGGGTGTGGGGGAGGGGAGGGACCTCAATGCGCCAGGGTTGCCAACTCGGGATTGGGAAATACCTGGAAATTTGGGGGATGGAGCTTGAGGAGGGCAGGGTTTGGGGGAGGGGGGACCTCCTTGATATATAACACTGCAGGGTCTCCCCTCCAAAGCAGCCATTTTCTCCATGGGAAGTGGTTGCTCGTTTGGAGATCTTTTGTAATTCCGGGAGATCGCCACACCCCATCTGGGGGTTGGCAACCCCAGTCATAGCACAAGCCTCTTCATATCCTGGCCCTAGGGTGGCCAGCTCTGGGTTGGGAAATACCTGGAGATTCGGGGTAGGTAGAGGCTGAGGAGAGGTTTGGGAAGGGGAAGGACTCCTGCCAGGGCTATAATGCCATAGAGCCCACCTTCCCCAGCGGCCCTTTTCTCCAGGATCTCTGTAGTCTGGAGATCAACTGTAATAGCAGGAGATCTCCAGTCAGCACCTGGAGGTTGGCAACCCTACATTTCCTCCAGGGGAGCTGATCTCCGTGGCCTGGAGATCAGTCGCAAATCCAGGAGATCTCCAGCCAGCCCCTGGGGGTTGTTCAAACAAATAATTCACCAGCCCCGGTGGGTTTGGCCACTCTGCTTTTTCTCCAGGGGAACTGGCACCTGTGGCCTGAAGATCAGCTGTCATAGAGGGAGATCTCTTTTATATATATATATATATAGAGAGAGAGAGAGAGAGAGAGAGAGAGAGAGAGATCTCCCTCTATCTATCTATCTATCTATCTATCTATCTATCTATCTATCTATCTATCTATCTATCTATCTATCTATCTAACATATATATGTTATACATATATATGTGTGTGTGTGTGTGTGTTATATATATAACATTTTTAATTGTTTTTATATTACAGTAGTTTCCATCATTCATTAAGATAATTATATGATCTAAACAACATTTCTCCATTCTATATCACTAATTAATTCAAATATTGACGCCGGCTTCCCCTCTCTCCTCCTCCGTCTTTCTGATAACTGCATGGTCACCTTTGCATTTCAACCGCGGGCGGGCGATCGCCAGCCCCCACCTGGAGGCTGGCCACCCGGGGCTCTCTGCACATGGGCCGTGGGGCTGCAGGGCGGCCGCAGGAGGCGGCCGGGCCGGCTCGGGCGGGGGGGGGGGGAGGAGAGAGGCGAGCGGGAGGCGGGGCGGCGGGCTGCACCTGGCGGCGGCCCCTCCTCGCACCTTCCGCCCGAGCCCGCCGGGGGAGGCGAGCGCTGCCGGCCGGGCTGGCGACGCCCCCTCCCCTCCCCTCCCCTCCCTCTCCGCAGCGCTCCCCGGGGATGGCAGCAGCGCCCGGGCCGCCGCCACCTGCAGCCGTAGCCGCAGCCAGCAAGGTGAGTCCAGCCAAGGCCGGGGGCGCGCGCGCACCGAGGGAGGGAGGGAGGGAGGGAGGGACGCCGCTCCGGGCCTCCCGGGGGCGCGCAGCAGGGAAGGGGGGACCCCGCAGCGCCTCCGGGGGCCCAGGCGGAGAGGGGCGCCAGGAGCCGCGCTTCCCCCCCACCCCACCCTTTGCAAATGCCTGGGGAAGAAAGGGGGCGGCGGATGCGCCTTTGGGAGCCAGGCGCGCGCCCCCGGGGGGGGGGTGTTTTCTTTCTTTATCATTTGCATTGATCCCCCCCCCCTTGCAAATGCATGGGGAGGGGATGGGGGCGGCGGATGCGCCTTTGGGAGCCAGGCGCGCGCCCCGGGGGGGGGGTGTTTTCTTTCTTTATCATTTGCATCGCGATCCCTGCCGCGCTCCCCCACCTTGCAAATGGATGGGGAGGGGATGGGGGTGGCGGCGGCGGGGGGGGCGCCTTTTGGAGGAGGGGGGGTGTCTATTCTTTCTGTTCTTCTTTGCCCGGCTGCCCCTCCCTCCATCCCGGCGGGGCGGGTGGGCATCGCCCGCCTTGGCTGCTTCGCCCTGGCTGGGGCTGCTTCCTAGATCACAGATAGACTCTCATATCATCTAGATGAAAGTCCGCACGGTTTTCAGGGAGGGGGTCTACTCAGGGGCAGGGCCCGTGTTGGCGAAGGGGGCTTGCTCCCGGGAAAGCCGGCTTTCCCCATCTGGCAGCTGGGCGTTTTTCTTTTCCTGGTGCGCGCAGCGGCGGAGCCGGGCGGCCACTTCCGCGGGTGGGGAGGGGAAGGGAGGCTGGCCGGCGGCCGGGCACGGAGGTGCCAACCTCCAGGTGGGGGCTGGAGGTCTCCCGGGTTTGCAGCTGATCTCCAGGCCACAGAGATCAGCTCCCCTGGAGAAAAATGTAGCGTCGCCAGCCTCCAGGTGGTGGCTGGAGACCTCCTGCTGTTAGAAGTGATCTCCAGACTACAGAGATGAGTTTCCCTGGAGGAAAGGGTCGCTTTGGAAGGTGGGCTCTGTGGCATTGAAGTCCCTCCCCTCCCCAAACCCCGCCCCCCTCAGGCTCCACCCCCAAATCTCCAGGTATTTCTCATCCTGTTGCTGGCCGCCCTAGGCCTGGAGATCTCCCAAAAGCACAAATGATCTGGAAGGGACAGAGATCAGCTCCTCTGGAGGAAACGGCTGCTTCAGAGGGCGGACTGTATGGCATTATACTAGGATTGCGAACATCCGTGTGGGACCTGGAGATTTCCCGCTATTACAAGTGATCTGCAGACAACAGAGATCAGTTCACCTGGAGAAAAGGGCCGCTTTGGAAGGTGGACTCTATGGCGTTGAAGGTGGACTCTATGGCTTTGGAAGGTGGACTCTATGGCACCCCCAAACTCCACCTTTTCCAGACTCCAACCCCCCCCCCAAATCTCCAGGTATTTCCCAACCCAGAGCAGGCGACCCTAATAAAATGGATGATTTGGAGGGTGGGCTCTATGGCATTGTATTCTAAAGAGGTCCCTCCCTTCACCAAACCCCATCCTCTTCTGGATCCACCTCTCAAATCTCCAGGAATTTCCGGAGTTGGCAATTGTAGGCAAGCGCAACGGTGGGCTTTCTAGAACATTCTTTTTTGTCCCAGAATGGCATGGAAGCATACACAGGCTTTGTCTTTACTTTAGCTTCATGGGGATAGTGTTTTTATAGCCCTGGCATTAAAAATACCTGATTTCATTTTAAACAACCAAAATGCCTTCCCGTTTTATGGTATTTTGAAACGAACGTTTAAGAGTCCAGGGGTGCTTTAGAGACTAACAGAAATCAATTCCAGCATCCGCTTTCATAAGCCCAAGCTCACTTCATGAGATGCACATCGGTTTATGGACACATTTATACTAAAATCTAGCGGACTTCAGCCCACTTGATAAGGTGCAGAAGTCAAATCTGAATCTCATTGCATCTGACCAAACAGGCCATGAAAGTTTATGCTAGAATAATAATAAGAGTTGGTTTTTATACCCCACTATTCTCTATCTTTTAAGGAGTCTCAATCTAGTTCCCTTCCTCTCCCCACAACGGACACCTTGTGAGGTGGGTGGGGCTGAGAGAGTTCAGAGAGAACTGCGACTGGCCCAAGGTCACCCAGCAGGCTTCATGTGGAGGAGTGAGGAATCGAACCCGTTTTACCAGATTAGAGTCCGTTGCTCATGTGGAGGAGTGGGAGATCAAACCCGGTTCTCCAGGTTAGAGTCCACCTGCTCTTAACCACTACACCACTCTGGCTCTCTTGTTCTCTCGAAGGTAACAAGACTCCTGTTTACTCCTTACAGTCGCATCTGTTCCTCAACGCCACGCCAGACCGTTGCTGTTTCCTAATGCCAGCAAGCTCCAAAAAGCAAACCTACCTGTAGCGTTCTTTTTTTCCGTCTGCATTCAACAATGCAAAATTATCTCTCCAGGCAGGTAGGATGAGATACACATTCCAGGGACTTGTAGTAACCACAGAGAGCCATCAAAGGCCACCAAGTGCCGTAATGTCAACTTTCAAGTTAAATACAGAGTCAGCGAGAGAGAATAATCACAGCTAGATTCGAGTCCAGTAGCAACAAAATTTTCTGGATACTGTTTTACCACGAGGTTTGTCGAGCCCAAATCGATTGCCGCTTCTGTGCATAGTTTTAACTTCGAGTTTGTCTCCCTATGCCCCTGTTCTCGCTTCCCCCTCTTCCTTCCCAGCCTTCATCCAACCCCGAAGCCATCTTTTTGTTTGTTTGTTTGCAAGATGCTGGAATACAATGAGGCTGCTTATTTGGTCAGTTTCACTGCGAGTTGGTCAGTTTCAGATTGAACAGTTTTTGTGAGTGCAGGAGTAGCTACACTGAAATATATGCTGCTGCTTATTTGGTCAGTTTCACCGTGACTCAGTTTCAGTCCTCTGGTGCATGGAACAGAACTGGGCTCATTTGCCGCCCTCCATTTAGATTTTAGACGCATCCTCTTATAGGCATGAAAGCCATTTTTTTTCTTGAGTGCAGTATTAGCGATAGAGCCCTAAAATAGGCTGAGGAAGGTTCCTTTGGCTTGAGGAACTTCCCGCCTTCTTCCAGCCTAAGGTATAATTCATGTCAATATATCTCTGAATACAGGAATAGGTGTCATTACTCTCCAATTCTTCCCAGATGTTTAGTTCAAATGGCACTGAGTACAGGGGTTTGTTTGTTTGTTTTGCCGTCAAGTCACACCTGACTTATGGCAACCCCATAGGGCAGGGGTGGGGAACGTCAGGCCCGGGGGCCGTATAAGGCCCTCGAAATCATTTAGTCTGGCCCTTCATGGGTCCTGGTAGATCTCTAGCTCAGAAGGATGCTGCCCTGCCTGAATCTCTTGGGCCCAGCTGGGGACACCAGAGCTCAAAAGTGAGTCGCTCTATGTGGCAGACACTCGGAGCCGTCTCCGGTGCCTCTTGGCTAAATGTTTGACCAAATATAGCAGGCTAATTTTTAAGTTGATAATTTTGTATGGCCCCCGAATGATATTATAAATATCCAAATGGCCCTTGGCAGAAAAAAGGTTCCCAACCCCTGCCGTAGGGTTTTCAAGGCAAGAGACTTTCAGAGATCATTCGCCATTGCCTGCCTCCACGTCACCACCCTGGACTTCCTTGGTGGTCTCCCATCCAAATACTAGCCAGGGCCAACCCTGCTTAGCTTCTGAGATCTGAAGAGATCAGGCTAGCCTGGGCTATCCAAGTCAGGGTCCACTCATTCTACCCCATGCATAATTTTTTTAAACCTCTATCATGCCCCCCTTAGTTTTCTCTTTTCTAACCTAAAAAGTCCCAGACTCTTCAGCCCTTCCTCATAGGAAGAGGTGCTCCAACCCCATAAGCATCTTGGTTGCCCTCTTCGGTACTTTTCCCAGCTCTCGAAGTAGGCGTTCATAGAGCATGTAAAATGTGGCATGGTTGCTTATAAGAACATAAGAAAGGCCCTGCGGGATCAGACGCAGGCCCATCAAGTCCAGCAGTCGGTTCACACAGTGGCCAACCAGGGGCCTCTAGGAAGCCCACAAACAAGACGGCTGCAGCAGCACCATCCTGCCTGTGTTCCACAGCACCTAATATAATAGGCATGCTCCTCTGATCCTGGAGAGAATAGATATGCATCATGACTACTATCCATTTTGACTAGTAGCTCGAGAGGGTGGCATGAATCAATAGCTTAGCCTTTATAATACATGCAGATTGTACCCAACTTCAGATCACAAACAGGTTGAGTATCCCATATCTGGACTGCTTGGGACCAGAACTGGTCCGCATTTCGGATCTTTCTGTATATTGGAATATTTTGGAATTTTTGCATATAGATAATGAGATATCTTGGGGATGGGACCCAAATTCATTTGTGTTTTATGTACGCTTCATACACATCGCCTGAATGAAATTTTAAGCAATACTTTTAATAACATTGTGTACATTGAACCATCAGAAAGCAAAGGTGTAATCATCGCACCAAATTACCTGTATCAGCTGTTAAAGAAGAGCAACAACAAACAAACTAACAATGGCAGGTTTACGATGCAGTGTACACTGTATGTTGTTGTTTTTTAGGTGAAAGGAAACATTGAAAGCAGGAAGGATTGATCTGCCTGCATCCCAGCTCGAAGAGTCCGGTTTTTGGATCAGTCTGGATATGGGATGTCCGGATAAGGGATACTCTACATGGACACGTGAAGCTGTCTTATACTGAATATGACCCTTAGTCCATCGAAGTCAGTATTGTCTACTCAGACTGGCAGCGGCTCTCCAGGGTCTCAGGCTGAGGTCTTTCACATGACCTACCTGCCTAGTCCTTAGAGAGCCAGCGTAGTGTAGTGATTAAGAACGGTGGTTTGGAGCGGTGGACTCTGATCTGGAAAACTGGGTTTGATTCCCTGCTCCTCCACATGAGCGGTGGATGCTAATCTGGTGAACCAGGTGGGTTTCCCCACTCCTCCACGTGAAGGCAGCTGGATGACCTTGGGCTAGTTACAGCTCTCTCAGCTCCACCTACCTCACAAGGTGTGTGTTGTGGGGAAGGAAAGGTGATTGTAAGCTGGTTTGTGCTTCCTTAAGTGGTAGAGTAAGTCAGCATAGAAGAAGAGTTGGCTTTTATATGCTGATTTTCTCTACCACTTAAGGAAGAATCAAACCAACTTACAATCACCTTCCCCTCCCCACAACAGACCCCTCCCCACAACCCTGTGAGGTAGGTGAGGCTGAAAGAGTTTTGAGAGAGCTGTGACTAGCCCACGGTCACCCACCTGGCTTCATGCGTAGGAGTGGGGAAACCAACCCAGTTCACCAGATTAGCCTCCGTTGCTCACGTGGAGGAGTGGGGAATCAAACCCGGTTCTCCAGATTGGAGTCCACCGCTCCAAACTACCACTCTTAACCACTACACCACGCTGGCTCTTCTTCCTAACTGGAGGTGCTGGGGATTGAACCTGTGGCCTTCTGAATGCCAAGCAGCTGCTCTGCCACTGAGCCACGGCCCCTCCCCTACCTGTATTTATCTTCTCAGCGACAAGCAACACCCTGTAAACTTGTCTTGTAAGCTTTTTATATGCAAATGATAAAAGCCCAAAGGGACATTGGAGGGCTGGGATCGTTCTGCCCTGGTGTAGTCCCCTTGACTTCAGTGGGTCTACACCGCTGTAGCTGACCAGAATATGCTTTTTTTTCCCGGGAGTGAGGCTCCTCTAGAAGCTCACATTAGGAAGCCAGTCTTATTGAACTCAGGCTTGGGCATAAACAAGCTAATTGTGCTTCCGGTTCCCTGGAGACCTCCCCTGAAATTGGACTGCCTAATCGTGTCAAGAAAAGAATGCAGCTCAGCTGTAAATATCAGCTATGTGGTTCCTGTCGGCTGCGTCAGGAGGATGAATTACAAGCAGCACATACTGCCTTTTTATTATTCATGTTTTATTAAGCATATAACAGCGCGGGGTCAATAACAACGCCTTCCGATTTGTTGACTTTCTCGGTGCCAGCGCGGTGTGGTGGTTTGGAGCGGTGGACTCTGATCTGGAGAACCGGGTTTGATTCCCCACTCCTCCACTTGAGCGGCGGAGGCTACTCTGGTGGACTGGATTTGTTTCTCCACTCGTACGCATGAAGCCAGCTGGGTGACCTTGGGCGAGTCACACTCTCTTGGTCCCACCTAACTCCCAGGGTGTCTGTTGTGGGGAGGGGAAGGGAAGGTGATTGTAAGCCGGGTTGAGTCTCCCTTAAGCGGTAGAGAAAGTCGGCATATAAAAACCAACTCTTCTTCTTCGGTTGGTGGCTGCTGCAAGTCGAAGCAGCTGGTGGACTTGTGGTCAGATGTACTTGCCGAGAAAAACTGTGAGTGGGGGACTGGAGTCTCCTGAGTGTAGGGGTTTTTCCGCACGCTCCACTTTCTCCTGGTTTTCTTGGCAAGTCTACCCACAAGCACTGTAGTCGGGTTAGGCACGGTTCTTCCGCACCCCTGTCCTCCCTGTGCATTTTCACCGTTGTGGAGTTGGTTATTTTCTTCCACACGTGCCTTTAAAAATCAGGATTTTCAAGAGAGGGGTGCTTTGAACATCAGTGGCGTCATAGCATGGCCCTTTTTATTTTTTGCACATGCTTATATCGAAATAACTATTAATGGCTGCATTTTTTTAAACAGCACTAAAATATTGATATATCGATATAGCCGTTGGAATGATAGGTAAATGATACTGTTGGAATGATATGGAGATATTCCTTTTTCCTTGTATGTGTGCAAAAGAAGGGTCCAGAGATTTTTTAAAAAAATGAAAGCTGGGAATTAAGAGAACCTGCTTGACCTATCAATACAATGATATATCAATGTATCACTATTTTAGTGCCATTTTTAAAAGAACGAAAACAAAAAGCATGTGTCTTCAGGTCTAGGGGGAGGTTAGGGAGAGGTTTGACGATGCTGACAATCATTGGGCGAAAACGCATGATCACTTTATCCTCCTTTAATCCCTATTTTAGCCAGGATCGAACGCACATTAGGCGAAATGCATGTGTTCGATCCTGGCTGAATCCTGGCCGAAATAGGGATTAAAGGAGGATAAAGTGACCATGCGTTTTCACCCATTGAAAAAGGGGCTGGAGGTGGGTGGGACCAAGAAAACCCTACAGAAACTTTATGCACGAGGAAAAAGTCACCAAAATCATCTTCCAGAAAAAGATCTGGGTAAAAGTGGTCTGAAAAGGACCGGGAGAATCCTGGAGGGGGGGAAAAAACACAACAAAACCCCGAAATTTCAAAAAAAAAAATGCATGCATAAATTGGAGATAAACCTAAGCAGGATGGGGCCAGAACCGACAAAACAAAAGCCGAATACAAGGAAAGGCTTTATCATCCTATTGCTGAATCTTAAAACGCTGCAAAATTGAGACCACAGAAAAGCCAGGGTGCACCCCCCCCCCTTGGGGAACTCCCCCAGTATGCAGGAAAACATGACTGTAACTTAACCAAGAGAAAAAGGGAGGAAGGAAACCCCTCCAAAACCATACCGATTAGGACGAACTATGCTTCAGAAGCATGGAATTTGAAAACAGTTGGAAGTCAGTTAAAGGGAAAACCAGGGGGAGGGGGAAATTAACTGTCCCGAGAGCTTGGACAGTCCTGGATGGGGGGAGATGATGGAGGGGAGGGGGAGGGTTCCCCCAGCGTTCCTCCCCCTCCCAGTGATTCCATGTAGCCCCCCAGCCAGTTCCTTCTAATACAGAAGTATTGAGCGCGTTCAGTGGGGCGATGAAATGGGGCCGCCGAAGCCACAGATAAGGTTGGGTTCTGCATGCTGGAGGTGATTCTCCAGTAGGGTTGCCAGCTCCAGGTTGGGAAATACCTGGGGATTTTGGGGGTGGAGCCTGTGGAGGGTGGGGTTTGGGGACTGGAGGGACTTCAATGCCATAGAGTCCAATTGCCAAAGCGGCCCTTTTCTCCAGGGGAACTGATCTCTGTCGCCTGGAGGTCAGCTGTAATAGCGGGAGATCTCCAGCCACCACCTGGAGGCTGGCAACCCTATTCTCCGGGTGTGCAAACAATATTAGCAAATCTTTAAAAGAACCCTCCCCCTTTGAAGGAAACCTGATGCCAATTAAGCATACTCATGATTCTCCGGGAAGCAGGCAGTACTGGTGGTGGGACGTGCCCTCAAATTGCTGGCAACTTATGGCGACCCTGTAGGGTCTTTAGGGGGAATGTGATATTCAGAGGTGGTTTGCCGTTGTCTGTCTCTGTAACAACTGTGGACTTCTTTGGTGGTCTCCCATCCAAGTACTGAACCAGGGCTGATCGTGCTTAGCTTCCAAGAGCTACTGGGCTAGCCTGGACTATCTGGGTCATGGCTGGCAGGGGAGTAGGGTTGCCAGCTCCCGGTTGGGAAATACCTGGAGAATTTGGTGGTGGAGCCTGGGGAGGGCTGGGTTTGGGGAGGGACTTCGATGCCATAGAGTCCACCTTCCGAAGTGGCTATTTTCTCCATGCTTTCTTGCATGGGAGACTCATGCAAGCCGGGTCTCCACGCAGCCAAATGTTTACACAGCTCAGCCATTTTGGCAGAATATCAACCAAGCCTTTGAGCTTGGACATATTTAGTCAAGAACCTATTATATTCATCTCAAGTGAACTGGTATCCCAAGAGCAAGCGTGGTGTAGTAGTTATTGCTAGAATAGGTTCTGGGAGACCCAGGTTTGAACCCCTTCTCTGCCATAGAAGCTGGCTGGGTGACCTTGGGGCAGTCCCAACACACTCTTGGCCTAACCTACCTCGCAGGATTGTTGTGGAGAGAAAATGGAGGGAGAGGCGAAGGGAGCAACGTAAGCCACTTTGGATCCCCATTGGGGGAAAAGGTGGGGTATAAACGAAATAAGTTCATTTCCAAATCCATCCTGCCATTACTGGCATGGATTAAACAGGAAGGGTTTTTTCACAAATGTAAAATTAGATTCAAAGATAGCTGGGGTCTGTACTCGAGCCCTTTCTGGGCTTCTTAGCAGATTTTTTTTTTTAAACAGTTGAAGAACATTTCTCATGATTTGAGTCCAGTTTGATATTATCTCTTCACTGTTGGCACAGCATCTAAGAAATTATCATCTCTTTCAGAGGTTCATAGGGTTTTTTATCTCAGCGCATGTGGAAAACCACAGTGTCAGAAGGTTTCTCCTTTTCGTAACCAGGAGAGCTGTAGCAAAACAGATAACAATATGGTTTCCTGGGGTTAACTGAGCAAAATGCCCGTTTGGGAATGTTACCACTGTACAGATCATCTTTAAACGAAATTATAAATCTTGTGAAGAACGAAGGAGGCTGCAGAAGACAGATATAATTGAAAATGGAATGGTTCCGACTGAATGAAACCGCATCACAAAATACTGCATTTCCGAATGCTAACTCACACCAGAGTGAGTTTATTGATAAACCTGCAGAAACATCCAAAGTTCCCCCAGGATCAGCCATGTCATCTGTATTATCCTACCTGGCAGTATAAAGTATTTTACCACACATTGTCTTGTAGAATGTGTGGTCAGAGTCAGCCAGGTATTCCCGCCCAGGTGATGTTGCGTGCCAACCCTTCCCACAAGCCGGATTTCCAACCTCCAGGTGGTTGCTGGAGATCACCCACTACAATTGATCTCCAGGCGACAGAGATCAGTTCCCCTGGAGAAAATGGCCGCTTTGGCAATTGGACTCTATGGCATTGAAGTCCCTCCCCTCCCCAAACCTCCTCAGGCTCCAAAAATCTCCAGGTATTTCCCAACCCGGAGCTACTAATGTTTTAACGTTCTTACGCACGTAGGGTTGCCAACCACCACCACAGTTGAGTTGCATGACATTCTTTGCACATTCCCATGTGCCGCTTCACCCAATTGTGTGTTTTATGTTTCCGCAGGCTGTTTACAGTAGTCTGGAGGCCCACCTGTGCCTCCCATGCCCGCTGTAAGCCATGGCGACGGATGATAAAGTAGCCATTTTAACAGACGACGAGGAGGAGCAAAAGAGGAAGTATGTGCTGGCCGATCCTTTCAATGGGATTTCCAAGGAGGAAGATCTCCAAGCCCGAAGCGACACGCCGTCGACGGAGACCACTACCACCACCATTCCCGACGAGGAGCTGGACTGGCTTGAGAAGCACTGTGTCATCGTGAACAATGACCTCCTGGTCTCAAAAGTGTTTTATTTTTTCTTTTATGCTGCGTACGGCTCGCTCTACCCGTTGCTGCCCGTGTATTACAAACAACTGGGCATGACCCCCAGCCAGAGCGGACTATTGGTGGGCATCCGGTACTTCATCGAGTTCTGCAGCGCCCCTTTCTGGGGCGTGGTGGCGGACCGCTTCAAGAAAGGGAAAGTGGTCCTCCTCTTCTCGCTCCTGTGTTGGGTGTTGTTCAATTTGGGGATTGGGTTCGTGAAACCGGCCACCTTAAGGTGCTCACCGAAGGTCCCACCGGCGGTGCACCCAACCAACGCCAGCCACATCCCGGCGACGGCCCCGCAAAACATTTCTGTTTCTTCCCCGATCGCTGCAGCTGGGGCGACGTTACCAAAGGGCAAAGAGAAAAGAGACTTGCCACCTTCCAGCCTTCCACCAGTGGGCTCGGCTTTATCTGTCACTCCTGAAGCCCCGTTCTACCCAACTACTCTCAGTGGAGACTGGAAACTATCTCTAAATGATGAAGGGAATATCGTTACTGGCAATACCACAAATCTAAACTCGGTGAATTCGGCGGTTACCATGGGACTTGTGGGAAATACAACCCACTCTTCGACATCGCCTGCGGTCACCACAAAGACGGTGTCTCCCGCTCAGGTCTCTCTCGTCTATGATCATAGGGAGGTGGAGGCTATCTTCCTGCTTATCCTGTTAGTGGTTATCATAGGAGAGTTTTTCAGTGCCTCTTCTGTGACCATCGTAGACACAGTTACCCTGCAGTATCTTGGCAAGCACCGGGACCGCTACGGGTTGCAGCGCATGTGGGGCTCTCTGGGCTGGGGGCTGGCCATGTTGTCCGTGGGCATCGGGATCGACTCGACCCGTATCGAGGTCTTGGTGGAGGGCCAAGGCTGCAAAGCTCCCGAGTACAAGAACTACCGTATCGTTTTCATCGTCTTCGGGGTGCTGATGACCCTTTCCTTGATCGTGGCCACCCAGTTCCGGTTTCACTACAACCATTACAAGGAGGAGGAGGAGGAGAGCAAAGAGGCGGAGGGCTCCCAGGGGGACAGGAATCCCTCCATGGACTCGTCCTACGAGACCCCCGGCGACGCGAGTCCCGCGCAGTCCTTCAGCTTTCGGGATTTGCTCAAGCTGCTCTGCAGCATCCAGTATGGGTCGGTGCTCTTCGTGGCTTGGTTTATGGGTTTTGGATATGGCTTCGTGTTCACCTTTCTCTACTGGCATCTGGAGGACCTGAACGGCACCACCACTCTCTTTGGCGTCTGCTCCGTCCTGAGTCACATCTCTGAACTGACGGCCTATTTCTTCAGCCACAAATTGATCGAGCTGATCGGCCACATCAGGTGAGCGAACGTTTGAAAGGGTTCCGTATTTCTGTGTGAAACAGAACTGTTTGGGAGTGCGTTTTGCAAAGGGAATAGGGCTGTAGCACAAATGAATTTTTCAGGAGGACACTTCTTTATAAATAAGCGTGGTGTAGTGGTTAAAAGTGGTGGACTCTAATCTGGAGGACCAGGTTGGTTTCCCCACTCCTCCACGTGAAGCCTGCCGGTTGACCTTGGGCTAGTCACAGTTCTCTCCGAACTCTCTCAGCCCCACCTACCTCACAAGGTGTCTGTTGTGGGGAGGGGAAGGGGAGGTGATTGTAGGCCGGTTTGAGACTCCTTAAAGGTAGAGAAAATCGGGGTATAAAAACCAACTCTTCTTCTTCCCCTTCTTCCTCTTCCTCCTCCCCTCCCCCTTTCTATTGCTCACTTTTGTACTCTGGAAAACAACATCTGACCCCAGAAATTTTCTTCTGCATATACAGGCTGATCAAGTAAAATGGGTCCTGATGGTTACTAGAGTGAGTTTCTTAGAGTTTCTTAGAATCTTAATGGGGATTAGGCCGAGTAATGAAGAAAGTGGTCAAAAGCTGGAATCTAACCGTATGCAAAGGCTGTGTATGTTGGAATGCCATTTACTTGGGGTTCATCACCAGCCTCTCTGGACAATGGAGTGCTGAACTAGACGAGTGCCAAGGCCCTGGTTTGCCTAGGGTGCCAGAAAACCTTGGGCCAGCCCCGGATGGGTCACCGTACTAAGTAAACTTGGACTTGTGGGTCACCATACTGAAAACGCTGGGAACTGTAGGTTTATTCCAAGGTTCATTGTATGTTTTATCCTACTCTTATTGTAGTGGCTTATAATTATTATTATTATTATGTACAAAATGTATATCCCACCTGTCTGCTCTTAACAAGGGCTGCCAAGGCAGCTAACAGTTTAGAAAATGCTGTTATAAAAACATTATAATAAAAAACCACCACATTATAAAACTGTTACTGTAAAAACACGTAAAACACGCATCATTAAAACAACTTTAAAAACAGTTTTAAAACAGAGTTAAAATACGTACAAAACATAGATTAGAAAGGAGGGATCATTGAGGGAATGCCAAACGAAACAAAAAAGTCTTTACCTGTTGGTGGAATACAGCAACAAAAGGAGACAGACGAATCTCCCTACTGCTGAAATTCCCTTTTCTGCATTGTTTATAATGCATCTCATACTTTTTCCTTTTGGCATGGTTTTGCATGGTTTTTCTATCTTTTCTAATCCTATTCTTATTGCATTGTTTATTGGGTGCTTTGTGATCCCGTCGTTTTATATCGCGTGGTCCGCCTTGAGAAAGTAAACAGATTGCTGCATTTATAAAATTAGTGTACAAGGACACCCCCCACCCCTGAAAGGAGCATTGTATTGGTCAAAAGCAATACAGAAATGACTGTATGTCCTTGCTGACGTTTAGGGTATAAAAGTAATTCTGGCATTTTTTGTTGTTGTTAAATAATAATCCGTTTGAGTAGGCAGATGCTCTTTCAGAATCTTTCTGTTTCTAACTCTTGGTGGTTCCTTTCCCTTGCCAAATCAAACTTGTTACAGATGATGGATTAAGATGATAACCTTGCTGGGTTGCTGGTTATGATAACATTTGATGGAAATGGCGGTTTGAAGGCACGACGATAAAAGAGATAGGAGGGCAGATAATTCTTTGAGGATGGTTTTCGGTTGGCATCAGACCAACCTCACTGGAGGTACAATTTGAGGAAAAGACGGACAGGAGTAAGCAGGAGAGATGTCTAGATGCAGCGGTGCATAGTAGTTGTAAACACAAATCCATGTGGGTGAGTGTTTGTAGGAACGAGACCTTCTGTGGATCAACAGGGAGGGGGTAGACTGCAAGATGTGGGAAGAGGAGGAAAGTTACCATTTACGTAGCCAGTTCTGCTCACGCTACATGGGATCCGAGCCCCAGTTCCTGCACAAAAGTAATTTCACAGAATCTGTCGATGTTACAAACGCTTCTACACATGAACACACGAAGCTGCCTTATACTGAATCAGACCCTTGGTCCATCGAGGTCAGTATTGTCGACTCAGACCGGCAGTGGCTCTCCATGATCTCAGGCAGGGGTCTTGCACATCACCTACCTGCCTGGTTCCTTTAACTGGAGATGCCGGGGATTGAAACTGGGACCTTCTGCATGCCAAGCAGATGCTCTGCCAAGGAGCCACAACCTCTCCCATGTATAAGCTAATTCATCCCTATAGATGGTCTCCATGTGGGGTCGTGTCACGCATGTGTTGATCTATATGGACTGAGAAGCTACAGTCCCAAGTACTTCCCTTGGCGCCCACCAACCTTTTCAGAAAGTGGGTGGAGCCGTTGTAAGGCAGGCCTTGTTATGGGTTTCCCACATTCAAATAGAAGAGTTTTCCACTGGAGTATGAGGAGAACAGATTGCAGCCATAGAGTGCTTGTTAGTGGTTCCTCATCCTCTTGGACAAGGGGCGTGCCTCAGGGATCTATCTGTCTTGGGACCTGCGGTGCCAAAAATCTGCACAGCCAATCAAATCTCCAATAGCTAATCGGAAGCCTTGCTGGGCAAAATCTCACACCTGGCCCTGCCCAGGTTGAAGAAGCTGGTATGTTTAGCCCGAAGAGGAGACTGATATGATGACCATCTTCAGGTGCTTGAAGGGCCGTCATATAGAGGAGGGTGCCCAGTTGTTTTCTGTTGCTCCAGAAGGTCGGACCAGAACCAACGGGTTGAAATTAAATCTAAAGAGTTTCCGTTTTGACATTAGGAAGAATTTTCTAACAGTTAGAGTGGTTCCTCAGTGGAACAGGCTT
Source organism: Euleptes europaea (assembly GCF_029931775.1). Classification (NCBI taxonomy): domain Eukaryota; kingdom Metazoa; phylum Chordata; class Lepidosauria; order Squamata; family Sphaerodactylidae; genus Euleptes; species Euleptes europaea. The sequence goes on from NC_079326.1 coordinate 54,629,978, forward strand.
CCTTTGGAGGTGGTGAGCTTTCCTTCCCTGGAGATTTTTAAGCAGAGGCTAGATGGCCATCTGTCAGCAATGCTGGTTCTATGACCTTCGGCAGATGATGAGAGGGAGGGCATCTTGGCCATCTTCTCGGCATGGAGTAGGGGTCACTGGGGGTGTGGGGGGAGGTAGTTGTGAATTTCCTGCATTGTGCAGGGGGTTGGACTAGATGACCCTGGTGATCCCTTCCAACTCTATGATTCTGTGATCTGAAAACCCTTGGTGGGTGCCAGGAAAGGTTTTGGCAGGCACCACGGGCACCACATTGGTGACCTGTACTTTAAAATCCCCAAGAGAAAATAGCTGGTTTAAATCACAAGTCCAAAGCTGGTTGAATCCTGCCTTTCCTGAGTGAGCATGAAGCCTTATTGTTAGCTGTAGCAAGTAAAATACATTGGTTTGCAACTGAGTAGAGTTTCTGTATGACTGGGAGGGTGCATTTAAAATCTTTAATGTTCATTTCTATGGAATTGAGACTAAACAGGTTTGTTTATGTATTTATTTATTAAAACATGGTATACTCCGCCTTTCCTCGGGGTTCAAGGCAGTTTACAATAAAAAACCCATTACTAATTCTTATTGCCCGATGGGTAGCCAGGTTAGTCTGTCACTAGCAGTAGAAAAGAGCAAGAGTCCAGTAACACCTTAAAGCCTAACAAAATTCCTGGCAGGGCAGGAGCTTCTGTAAGCCACAGCTCACTTCTTCAGATCACTTCTTCAGAAAGCTCAAACCCTGCCAGGAATTTTGTTAGGCTTTAAGGTGTTACTGGACTCTTGCTCTTTTCTACTGCTAATTTTTATTTATTTCATTTATACCCCCCTTTCTCTCCAGCGGTGACCCGAAAGCTGCCTCCGTTGTTCACCTCCGTTTTCTCCTCACAACAGCCCTGTGAGGTAGGCTAGGCTGAGAGTATGTGACTGGCCCAAGGTCTCTCCCCCCCCACACCGCATTTTTATCCATCCTGTCTGGCAAGCGTGGTGTAGTGGTTAAGAGTGGTGGTTTGGAGCGGTGGACTCTGGAGAACCGGGTTTGATTCCCCCACTCCTCCACATGAGCGGCGGAGGCTCACCTGGAGAACTGGGTCGGTTTCCCCACTCCTCCACATGAAGCCAGCTGGGTGACCTTGGGCTAGTCACATTCTCTCAGCCCCACTCACCTCACAGGGTGTCTGTTGTGGGGAGGGGAAGGGAAGGTGATTGTAAGCCGGTTTGAGTCTCCCTTAAATGGTAGAGAAAATTGCCATATAAAAACCAACTCTTCTTCCTCCAGCACGTCTCTAGAGATGCAGGAGATAAATTTTCTATATAAATAAATGGCAGTGTTGAACTGATGTCAGTCCTACCTGAGAACAGGCAGATAATTTGCTAAGTCGGCATATAAAAACCAACTCTTCTTCTTTTGTTATCCTCTTCAGACGATCTTCCGTTGAGTGACAACAGCGTCTATATTTTGGGTGACTGCTTTGAATAGGCTTTCCTCTCTGTTTACACCCAACAGTACAGACGCAGTATAAACCTGTGACCTGTTATATCAAAAGCCAAAAACAAAGAAAGTCAACTGTGTCCTTGAGGGACTGTCGTGCGGTGACCTCCTTAGCCACACCTGAATGCGTCATTTAATGAAATAATTTCCAAGCTGCGTTTAGGGAAACGCCAGCAAACGCTTCACTTGCGAAGGGCCACGTCCCTCCTGTGTTCAAAACACTTCTGCCAGCCAGACTTTGGCACTTGTGCCCGTGGGATCTCCAGCCATACTGGGAGGTGGGCAACCCTAATTGGCGGGCAGTTACCTGCCATGAACAGGCACCCAGCAATCCCCAGTTGGGTACCCATTTCGGGATCAGCTGTAAATACTTTATGCTATTCGTACTTACCTTATTATCTTGTGATTTTGTTGCCTTGCAAAACGTTGTAGCGTTTGTATTCAGCTACTTTGTATAAATTTATCCTATGTATATTATCTCCATTAGTTAGTTAAGTTTCCTTTGTAATTATATTTGTGTTTAATTGTTCTAGCACAGCACCTGCACATATTGTAGAATATAAGTTTCTTACTGAATATTTCGAGTTTGGTATTATTTCTTCCTGCAGCTAGTCTATTTAATACCAGTGCAATTTTCGAGTTCAATTCATGAACAGGCATCCAGCAACCCCAGTTGGGTACCCATTTCGGGATCAGCTGTAAATACGGTGCTTGATCATCTGGCCGATTTTAGGTCATGCCAGGATTGGGATAATGATACCTGGGCCGTGTTCAATAGTTCCATTTTTTAATGACAGACCTCAAAGATGGGTATTTGCTAAACTGGGTCTGTTGAAAGTTGCCTTCGGCTTGACTCCCGGAAGATCGACCTCAGAGACCCGAGGTCTGTGGTGCTTCACAGGAGACGGCCTCGGCAGTATTTCATTTTCTGGGAGAAACAAAACACCTTAACTGAGTCAGAAGGAAGGCTTGCTAAGACGGGAGCCGATAAAAGGCGTTTGGGTTTTGTCCTTTTAAATCGTAAACTGGTCATGAACTGGCCTGGCCTGTTTTTCCTTTTGCTGTGCCAGAAAAGCCAAGGGCCAGGTCATTTCCCCTCTTCAACCCTTATTTCATTTCTCCCTTTGGTTCTTTCTTTTTTTGCCCGTACGCTTTAGGAATAAACACCATTTTGTGCAGGGCACTGTCCCAGATGGAGAAAAATCCCTCCGGCTCTTTTGCCAGACTCTCCTAGAGTTGCCACCCTCTGGGTGGGGTGTGCCCGCCTTCTCAGATTAGGCAGGTGGCAACTTGGGGGATGGCCTTCTTGGTCATGGCCCCAAATTTCTGGAACTTTCTCCCAGGGGAGATTCGTGTCCCCTTCTGTTGCTGTCCTCTTCCAGGGTGTGAAGACTTTTTTTTTGTTTCGTTGGCACTCCCCCAGTCTCCCCTCTTCCCTGACCAAAGTTCTTAATGTCTTTGTGTGTATTTTAACGTATTCGTTTTAATTATTCGTGTGTTGGTGGGGGTTGATTCTAATGGCTTTAAAATGTGGCTTTTATCACGCATGTTTTAAATGGTTAGCTGCCTCGGTGGCCCCTTGCGAGGGCAGAAAGGCGGGGGTGTAAATTTAATAAATAAATAAAAGTAAAAACGTTTAAATTCAGTCAAAGAAAACTGCTAATGGGAACAGCTCCGAGGACGTGGACTTTGGTTTAGATTTAGATTTATTATTACGGCATTAGCCAGAAAAGATACAAACCTTGTCAATAAAACCCATTACATGGTAAAATAATCTCTTTGTAAAAAATACAGATAAAATTATATAAATTAAAATTAACCTTATTAACACTAGTAACCTTTTCCAAGCGGATTTTAATTGCTGCAGAACAATATTTGGCTACCTGTAAATAACACTGAGAGTCTCCCTCCCATAAGAGGAATTTCATTTTCTCTTCCTCCGGACTGGATTCCATCATATTAATGAGGGGAAGAATTAGCTTCTGACGGATTCCCTCGTAACAGATACACCTAAACAGAACATCTTATACTTTCCATTTCACCTGACCTGCAAGGGCACCCCCACTCCGTGTAGACTTTGGTTGTATACTGCAAGGTGCGAAATGTGTCGAAGGAGCCAATCCCTTTTCTCCTTTTCCTCCTTCAGGGTCCTGTATATTGGTCTTGCCTGCAACACGGCTCGGTACATTTACATCTCCTACCTGGAAAACGCCTGGACCGTTCTCCCGATGGAAGTCCTTCAAGGTAAGGAGGCAGAGCTCCCCCGGCTGGGGAATGCACAGACCGGGAGCTTGAATGACCCGTGTGTGACCTCCGAGTCATAATTCAGCACCGGCCCAGCATCGCTTGGGCACCCCACTGAACAGTAACCCAAGTGAGCCTTTCGGGAGGGTAGTCGCATTGGGCTGTGGTAGCAGAGCTAGATTAGAATCCAGCAGCACCTTAGAGTCAAAATGAATGCTGGTCATGATGCATACCTATTCTCTCCAGGATCAGAGGAGCATGCCTATTCTCTTAGGTGCTGTGGTACACAGGCAGGATAATGCTGCTGCAGTCGTCTTGCTTGTGGGCTTCCTGGTTGTTCACTTGTGAACACCTGTGTAAACACTTGGTTGGCCACTGTGAACACCTGGTTCATACCTGGTTGGCCTCTGGTCAGTCACTGTGTGAACAGACTGCTGGACTTGATGGGTCTTGGTCTGATTCAGCATGGCCTTTTTATGTTCTTATGCATACTAGTCATGATGCTTACCTATCTTCTCCAGTATCCGAGGAGGATGCCTATTATATGAGGTGCTGTGGAAGACAGGCAGGACAATGCTGCTGCTGTCGTCGTATTTGTGGGCTTCTTAGGAGTACCTGTTGTGCCACTGTATGAACAGACTGCTGGACTTGGTGGGCCTTGGTCTGATCGAGCAGGGCTTTTCTTATGTTCCTAAAGAGCAAGAAGATTCTGCTGCTGATGTGAGATTCTGGGTCTTGACCTCGGCAAACGGCGCAATTGGCAGCACACGCCCTGTATCTAAACAGAGAGACGGGAGCAAACTAGGCTGGGTCATTGGCAGGCTCCGGCGGGGTTCTGCTCAAGCATTCAACGTCTCAGGCACGCTGGCTTCCTGTCTGACTCCCCTGAAAGGGAGCAGTTCTTTTTCAGCCATTCAAAGAAATAAATAGCTAGTTACAAATTCAGGAATAACCAGTTCTCCCTCCACGATCTTCAGCTACGTTGCCCTTTTCCCACTCGGCCCATTTCAAGAGTGCCGATGGGGGAACAGAGAGAAATGAAGGCCTGTGAAGTAGGAGGAGGAAGAGAGCAGGAAATTCATGGCTGCCAAAGGGAAACCGAGGCAGGCTGGGATTGACGGGCCAGGCAGCGGCTCTTTGAAGATCAGAAGGCCTTTGGGGAATGCCTGGCTTCTCGTCACCCACACGGTTCTCGACTCCGACTTGATTTTAGAGTTGGTACAGAAGAGTTCTTTGTGTTCGGAGAAGAATGGCTGCCCCCTGCCCTTGAGATCAACATTTTCCTAGGATTGCAATGTTAAAATAAAGAAGTAAAAATCCGGAAGTTTTAAATTAAGCATGTTGCTCCAGCTTCCTTTTGTTATAACTCCTGAACAGTATCATTTGGGCTTGTTTTCTGCTTATTTACTGCCATGGATTAACACTCCCCCCGCCCCACCAATAGCAAAGCATACAGTTCTGTATCTTTATCACATGAACACACGAAGCTGCTTTCTACTGAATTAGACCCTTGGTCCAGCAAAGTCAGTATTGTCTACTCAGACCGGCAGCAGCTCTCCAGGGTCTCAGGCAGAGGTCTTTCACGTCACCTACCTGCCTAATCCCTTTAACTGGAGATGCTGGGGATTGAACCTGGGACCTTCTGCATGCCAAGTAGATGCTCTACCACTGAGCCACAGCCCCTCCCCTAGAAAACACATAAAGCTGCCTTATACTGAATCAGACCCTTGTTCCATCCAAGTCATTATTGTCTACTCAGACCAGCAGTGGCTCCCTGGGGTCTCAGGCAGAGGTCTTTCCCATCACTGACTCGCCTAGTTCCTTGAACTGGAGGTGCCGGGGATTGAACCTGGGTCCTTCTGCATGCCAAGCAGGTGCTCTGCCACTGAGCCACGGCCCCTCCCTCACCAAGAGGCAGTTTTGCTTGCTCGGATCTATGGACTAATGTCTGCTACGGTGGTGACCCCTTCATGTTCCCTTGCCTGGAGAAACGTCACTTGGAGAGCTGGCAGTTTTCAGTGGTTAGCCATTGCGGACAACAGGTCCGAAAACCCTTTTCCTCCTCTGCTGGGGGAGGCTCCCCTGTTAACTCCCAGCCTTCCTGACTGCAAGGAGACATGGTTTAAAAAGACTGGTCACTCCCTGTACCTTTTACGGTTCCACCCAAAGAATACGCCGTTTCCTTTCATCGGCTCCCTCCCTTTATTTCCAGAGACTCCCTGTTCAGGCGGAAGCGATCAGATAACATAATTGAATCCGCACAAAATCCAAATAACTCCACGTGTGCAATTTGAGAAGGAGCTCTCAGGGGGACGGACGGCCCCTTCCTGCTTGCTTCTCTGCAGATTTCTTGCTCTGTCTTTTCCGCTGTTGCCCGTTGCCAGCTGCTGCTTTGTTTTGTTTTATCCAGTCCTTTTCCAGTGTGGTGTAGTGGTTAGGAGCGACGGACTCTAATCTGGTGAACCGGGTGGGTTTCCCTGCTCCTCCACATGAAGCCAGCTGGGTAACCTTGGGCGAGTCACAGTTCTCTTCGACCTCTCTCAGCCCCACCTAACCAGTTGTCTGTTGTGGGGAGGGGAAGGGAAGATGATTGTAAGCCTGTTTGATTCTCCTTAAAAGGTAGAGAAAATCAGCATATAAAAACCAACTCTGCTTCTTGTTCTTCTTCCTCGAATTATGGCCAGCATGGAATTTGCTTTTTTTACAGCAGCCGCACACTGGGTTGACATCTTTATTGAGCTATCCACTACCACCCCAAGATCCCTTTCTTGGTCTGTTGCTGCCAGCACGGATCCCATCAGTGTATATGTGAAGTTGGGATTTTTTGCTCCAACCTGCATCATTTTACACTTACTATCATTGAATCTCATTTGCCATTTTAATGCCCATTCTTACAATTTGTAGAGATCCTTTTGGAGCTCTTCATAGTCCAATTTTGTTTTAACCACCCTAAATAATATGGTGTAATCTGCAAACTTGGCTACTTCGCTGTTCAACCCCAACTCCAGGTCACTGATGAACAGGTTGAAAAGCACCGGTCCCAACACAGATCCCTGAGGGACCCCACTGCTCACATCCCTCCATTGAAAGAACTGACCATTGATTCCTACTCTCTGCTTCCTATTTTTTAGCCAGCTCTCAATCCATAAGAGGACTTGTCCTCTTATCCCGTGACTATGAAGTTTGCTTAGCAGTCTTTGGTGGGGGACTTTGTCAAAAGCCTTTTAGAAATCCAAATACACAATGTCCACAGGCTCATTCCTGTCCATATGCTTATTGTTCTTCTTCCTCTTCTTGTTCTTCTTCTTCCTCTTCCTCCTCTTCTTTCACTTCCTTCTCTGCTGTCTCTGTTCTCCCCAGCAAGGTCTGTTGCCCATCAGGTCTTGTGTTGAGATAGCCTGTTTCTCCGGCATGTGGCAGAGAAAGTTTGCAATGCACAGATTAGAGAGCGCTGTCCCATGGCCGTCCGCCCACCTGCAGGTTGTGTGCAGGGGTGTGATGGTATTTGCGCTTTGTCTTCCTGCTCTTGTGACAGGGACGGTGTATGCTTTTCATACCGTGTGGCGGCTCCCCGGCATTAGCCTTGTGGTTTGGCTTGACCTTCCTCATGTGAGGAGCTTTGTGTCTGTCATCATGGGATTTGTGGAAGAATGCAACTGAGCCAGCGTGATGTGGTGGTTAAAACTGTCGGACTGGGATCTGATAGGGCCAGGTTCGAATCCCCACTCGTGCCCCAGAAGCTCTCTTCGTGACATTGGGCCTGTCATGTTGTCTCAGCTTAGCCTACTTCACAGGGTTGTCGTGAGGATAAAGAAGGAGAGGAGAATGCTGTATGCCGCTTTGGGTCCCCATTGGGGAGAAAGGTGGAGTACAAATGAATTAAATAAATGGGCCAACAAACTGTGCTGGCTGATTTCCTTGCAGTGGGTGAAAGCAGAGCGCTAGTGCCAAATAGAGACGGCCCCAGACAATTCATTAACAGGAACATGAAACTGCCTTATACTGAATCAGACCCTTGGTCCACCAAAGTCAGTATTGTCTATTCAGGCGGGCAGCGGCTCTCCAGGGTCTCAGGTAGAGGTCTTTCACATCACCTACTTACCTAGTCCTTTTAACTGGAGATGCCGGGGATTGAACCTGAGACCTTCTGCATGCCAAGCAGATGCTCTGCCACTGAGCCACAGCCCCTCCCATACATGGGCCATGCTTTTGAGCCAGTGTGGTATAATGGTTAAGAGTGGTGGGCTCTAATCTGGAGAACTGGGTTTGATTCCCCACTCCTCCACATGAGTGACGGACTCTAATCTGGTGAACCGGGTTGGTTTCCCCACTTCTCCACATGCAGCCTGCTGGGTGACCTTGGGCTAGTCAACAGCTCTCTCCGAACTCTCTCAGCCCCACCTACCTCGGGAGGAAACGCGTGGGTGGGGTGGTGGACGACAGGAAAAGTAGGGAAAGGAAAGAGGGGAAGGGAAGAATAGGATAGGGAGGCCGACATCTTGATGACACCATCGCTGCCCTCCACCATAGGTAGACCTGGCGGAACGTCTCCGCCTTACAGCCCCTGCGGAACCCAGCTAGGTCCCACAGGTCCCAGGTCTCATTAGAGTTCTGCCAGGCCGGGGCCACAGCAGAGACGGCCCTGGCCCTGCTCGAGGGCACACCTGGGGACACTCTTCATTGTGCTGACACTCCTGGGGCCAGGGATCTCTAATAGGTTGGTATTTTATGATCTTAAGGCTCTCGGGGGCGGGGGTAGGTTATATGGTGTTTGGGCCGCCCCTAAACTCTGTATTAGAAAAAGCTAAAACAGAGCAGTAGGGATCCCGTTGCGTAAGCAGGGTCACCCGTGGCACCCACTGGCTGTTTACCATGGCTCTTTGCCAGCATCAAGGGTGAGGCGGCCAGGGCTTCCTGGCAGGTAGCACACCTACCTTGTAAAGGCTCGATAAGTCAGAACCCATCTCATCCAACACAGAGAGCAACATAAGAACATAGAAAAGGCCCTGCTGGATCAGACCAAGGTCCATCAAATCCAGCAGTCTGTTCACACAGGAGCCAACCAGGTGCCTCTGGGAAGCCCACAAACAAGACGACTGCAGCAGCATTGTCCTGCCCGTGTTCCACCGCGCCCAATATAATAGGCGTGCTCCCCTGAGACTGGAGAGAATAGATATGCATCATGACTAGTATCCATTTTTACTGGTAGCCATGAATACTCCTCTCCTCCATGAACATGTCCATTCCCCTCTTCAAGCCTTCCAAGCTGGCAGCCATCACCACATCCTGGGGCAGGAAGTTCCACAATTTAACTATTTCCGGGACTTGCTTGCTTGTGCTTGTGGAACTCTCCCTCCGCCTACCCAAGGGAAGGAAGGCTGTTTCCTCTAAAAAGCATCTTTGAGACTACTACACCGATGGTAAGTTTATTCTGGCCAATGCTGTAAAAATCATTCATTCATTCATAAAAATAAATAATACAAATAATACAAAATGTTGGAGAAATTGCAGCTGGCAAGGTGAACATATTCACATGTGGTGGTCATGCCCTGTAGTGTCACAGTTTGGGGGGGAAATATTTATAGAAATGGCAAATATTATGCTTCAGATCATCCCATGCTACACCAAGCATTGGCTCTGTTAACAAACTGGGGAGAGCAGAATGGGAAAGGGATTAATAGTGTTTATGCTGATGGCACCCTGTAGGGTAATAGCAAAATGTTGGAAAATTACAGACCTTTTAACACTTCATTCTTGGTATTCCAAACTGTGGAAATAGCTATGGCAGAAAAATACACCCATCAACCTAGAGTAGTCAAAGGTGAAGCTAAAATATCAGATTTCTATGAAACGTGGCATGATTTTATTTCATACACGCATCAGAAAGGTATCCAACATCTATCTAAGCCCTTCCTCTGATTATGGGAAAGGAATTTAGTCCAAAATATTTAAATAATTGTTTTTTTAAATCCCCAATGCCATTAATGAATTCATCTCTTATTTATAATTGTAAGATCAATTGAAAAATGTGTTAAATACTAAGCCCTCTGTAAATAACGTTATTCAACTTTATGTTTTATTTTTTTATTGTTTCTAACTTTGTTTTTTAAAGGGTTTCATTGTTATTGTTTGTTTGGGTGGTGGTTTTCTGTCTGAAAAATTGTTTTCTTTGAAAAATAAAAAGCATCTTTGGGCCTTCTCAAAATAAAATCCCATGGGAGTTTTTTAAAGATGCACAATAAAATGCAGAAGAGAAGTTAAATACATGTTCTAGCCAAAATAGGGTTCAGAGTCTCACCGCAGATGGATCCAAGCAGAGCGATTAAGTCTCATGTGTAACGCTGACACATATTAGCCATAATGGTCCTAAAATGGATTTAAATGAGGATGGTAATCTTTAATGGCATTTGAAAGTGCTAAAGTAGTAATCGCAGATTAACTAGGGGGCAGGGGATTCCAACGGGCACAACTCCCCGGTCTTTTCCTGTGTACCAGATTTGATGAACAAGAGACTTAGAGATGGTTTTTCCTTCCAAGGTGGCCATTTTCTCCAGGTGAACTCATCTCTGAAGTCTGGAGATTAGTTGTAATTTCAGGAGATCTGCGGGTAGGGTCGCCAGCTCCGGGTAGGGAAATACCTGGAGATTTTGGGGGTGGAGCCTGAGGAGGATGGGGTTTAGTGAGGGGAGGGACTTCAGTGGGGTATAATGCCGGAGAGTCCGCCTTCCAAGGTGGCTGTTTTCTCCAGGGGAACTGATCTCTGTTGCCTGGAGATCAGTTGTAACAATGGGAGATCTCCAGCCACCACCTGGAGGGTTGGCAGCCCTACGGACACCAGAGGCACCACACTGGAGACACTGGTATGCGTCATGTTTCAGTAGACATCGTTCCTTGTCGGAAACTGTCTTCGTAACGGCAGATCCCCTTTAAGAACTGTCCCTTCTCCACAGGTGTGACTCACGCGGCCATCTGGGCGGCCTGCATCTCCTACCTGAGCGCTGCGGTACCTCCCGAACTCAGAACTTCGGCTCAGGGCATCCTCCAGGGACTTCACCTGGGCCTAGGCAGAGGATGCGGCGCAATGGTTGGGGGCGTCCTGGTCAACTACTTTGGTGAGAGAAACGGGGGGCTGTGAGGGGTATGTATGCCAATTTGCCCACTGTGGACATGCCTTCGTTCGCTACCAGAGGTGGTTGGTCACAGGCTGGTGTCACTCTTCTAAAGCGTTTTATACCTTGCCAAGAAAACTTTGCCCGCCAAACGGCAGGAACCATCTTGACTCTTGAAGAACAGTCCACAATAAAGCAGCCTCGGTGGTACTGGAACGGGAGAAACCGCATTTGCAGAACTCCGCTCCAGGTTCTTGGGACAGGAGCCATCATATTCCAGCAGGCCATAGTTGAGAAATCAGGCACAGCTCTAAATGGTCATCTTTGGAAACAGCCAGACTGGATTTGTTCATATTGTGAAGAAGAGTTGGTTTTTTTATACCCCAATTTCCTGTACCTTTAAGGAGTCTCAAACCGGCTTACAATCGCCTTCCCCTCCCCACAACAGACCCCTTGTGAGGTAGGTGGGGCTGAGAGATTTCGGAGAGAACTGTGACTGACCCAAGGTCACCCAGCAGGCTTCATGTGGCGGAGTGGGGAAACAAATCCAGTTGACCAGATTAGAGTCTGCCACTCATGAGGAAGAGCAGGGAATCAAACCTGGTTCTCCAGATCAGAGTCCGCCGCTCTGAACCTCAACGCCACGCTGGTGACTGTTTCGTCACTTACGAAATGCTACCCTTTTCTGCCCGAACTTGATCTTCACCTCCCCGTTTGTAGGCTCTTGGCATGAAGAGACTCCTGATGTGGTCCTGGCGATTTCCCTTAACAAATCCACCCCCCTGTCTTTCAGAGGTAGACGATGGAAACTCACCAGATCCTTAGGGGAGCCCCTTCAACACCCCACATCGCTATATGGGCTGGCTTTCCCGTCACCAAGTCTCACGTGACCGCTCAATTGTCCTTTGCTGTTTTTAACCAGACCTCCTCCTCCTCTTTTCAGCGGAATAAAGGCTGGATGCTAAACTGATTTCTCTCTGCAGGGGCGGCGTCAACTTTCAGAGGGATCGGAATGGCCTGTCTCGTGATCCTCTTGCTTTTTGCTTTAATCCAGTGGCTGGCAGTTCCTGATGAACTTGAAGGTAAACGACAGCCACAGTTTGCGTGCGAACTCCTGCCGAGCTGTTTGTGAAGCTGCTCTGAAACCGTCATCAATGTCATATGTGCCCTTTGGGTTGTTAATTTATTTGTTTACTTAATCTATCGCCTACCTTTCTCACAAAGACCAAAGGAGAAGTGTTGGTGTGTGGAGACGCCCTGGCCTAGATAGCCCCGGCTAGCCCGATCTCATCAGATCTCGGAAGCTAGGAAGGGTCAGCCTTGGTTTGTAGAATCATAGAGTTGGAAGGGACCTCCAGGGTCATCTAGTCCAACCCCCTGCATAATGCAGGAAATTTACAACTACCTACCCCCCCAGTGACCCCTACTACATGCCCAGAGGATGGCAACAAAAACCTTCCACGATTCCTGGCCAATCTGGCTTGGAGGAAAATTGCTTCCTGACCCCAAAGTGGCGATCGGCATTACCCTGAGCACATAAGAAGGGGCCATGAGAGCCAAACACTGACTCAACCCTTCTTGCCCTCCCTTGTCTCCCTGTCGCCCTGCTGATGTTTTGCTCTCCGTCAATTTTTCCGCTCCCTGAGAAGGCGGCCTCTTACTAAAATCTGGATGCTGCTTTCTGATCTCTCCAGGATCAGAGGAGCATTCCTATGATATTAGGGGCAGTGGAGCACAGGCAGGATAATGCTGCTGTAGTCGTCTTGTTTGTGGGCTTCCTAGAGGCCCCTGGTTGGCCACTGTGTGAACAAACCACTGGATTTGATGGGCCTTGGTCTGATCCAGCATGGCTTTTCTTGTGTTCTGATGGAGGGATGGCGCTATCCATGGCTACTAGTTCAAATGGATACTAGTCATGATGCAGACCTGTTCTGTCCAGGATCAGAGGAGCCTGCCTGTTATATTAGGTGCCGTGGAACATAGGCAGGATGGTGCTGCTGCAGTCGTCTTGTTTGGGGGCTTCCTAAAAGCACCTGGTTGGCCACTGTGTGAACAGACTGCTGGACTTGATGGGCCTTGGTCTGATCCAGCAGGGCTTTTCCTATGTTCTTATGCTGGTGCTGCTCTGAAATCTTCTTTCGGAGGGCTGGCAAGGGGTGGTACCCTCAGTTCTGCCTTGTCCTGTTCAAAAAAGGCATCGAGGCTTTCCTTGCGCGCTGTGGTGGAAAGTGCCGTCAAGTCAAAGCCAACTTATGGCGACCCCCGTAGGGTTTTCATTGCAGGAGATTTCAGAGGTGGTTTGCCATTGCCTGCCTCTGCGTAGCAACCTTGATGTATTAGCCAGGACTGACCCTGCTTAGCTTCCAAGATCTGGCTTAGCACAGTCAAAATGAGAACTGCCATTGTCTTGGTTAAGGGGTCGGGGCTGCCTTTACACTGCCAGTACAGAAATCTGTTACCACTGGGCAACATCCCGTAGGCAGGATTATAAGAAGCAACTGTGCTTAATTTTTTTTCCCCTTGGGGTGACCGCTGACCTTTTAACTGTTGTTTGCACCCTTCCAGAAAAGGCCATGCTGGCCGAAAGGATCCCGGTGCCTTCTAGCCCTGTGCCCATCGCTACGATCGATCTCGTCCAGCAACAGACCGAAGACATCCTGCCTCGGCCTGAGCCCCGGATCCCCCCCAAGAAGACCAAGCACCAGGAAGAGCAGGAGGATGTGAACAAACCCGCCTGGGGAGTCAGTTCTTCTCCGTGGGTGACTCTCGCTTACGCCATCTACCAAATCAAGGAGATGGTGCAACTCTCCAAGAGCAACCAGGCCCTGGAGAACCAACCTCTGCAGGTAACCCAGCCCTTACTGCAGAAAAGCTATTTCTAAGAGTGGGTCAGTCTTCGGAAATACGAGCAGTGGGGTCCGTTATCGGAAGCCTTAAAATAGCAGAACGCGAACTCTGCTCCCGACGAATAGCACTTCGCAGATCCCTCTCTTAAAATCTTCAGGGCCGTTAAATGAATAGCCGAGCTGAAAGTAGCCAGTGTCGCTCACGCTTCTATGTTACAGTGGCGCCGAGTTCTACCGGGGCGCTCTTCCGGCGCAGTTGGTTGGGGGTGGACTAACGCAAGTTGTCCTTTGCAAACCGCACACCGCAGCGAGCCACATTGCTGCAAGATGCGGCGGCAGGTTGAACCGTCGGAGCCTTGAAAAGGAATTATGCAACTTGAGAGGCGATCGGCTTGTCGGCGGCTGTTAACGAAACAGCCCTGCTCTGTATTCTGAGCCGAAGCGACGGCCGCTGGCCGCAAGACACAGAATTGCCTCCTTTCCTGCTGGCCGCTGTCAGAGGTAGAGGGCCAAACCAAACGGACCCATGGTCCAAAGCAATGTATTTTCTTATGTAGCCTGTAAATATATATCTTCTTATAGATGGGGTGGGGTAGGAGGGACCTCGGTTCGCTCCTCTGATAGTACCTCACGCGCTTATTGCTGATAGCTGATTACAAATGAGTGGGTTTTTTAAAAAAATAACCCCCCCCCCCTATAAACTCACTGCAACTCAGGCTTTGTGACGCGTGTTGTCCATCTTGTGCGTCAGTTCCAGTGAATTGGCATCTGCTTTGGGGCACCAGAGGAGCAGCCGTGTCCCGCTGTTACAATATTTGTGTCTCCGGGCAAACGCAAGGGACGAATGTCTCCTAGCCAGTTGCTCTCCAGTCCTCATCGCCACTGTTAAGTCCGCGTGGGAAGGATTCACGAGATCAGAGACGGAGTTCATCAACACAGCTTTATTTGATTTCAGCACAGAACTAACTTACACACTGAACGTGCCCTGCTTATATGCCCCCCTGGCCGCCTGCGGCCACTCCCCCCCTGATCCGTGATAGGGGGGAATACCCTCTCGGTGACTAATGGGACATGCTGGCTTAGGGCCAATAGGATCCGTTTGCTTTAGCCAATAGGGCGAGCAGGGTTTAGGATCCTTTGTGCGGAACTCAAGCTCCTAAGTCTCCCCTTGCTTACTATCCTACTAAATACATACATACATACATACATACATACATATATATATATACACACACATATACACCGACCGCACATTTTCGTCTGTTTTAACTTTAGAGACAGATGTAAGACCCGTTTTGTAAAACTGGATGTTTGGAAAATGGAGTAACCAATATATACGATATTGACTTAGGACACTTCACAAATCGAACAATTTATTTCCTGGCTTATGTAGAAGGGTTCCCATTTGCCTGTTTATGGTGGGCGACCTCTAGGTAATTGTGACCCTTGGTTCGCCAACACTCCTGACTGGTAGGCAGAAACTGGGGTTAAGGGAGAAAAACCCCAGGGAGAACAATAAATAAAAACATTTATTTATTTTCGATTTCTAACCCGCCCTCAATCCCCGGTCAAAGGTTGGGATCAGGGCAGCTGATACAATGCATTAGGCAGATTAGCAGGGGATCTTACTAGAAGTAAACATCCACAGTTTTATGCCACTGTCAACCTGCACTTCAACTTTTCTTTTAAAAAAAGTCTCCTAATTTGTCAAAAAGTCACTTAGAAAAATGTGGATATATTTGCTGAAGTCTCAAGAGTCAAACTGATACATATGAACTTAGATCCACTGGAGCCCTTCTGTGGATGGAAGGATTTCTGCCTTGTCTGCCTTCAGGAAGTTCTTACCATAGAGTTCCTGGTGATTCCTAGGGTTACCTGGAGCGACAAGGTTAGCTCTAGGAATTGCCAGGAACTCTATGGTCAGAACTTCCTGTAAGTAGACAAGGCCTCGTTTTTCTTTTTAACCCTCCTATGTGGGCAGGCAGCTAGGATTGATTCAGTCTTATGCTGTCTGGAGTTCATCCTCCACAACTTGCAACCACCGCGCCGCGAGACAGGAGCCAAAATCTTGCTCAAACCAAAGGAACTTGGCTGGATATTATTGCACATGAGTCTGCTTAGAGAAAGAAAGCATCAGCACATAAAAATTAAACGTTTCAAGGGGGTCCGGGGTGTCACTTTAAAGGGTCAGTCAGTGAGGCTAAATCAGTTGCTTCAGTCTGTTTAATTAGCAAGTCTGTATTTAAAAAAATTAGATCTGGAAAAGCTGGCCTACTTCCTTGGCTTTTAGGTACTTGCATTTATCAGCTGCAGCAGTCTTCTTGGAGGTATTCTCTCCTGTGCGAGACAGATGCCTCTTCTCAAGTGACATCTACTGCCGTGCTTTTGCAACTGTTTGAGTTAAAATCACATTACACACACACACACACAAGTAGGGTATCCCTTATCCAGATGTCCCATATCTGGACTGATCCGAAAACCGGACCCTTCGAGCCGGCATGCAGGCAGATCCGTGCTGCCTGCTTTCAGTGTTTCCTCTCACCAAAATAGGGACCACTTATTTTATTTATTTATTCCAGTTTCTAGCCCACCCTCTAATTCTCAGCCTAGGCTAGGTTCAGGGTGGGTTACAACAAATTCTAGCCCAAACAGTCCGGATAAGGGATTCTCTACCTGTATATAGATTTTTTTTTAATCTGCCCATTTAATTGGCTTCTGTATGTGGACTACCTTTGCTGGATCACAGCTCAGGCATCACTGTTGGCCCATTTCACAGAAATTAACATTTGTTCATGTCAGATGATAATGCTATAAGAAGGCTCTAACCTAGGAAACCTTACAATTGCAACTTCTGGGAGGGGGGGACGGCTTTTAAAATACATGGAGTTGACTGAATCCAAAATTTAATCTCTCCCCCGCCCCCATCCCATGGTTATTGCTGGCTGTTTAGTCTGTCTACTGAAATATTCATAGTTACACTCCAGAAATAGCAAAGGTTGGCACCCGTTGGGAAGCAAAGTGTTACATGGGGAAAACAAGTCAAGGAAACACGCGCAGCTGTGTTTGAAAAAGAAAACGGGAACCTGAAACACTTTAACGAACAGTAGGAATATTTCATTTCTTTCACATGTTTAAAAAAAAATCATAGTTTTTTTATCTTGAAATACAATGAGTTTTTTCCCTACATGCTGCTTGTGGAAGAGCAGTTAGGAAGAGATAAGGGAGGTAAGTCAGGTCGCCTTGTTTTTGGACTCCTGGCAGCTTTCCTTCGTGCTTTCATGTTTGTGTGGCTGCATAATATTTGTGCGCTGTTGATAAGGAAACCTGCCTGGCTTCCCCGGAATGGCCCGATACCCGCTTTCCCTGGGGAGAAAACCCCACCTCCTGCCGAGTGTCCACTTCATGTTGTTTTTTTCTTCATTTCTCTCTTTTTCCTAGCAAGCCAACGATAGCCCTAGCGGAGCGCCGAGGAGCCCTTCAAACCAGTCTCCTAATCCGAGAAGCGGTGACGCCTCCGGAGACGCCTCGGTGCCTCCGGCTCCCCTCGGCCCCCAATCCAGCCCCGACTGCCCCATGCCGGACCCGGCTCCTTCGGACTGTAAAGCTCCGTCTCCGGCGGGCGAGCACTAAACCGAGTCTATCAGATCCCACCCGCCGCACTGAATCCTGCTCTTGGCTGGAGAGCCTGAAACCGCGGCTCGCTTCGCTGCCAGGGTAACCCGACAGGCTTTTAAAATATTCAAGGACTTTTCTGTGACTAAAACCGATGTAAGCCGGGGAGGACTCGATAGAAGAGACTGTGTTATTAGTAACCAGCAACGCCGTTCAATATTTCACTCGACCAATTTGCCATCTGTATAGAAAGGCCGGCTTGGCCTCTATCCGGGTGTTGAACTTAAGGTCGATCTCGATCTATTTGTCTTTAATTTGTCCTCTACAAAAGGGAAGGGGGCAGAATCACAGTATGCTTTATGTTTCCCAAGAGGAACGCTGCATTACAGTTACCTCTAGCTTGATTTTAAAAAGAATGGTTTGTGTTAGTTATTGGGGGAAGGGGAAATCAGTTGTCTCTCCCCCCCCACCTACCCCCCGTCTGTCTTCGGTTTCATAGGACAAATACTGTAAAAACTGGATAAACGGCTGGAAGTTCCAAGAAAAATACTAGTGAGTACCTAAATGAAGGAGCCGGATAGAAATCTGTCTTTCGTAAAGACTTCTTGGAAGCCACATTTTGGCTGGCCAGGTTCTAGGCGAAGCACACGTTGTGAACTCCTCGAGCCAACAAAGTCGGTGTTTAATCCTTCTGTCGCCGGTCCGAGAACCGTCGATAAGGGAAATTTCAGGAAGAGGGGAGTGATCCGAGAAATGCATCGTGCTCGTTTCTTTGCTTCGGAGGGTGCTAGTTTAAGGGGTAAGACTTCAAGCAGAACACCAAACCACAAGAGGGATTTTTTTTTAGGCTGAGCGCATTCCCTGGGGATTCAGTAGCCCTAGTGCAGTGAGGGGGATTCACCAACAGAAAGTCTCTTGTGTCTGTGTGGGGTTTCCCTTTTACCTGCGGAAGCGATGGTAGGGGCAAGGGGAAAACACCCCCCCTTCCCTGCGTTTGGGACTGCACTCTGTTCCTCTCAAACAGGCAGTCCAATATAGTAGGTTCCAACTACTTTTTTCTTGGGGGGGGCATGATGTTGAGTCTAGCTCACACAGGGGGTGCGCTGTCTGTTGACAGCACTGGTGGAAGAGAGGGCATCTAACGCCCAGTAGCAGGTGCATAGGCCAAACACTGCCGAAGGACCTCTCTCGAGCGGGCCAACTGCTTGTATCCTGCTGAAGATGTCCTCCAGCCTACGGGGCCTTCTTCCCACAGAAGAGCCCCTTCCATGGGAGGAAGGCTTCCAACATTGCTGACTAGAGTGGTAGGATACAAGCCAAATACACTGCAATTCAAGGATACGGTATAAAAGCGGTTAATTTGGGGAAAACACTTAATTTCACATTTCTCCATAAACAAAGTGCCTGGGGGCCAGAGAAGATCCAGAAAGCCCTGGCCTGTAAATCCGAACGACTTCTAGAGGAGGAAAGGAGAACACGGTTAATACAGAAATGGGAGTATGGACACAGATGTAAGGGAAATGGACACACTACATTTCGAGGTGTTGTTTTTACACTTTTATGTTTTGTCAGACACTGGCAGGGTTGGTCTCTCATGTGCTTCTCAGTGTTAGATGATCCTGGCTCACTTCCTCCACAAACAACCGAGAGCAAAACTTTAAGCTCGAAGCTGAAGTCCTTTGGCTCAGGGGAGGGTGGCATCTGAAGCTGGGTGGAACTTGAGTGGGCCTCTCCGATTCAACCCTTCTGAAGCCAGATGGGCGACCTGACCACCTTAAAGGGAGACTTGTGTGGAGCCAAATCCCACTGGTTCCGTCGCCGGGGTCTTTCGGCAACCCGGTTAGTTGGCAAACGGCCGAGGAGGGTCCTAGAAATTGCCCTCCTTGGCTGCTAACGTGTGTGCTGGACCCGTCCCCGTGGTTGCCCGGACCGGGCTGCCGAGAAGAGGCGACCGATAGCTGTTCCCGACGTGGTTGAGACAAGCCGCGGCAGCTGAGGCAGGCAAATCCTTTTGTAAACTCCGGGCCAAGTTAGATTGGGAGGCCTCTGGTCGGCAGAGGTGCACCCTGCCTTTCTTGTTAACTGCAAGATCCACAAAGCTGGACGGGAGGGATGAAAAGGGGAACCCACGGATTAGGAAAGAAGCTCCTCCAGGTCCCTCACAACGCCCCGCGGAACAGCGCGGGGCGTTCTCTTTTCCTAAGCCTTAAGGGAAAGTTGAACGAGCTGAAGCAGAATTTGCCCAGGGATATCTGGGACCAAACACCAGAGGGTAGTCACTAGCTGTTTTTTTTTTTTTTTGCACTTCAACTTAAATGTACTGTACTGTAAATTTCTCACGACTTGTCTAAGTGTCCTTTAAAAAAAAAAAATCAGAAATGTATTTATTCTGTTTATGTCTGGGGGAGGGGGTGGGCAGGATAGGAAGAACCAAGCAGGTGGTGGGTGTTAAAATAGGGGAGGGGGGTATTTAAAAACCAAACTCGGCCGGTCAGCCAACTCGTAAAGAGCTTGCCTGCTAGAAGGTGAGGGGCCGCGCCCGTCTGGCGGGAGGCTGTAGAGCAGACGTGTTACGTTTACACTCCTGGATTGTGTTTTGAATCTGTCCCTTCGTTCCATGTGGGCGGTGGAACTGTACACGGGTTTTCATATTTGTGAGATTTGTTTTAAGATGTAGTGACCCCAAAAAATAATAAAGAGATTCACTGTACTCGTAGCCATACGCGAGCGCTTCTTTTATCTTTCGGTTTCTGTAACGGCACGCTGGTGAAGAATATCCTCTCTTGTTAAAACCAGTGGGGAAGCACCATGAAGATGGGAGGGTGGGAACAATTTTGCCTTGCCTTTCGAGAGCACGCTTAACTACTCACTGCAAATCAGACATTTAATTTATTTTGTTTATTTAAAACATTTGTTAGCCGCCTTTCCCACTTGCAGAAGTCAAGGCGGCTTACAATATAAATAAAACATGATAAAAAAAACAGTAAAAACAATTATGAAGCCTACAAAAGCCACAGTTTAAAAACTCCAATGAAGACTGTCAATAATAAAATCCTGAATCAAGCAAAATTCAGCCCTAAATAAAACTGTATTCAACTACCTCCTGAAGACCGACAATGAGGGGGGTCAGGTGCACCTGTCTAGGGAGGTTGTTCCATTGTGAGGCTGCCATGGAAAAGGCCCTCTCATGAACCCACCTAAACGAGTGTCTTTAATTGGTGAGAGAGTCTGGAGGACACCTCCCCGGGCAGGAACGTATGGGAGAAGGCAGCACTTCAGATACCACGGTCTCAAACCATGTAGGGTTTTAAAGGACAAAACCAACACCTTGAATATTTTTTTTCATACACACAGCTTATCTTCAAGTCAAGCAGTGCAGTCCAATCAACCACTTCAGTAATCATCTACCTTGGTGGTGTCAAACATAAGGTCCGTGGGCCAGATCTGGCCCCTTGAGAGCTCTTATCTGGCCCGTGAGCCAGCCGAGTCAGCCACCCCCACCCCCAGGGTCCTGATCTGGGCTGGTAAGGCATGGCCCGGCCTGACCAAATGACATTTATGTCATATCCGGCCCTTGTAACAAATGAGTTTGACACTCCTATCTCATACTGGTGGATGTGTAGACTTGGCCTTGGTTTACCCTCACATCTATGATGGAAGAATTAAAACTGTTTGCACAAATAGCTTTGTAGTGCCTAACCTCTGCAGGTTTCCTCTGCTCATGAGCCTACCGGGCACACCCCAATCAGACAGATCAGGACCCTGAGTAAAATTTCACAGTGGGTAGCCGTGTTAGTCTGTCTGCAGTAGTAGAAAAGGGCAAGAGTCCAGTAGCACCTTAAAGACTAACAAAAATATTTTCTGGCAGGGTATGAGCTTTCGTGAGCCACAGCTCACTTCTTCAGATACAGCTAGAAGGTGAATCCATCTGTCTTTAAGTAGAGGAGAGTGAATTCAGACAAGCATTAGTATGTAAATGTTAACAGTATGTAAATGTGATTAGGTGTGGTATGCAGAAGAGTGTGATGTCCAGGGGAGAGATGGGTCTGGAGAAATCAGCATTGGTAATGAGCCATGAATGCAAGGTCTTTATTCAGTCCAGGTAAATGCATTGACTTTAGTTTGAATATCAACTGTAATTCAGCAGTCTCTCTTTCCAATCTCCCTTTGAAATTCCTTTGTAAGAGAACTGCTACTCTTAAATCTGCAACAGAATGTCCTGGAAGGTTGAAATGTTCTCCCACTGGTTTTTGAATATTGTGGTTTCTGATGTCAGACTTATGTCCATTTAATCTTTGTCTAAGAGACTGACCTGTTTGTCCAATGTAGATTGTGGAAAGGCATTGCTGGCATGTGATGGCATAAATCACATTAGAAGATGAGCAGGAGTATGAACCTGAGATAGTATGGCTGAGTAAAGTTTGTAAGTGGAGATGCTGACTGGAGGAAAATTTGCCCTGCCAGCCTCCTATTCAGAGTTTAAAAACACCTTCACTTAGTAGAACAGCTGGTTGAAGGGCACCTTCGAGGATCGCAGATGTTCCTTTAAATCCCACGGCAATCTTAGCTGCAGTGCGGGAATCAGTCCTTTAGAGATCACGGTTGCCCTCTGCAGCCCAACTAGCAGAATTTCCCAGCTCTGTACTGTGAGTTTTGCCGGTCTCCCCTTGACAGAGCGGCTCAAAGAAATTCTCTGCTACGGACAGGCAAGCAGTTCTGTGGTGGCATTTGTTCCCTCTCCTCTTCCTCCTGAAAGGGGTCTGTTTGCTGGTCCGGTTCTGACTCGGTCTCCGAGGTAAAAAGCTGCTCCTCTAAGAGGGCTCCTCCGATGCCGTACTGTTCATCGTGGGCCTTCGTTTCTTCAGGTGACACGTGCGGTGATCCCAGAACGAAGTTCGCAAATCTGAAGGCAAAGGGAAACGTGAGCGGAGAGAATCATCAGGCAGGTTAAAATGTGGAACTCCCTGCCCCAGGATGGGGTGATGGCTGCCAACTTGGAAGGCTTTAAGAGGGGAGTGGACATGTTCATGGAGGAGAGGGCTATCCACGGCTACTAGTAAAAATGGATACTAGTCATGATGCATATCTATTCTTTCCAGGATCAGATGAGCATGCCTATTATATTGGGTGCTGTGGAACGCAGGCAGGATGGTGCTGCTGCAGTCGTCCTGTTTGTGGGCTTCCTAGAGGCCCCTGGTTGGCCACTGAGTGAACAGACTGCTGGACTTGATGGACCTTGGTCTGATCCAGTATGGCCTTCCTTACGTTCTTAGGAAGAAATCTAAAAATGGCCTGAGAGGACCCTGTTAGAAACACAATCTGCATTTGCTGTATGAATACCATCCACTGCAGCTCTTCGGCCCATTTTAAATTTAATTACCGCATATACTCGCGTATAAGCTGAGTTTTTCAGCCCCCCCAAAAAAGTTTAAGTGATTGTGGATGTTTGAGATCATAATTTTAAATGGTCCCAGACATGCATATACATTTTTAAAAAAACATATTACTCAGACATTTAGCATGGTAAAAACCTCTTCCCTGGGGCAGAACTATTAAAGTGGACTCCACCAAGGACAGATCTGTGAGCCAGGATCCGAGATTCCTGTTAAGTCCCACTTAAGGATCTTTAGATTTAATTGGAAGTAATTCCCCCCAGAAGACCAAATGCTAGGTCGGAACTGGTTGTTCAGAATGCCTTGTCTTTGAAAGGAAGTCTCTGAATTGGCGCACCTACGTAACCCGTTGCTTGCAAGTTTCCATGAACTCACATGAACGCATGAAGCTACCTTATACTGAATCAGTGCATACTGAATCAGACCCTTTGTCCATCAGGGTCAGTACTGTCTACTCAGACTAGCAGTGGCACTCCTGTAGAGGTCTTTCGTATCTTCTGCTAACTGGAGACACCAGGGATTGAACCTGGGACCTTCTGCATGCCGAGCAGATGCTCTGTCACTGAGCCATGACCCCTCCCAATGCTTGGGAACCTACAGAGTTTCTGTAATTCATTTTTATGATCTGAGAAAAGCATAGAATCATAGAGTTGGGACCACCAGGCTCATCTATTCCAAGCCCCTGCCCCATGCAGGAAATTCACAGCTCCCCCCTGCCCCCCCCCACACAGTGACCCCTACTCCATGCCCAGAAGAGGACAACAAAAACACTCCAGGATCTCTGGCCAATCTGGCCTGGAGTCGAATGTTGTTCTGACGGACCGTCTCTCCTTCTGTCCTTGTGCAGCTTTACTCTGCCAGGGTCCGAACCTCCACTGCCGGATTCGGGCATCTTCAGTTGCTCTCCCTCTCTTTTGCAACAGCCTCCTAGAAAAGGATCTGGAAAGCCCTGATCCTGCTAATCTTCTGGGAAGTGTAAAACCAATTTTGAGTTGTCAGGGATGCCAAGAAATGGTTCTTACTTCTGAGGGGACCGCAGCTTGACCACGGCTACCCATGAGGGGAAATCGGGGCTCCTGCAGAAGGCCCGCAGCTCCTCCAAAGCTTCGAGGGTTTCTGATTCACCCTGTTCTCTGTACTCCTCTTCGGTCAGAGAACGAACCTCTGGCTTGTCTGCTCTGAAATACCAACGGGCCTTTCTAGAGGAGAAGCAAAATAAGACTGGTCTTTTGAAATTGTATCGTGGATTTGAAATGCAAATGGCACACTAATGTACTTAGAAGAAGAACAAGAAGAGTTGGTTTCTATATGCTGACTTTCTCTACCACTTAAGGAAGTATCAAACTGGCTTACAGTCACCTTCCCTTCCCCTCCCCACAACAGACACCCTGTGAGGTAGGTGGGGCTGAGAGAGCTCTAAGAGAGCTGTGACAAGCCCAAGGTCACCCAGCTGGCTTCGTGTGTAGGAGTGGGGAAACAAATCCAGTTCACCAGATTAGCCTCCGCTGCTCATGGGGAGGGGTGGGGAAGCGAACCCGGTTCTCCAGATTAGTATTCGCCGCTCATGTGGAGGAGTGGGGAAGCGAACCCAGTTCACCAGATTAGCGTCCATCGGTCATGTGCAAGAGTGGGGAATCGAACCCGGTTCTCCAGATTAGAGTCTGCCACTCATGTGGAGGAGTGGGGAATCGAACCCAGTTCACCAGATTAGAGTCCGCCACTCATGTAGAGGAGTGGGGAATCAAACCTGGTTCTCCAGATTGGAGTCTACCGCTCTTAACCACTACACCATGATGGCTTACTGAAACCGGCCATCAGAAAATTATGTCTTGAAATACAGGACGCTAAAATAAACTGTGCCAAAATATGCTGGAATATGTGAAATGCCAAAATTATGCAGTTTAAGCTAATGCACGTTTCCTTATTTTGCAAACTTAAATTGTTTCTTTCAGCCGTCTCCTGAAATTTCGCCAAGCCTTGCCCATATAGTTTCAAGCCTGTTGCAGCGTTCTTAAGGATTACAAAGTTTCAGTGCATACAAAAATCCATACATTTAAGTGCTTGTGCCCACTGTGGAAACACACGCTCCATTTTCGTTTCGACCCACAATCCTCTCCCCAGATCAAGCTCAGGCCGCACCAGTTCCGTGTGTTCACAATGGTCATTTATGCATGGTTGCTTTAACCCTCCTTTATTCCCCGTTTCACCCAGGATCAAATTTTTCAGTATGCACACTACCTCATTCCTTGGAAGCTCAACGCTATTTCGATGCAAAATAAACCCGGCTTTTCCTATTCCTCTTCTGGCCAGAATTAAACTGTTGATCCTGGCTCATTCCAGAGACACAGAGCGTGCGTACAACTTTCTCGGGTTGAGCTTCGCCCCACCCTTTTCCAAACCCCTCTTCAAGGCAGCATGAAGAAAGCCAAACAGGGGAAGCACAGAAGTTTGACTTCTCTCACAGCCAATCATGAAACAGTGTGTAAAGACGCGGGGATTCAAGTGCTTCCTGCTACCTCGGAGCTCTTTATGAGCAAAGAAAGGCTTTTTTAAAACGAGTCTTGGATTTCTCCACCCCCCTTTCAGATTGCTCCGTTTTTTGTTTTCTGTTCTTAAAATGCTTTTTTACGTAGCAGTTGGGTTTGGGGGGGAAGGATATCTTCTCTCATGAGGTAAGCCAATTACAGAGCAGCATTTAAAGGGGTGGGACTTGATTTGAACTTGGGAGACTGCTTTTCTGTATTCATGCCTCCATTAGCACACAGTTTCGTCCTTGATCATTCCAGTTAATGCATAGTTTCCCCCAAACCGGGTTACTTTGATCCTGACTGAAACGGGGAAGAAAGGAAGTTAAAGCGCCCATGCATAAATGACCAATAACAGGGGACCCAGTCCAAAAGATACTAACCTACCAATGCTGCAGAACATTCGAAGTGGGTAATGCAAGATTTTTGAGCAGAGGAGGGTGGCGATCGCCGCACAGGCAACCTGAGGGATGGCGATGCCCAGATAAATTAAAACCAAGCCCATCAGCTGCAGCGTCCACATCAAGAGGTTCATACTTTGTTCGCTGACAAGGGGTCTGTGCAGGTAGCAAGCGGCAAAGCTGACGGATCCGGCTATCAGGACGTATCCTGCAAAAAAAAAAAAAAATTGTAAAAGGGGCGAGCGAGCTTTAGGTCCAGTAGCATCTTGGAGACCAACAAGATGTATATTGATGCAGCGTTTACATTTTTTGGTAAATGAATTCCATAAATCCATTCACAATGTCGTACCGCTGCAAGAGACTTGGATGACTGAGGACTTTGACCTTTCCAATTTCTACTCATTAATAGCTCCTGCTGCCTTGAGTCAAAAGGCCGGTAGACCCTCTGGTGGGCTGGGGATATTTGTTTCCACCAGCTTGAAAGCATAGGTTAAACAGATTTTATTTATTCACAATGTCATGCTCTTCCAGAGGTTTCTGTAAGATTTATTTTGTGCAATCATTCTATCTAGAAGATATTATCACAGATGCTTGGTTTTGCAGTTCTCAAAAGTGTGAATTTGTGTCCGCAGAGATATGTTTTGCAGTTCTCAAAAGTGTGAATTTGTGTCTGCAGAGATATGTCTCTTCTTCATGGCAAAAATGTTATAAAATAAACATACAGAGTTGAGAAAAAGACCTTAATCCTCTTGTTCCTTTGCAAATCAATGTACACAGAATCAACCCCTTACCTCTTAAGTGCTAAGTTTCAAGAAATTCAATGAACAGAAGATTGTTTGGAGTTGAATAGATCTGCTCAAGGAGCTAAGTGTGAGGAGGGAGGGGCACGCAGGAAAAATGAAAGTGAAACCTTTCCACAAGTCCTGGATCTTTGTCTGTATAGCCTGAGGTTTATCATATTATTTGCTCCCTGGTGGAGAAAACCAGGCTGTAACCAGGCTGTAAAAGAGACCTAGTTTGGGAATATTTTAATGAGTATGGATAAGGCAGGCATTATGCGCAAAATGCAAACACGGCAACAAAGAAGGGCTTGGTGGCCTGAATGAAGCAACATCACGAGAAGTGCTTTTTATGTAGAAAACCATGATTTAAATCCAGTCTTACTGACCAGTGACTTAAATCGTGATTTAAATTGATTTGAACACACATGAACATATGAAGCTGCCTTATACTGAATCAGACCCTTGGTCCATCAAAGTCAGTATCTTCTACTCAGACCAGCAGCGGCTCTCCAGGGTCTCAGGCTGAGGTCTTTCCCATCACCTTCTTGCCTGGTCCCTTTAACTGGAGATGCCGGAGATTGAACCTGGGACCTTCTGCATGCCAAGCAGATGCTCTACCAAGGAGCCACAGCCCCTATCAAATCCACCCTGCTTGGAAATAAGGCCCAGTGCGTTTTCAGTGATGCTTACTGCAAAGTAAGAGTGCAGACAGCTGCAGGCTTAAGATAGAGCAGGGGTGCCCAGCATGGTGGGTGCCGTCACAAAACGGCTGCTGCAGGAGGCAGATCCAGCCACAAAATAGCTGCCGCAGCTTACCTTAAATTACACAGGGAAGATTCTTGTGCTGTGGTGGCAGCTGCAGGCAAAGCAACATTTTTAAAAATCCGTACAGCCAATCTAATCTTTAATGGCCAGTCAGAAGCCCCACCTGTCCACGCCCATTTTCTAAACACTTGGTAGGCGTCAAAGAAAGTGCCAGTGGGCCCATGGGTATAGGGTTGCCAGGTCCCTCTTTGCCACCAGTGGGAGGTTTTTAGGGCAGAGCCTGAGGAGGGTGGGGTTTGGGGAGGGGAGGGACCTCAATGCCATAGAGTCCAATTGCCAAAGTGGCCATTTTCTCCAGAGGAACTGAACTCTATCAGCTGGAGGTCAGTTGTAATAGCAGGAGATCTCCAGCTAGTATCTGGAGGTTCTTCTTCCAAAGTCGCACAGAAACAATAAGTTCAAGCAATCTCAATATATTCCAATAGTGATCCAAACAAAATCCAACTACTGGTATCCTAATACAGTTTCACAACATTCAAGTTACAAGGTAAGATTTTGCCAAAAATATATATAAATAAACACAGGTAAGTATAAACTTCATTTATATTCTCTCATCAGATGTCAGACAGGTTGTATTTATTTATATATATTTTTGGTGAAATCTTACCTTGTAACTTGAATGTTGTGAAACTGTATTAGGATACCAGTAGTTGGATTTTGTTTGGGTCAGTATTGGAATACATTGAGATTGGTTGAACTTATTGTTTCTGTGTGAATTTGGAAGAATTACTGAGTACACACAAGTGTCGACTTGTTGCTAGTACCTGGAGGTTATTGCTGTGTTCCGTATGAAAAAATACTGAAATAATAAACAAAATTACAAATAAACCTAAAAAAATAATAATGAAAACATTTATAATCAAATTAATTTATGGTACTTGCATTTGATCATAAAATGTTTTCATTATTATTTTTTAGGTTGATGCCTTGATAAAGATTATTGAAACTTTACCCAATCCCGGGAAATAAAGTTGGCATGGCATATGGCACAGCATAGATTGCAAGGGCAAGTAATGCTCATAGAAAAATTGGCAATTATACCAGATTTGAAAAAACTGCAAGGGCATATCATGCCTATGTATTCAGATGTGTAAATCTGCATGTATATGAGAAACTAAATGATTGTAAGTTTGTATGAAGTATATACAACATACAGTAAAAGCAAATAAGGTTTATTTGTAATTTTGTTTATTATGTCGGTATTTTTCCATACGGAACACAGCAATAACTATATACCGATTTTCACTGGTTACCAGTATCTGGAGGTTGGCAACCCTACACAGGCACCACGCTGAGGGCCCCTGGGATAGAGTCGCACTTGCACATCTGCTCCAGCAACACTGAGTGACAATTACTCTCGTCTGTGAAACCTCTGCTGCGCATCTGTCAAAAAAACTGCTTTCCTCCAACTAATAATATAAACCGTACCTAGTATATCTGAGCGTGAGTAAATGTCATGTTTTTCAGACTTCGCATTTTATGAATGAAGACAGCTGTCGAGCAAAAAAAGGGTAGCATTCAGTTTCACACACTATTTTGACAGGACAGATGCCTCTGCTCATTCTCTTACCTACTAAGTAGAGTGTATAATCGTACCAGAGTAGTTTCAAATCCTCTTTCAACGTATAAAAAAAATAGAGAGAACAGAACCAGCATCCGCTCATTAAAATCCAGAAGGTGCTGAGCTGCCGGGGAAAAGGAGAGGGAAATGAGCGACTCTTTGGTACGTTTATTTATATACTGCACAAACACATGCATAAATGGGGGCCCACCCTTCACTAGAGATGGCATCTCCCCAAACGACAAACTGAGGTTAGAATAGAAAAGAGCCAGAGTCCAGTAGCACCTTAAAGACTAACAAAATTTCATGTGGGGTAGGAGCTTTCGTGAGCCGCAGCTCACTTCTTCAGATACAGCTAGAATGTGAGTCCTTCTATCCTTAAGCAGAGATGAGTGACTAAGACACATGATGGCAATGTAAATTTCAAAAGCAAGTAAATGACATTAGCAGGCATGACTGGATTAGATGTGATATGCAGAGGGGTAGTAGGCATGGAGAAATCAGCATCGGTAATGAGACAGGAATCCCAGGTCCCTATTCAATCCAGGAGACCAGATATAGAAATGAGCAAGAGTCCAGTCGCACCTTAAAGACTAACAACATTTCTGGCAGGGTCAGAGCTTTCATGAGCCACAGCTCACTTCTTCAGGTACAGCTAGAATGAGAGTCCATCTATCCTTAAGCAGAGAACAGCGAATCAGACACACAATGGCAATGTAAATTTCTAAAGCTAGTAAATGACATTAGCAGGCGTGATTGGATTAGATGTGATATGCAGAGGGGTAGTAGGCATGGAGAAATCAGCATTGGTAATGAGACAGGAATCCCAGGTCCCTATTCAGTCCAGGAGAAAGCATTGTCTTGAGCTTCATTATTAGTTGTAATTCAGCAGTCTTGCTAACCTCCCTTTACAATCCCTTTGTAAGAGAACTGCTACTCTCAAATAAGCAACTGAATGTCCTGGAAGGTTAAAATGATGGTTAGAATGATGGAGGAAAAGGTTATCCCAAAAAAACTTATCTCGAAAGAACGGGCAGGATAAATACGGAAACTTCTGCCACCATGCAGTCAATTTAACTCAGACGTACTAAAAGGGGCGTTAGATGGATTTTCTTCCAGAGTCCAACATGAACAAAAGTTCAATTAATACGAGAACCCTGACAAAAAGTGCAATAAATACTGGATGACTTAGATCATCTGCCTTATTTTAATATTACTCCTGGAACGCTTACCTTGGGAATAAACCTTTTAAGCATCAACAGGAAGAAGACCAATGTAGCGAGAACGCCAAACGCCACTCCAGCAGAATAATAGAACGTGACGCTTCTGTTTAGAAAGAACAGAGTGACGTGGTTAAAGCTTTTGCAGAAAAGTGATTGGCATCAAATGTACCGAAATTCAAAAAGACCACTTGACTGAAGCATTAGAGACCCATAGCCGAAGGTGTAGTTGCAGACAAATAAGAAGGAAGAGGAGAAGATAGAAGAAAGAAGAAGAGTTGGTTTTTACTTGCTGACTTTCTCTACCACTTAAGGGAGGCTCAAACCGGCTCACAATCACCTTCCCTTCCCCTCCCCACAACAGACACCCTGTGAGGTAGGTGGGGCTGAGTGAGTGTGACTAGCCCAAGGTCACCCAGATGGCTTCATGTGTAGGAGTGGGGAAACAAATCCAGTTCACCAGATTAGCCTCAGCTGCTCATGTGGAGGAGTGGGGAATCAAACCCAGTTCTCCAGATCAGAATCCACAGCTCCAAAGATACTAAACAATGTACTGTAATCATAATGAAAAAGTGTGAAATATTGCGAGAATTACCAAAAATGTGACACGAAGTAAGCACATGCTGTTGGGAAAACGACATTGATAGACTTGCTCGAAAACGCAATATCTGCAAAGTGCAATAAGGCGAAGTGCAATAAAACAAGGTGTGCCTGTAAAGGAAAACTAACACTTACCTACTTAGGTTGTGAGCAAAATGGAAGAGGAGGCCCCCAGCAATGAACAAGAGGAACAGTTTCTTATCCAACACTGGAACAAATAAAAATAGCAGACTGTTAAAGTCCAAGCATGCTCTTCTGCAGACATCTTCCCACTCATTCAAGCTCTCTTTAGCTTCTACTCACTGGTTTGTTGAACGTCCATGGTGTAAGGCCCGTTGTTCTCTGGTTGGACCCGGAAGCATGTCCGCTCTCCGTACTGGGCCACGGTTACAACGGTTTCATTAGATGTCCCCGATTGCCAAATGTTTTGAACGACGCACTTTAAAAAGGCAAACAGAGTTTCTGCACTTTGGCAATGACTTTCTTCGGGGATGGACGCCACCCTGAACGTTCCCGTGCTGTTGATTTTCACCTGAGAAAGAAGGAGCTCTTTGAGTAAGTTTGGAATCAGAAATGCTATCTTGATGACAAGCCGAAGACATTTAGACTGTCAAAAGTGAGGAAGCAACACATGCTAGTTTAACTAGCATCTGGGAGACCCAGGTTCGAATCCCCACTCATGTTGTGGAAGCTCGCTGGGTGACCTTGGGCCAGACATACTCTCTCAGCCTAACCTATCTCTCACAGGGTTGTTGTGAGGATAAAATGGAGGCGAGGAGAATGAGGTTAAACACTTTGGGTCCCATTGGGGAGAAAGGTGGGTACAAATGAAGTAAATAAAATAAATCATTTCTTTGGGAGACCAGAAACTTTATTTAATCACCGTAGAGATACCAAATTCAGGGGGTCCCCTGCCTTTCTGAGCCTGTAGGGACCTTTGCAATTCTGGAGGTGGAACCAACCACAAAATGGCAGATGCTGGTAAAACTACATTATTTTCATCTGCATAGCCAATCAGATCTTCAGTGGCCAATCAGAAGCCTTGATGGTCAACAGCCTCATCTGGTCCCGCCCACCTTTGGAAAGGACTTGGTGGGAACCAAAACTATTCCAACGATGGGGATCCTTTATTTTGTTTGATTTCATTTACTTGGTTTATAGCACACCTTTCTCACCGACACCCAAAGCAGATGTCAAACTTTAAAGACAGTTCAGTCTGACAAATAAGGACCTCTACTATACAACGCAGTCTGTCTAGGACTGTCGAACTGGAAGAGCGTGCAGATCCTCTGACTCATTCTTGTTTTTGTTACTGCAATCTTTCACAAAATAGTCCACGTAAGAATGCGCGAGAAGGACAACGTGGGGCATTTATCAAGATACAGCACCCCTTATTCCATATTGGAATAGAAATGAACCCAATGTATGGGTAAAGGAAAGCATCTTCAGGTATATTTGACTACGGAATTTCCAGACAAAATAAAATACAAATAGGGGTAGCCTTATAGTTGTTAGCAGCAGATATTATTATTTTTCTTAAATGTTAACTGTCACAGATTGTGAGACTAAGGTAGGACTTTGTACTTGATCTGCATTTGAAACGTTTCCTTGGTTTGGCAGGAACTGTGGTATTTGCTTTATCTGTTTGCATATGCATTTAGAAAATAAAGGGGAGATAAATATATATATAACCAGACTTTTTGAGCTGGAATGCAACCATGACTCACAGGTAGGACGCCAATTTGCTTTCTGATGGTTCAGTGTACACAAAATTATTAAATATATTGTCTAAATTAACATTCAGACTGTGTGTATGAAGTGCATATAAAACATAAATGAATTTCGTGCTTAGACTTGAGTCCCATCGCCAGGATATCTCATTATTTACGTGCATATATTCCAAAATTCGGAAAGATCCAAAATTCAGATCACTTCTGGTCCCAAGCAGTCCGGATAAGTGATACATAGTGTGTGTAGCCCAGAGTAGCTGATACTGCTTTTCACCTTCTATGCAAAGAGGTCAAACCCACTCTGGGTAAGAAGCACGGAACTGCCCCCAAAGTCCCAGCCTCCAAGAGCAATGAAAACGTGCTGCAGATGATTTTCCAACCTTACCTAAATGACACAGTGCAATCCTAAAGAGAGTTACACCAGTCTAAGCTAATTGAAATGAATGGGCTTAGCCTGGAGTAACTCTCTTTAGGATTCCACAAGCGCACTGAAATGAATGAGCTTAGAATGAAGTACGGTAACTCTCTTTAGAATTGCACTGTTAAAGAGCATTTCTGTCGCAGTTTGCTTAGAACCAGCTGATTTCAAACAGATTTCTTCCCAAACCAGCATGCAACTTATTCACAGCCACCCGAGGCAGAGATTATACCCTCCGAGGTCCAGGGAAGTCAATGGGTTTCGAAAGGAATCGTTTTGCTTAGAATGATTATTTTATCTTGACCATTTTATTCTTTTTTTTAAAAAATCAAATAAGAATGGAAGAATCTTGTCTTCTTTTATTCATATTCCCCATCTTGATTATCTGATGCTTTGCCGAGAAAAACGCCCATCACATTAACATTGTATGACCCAACGGTGCAACTGTACCTGTATACTTGACCAAGTGTTTTTTAAATGTATTGCTCCGTTTGGAATGTAGCAATAACAGTTTGACTCCGACGTACGCACCACATCCATTGCCTTCAGATTTCTACAGTTACCATCTACGGACAGGAAAAAGGAAGAACATTGCAAAACCTGAACATGTATGTACTATTATTTTAACCAACAGCGCAAAAGGAGCAACCCCAACATAAAACTGAACTGGAAACCTAGGAGGTTAAGGGTAACACTATAAAAAGGAATTAAACAAACTATATTTTTAATCTAGCAGTACGCTTAAAAACACATTTAAAACAAAGCAGGCTTCTAGGCCATACCTGCCATAAACTGTGCAATACACTATGCACCTATTGCAGAAAAATAAGAAGAGCTGGTTTGTATCCCTTGATTTTCTCTACCTTAAAAGAATCTCAAAGCGGCTTGCAACCACCTTCCCTTCCCCTCCCCACAACAGACACCTTGTGAGGTAGGTGGGGCTGAGAGAGTTCAGAGAGAACTGCGATTGGCCCAAGGTCACCCAGCAAGCTTTATGTGGAGGAGTGGGGAATCAAACCTGGTTCTCCAGATTAGAGTCCGTCGCTCATGTGGAGGAGTGGGGAACCGAACTCGGCTCTCCAGATTAGAGTCTGCTGCTCTTAACCGCTACACCACGCTGGCTCTCTAAAGTACCACAGATTCTTTAAAGTACAGCTAATTAATCTAGTGAAACAATATACATGGACCAGATCCATTTCGGCCAAGAAGGCCTTCCTCAGGGGTCACAGCCTACTAGTATGTACACACGAGGTGAAGGATAAAATGGTGTTGTAAACCGTGTGAGGTCATGTGGTTGCAATCCCAAATGAGTACTAAAGTGAAAATAACTTTCAGAATTTTACATCTAACTCATGTTCTTAACAGCCATCTCAACAGGAATGCAAAAAGGGTTCTCATTCCGGACACGGCAATTCCTTCACTCCCGTGCGGATGCGTGAACTGCAGTAGCGACATGATAAAACGTAGCTCTTCCCATTCCCGGTTTCTTGCTGCGGGTCTGGATCCAACCCTTCCCAAAGGATGGAGAAGAAAGGACCCAACTGGGGTTGCCATCTACGGATTGGGAAACACCTGGAGGTTTTGGGGGTGGAGCCTGAAGAGGGCAGGGTTTGGGGAGGAGGGGGATTTCAATGGGATCTAATGCCATAGAGTCCACCCTCCAAAGCAGCCATTTTTCTCCAGGGGAACTGATCTCCGTTGCCTGGAGATCAGCTGTAATAGCGGGAGATCTCCAGCCACCACCTGGAGGCTGGCAATCCAAGAGACACTGAATAAATTGAAATATTTTCTGGTAGGGTATGAGCTTACCCTACCAGAAAATATTTTTGTTAGTCTTTAAGGTGCTACTGGACTCTTGCCCTTTTCTGCTACTGCAGACAGCCTAACACGGCTACCCTCTGTGAATAAATTGAGTTAGACACTGCAGGGTAATGCAGACAGCACTGGGCCAGGACCCCAGGTTCAAATCCCTGCTCTGCCACAGAAGAGCCAGTGCGGTGTAGCAGTCGAGCGTCAAGCCCCGAGTCTTGAGACTCAAGTGTCAAGATCTGGGAGACCCGAGTTCGAATCCCCCCTGGTGCCACGGACGTTCGCTGGGTGACCTCGGGCAGGTCACTCTTTCGGCCTAACCCACCTCACAGGTAATTCAGTGGGTAGCTGTGTTAGTCTGTCTGTAGTAGAAAAGGGCAAGAGTCCAGGAGCACCTTAAAGACTCACATACATATTTTCTGGCAGGGTATGAGCTTTCGTGAGCCACAGCTCACTTCTTCAGATACAGCTAGAATGTAAATCCATCTGTCTTTAAGTAGTGAATGAATTCACACAAGCATTAGTATGTAAATGTGAATAGCAGGCCTGATGGGATTACCACACCTAATCCCATCACGCCTGCTATTCACATTTACATACTGTTCACATTTACATACTAATGCTTTTCTGAATTCACTCTCCTCTACTTAAAAAGGGCAAAAGTCCAGTAGCACCTTAAAGACTAACAAAAATATTTTCTGGTAGGGTATGAGCTTTTGTGAGCCACAGCTCACTTCTTCAGAAAGCTCCTACCCTGCCAGAAAATATTTTTGTTAGTCTTTAAGGTGCTACTGGACTCTTGCCCTTTTTGACTACTGCAAACAGACTAACACGGCTGCCCACTGTGAATTATCTCCTCTACTCAAAGGCAGGTGGATTCACATTCTAGCTGCATCTGAAGAAGTGAGCTGCGGCTCACGAAAGCTCGTAACCCTGCCAGAAAATGTTCTTGTTAGTCTTTAAGGTGCTACTGGACTCTTGCCCTTTTTAAGCAGAGGAGAGTGAATTCAGACAAGCATTAGTATGTAAATGTTACCAGTATGTAAATGTGAATAGCAGGCGTGAGGGGATTAGGTGTGGTAATCCCATCAGGCCTGCTATTCACATTTACATACTAATGTGTGTGTGAATTCACTCTCCTCTACTTAAAGACAGATGGATTCACATTCTAGCTGCATCGGAAGAAGTGAGCTGCGGCTCACGAAAGCGCGTAACCCTGCCAGAAAATGTTCTTGTTAGTCTTTAAGGTGCTACCGGACTCTGGCCCTTTCCTACCACCTCCCAGGGTTGTTGGGAGGACTGAACGGAGGAGAGGAGGCAGAGGTGAGCCGCTCCGCGTCCCCAAAGGCGCACTCAACGCCAAAAAAGAGCTGGGAAGCCCTGCTCTCCAAGGCCCCCCGCGCCCCCCTGGCTTACCCGCAGCTAAGGCCAGCTCGCCGCCGCCCGCCGCCGCCAGCGAGCCCAGCTGCAACAGCAGCAGCAGCAGCGGCGCCAGATGTGGCCGCGGCGCGCGCAGGCGGCGAGCCCTGGAGCGCACGGCGCCGGCCGGCGGAGCGCGGCACCCCATGCCGGGCTGGGCAGGCGGGGAGGCGGCGGCCATGGCGGGCCGGCGGCTCCTCCTCCCTGCCGGGGAGGCGGCCAGCCGAGGGGCCGGCCCGGAGCAGCCGCCGGGAGGAGCCACCCAAGGCCGCCTGCGCTCGGGCGGCAGCGCCGGGGATGCTCTACCTGCCCCGGCCCTTTGTGCAGGCTCCCTGGCCAGGCTCGCTCCAAGCCCTTTTGTCCTGCGGCTTTAGAAACGTGGAAATGGTTCAAGGCTTGCTGTTCCTTGGCTCCACATTCAACCCAAAGGGAGGCTGCAGCCAAGAAATCAGGAGGAGATTGGAGGGAGGGACATTAATAATCTGAGATATGCTGATGACGCTACATTATTGGCAGAAAAGAGTGAAGATTTGAAACGACTACTGCTGAAAGTTGAAAGAGAAAGTGCCAAAGCAGGACTACAGCTGAACATCAAGAAAACAAAAGTAATGACTACCGGAGAATTGCACAACTTTAAGGTTGACAATGAGGAAATTGAAATTGTTCAAGACTTTCTATTCCTTGGCTCCCCCATCAACCAAAAGGGAGGCCGCAGCCAAGAAATCAGAAGGAGATGGAGACTGGGAAGGGCAGCCGTGAAGGAGCTAGGAAAGATTTGGAAGTGCAAGGATGTGTCACTGGCCACCAAGACTAGATTAATTCATGCCATCGTATTCCCTATTACTATGTATGGGTGTGAAAGCTGGACAGCGAAGAAAGCAGTCCACGCAATCCGTAACCCTCTCCTCCAGCACCACATTTCAAAGGAATCTACTTTCTTCTGATAGGAAGAAAGTAGATTCCTTTGAAATGTGGTGCTGGAGGAGAGGGTTACGGATTGCGTGGACTGCCAAAAAAACAAATCGGTGGGTTCTAGATCAAATCAAGCCTGAACTGACCCTAGAAGCGAAAATGACTAAACTGAGGCTGTCGTATTTTGGTCACGTCATGAGACGACAAGAGTCACTGGGAAAGACAGTCATGCTAGGAAAAGTTGAGGGCAGCAGGAAAAGAGGAAGACCCAACAAGAGATGGATGGACTCAATAAAGGAAGCCACAGCCTTCAATTTGCAAGATCTGAACAAGGCTGTCAAAGATAGGACATTTTGGAGGACTTTCATTCATAGGGTCGCCATGAGATGAAAGCAACTTGACGGCACTTAACACACAAACACAGAGAAATGCCACATCACAGTCCCAACGTCAAAGGAGACACTCCATCCCCCCAACTCACCTTGCTCCTTCCTTCCTTCGTTTGCATAGCTATTAGCAGCCACCGTTTGCATAGCTCACCCGTAGCTGTGATTGTGCATGGCCCCTTGAGGGGATTCTTGAGGCAAACACCAAAGTCGCGTTATGCCAGCCCCATGGCGCAGAGTGGTCAGCTGCAGTCCAAGCTGTGCTCCTAACCTGAGCTCAATCCCAACGGAAGTTGGGATGTGACATCAACCCATGGGTCAGGAATCACCCAGTACTTGCACAGGGGACCTTTACCTTTTAAAGTAATGCACTCACTTCCGCAATGACGGTTCAGCGTGAAAAACTAATATATATATATATATATATATATATATATATATATATATATATATATATATATATATATATATATATATATATATATATATATATATATATATATATGCGGGGCATATGCAGCATAACTAATATCCATTCTAACTAACAGCCATGAATACCCCTCTCCTCCATGAATATGTCCACTCCCCTCTTAAAGCCTTCCAAGCTGGCAGCCATCACCACATCCTGGGTCAGGGAGTTCCACAATTTAACTATGCATTGTGTGAAAAAATACTTCCTTTTGTCTGTTTTGAATCTCTCACCCTCCAGCTTTAGCAGATGACCCCGTGTTCTTAACCATGGATAATTTTGTAGACCTCTATCATGTCTCCCCTCAGCTGCCTTCTTTCCAAGCTAAACAGCCCTAAGCGTCTTAACCGCTC
Source organism: Euleptes europaea (assembly GCF_029931775.1). NCBI lineage: Eukaryota > Metazoa > Chordata > Lepidosauria > Squamata > Sphaerodactylidae > Euleptes > Euleptes europaea. The sequence continues at coordinate 54,668,111 of NC_079326.1, forward strand.
CCCATAGGACAGTTGCTCTAGTCCCCTAATCATTTTGGTTGCTCTTTTCTGCACCTTCTCAAGCTCTGTAATATCCTTTTTTAGGTGTGGTGACCAGAACTGTACACAGTATTCCAAGTGCGGTCTCACCATAGATTTGTACAAGGGCAGTATGATATCAGCAGTTTTATTCTCTATTCCTCGTCTAATTATAGCCAGCATGGAATTTGCCTTTTTTACAGCAGCCGCACACTGGGTTGACATCTTCATTGAGCTATCCACTACCACTCCAAGATCCCTTTCTTGGTCTGTCGCTGACAGCACAGATCCCATCAGTGTATATGTGAAGTTGGGATTTTTTTGTCCCAATATGCATCACTTTACACTTACTCACATTGAATCTCATTTGCCATTTTAATGCCCATTCTTCCAGTAGGCAGAGATCCTCTGGAGCTCTTCACAGTCCGATTTTGTTTTAACTACCCTAAATAATTTAGTGTCATCTGCAAACTTGGCTACTTCACTGTTTAACCCCAACTCCAGGTCATTGATGAACAGGTTGAAAAGCACTGGTCCCAGATCCCTGAGGCACCCCACTGCTCACATCCTGCCATTGTGAGAACTGACCATTGATTCCTACTCTCTGCTTCCTATTTTTCAGCCAGCTCTCAATCCATAAGAGGACTTGTCCTCTTATCCCGTGACTATGAAGTTTGCTTAGCAGTCTTTGGTGTGGGACTTTGTCAAAAGCTTTTTGGAAATCCAAATATACAATATCCACAGGCTCATTTCTGTCTACATGCTTATTGACACTTTCAAAAAAACTCTAATAGGTTAGTGAGACAGGACCTACCCTTACAGAAGCCATGTTGGGTTTTGCCCAGCAGACCTTGCCCTTCTATATGCTTGACAATTCTATCTTTAATAATGCTTTCCACTAATTTACCCGGAACAGATGTTAAGCTAACCAGTCTGTAATTTCCTGGGTCCCCCATGGAACCTTTTTTATAAATGGGTGTTACATTGGCCATTCTCCAGTCCTCTGGTACAGGATCCTCTGATCCTGACAGGTCTTCAGGATCGGTAGGTTGCCAACCTCCAGGTGGTGGCTGAAGGTCTCCCACTATTACAACTGATCTCCAGGCAATAGAAATCAGTTCCCCTGGAGAAAAATCGCCACTGAGGCATTAGATGCCTCTGAGGTCCCACCCCTCCCCAAACCCTGCCCTCTTCATGCTCCATCCTCATGTGAAAAATGCCATGAAGTCACAGAAGGCTTATGGCAACCCAGTAGGGTTTTCAAGGCAAGAGACTAACAGAGGTGGTTTGCCATTTGCCTGCTTCTGCATTTCCCCCATCCAGATTCTCAAAATTCTGCATGGGGCCTTATTGTTCAGTTTTGAGAATTTGGATGGGGAAAATATGCATCTAGAGAGCGGTAAATCCAAGGCAAAACCTCCAGTGCATAAATCGCTGACAGGTCTTCAGGAATTTCCAGATCCAGAGTAGGCACCCCTAGAAATGATGCACTCATGCCCCCTCACCATAAAACATTTGGCTACGGGGCTGTCCAGCAGAGAGCCTATCATTATTTTCCCCCTTTTTACGCTTTTCTTGTTAATATGCAAAATGGGAGCTTTAGCATCTCTGCTGTGAACGAACACCTGGGGGCGAGAAAGAGCTTTCTGCGGAGAGGTTCATTTCCTGGGTGAGTCTTCATAGAGGTTCTCCCTGTAAAATGCTCCCAAACAAGCAGTGATCAGAAAATTAGACTTCAAAGAAACTTGCAGAGCAAAACAAAACAAAACAAAAAAAATATCCCTGCATTCATTTGAGGACGGGGTGAACAAAGAGATACTTCTTTGGGGGGATAACAAGAGTATCTGTTTTGTATAGGGAACAGCGCTTTAGAGACCAAACAACATGGTCCACGTTGCTTCCACAGCCTTTTGTTTGGTTTGGTGTTAAAAAGCACCTTTCAGAGTAGGGTTGCCAACCAGCAGGTACTAGCTGGAGATCTCTTGTTATTACAACTGATCTCCAGCTGATAGAGATCAATTCACCTGGACAAATGGCCACTTTGGCCATTGGACTCTATGGCATTGAAGTCTCTCCCCTCCCCAAACCCCACCCTCCTCAGGCTCCGCCCCAAAATCTCCTGTTGGTAGGGTTGCCAGGTCCCTCTTCACCATCAGTAGGAGGTCTTTGGGGTGGAGCCTGAGGAGGGCAGGTTTTGGGGAGGGACTTCAATGCCATAGAGTCCAATTGCGGGATCCCTCGGAATTATACCTCATGTCCAGGCGACAGAGATCACTTCACCTGTAGAAAATGGTAGCTTTGGAAGATGGACTATTTTTAGCATTATACCCCATTGAAGTCCCTCCCCTCTCCAAACCCTGCCCTCCTCAGGCTCCACCCCCTAAATCTCCAGGTATTTCCCAACCCGGAGCTGGCAACCCTATGGGAGAGGGGAGATAAGGGTCAGGGAGCAGATGAACCTCCCTCCTCTCCCTAAACTGAGGCCCAGCCCTTGGCCTGCAGAAGAAAGGATGTTGGAGGGTATACCTACTAGGGTTGCCAACCTCCAGCTGGGGCCTGGAGATCTTCTGGAATTACAATGGAGCTCCAGACTACAGGGATCAGTTCCCCTGGAGAACACGGATACTTTGGAAGGCAGACTTTATGGCGTTATGCTCCATTATGGTCCCTCCCCTGCTAAACCCCACCCTCCCCGGGTTCTACCCCAAAAATCTCCAGGAGTTTCCCAACATGAAATTGGCAACCCTAGATGCTTGCCCTGGACACTAGCTCCCAGGAGTCGGAGCCTGCAAACTAAGGCGCTTTCACACATGCTAAATAATGCATTTTCAATGCACTTCTCTGAAGATGCCTGCCACAGCTGCTGGCGAAATGTCAGGAAAGAAAATACCAAGACCACGGTTACACAGCCCGGATAACCTACAAGAACCACTTTAACTATTGTTTGCAAGTGGATTTTGTCATTTCACACAGTAAAATCCAGCTGCAAAGTGCATTGAAAGTGGATTGAAAGTACACTATTTGGCATGTGTGAAACTGCAGCAAATGAGCGTAGGATAATAAATGGGGGGATTCATCCAATTCTTAAAGCATTTTACACATTAATGGATATAGCCTTTAAAAGCACAACAGGTAGATTTTTGTGTTTTCTGGGTGCTGTTTTAGCGAGAATTCAGAAAACACGGAAAAAATGCGCGGGGAGAGCGAGGCAACCTCTGACGGTCAGGAAAGGCATGCATTATCTAAATAAAGCGCAGGAGCAGTTGGGGGGATGAAGACCACGACAGAAACAGCCCTGCATAAATGACCTTTGACAGGTACATGAAATATTAATCCAGTAGGGCAAGAAGTATTTATATTCAGTGGTGCAGACAACAGAAAGGGGGTTCAAGAGAGAGGCTAATTCACAACAGTATCATAAGAGGCTTGTTTAAAGGTGATCGTATTTATAGCTGCAGAGAACGGAAAGGAACAAGGATTCACATTTGAATGCGGTATTCTTTCCAATTAGAGTAACCTCTTTGTGGTTAGTTTGTAATATTGACGCAGTCCTTTTAGTAAGTGTGGAACCTCCAGTTTTCCTTAATGTTTGCATTTCCCTTCCAATTAACCTGCAGTCTGTCAGAGGGTCATTGCTGGTTTCTCTGCATTACAAGGAAAATGTAGGTAAAAGGAAGGAAGGCGGAATCCCGTGAATGAAGTGCAAACTTGTGCTCAATTCCTAGGGTTGCCAACCTCCAGGTACTAGCTGGAGATCTCCTGATATTTCAACTGATCTCCAGCCAATAGAGATCAGTTCACCTGGAGAAAAATGGCCGCTTTGGCAATTGGACTCTATGGCATTGAAGTCCCTCCCCTCCCCAAACCCCGCCCTCCTCAGGCTCTGCCCCAAATACCTCCTGCCGGTGGCGAAGTAGGTCCTGGCAACCCCATTAATATCTTTAGGAGCAAAATGTGCTTCCACTTCTTATCCAGAAGGGAGGGGAAGAAACCCTGAGGCATGCTCATTAAAAGTATGGGAAACATTCCCTCGGAGGATCGGAGCCCACTCGCTTCACCTACCAAAGGGGAAGCGGGAGCGAGGCAGAGCTTAGCTACCCAGCAAGGGGTCTGACAGGCGAACTCCATGCTATGCGCAAACCCCTGTATTACAGCCCCAATCCGCCGCTCCTTCCCACCCACCCTTCCTGACATACAACACATGCCCTTGGAATGACGCTCCACTTCCAAACTTACTCACTGGTAATTTCTTCTGACAGGTTCAGGAATCCTGAAGGGACATGCAAAGCGTATATTTTTGTGGTCTAGAGAACGTAGTCGGCTTCAACATTCAGCTTTACATAAGAACATAAGAAAGCCCTGCTGGATCAGACCCAGGCCCATCAAGTCCAGCTGTCTGTTCACACAGTGGCCAACCAGGTTCCTCTAGGGCAGTGGTTCCCAACCTTTTTTTGACCAGGGACCACTAGAACTTTTTTGTTCGGTGCAGGGACCCCAAGGTTCAAAATAAAAATTCCGAGTGCCAATGCGGCAATTTAACCTGAATACTGAGGTTTTAGTTTAGAAAAAACAACTCATATGTTAACATCTTTTGCCTTAAAAGAAAAACACAATAGCAGAGCTTTCAATGATACAAACAACTTTTTATTGAAAGGCAAATCCAAGGCAAAACCTCCCATTCACAGATGGCCAATAACCCCCCATGCAGTTTTTTTGAGAATCTGGATGGGGAAAACGTGCATCTGAGTGGCAAATCCAAGGCAAAACCTCCCATTCACAAATGGCCAATAACCCCGTCCCCCGACGGCTGTTAGCTCTTCCGTCGCGGGCCCTCTACAATGCCGCATACTTACTGCACAGGGGGGCAACCCATGCCTGGAGGCTAGCCCAGGGGGCCGTCTTCCGTCCCCGACGGAGGGAGCCGGGAAGGCAGCACGCGTGCCAACAAGCGCCCCTTTGGTCGCGTCGCCGGCGAGGGAGGATGGTGGCCGCGTGAGCGGCCTGGGGGCCGGGGGGAACTGAGGCCCAGCCGGTCCCTTGCCAATACGTCCCCTCTCCTCTAGGAAGCCGTCATGAGAGAGGAGCACAGCGAGGGACCTCCCCACAAACGGCTGGGAGATAGGAGGACGAGCAAGGGGGAGAAGACACGGCCCTATAAAGAGGGGTGGAGGCCGAGGAGGATCGCCACGGGAAGGCAAATCCAAGACCTCCTCCTCCTCGCTGCCGCCGCCTGGGCTCCTTCCTACCTTCCCTCCCCGGGGGGCCGGCCATCCGCCCGTCCTCAGCGCCTCGGCCTCCTCCGCCAGCCAAAACCAGCGGGAAAATCCTGCCCGCTGATTGGCTGCTGCCGCCGCCCGCCTTGGTGCCGCCGGCCCTTGAGCGCCGCGTGCAAAACCCGGCCGCGCTGTGAGGAGAGGGAAAGGGGGGAGGAGGAGGAGGAGGAGGGCACTTTACCTCACACACGGCCCCTGAGCCGCAGCCGCAGCTCAACTGAGAGAGAGGGAGAGAGCTGCGTGCCGGACCCCTGGTGGTAAACTTTGTTTCGCGGACCCCTGGTTTAGTTCTCGCGGACCCCTGGGGGTCCGCGGACCACCGGTTGGGAACCACTGCTCTAGGGGGATTTTTCACGGAGCTTTGCAGCGGTTTCCCAGCCGGTTTGCATCGCTGCAAATTTTTGGTTATTCATAGCTGCTCCGATTTTTTTAGGATTGAGCAATAACAGTCGCGTTATAACTGGGGCAAGTCAAACCACTTTTGCGCTGTTCTTTCCTGCTGCTGCACGGTTTTTGGCTCGGAGCTCCATGAAAAAAACTGCCTTTGTTCCTTGGTTTGGAACAATTGTCCCTGCCCATGCCGGTTAATTTCTCCTCCCCCAAGAACGGCGATTGGCTGGGGGAGTTTCGCGCTTGGACAAGAATACCGCCCCTTTTGCTGCCTGCCTGCCTGCCTAGAGTCCTGGCACTTCTCTTCCTCCATCCCGGAGGCTGGCAGGTGGGCAGGCAGCACACCTTCCCCGCCCCTCGTCCGGGATGGGCCGTGGAGCTGGGCCCACACCTCCAAGCCCAGGGGGACGTTGGACGGATGGCTCCAGGGGGAGACCGGAGGACCACGCCATGTGCGCCTCGTGCGCTGGGGGTGGTGGTGGTGGCAGCTTGGTCTTGGCCAGCTGGACCAGTGGGGGGGATGTTCAAGGGAAGGGGCTGTTGGCCCCTCTACCCCAGCGGGGAGGGGGGATTTTTGAGAATTCAGATGAGAAAAATATGCATCCTGAGAGCGGAAAACCCAAGGCAAAACTCCCTCCCATCACTCTTTTGAAGAGGGGCGGCCAGTCTGCTCTGGGTCTCCCTCCTCTCTCTCGATGCACTGGGGCCAGATCAGGGCCGGCGCGCAAGTCAGGGGCCTTCTTTCCTCTCCCCCCCCCCACCATGCACACTGGCTGGATAGGGGCCGGCGCGCAAGCCAGGAGCCCTCCTCTCTCTCACGGTGCACTGTGGCCGGATCAGGGCCGGCGCGCAAGCCAGGGGCCTTCTTTCCTCTTCCCCCCCTGCCATGCACACTGGCTGGATTGGGGCCGGCGTGCAAGCCGGGAGGCCTCCTCTCTCTCACGATGCCCTGGGGCCGGATCAGGGCCAGCACGCAAGCCAGGGTCCCTCCTCTCTCTCACGGTGCACTGGGGCCGGATCAGGGCCAGCACGCAAGCCAGGAGCCCTCCTCTCTCTCACGGTGCACTGTGGCCGGATCAGGGCCAGCGCGCAAGCCAGGGTCCTTCTTTCCTCTTCCCCCCCTGCCATGCACACTGGCTGGATTGGGGCCGGAGTGCAAGCCGGGAGGCCTCCTCTCTCTCACGATGCACTGGGGCCGGATCAGGGCCAGCATGCAAGCCAGGGGCCTTCTTTCCTCTCCCCCCCGCCATGCACACTGGCTGGATCAGGGCCGGCGCGCAAGCCAGGAGCCCTCCTCTCTCTCACGATGCACTGGGGCCGGATCAGGGCCGGTGCGCAAGCCAGGGTGTAAGCTCCTGACCCTTCGAACCAGAAATCACCACAGAGTCATATAGAATCCAAGCAGATGGCTTTTACTGGTCAAAAAGGCAATACAGTGCATACAGGGAACTATGGCAGCTATGAGAGTCTCACTAGCCGAACGATAATATAAGGCAGTAAATGGCGGGAGATTATACAACATCAGCATACACAGACAGAGTCAACTTTCCCAGGAGCAGTATTCCCAGGCCTTGGTATGTGTGGTCGGCCTTGAGGCTAGACAGTACAGTACCGACACAGAAACAATACTGAAACCGAGATAGCAGCCTGACATCCTGCTCCCCTTAAGGCCCCCTCCCAGTCTGTAAGGGGGATGGTCTGTCCGGGTAGGCAGTGTGAAAGGCGTCGATTAGTTTGGGGGCGGAGACATCTCGTGCGCGAACCCATTCGTCGTAGGCAGGGGGGAAGTGTTTCCAACGGACCAAATACTGTAGGTTTCCATGGTGAACACGAGAGTCAAGGATTTTGGAGACTTCGAAGTGCTCTTCCCCCCCCACCATAATGGGCTGTTCGGGGGGCGGATCGGGATGCCATTGTGGAGAGGCCGTATGGGGCTTCAGGAGGCTAATGTGGAAAACGGGATGCACACGCCTCAGGGTTTTCGGGAGAGCTAATTCCACCGTGACAGGATTTATGACCCGTGTGATCGGGAATGGGCCAATGAATTTAGCATTGAGTTTAAGGCACGGACGGGTGGAACGTAGGTTTTTGGTGGAAAGATAGACCAATTTACCCACTCGCAGTTCGCCCCCGGGGGAACGATGTTTATCAGCTTGTGCTTTGTATTTGCGCTTGGCTCGGTCGAGATTGCTAACGAGCCAAGGCCAAGTGGTACGGAGGGTGTGTGCCCAGGAAGCAACGTCAGGATCTCCCTCCCCCTCCACATTATTTCTGGGAGTAACAGGACCGAAATCCTGTCCATACACTGCATAGAATGGGCTAAAACCTGTAGATTGATGTACAGCATTATTGTAGGCATATTCTGCAAAAGGTAACAGTTCTACCCAGTTATCTTGGTGGTAGTTTACATAACAGCGTAAATAACATTCAAGGACAGCATTTACACGTTCAGTTTGACCATCGGTTTGAGGATGGTATGCAGTAGACAATCCTTGTTCAACCCCTACCAACTTGAGGAATGCTTTCCAAAACTTGGAAACAAAGCCACTGCCGCGGTCACAGATTATTTTGCGCGGAAACGAATGTAATTTGAAGATATGTGTCACGAAGAGGCGGGCCATTTTTTGAGCAGAGGGGATCCCTGCGCATGGAACTAAATGGATTTGCTTGGAAAACAAATCAGTAACAACCCATAATACAGTCTTTCCCCCGCTGAGAGGGAGATCAGTCATAAAGTCCATAGCAATCACTTCCCATGGTCTGTTGGGTGTTTCAAGAGGTTGCAGTAGCCCCGGGGGTTTGCCTTGTGATCGTTTCACTGTGGCGCAAACAGGGCAGCTGCGAATAAAAGAGTCAACGTCGGAACGCATTCCCCCCCACCAAAATTGTCTGCGCAATAAATGGAGAGTTTTTAGGAATCCAAAGTGTCCAGCTGTTTTTACTCCATGAGCTAAGTGTAAAACGTCTTTTCGAAGTGCCTTGGGTACATACAATTTAGAGTCTTTGTACCATGAGCCTCCCTGTTCTATTACCCCAGGGGGTAGGGTGTGAGTGGAGCGTTCAGAAAGGCAGTGGTCCCGAAGGGTATTTAAAAAGGATTCGGAGATGGGAACCTTGGCGGGAAACCCCCCCCCCGGCTATAGTAGTCTTAGGACCAGCTATGGGGGTAGTGCTTACGTGCGGTGGTGCGCAGATTGTAGGCGGTAGGGTAGCCGGTGGGGTTGGAGGAGTGGAATCGTCGGTTCGTTGTTGTTGCGAGGGCGGTTGGGTAGCCGCTCGGGTTGGAGGTGCTGGAGAACTGGATCTGGGATGCTGTTGCTGAGATCGAGTTTGCTGAGATCGAGTTTGCACGGCCAGTACAGGAAGGGCTCCCCTTTGCGTAGGGGTGAACAGAGAGTCAGTTGGTCTCTCGAGTTTTACCGGGTATTGTGGCAACCGGGAGAGGGCATCCGCGAGAACGTTTTGCTTCCCAGGAACATGCTTTAGGACGAAACGAAACTGAGCGAAGAATTCAGCCCAACGTTGTTGTTTTGCTGATAGTTTATGGGACCCCGTGAGGGCAGCTAGATTCTTGTGATCGGTCCAAACCTCGAAGGGGATATTGGACCCCTCTAAGAATTGTCTCCATAGAGTCAGGGCATGGTGAACGGCCGCTGCCTCTTTTTCCCAAATGGGCCAGTTCAATTGTGCGTGCGCAAATTTTCTCGAAAAGTAAGCGCACGGGTGAAGGAGGCCATCCGGACCTTTCTGGAGGAGGGCCCCTCCCATAGCTACATCGGAGGCATCGACTTGCACAATAAACATTTGGTTTGGGTCTGGGTGCTGTAGTATGGGTTCGGATGTGAAGAGGCGTTTGAGAGCCACAAACGCGGCTTGGCATTGATCAGTCCACAGGATTTTTGCGGAGGGTAAGGTAGCTGTGTTTGCTTTCCCTTTGGTTTTTAGTAGATCAGTAATGGGTAGAGCCACTTGGGCGAAGTTAGGAATGAATCCTCGATAAAAGTTCGCAAATCCCAAAAACTGTTGCACTTGCTTGCGGTTGGTGGGAGGAGTCCAATCGAGAACGGCTTGGACTTTGACAGGGTCCATGCGAAGACCTTGGTGGGAGATTATGTATCCTAGAAATGTGAGCTGGCTTCGATGAAACTCGCATTTAGCCAGTTTTGCAAAGAGTTGGTGGTCGCGCAGGCGCTGCAGAACTTCTCGGACTAGAGTTACATGCTCTTCCATGGTTTTTGAATAAATAAGAATGTCGTCTAAGTAAACCACCACCCCGCGATACAGCAAGTCATGAAGGATTTCGTTGATGAGTTGCATAAAGACCCCCGGGGCCCCTTTTAATCCGAACGGCATCACGAGGAATTCATACATACCGAAACAGCTAGAGAAGGCAGTGAGGTGCTCATCCCCTTCGCGGATGCGGACTCGGTAGTAGGCTTCCACCAAGTCTAACTTGGAGAATATCCGGCCCTCCTGTAACTGTCCCAAAATATCAGATATTAATGGGATAGGATAGGCGTTGGTTTGGGTAACCGCATTGAGTTTCCTGAAGTCAATGCATAAACGAAGGTCGCCCTCTTTTTTTTGGACAAAAAACGCGGGGGCCGAGTTCGGGGCATTCGATGGGCGAATGAACCCTCTGGCGAGGTTTTTGTCAAGGAAGTCCCGGAGAACAGTGCGCTCGGAAGCGCTCATAGGGTAAATTTTACTTTTGGTTAATGTGCAGTCCTTGACCACCTCAGTTGTACAGTCCGAGGCCCGGTGGGGGGGTAAGGTATCACATTCTTTAAGGTCGAAGACATCCGCAAAGTCTCGATATACATTAGGTAGGACTGGAAGTGCTGGGACATCGGAGGCCAATGCTGGGACGGGCGGATATAACAGTGCAAAGTTCTGCCGGTGCTGATCGCACATGGGGCTGGCGAAGGAGATAGTGTTTGTTTCCCAGTTAATACTGGGACTAAGCCCTTTAATCCAGTTAATACCCAAGACCACTTCAAAACGGATAGGGGCTATAGTGAAGTCTATTTGCTCCCAGTGGGAGCCAATTCCCATTGCCACCCCTATGGTGCGGTGATCAACTGAACCCCCCTGGAAATGGCTCCCGTCCATTTGGGCAAATTGGACAGGGGCGGGTAAAGCCTCAGATTCGGCTCTGAGTGCAGCAAAAGTGGCTTCGCTTATGAGAGTGCGACAGCAACCGGAGTCGATTAGTGCTTTGACGGGTAGTTGTGGGCCACCGTTAATGTGTTGTAAAACTGCATCCACGTAGACGGTGGAGTCCACTTCTTTGATTTTGGTAGGAGCATTCGGTTTAACAGGAGGATCCTGAGAGGTCTGTGGAGACGCTCCATTCACCACAGACCGGAGCCGTTTTTTGACAAGTCGAGGGGAGATTCCAGGTTTAAGGCTAGAGAATTCCAAGGATTTTCCTCATCCGAAGAGGGAAAGCTGTCCCCCAATGGGGCACTTGTAATCCGAGACCCGGCGGGGTCGTTGGTAGTAGGCAGGGAGGCTGGGTCTCCGGCATGGAGTGCAGAGGGTGTGGGTCTTCCCGGAGCTGCGCTGCGGGTGGCCGCGGTGCCTCTGCGTGGTGGACGACCTCTGGCGCGGGTTGTCGTGCTGGGACGAAATAATTCATGGCGGTGCGGGCAAACAGCTGCAAAGTGGCCCATTTCTCCGCAAGTAAGACAGGCACCTCTCTGAAATCGGGCTTCATGTTCCTGGGGCGGACGTGGAGGATTTCGTGGGACGGGCGGTGGTGCCTTGGATTGAGGCTTTTGGCTGCCTTTTTCCTTGTGCTTTTGGCGGACTAGGGAAATAAAGCGTCGGCGGCTTTCCACTTCCTCAGCCAATAGAATCCAGTCTTCAAGGGTATCGGGATCGCCCCGCATGTATGACCAGTTCAGGACGTCAGGGTGCAAGGCTTCCCTGAAATGATGAATTAGGGTGGTCTCGGGCCAGCCTACAATTTTACTTGCCAGTCGTTGAAATTCATCGGCAAATTCTCGAACTGTAGCAGAGCCTTGTTTTAGTTGTAAGAGTTCCGTTTTGGCTCTTTCCCCCAGGAAGGGGTCTTCAAACCTCCTTCTCAGAGCAGTCATGAAGTTGTTGAGGGAACGAATAGCCCGAGAGCGGGTGTCAAACTGGAGGACCATCCAGTCAGCTGCTTTACCTGTCAGAAGGGAAGCTACATAACGCACCCGGCTATCTTCCGTGGGGAAAAGTTGTCCTTGTTCTCGCATATAACTGTCCACTTGATGCAAGAAACAAGGCAAAGTCTCGAGAGATCCGTCGTACGTAGTCCTCAATTTAAGTTGTTTCCAAGGGCCGGGCGCAGGTTGGCCCGGTTGCACGGGTGGTCCGGGCGGAGGAACAACGGGAGCTCCGGGAGGCAAGGGTGGAGCAGGCACATTAGCGGGTGGTTGGGGTGGCTGGATGGGCACCCCCTGACCCGGTATCGGAACGGGCTTTGCTTGGGCTATCAGGGTTTGTTGTAATTGCCTGTTATCCTGAAGCATACGTTCCATTAGTTCTTGGAGTTGATCAACACGGTCGGAGAGCTCCCGATTCTGGGCTCGTAAGAGGTGGACCTCCTCACTTGGGCCACCAGTGAGATGAGGTTTACTGGTCCGGAAGCTCGTGGCCCATTGAGAGCTATCTCCATAAAGATCCTCGTCTTCAGACTCTCCTGAGTCTCGACGTCGGTCAGCCAAACGGCGTGCGCGTTGGGTCGCGCGCGACGGGACGAACGCCGGGGAAAAAGACAGACCTGATAGCCCTTGTACAGTGTCCTTGGGGCGCGTATCCATTCTCGCCCGATCCCTAACCCTTGCTGCTGCCGCCTTGGCTGCTTCAGCAGCCTCTCTCTCTCTTGCGACCTTAGCCGCTTCGGCGGCATCCTTATCCGCAAGAACTTTGGCGTTCTCAAGTCTTAGGGCAGCCTCCGCCGTAATGCGCGGTAAAAGTTCTGTTTCCAGGAGTGAGAGTATGGGGTCGGATTCCCCGCCCTGCAAGGGTTGTATTCGAACCGCCAGTGCAGGTGCATCGGCTCCAAAAGTCGAGGTCAAAGCTTGAGCCAAGGTGGCGACCGGGGTGTCCTTTGTACATTCCACAAGGAGAAGAGCGGTGCGAATAGCGACTCGCTTGGCTTCAGCCTGACAGCTGGCCGCATCCGGGATCAGGGAAAAACCCTCCGGCGGGGCTCCTGCCATGGTAGAACTAGAGGAAAGAGTCTCTCGAGAAATAAGATTATCCAAAAGTCCAGTTAGTACTTGTAAATCCTCAGTTGCCAACCGGGCATCGTCCAGTAATTGATCCAAGTCTTGAAGATCTAAACGAGTATCAGTATCCTCCGACGTCAACATTCAGAGAGTCCCTTTAAGAGATTGCCACTGTTCCTGTACCAGTCCCCTCAAGCGGCAAACCTCTAGGGTAGTTCTGAAGAGTTCAGCGACTATGTCCTGTAACAGGGTGGGATCTTTCCGAGAGGAATCCAGGATAGTAGGTCACTCGGAGAGCTTCTCAGCTCCCATCCAAGCGGCAGGCGAACCCCCCTGGGCTCCAGCCTGACTAGTAGTACAATAAAGAAGGTGAAGGATAGCTGCCATAATGTAAGCTCCTGACCCTTCGAACCAGAAATCACCACAGAGTCATATAGAATCCAAGCAGATGGCTTTTACTGGTCAAAAAGGCAATACAGTGCATACAGGGAACTATGGCAGCTATGAGAGTCTCACTAGCCGAACGATAATATAAGGCAGTAAATGGCGGGAGATTATACAACATCAGCATACACAGACAGAGTCAACTTTCCCAGGAGCAGTATTCCCAGGCCTTGGTATGTGTGGTCGGCCTTGAGGCTAGACAGTACAGTACCGACACAGAAACAATACTGAAACCGAGATAGCAGCCTGACACAGGGGCCTTCTTTCCTCTCCCCCCCCGCCATGCACACTGGCTGGATCGGGGCCAGTGCGCAAGCCAGGAGTCCTCCTCTCTCTCACGATGCACTGGGGCCGGATCAGGGCCAGAGTGCAAGCCAGGGGCCTTCTTTCCTCTCCCCCCTCGCCATGCACACTGGCTGGATCGGGGCCAGCGCGCAAGCCAGGAGCCCTCCTCTCTCTCACGATGCACTGGGGCCGGATCAGGGCCGGTGCGCAAGCCAGGGGCCTTCTTTCCTCTCCCCCCCCTGCCATGCACACTGGATGGATCGGGGCCGGCGCTCAAGCCAGTAGCCCTCCTCTCTCTCACGATGCACTGGGGCCGGATCAGGGCCGGCACTCAAGCCAGGGGCCTTCTTTCCTCTCCCCCCCCCCCGCCATGCACACTGGCTGGATCGGGGCCAGTGCGCAAGCCAGGAGTCCTCCTCTCTCTCACGATGCACTGGGGCCGGATCAGGGCCAGAGTGCAAGCCAGGGGCCTTCTTTCCTCTCCCCCCTCGCCATGCACACTGGCTGGATCGGGGCCAGCGCGCAAGCCAGGAGCCCTCCTCTCTCTCACGATGCACTGGGGCCGGATCAGGGCCGGTGCGCAAGCCAGGGGCCTTCTTTCCTCTCCCCCCCCTGCCATGCACACTGGATGGATCGGGGCCGGCGCTCAAGCCAGGAGCCCTCCTCTCTCTCACGATGCACTGGGGCCAGATCAGGGCCGGCGCACAAGCCAGGGGCCTTCTGGGGGGAACATGCACGAGGTAATCTGCTGGGCGGAGTTGGGGCGGAGTTGGGGGCAGGCATAAACAATGAGCTTGTTGGAAGGGGAGGCCTCCTGCAAAAGGGACAGACCAAACCGTTGTCAAATACAGCGTTCTTTGTTCCCATGAAAAACCAAAACTACATCGAGATTGACGGGGATAAATCGCGGCCATGAAAAAAACATTTAAATCGTTGTTTTTTTTGGGTCCATGGCAAAAGAGAAGCAAAATCTACCACGAAAAATGCTCCCCTAGGAAGCCCACAAACAAGATGACTGCAGCAGCATTGTCCAGCCTGTGTTCCACAGCACCAAATATAATAGGCATGCTCCTCGGTTACTGTAGAGAGAATAGGCACGCATCATGACCATAGGGATGCTAGCTCTGGATTGGGAGATACCTGGAGATTTGGGGGTGATATACTGCTTCACTTATTCAGACTTGAGGACATCTTTATGACTGGGATACCCTGATCAGTGCACCATAGTAAGCAAGATATCCAACATCTACTCATTCAAGAGAGTTTTATAAAAGAAATTAAATTTTCAGATTTATTGAAGCCTAAAATTGAAAAGGAAAACCTGGATGGTGTTCATATAAGTAAACATCATATTTTATAAACACCACTTCTACTCAGTCATAAAGACTGTTATACTGATATATATTTGTATAATTCTATTGCATTCTGGATTTTAATGGATTTAGACCACTGAAGAAGGCCCCATGGCCGAAATGCGTATGGTCTTAGTTTTGGACTAATTGTCATGTTTTAATTTTGTGTTTAATTGTGTTTTACATTCATATTTATAATAGAAATATAGAGGCTATAGCAGGGCTGTATACGGGTTGTTGATTTTTGTCTGTAATAAATTCATCGTATATAATTACATAAGATCATTTGCACTTAGTATTAATTTTGGCCCTAATGTATGTCTGTTCTTGACCTTAGGGTACTTAATTCTGATTTTGGGGTGTAGCCTGAGAGAGTATAATGCCATAGAGTCCACCTTCCAAAGCATCCATTTTCTCTGGGGGAACTGATCTCTGTAGTCTGGAGATCAGTTGTAATTCCGGGAGATCTCCAACCACCACCTGGAGGTTGTAGAAAAGCAAACAACAACAACCCATTATTCCTGCTGTCTCTCTGAGCGTTTGTAGCGAAGCTCGGTAAATATTAGGGACCCCTGGGGTATGGCGGAACATCTCCAGGGGTTGTGCATCCCCAGAGGCTGAGCATCATTTTTCTGAGCTCAGTACAGATTTGTAATGTTTCCTCCCACCGCAGACCTATCCTATAATAGATCTCATGAGTCATGAAAAGAAAAGAAAACCCGTTTCGTTTTTGAAATGACAAAAATAGACCCTGTCATGTTAATGGACTTGTAGCAGGGCTACCAACCTCCAGGTGGGGCCTGGAGACCTCCAGGAATTACAACTGCTCTCCAGACTACGGAGATGAGTTCCCCTGGAGAATATGGCTGCTTTGGTGGGTGGGCTCATTGGCCTTACACCTCACTGAGGGCCCTTCCCTCCCTAAACCATGCCTTCCCCTTGCTCCACCCCCAAATCTCCAGGAATTTTTCAACCTGGAGTTGGCAACCCAAGCTTGTAGTCTGGATTTGGCCTTTCTGGACAACCCCCAGAAAGTGTACCCCTGGTAGTGTTGCCAGGTCCCTCCTTTTCTCTACCGGCGGAAGGTTTTTGGGGATGGAGCCTGAGGAGAGCGTGGTTTGGGGAGGGAAGGGACTTCAATGCCATAGAGTCCAATTGCCAAAGGGGCCATTTTCTCCAGGTGAACAAATCTCTATCGGCTAAGAGAAAGTCGTCGTCGTCTTCTTCTTCTTCGTCGTCTGCCTCCTCCTCCTCCTTCCCCTTCCCTGATGTTGCTTCATAGCACTGGTATTCAGAAGCTGACTGCCTCTGGATGTGGAGGTTCCCTTTAGTCACCATGGCTAGTAGCCAGTGATGGAGATCTCCGCCATAAAACCATCTGTGCTCATGGTCAGCACAGCTTCCTAAGGAGAAGCTAGATGAATGATGTGTTACATTGATTTACTTGAGGATTAGGATTGCCAACTCCAGGTTGGGAACTTCCTGGAGATTTGGGGGTGGAGCCTGGGGATGGTGGGGCTTTGGACCTCAGAGGGGTGCAGTGCCATAGAGTTAGGGTTGCCAACTGACAGATAGTAGCAGGAGATCTCCTGCTAATTCATCTGATCTCCAGCCGATGGAGATCAGATCACCTGGGGGAAAAGGCCGCTTTGGCAATTGAACTCTATGGCATTGAAGTGCCTCCCCTCCCCAAACCCCACCCTCCTCAGGCTCCGCCCCAAAAATCTCCCGCCGGTGGCGAAGAGGGACATGGCAACCCTACATAGAGTCCACCCTCTAAAGCTGTAGGGTTGCCAACCTCCAGGTGGCGGCTGGAGATCGCCCGCTATTACACCTGATCTTCAAGTGACAGAGATGAGTTCGCCTGGAGAAAATGGCCGCTTTGGAAGGTGGACTCTATGCCATTATACCCCCATCGAAGTCCCTCCTCTCACTAAGCCCCACCTGACTCAGGCTCCACCCCCAAAATATCCAGGTATATCCCAACCTGGATCTGGAAACCCTACAAAGCAGCCATTTTCTCCAAGGGAACTGATCTCTGTAGTCTGAAGATGTGTTGTTACTCCAAGAGATCTCCAGGCCTCAACAGTAGGGTTGCCAAGTCCCTCTTTGCCACTGGCGGGAGGTTTTGGGGGCGGAGCCTGAGGAGGTCAGGGTTTGGGAACGGGAGGGACTTATATGCCATAGAGTCCAATTGCCAAAGTGGCCATTTTCTCCAGGAGAACCGATCTCTATCAGCTGGAGATCAGTTGTACTAGCAGGAGATCACCAGCTAGTACCTGGAGGCTGGCAACCCTAACGGGGATGAATTCCATAAAGGTTTTAATTCTCCCCCCGGTTCAAATAAATTTTTTCTCCTTTTTTTTTCATATCACCTATTGTTCTTTTTTCCCCTTTTTTGAAAGCCCCTAATAAAAGATAACAAAGCCGTTCCACTTGCTGCGTAGCCTCCGGATGACTAAGGCCTTTCCTCCTGGTCGTTTCCTTTTCCCTTTGACGTCAGCACTCGTTATATTTGTTTTGCGAGCAAGAGGGCTGTTTTATCTTTGGCTGGAGTTAAAGTGGATGCCGGTTGGAGCCATCGTGAGCGGTGCTCCCAGGGCTGCCGGGTGGGCGTCGGACAGTGTGTCATTCGTGGGAGGCGAATGTCAAGAGGAAGTGGGCTTGGCTGGGAGAGGCGGGTTTTTTTCCCTGTCATCCAGGTAGTTAATATTTGGTTTCCTGAAAAAGAAAGGCCAGCACAGACGGCCGTTCTGTTTTTAGCTGGCCCCCATGCCTTGAAAATGGCACGGTATCTGCGCACGATTAGTCAAGCTTCTGTGCTTCTTTCTGTTCACTCTTCTGCTCTCTTTCAACTGCAGATATGAGCTGATGAATGAATGGATGGATGGATGGATGGATGGATGGATGGATGGAGAGAGAGAGAGAGAGAGAGATGATAGAGACAGATAGAAGAACAAGAAAAGTTAGTTTTTATACCCCTCTTTTCTCTACTCTTAAGAAGTCTCAAATTGGTTTACAATCTCCTGTCTTCCCCACAATAGGACCTCCTGGAAGGTCCTTAAAAGGGATTTATCTGTCTGTCTGTCTGTCTGTCCGTCCATCCGTCCGTCCATCCATCCATCCATCCATCCATCCATCCATCCATCCATCCTTATGCTTAGGTTCTGAGATTTAACGAGACTGGGCCATTTCACATCCCAAATTCAATAACTAGCTCACTAAATAAAATTAAGTCAGCAATGTTACAGGGCCAGGTGGAATTTTACTCCCCCCTCGTGCCACCTAATCTCTCTTGAGCTGGTAACTGCAATACCAACGTTTGGCCATCCCCCACGGTGGTGCCAAAGAGTATATCGCCAGTATCCTGCTGCCAAAGAAGTTGGTTCAAGATTCCTGGAACCTTACCATATTACCCTGCTTATTGTACCTATGGGGATGGAAGGACAGAAATGAGGAGTTTGATCTCGTTAGATACAGAAATATGGGGTTCTCGTTCGACTGAAAAATTACAGTCTTTGGATGCCAGGCAGTCTGGTGGACTGTCAATGCTTTTCTGTGAAAGCAGCTCATGATCTGCCAGAAACAATTCCCTGCAAACTTGTTCATTGAATCTCAAAAATAATGTGAATATTGAACAGATTCGCACCCACTTTTAATGTGAGAGAAAGGGGCGGAAAGGGTGAAGGTCTGTTAATTAGCAGCTTGGACTGTACTATCGATGGTGATTCATATTTAATTAACTTTACACAGGATTTCAACAACTCAAGCATCCTGTCATTGACCTTAATTTATGCAGCCGATTCTTGCTGTGGGAAAAGGTTTTTGGGGCAGAGCCTGAGGAGGGCAGGGTTTGGGGAGGGGAGGGACTTCAATGCCACAGGGTCCAATTGCCCAAGCAACCATTTTCTCCAGGGGAACTGATCTCTATCAGCTGGAGATCAGTTGTAATAGCAGGAGATCACCAGCTAGTACCTGGAGGTTGACAACCCTAGTTAAGGGTGCCAGGTTTCCCGGTTTGATGGTCAACCGCCCATCCCTGGACTCTGGCAACTGCTGCTGCTCAAATGAGAAGTGAGGGCAAAAAGGGAGGGGGGAACGATGTCACACAATGCCATGATGTCACTTCTGGGCAAGTACCAGGAAGTGACTTCACAGTGTCACGTGACACTCCAAGAGTTTTTTCGATCTCTGTGGTAGAAAATAGAAATTCCTATAGTGTTTTGCAACGCAGCGATGAACCTCCTGGTTACTCACTTCCAGGTACAAACCATAGAAATAGGGGAAAATTCCTAGAAGGTTGCGTGATGCGGTGATGTCACTATCAGGTAGTGGCCCAGACGTAGTGTTGTGCAACTGCTTTTGTGTTGCTAACCAAGGGTTGGTAACCTTAGTTGCAATCCAGCTGGAGACAGCCAATGTGAAAACACCTCAGGACTGTCACATGTGTACATTGAAGAAGAAGAACTTGCACTGAGCCATAAAGGAAGTATGGGGGGTAGATTAGGATTCCCAGACCCCAGACCGCTTTGGGGACCCTTCCCTCGGTGCCATTCAGCCAGCGGGGGGGGGGGGGCTTGCCAGGAGCAAACTGAAGCCTCTGTCACCAGCTCTGCACCGACGTCACTTTCTGTGTGCACCAGAAGTGGCATCATCACATCACCAGCAAGGCATGGATGCTCTGGTATTTGGGCAAAACTCTATGGTAAACACAGCTGCCACCATAGAGTTTTTACCCAAATACCAGAGCTCCCCTATGGAGCCAGCAATGTGATGACATCTCTTCCAGCGTGTGCCGCGTTGCCAACAACAGAGGCCTCAGAGGTGGGGGAAACTGGTAAGTTCCCCTCACCCCCTCACCCCCTTCCAGTTGCCAGGGGGTACCTGGAAACCCTAGGGGGAATCAAGCACTTGCTGCTTCCAGGAAAATAAAAGGGGACAATCATGGAGACAGAACGGGTACCTCAAATACTTCACGTTAACTCCCCCTCCCCTGAGTACAAATGTTTAAACCCCCACCAGTTCAGCTCACATTCTGCTCACCAGATGGGAACACGAAGCCAAATTTTCCAGTTCGTTCAGTCGTCACAATCAAACGCAGTTCGTTCGACTGTCGGTTCGGTTCCATCCGAACTGGAAACCGGTTGAAGTTAGCTTGGGTTCCTAGAGGGTTGCGTTGCCTCACCTGTGTGATTCCTGCTTGCAGGGGTGGGGGATCCAGCCCATCTGCCTCATGGCAGTGATTCCCTGGTGTGAAATCAGGCTTCAGATTTGTGGGGGGGGGGGCTTCTGCTGTGGTTGTCTTGTCTTGTCTTAGGGTTAGGGTAAGGGTTTTTTGTAGTTTTTTGTAGTTGATTGTGTTAAGGGTTTTTGTTAACAGTCTAGAGTTGTCAGTGACAGTGTGGTTGTGCATGTTGTCGATCTGCTTCTAGGTAGCTGCCTTGTTTGTGATGTTGGTGGTTAACTTTGTGTAAGGGTGCACTAGTTATTAGGTAGGGTAGAAGAAAATGGCCTAAGTTAGTTTTAGGCGATGGTGTTCCCCCCCCCCCACGCCTCTGGGGGGCATTTTTGGAGGTGGGGTCCCAAACTTTCAGGATAGCTTGGGGGGACCCTCCTTGCAAGAACCCGAGTTTGGTGAGGATTGAGTCAGGGGGTCCGGAGTTATGGGGTCTGGAAGGGGGCAAGCCCCCCCTCCATTAAAACCTCTGCAAAAGATTTTACATTGGTTTTTATGGAGAAGGGGGCTTGCCCCCTTCCAGGCCACTCCCCTGACCCAATCCTCACCAAACTTGGAGGTTCTTGCAAGGAGGGTCCCCCCAAGCTACCCTGAAAGTTTGGGACCTCTACCTCCAAAAATGCTCCCCCCTCCCAGAGCCGTGGGAAAAAACCTCCCTATGTTTTCCTATGATGGGAGAATTCTAATCAACCCACTTCCTTTTTCACCCTAACAGAGTTACAGTGTAACCGCGAAAAAGGAAGTGGGTTGATTAGAATTCTCCCATCATAGAAAAACATAGGGAGGTTTTTTCCCACGGCTCTGGGGGAGCATTTTTGGAGGTGGGGGTCCCAAACTTTCAGGGTAGCTTTGGGGACCCTCCTTGCAAGAACCTATGAGTTTGGTTAGGATTGGGTCAGGGGGTCCGGAGTTATGGGGTCTGGAAGGGGTCCCCCTTCTGCCCATTGCATGAATAGCAGCCGGCTATTCATTCCTACATCAAACTGCTCTGCAGATTGAAAACTAGGATGTAAGGAAGAAGGCTCTTTGATGATAGAGGAGGCAGGGAGTCTTTAATTGCCAGAAACACTTTCAAAAGACCTCTGACGAAGCAAAAATCTAGAGTCTTTTGAAATAATCAGTGGCAACAGCTTTCTTTGGCTTCAGGGGATCTAGGATTTCACACTGGCTTTTTATCATCAGTATAGCCTTTTAAGTGTTTTTTAAAGGAACCCTCTGATAAGCAAATCCAAATCTGGATTGCCTGCAGGGTGGAATTTACCTGTGTCCCTGAACCAGATTTATCTTTTCTTTGGCACACCTTCCTTTCTCTCTGGATCGCATTTTAGTAAACATTTTAGATGCTCACAGTTGTCACGTCTAAAGCATCTGTGGATAATTTGCGGGGGGGGGGGGAGGATGCACATGCTTAGAAATTGTTAAAAACAGGGGAAGATAACTGCATTACCAAAATGTGCTCTGTTTTTTTAGAATTATAGTTTAGCCTCAAAGTGTTCAGGTACCGTAACGATTAAACCCTGCACGATCAAAGGCGGTTGTCAAGCTTCCTTGAATGAAAGGATGCTGTTTTGCGCTCAAGAGGTTGCAATAATGACTTTCCATTATTTGGAAATAATACTTTATAATTATTGCTAGGGTTGTTGGTTCATCAAGATGCATTTTGGTGGGAGACACCATGAGGGAACTATGGTAACGGTGTCACAAACAGAGGCAACCATGGCAGGAATTATGAACAACCACTAACAACGAGGAATTCTCTGTCACTAAAACTAAAATTAAAAGCAAAGGACTGTCCTCCCCCCTCCTCTGTGGATAGCCAAATCTGAACAACTGGTAGGGTTGCCAACTACCAGATAGTGTAGGCTTGAGCTAAGGGTTAATGAAAATAATGAGAGCAGCTTTTCAAAATGGATGAAAGGAGCTGTGGATTCACAAACTTCTAATGCGGTTGTAGTAGACAGAAGATAAGAAGCATACCCAATCTCCCCAATGCCCTGCTCTAAGCACCGATAGTTCTGCCCGCCCTAAAGGCAGAAGTTCACCAGATAAGACAATAGCTTAGATGCTTCTCCGAGAACATATTAAATCATGCAGTAGTGTATAGACTGGCAGATAAAACACCTGGCTAATAGGGATGCCAACCTCCAGGTGCTGGCTGGAGATCTCCTGCAATTACAACTGATCTCCAGCCGATAGAGTTAAATGGTATAGGGTAAAACAAATACAAAATGGATTTGCTATTAAAACGGTTAAACATGGCAACATTACCAAGATACCTAGCTATTTCAGCATGGCCCGTTAGGTGTTACCATATAGGAGTCCTTTCAGCGTGGGGAGTATTGCGTAGGTCAGCTGTCACTGGGGTAAGGGTCCCTTGGCGATCATTGGTCTTCGCCATCAAATGAACCGAGAAGGTGGTAAGGTCAAATTGTCTGCACTGGAGGATCAACTAAGGTTGTTGTTGATGATGGTGGTGGTGTGCGTGGGAGAATAAAAATCGATCGGATGCATAACACTTTGGTGGTTGGAGTGCTGAATGTATGAGTCACAACTTTGCGACATACATGGAACTTCCCATCTCCTTTCTATGATGCAAACGATGTTCCGCCCTTGCAACGGAGAGGCCCATAAAATGTCACTGTTAGCTATACCCCTTAGATGTCATAGAATCATAGAACCCAAGAGTTTAAAAGGACCACCAGGGGTCATCCCTGCACAATGCAAGAGAGCCAGACACTGACACAACCCTTCCTGCCCTCCCTCTCATAATCTGCATCGTAGTTATCAGGAGTGTCTAAAGTTGTTGTTTTTCTCCTACTGAGTGCTAAAGGGTCCCGCGTGATGCAGCGCTTCCGGGGTAAACCTGGAAGTTATGTACTTGCATCATGTGTGGCTGTGCGCGAGGGATTGCCGCCCCCAACCTTGGCCTGAAAAGCTCCCGCCAGGGGAAAGGGGGAACCTGGCAACCCTATTCATTTAATTTATTATGACACAAAATCAGCCAACATAAAGGTACAAGCTGAACGCAAATAAAACATGTAAAAACAATTTAAAATTCTCAACTTAGGTAAGCACTAATTTCAGCAATACAATAATAAAAAGGTTAAAGCATCTGCTTCCTTATCGGCAGGGCCAAAGTGCAAAATTTGGCCACCTAGAGTATTGTGTTCAGTTTTGGGCACCACAATTTAAGAAGGATGTAGACAAGCTGGAGCGTGTCCAGAGGAGCGCAACAAAGATGGTGAGGGGTCTGGAGACCAAGTCCTATGAGGAAAGGAGCTGGGTATGTTTAACCTGAAGAGGAGAAGGCTGAGAGGGGATATGATAACCATCTTCAAGTACTTGAACAACTGTCATATAGAGGATGGTGCCGAGTTGTTTTCTGTTGCTCCAGAAGGTCGGACCAGAACCAACGGGTTGAAATTAAATCAATAGAGTTTCCGTCTAGATTTTCCTGGAAACCTAGATGAAATAGGAGTCATATGCAGGGAATGCTTATAAGATGAACAGTGAAATGGGATACTCAGCCAAAACCAGATCATTTGTTTCTGACTAGGGCTGTTCAAAAACGTTTACCATACTATGGGGTGGTGACCCCTTCAGGGGCCCATAAAATTGGACCCCCTGTCCCTAACTTTACCAAACTTTGGGGTTCATGCAAGGAGAGTCCCTTGCAGCTATGCTGCAAATTTGGTGACTCTACCTCGAAAATTCGGCTTTTTCAGCAATCGGATATCCGGCTTAGGCTTGATTCCCAGTTTTAATGTTTGGCTTAAATTAAATCCGAAAAAAGTCAATAAGGTCTTTTTCTGGTTTATTTTTGGTTTATCAATAGGCACAGCCCTATTTTTAACAAGTTATTATTGTTATTTTGTAACCACTTTTTTCCCCAATAATAAAATAAAAATGATCAGAAACTTTATTTTTCTACTTAGTAAAAGGCAGCGCTTAAGCCCTACTCTCCCAAGGAATAAGAGCCAATAATTAACCAATTATTCATTAGTGGCAGGAGGTAATTAATTAAGCTGAAAACAAAGGAACAAAAGGAAGAATGCAAGAAGTGGGATCTTCACTATAAGGCTCTTACTTCTAAGTAGATATTTTGGCTGTAGGGATTTTTTAAAATGGGAGATGTCGTGT
Source organism: Euleptes europaea (assembly GCF_029931775.1). Classification (NCBI taxonomy): domain Eukaryota; kingdom Metazoa; phylum Chordata; class Lepidosauria; order Squamata; family Sphaerodactylidae; genus Euleptes; species Euleptes europaea. The sequence continues at coordinate 54,692,472 of NC_079326.1, forward strand.
TTTATGAAGGGTTGTGCGGAACCTGCATTTCAATTCCACTCGCACCTAAAGTATAAAACCTCCTCCTGAGAAATATAGGGACCATGTTGGTAGGAATTCCAAAGCAGAGATTTCTCAGCACCTCACCATACTAAAATTCCCAGTATCCTTTGGGGAAAGCCACGAGAATTAAGAAGTATAAACCCAGTATATGGCTGCTTCTGCACAGCAAAGATTCCCCATGTTGCTTCTGTAACATTTACTTAATGCAAACTCAGAGAGGGAATCTCAAAAGAAATCCTTTCACAGTTGAAGAATGTAAGGAGTTCAAGTCTTTGGGCAGAGTCATCCTGCCTTGTGATACCTATGTTAACGAAAATAACAATAAACAAACTTCACATCTCTTCTTTTTTTTCCCCACACATAAGACATGTTATATAGAACAATAATTAACATGAGACAGTAGAAAAGAACAAGAGTCCAGTAGCACTTTAAAGACGAACAAAATTTCTGGCAGGGTATGAGCTTTCGTGAGTCACAGCTCACTTTTTCAGATACTTTGGAAACTTTGGAACTCCCTTCCCAAGGAGATTTTTTTTTTGGTCTCCCTTTGTCATTGTCTTCCACCAGTTGTGAAGACAGGCTTGGAGCTGGGGGAAGGAGTGCCCTGGGCAGCGGGGAAGGAGGGGGTGTGCCATGTGTTCACATGCGCACGCTGGAGCCAGGCACTGGGGCGGAGACAAAGGCGCTGGGCGGGGCACATGGCAGCCGCCCCACAAAAACAAAAAGAGAGGGAGAGCAGCGGTTGGGTGGTGGAGCGCGCAGCGCCCATGCGGCAGGCAGGCAACTGCGCCCATGCGGCAGTGCCCCTTGTGTCCATGCCTCTGCTCCCCATGCCCACGTTGGCACCCCCCTCTCCTTGCACCAGTGGCAAGTGCCCCTGCCAGACCTCCCTAGGTGAAGCCTTTTTTTATTCGTTTGGATGGAGAGCCAGCATGGTGTAGTGGTTAAGAGCGGCGGACTGTAATCTGGAGAACCAGGTTTGTTTCCCCACTCCTCCACATGAAACCAGCTGCGTTACCTTGGGCTAGTCACAGTTCTCTCTGTTCTCTCAGCCCCACCTACCTCACAAGGTGCCTGTTGTGGGGAGGGGGAGGGGAGGGGGAGGTGATTGTAAGCCACTTTGAGACTCCTTAAAGGTAGATAAAAGTGGGGTATAAGGACCAACTCTCATTCTTCTCCTTCTCCTTCTCCTTCTTCTTCGTGTACCTCCAGTAAAATCTTATTGGTCCCCCTCCGCATTGTGTTTCTTAAATGTATGTCTATATGTTCTAATTGTTTAAATGCTGCTTTAATGCCTTGATGTTGATTCACTTGAAGACCCTATTTGGATGGAAAGGGGGCATATCGGCATTTTAAATAAATGAATGAATGATTGTGAGGACCACACCGTGAATTTCATACGAGTATCTGTTTCAACCCACACGGCCTTTGACACAATATATCAGAAAGACAAAACACCGAGAAGGAAAATAGCTATCTGAGCTTGCTCCACTGGGGTGGGGTGGGGGTAATATGGTCTCAGACGCTGTGACAATTAAGCAACCTTACCCAACTGCCTCATTTGAAGATACCGGAGATGGAGAAATATTGCTAGAAAACCACCTGAGGGGAGGATCAGAAGTCTTTGGTTGACTCTGACATGGTGAGCCTGGACCAAGCAAAGGTGGAGTTTGCGTCAGGTCGACGTTGGAAAGAAAACAACCTTGACAGGGTCCCATTCTCGAGATGAAACGGAAAGGGAGTGGTTTACAGCTATGCCCAAATTATTCAGTTGGCTCCCCGCCTCGATCCGCTACCTCTGTCAAGAAAGCCAGAGGCGTCCTGGTATCAGGCAGCCCTCCTTAGCAGCCTTCCTTGGAACGAGTACAAGGCCAGGTGTTCCTCCAGGGAGGTGTGAGACAGATGTGCCGATGAACTTGCGGTTCCTGGCATCCAGGTGTCTGCAGCTGCAGGCAGACACTGGGAGAATGCCCACACAGGCTTTGCAAAGAGGGTCCCGGAGGTAGGGTTGTCAACCTCCAGGTGGTAGCTGGGGATCTCATTCTATTACAACTGATCTCCAGGTCGGGTTGCCAGGTCCCTCTTCTCCACCAGCGGGAGTTTTTTGGGGTGGAGTCTGAGGGGGGCAGGGACGTCAATGCCATAGAGTCCAATTTTCCAAAGCGGCCATTTTCTTCAGGGGAATTGATCTCTATCTGCTGGAGATCAGTTGTAAGAGCGGGAGATCTCCAGCTATTCCCTGGAGTTTGGCAAGCCTTCTTCTGTCTTTTGCTCAGTAGTAGTCAGGATGCGTTCCGGCTGGAGCTGCACCAGCCACTGTGCCCGCCCCCACAGGAGTGGCGCCGTGTGATCTTCCTTCCTCCTTCGTTCTGTCTGTAATTATCAGAGCATCATCTCTTATAAACGGAATAACACAAGATTTATTGCACATCCCCGGCAAAGCTGGATTTCGTCTCCAGTGAGCGTAGGAGTCGGGTTGGCGTTGGTAAGGTTCCCATCATCATTCATCTGGCGGTCTTCCAGTCAGAGCTGGAAGAAATGCTGAATTTCATTTTCTGCTGTTGGCATTTCTTTTGGGGCTGAGTCAATTGCAGCATGTTAGTCTCTGCCCACTGATTCCTTCCGTCGGCCTGATCGATAGATAATAGGGTTGCTAGTTCCCTCTTCTCAACCAGCGGGAGGGTTTGGGGGCAGAGCCTGAGGGGGCGGGGTTTGGTGAGGGACTTCAATGCCATAGAATCCAATGGCCAAAACGGCCATTTTCTCCAGGCGAACTGATCTCTATTGGCTGGAGATCAGTTGTAATAGCAGGAGACCTCCAGCTAGTACCTGGATAGGGTTGCCAACTGCCAGGTAGTAGCAGGAGATCTCCTGCTAATACAACTGATTTCCAGCCGATAGAGATCAGATCACCTGGAGAAAAATGGCTGCTTTGGCAATTGGACTCTATGGCATTGAAGTCCCTCCCCTCCCCAAACCCCGCCCTCCTTAGGCTCCGCCCAAAAAATATCCCGCCGGTGGCGAAGAGGGACCTGGCAACCCTATACCTGGAGGTTGGCAACCCTAATAGATAAGGAAGATTCAATGGCTTTTTGGCCCTTAGCCAACATCTGCAGCAAGGCAGGTGAGGGTATCCCCATTGCCAAGGCCTTGGGGGCCATTTCCTGTCTCTTGCATTCTTTTCTCTGTTGGCAGGCACTGCCCCTTCCTTAGAACGAGGGTTGCCAACCTCCAGGTACTAGCTGGAGATCTCCTGCTATTACAACTGATCTCCAGCCGACAGAGATCCATTCCCCTGGAGGAAATGGCAGCTTTGGCCATTGGACTCTATGGCATTGAAGTCCCTCCCCTTTCCAAACCCCGCCCTCCTCAGGCTTCACCCCAAAAACCTCCCGCTGGTGGCAAAGAGGGACCCGGCAATCCTAGCGGCAGGGCCATGGAGGGGTTTGGCCCAGCAAACCGTCTGATTGCCAATTGGAGATTTGATAGTTCGTGCAGATCTTTAAAAACATTGCTTTGGCAGCAGCGGCCACCGCAGCACAAGGACTCACTGTGTGGATGAAATGGCTGTGGCAGGCATTTTGCAGCAGCCATTTTGTGGCTGTGCCCACCATGCTGGGTCAGAATTCCAAAGGTGCCCACAGGCTCAAAAAAGTTGGAGACCCCTGTACTATATAAATACTAAATATTCCTTCTTCGGAAGTTTTTTAAGCAGTGGCTAGATGGCCATCTGTCAGTCATGCTGATTCTATGACCTTAGGCAGATCATGAGAGGGTGAGCAGGAAGGGTTGTGTCAGTGTTTGGCTCTCACGGTCCTTTCTTACATGCACAGGGTAACCTCTGAAAACTGAAAATCTTCAACTACTTGAAGGGCTGTCGTATAGAGGATGGTGCAGAGCTGTTTTCTGATGCCCCAGAAGGTCGGACCAGAACCAATGGGATGAAATTAAATCAAAAGAATTTCCGGCTAAATATTCAGAAGAATATTCTAACAGCCAGAGCTGTTCCTCAGTGGAACAGGCTTCCTCGGGAGGTGGTAAGCGCTCCTTCTTTGGAGGTTTTTTAACCAGAGGCTAGATGGCCATCTGTCAGCAATGCTGATTCTATGACCTTAGGCACTTCATGAGAGGGAGGACAGGAAGGTTTGCATCAGCGTTTGGCTTTTGCGGCCCTTTCTTGCATGCCCAGGGTAGTGCCCATCACCACTTTGCTTCACAAAACCAATCTCAGTAAAAATTCACAGGCTGGTAATTTCTCCACATATCACCGAGCACAGGTGTGTTGGGGCGATGCTGAGAACCTTGAAAGCCACCCACTGAGTTCATGACAGAGATAAAGTTTGAAGCGGGGACTTCTCAGCGTACGGCTGATTATGCCACTCTTGCTGCATTTTCAAACTGCTTAAGAAAGCACAATGCCGAGGTCCGCCCTACCCAATGCTCCACATCTGTATATCAGCTTTGGAGAGACAGCATGTTCAGAGGACGCTTCCCCTGGTTGTGGGGCTGTTCTAGAAACTGTCTGATGTAAACTTTTGATCCCAAGGGAGGGAACCAAGGGGTTGGGTGTGGGTGCTTTCATCCTCCTCCCAACCTCAGCAGCCAGCATGGATGAGATAATCCGGTTGGTCTATTTACTTTTAAAGAATTGGCCTGATCTGACATTCAAGACAGTTTATACTAACAGAGCAAATCTGAACACATGAACACATGAAGCTGCCTTATACTGAATCAGACCCCTGGTCCATCAAAGTCAGCATTGTCTTCTCAGACCAGCAGCAGCTCTCTGGGGTCTCAGGCTGAGGTCTTTCACATCACCTATTTGCGTAGTCCCTTTAACTGGAGATGCTGGGGATTGAGCCTGGGATCTTCTGCATGCCCAACAGATGCTCTACCACTAAGCCACTGAGCCAATGAACTGGGCGGGTACCACCCACTCCAGCATCAAGCTACAAAAGGGGGTACTGCTGACCAGCCAATAGCTGGAAATAGTTATAATGTAATGTAATATATTCAAATATTTATATTTGTAATGCCCATTTATTATGGGTCGGACCTGGATCCAGGTAACCAAGAGGTAACTATTATTATTATTCCTTGTATTTTTCACTAGTGTAAGATGAGCATTTATGCAATTTTGTGGTGCATTCCACAGAGGGTTCCAATATTGAAAGGAAGGCAATGGACAAGAGTAAGAAATACCTCTGTCAAGAAGAAGAAGAAGAAGAAGAAGAGTTGGTTTTTATATGCCGACTTTCTCTACCACTTAAGGAAGAATCAAACTGGCTTACAATCACCTTTCCTTCCCCTCCCCACAACAGACACCCTGTGAGGTCAGTGGGGCTGAGAGAGCTCTTAATAGAGCTGTGACTAGCCCAAGGTCACCCAGCTGGTTCCATGTGTAGGAGGGGGGAATCAAACCCAGTTCTCCAGATCAGAGTCCACCGCTCCAAACCACCGCTCGTAACCACTACATTCACTGCGTTCAGGATCGTTTCACATGGGAGACGCCATTTCTCATTTCCCGTTTTCGGTGCCAAAAAAATCACTTCCAGTTTCTCACACAGAGATCGGTTACTGCGATCATATGAGTTGCATCCCAAAACCGATGCATAGGAGGCAATAAAGACATGAGAGGGAGAAGGAAAAGAATACAGAAGCCATGAAGCAATTTGATAGCAATTCTGATAACAAGAGATCGTATCGATGTCGTTATCGTTTCCATTGGCTTGGCCAAACGCTTCCTGTTTTTCCGAACGCCGAAGAGGTTATGAATGTCTGTCTGGGGGAATGCGGCTAGATCAGACGTGAACTAGGTCGTCTAATAACTGTTGATATTTCTATTATAGGTTTGCAGAATGTGGCTGATGGTGCAACGTGCGGTGTGAATCACCTGGAATACAGCTAAGCCAGATAAAGAGATACAGCTCCTTTCCAGCATGGAAAAGCTCAGGATTTGCGAAGGGCCAGCAAATCTGTTCGGCATAATAGGTGAGTGCAGACCCTTTCACGAGCAACGAGAAGGCTCTCTCGTGGTCGGTAGTATGTTGTTTTGGAACGAAGCCGCTCAGCGGCGGCACTTCTGAGTCCTTTATTATTATTATTTTTAACTGTGTTTAAGAACATTTTCCAGTGGGCATTCTGTGGGTGGAGGACGTGAAGTTCATAAGAAAAGAGGAAGCTGCCGAATCCCTGTGTGGAGCTGGCTGGGTGGAAAACAACCATCCTTTCAGTCACAAAAGAACTAATAATGATGGACAAGAGCCAGAATAAACACTTTGGGGCCTTTATTATAGATTTTTTCACACTTTTCAGGTATTGCCAATCAGGCCCACCTGCTGATGTCTCTGTAACACAGATTTGACAGGCTGAAATCCCCTGCAAGAACTGATGTGAAAGTTGAAAACCCTGAGATTAGGGTTGCCAACCTCCAGGTACTAGCTGGAGATCGTCTACTATTACAACTGACCTCCAGCTGACAGAAATCAGTTCCCCTGGTAGGGTTGCCAACCTCCAGGTAATAGCTGGATATCTCCTGCTATTACAACTGATCTCCAGGTTACAGAGATCAGTTCCTCTGAAGAAAATAGCCGCTTTGGCAATTGGACTCTATGGCATTGAAGTCCCTCCCCTCCTCAAACCCCGCCCTCCTCAGGCTCTGCCCCAAAAACCTCCCGCCGGTGGCGAAGAGGGACCTAGCAACCCTATCTAAGATAGGCCCTTTTAATTGTTTATAACAGTCACTCAGTATATATTAATTCCAGAGGTGTACTCACGTTAGTCAGGTGGTAGAAAGTGCCGTCAAGTCACAGTCTGCTTATGGTGACCATAGCGTTATTGAGGGAAGAGACAAATGGGTGGTTTGCCATTGCCTGCTTCTGCGTAGCCACCCTGGACTTCCTTAGAGGTCTCCCATCGCTTTACTTCTGAGATTGAGGTTGTTTATGCATGGGTTCTTTCACTCACGTTCGCCCCCGGTGTCTTTCGGTTGTATCTTGGAGTTATGCATGAGTTTTCCATCCATTACAGATTACCTTGCTGCCAGCCCTCACAAATCCCAGGACTTCCCATTCCGCTGTTAACCCAATTCTTCCCTCTCCCCTAAGCTCAGCCAAGGTGAAATCCCCATGCATAAGGCAAAGCATGCAGCCAATTACAAAGCAGAGTATCCAGAGGCAGGGATTCAAATGCTTCCTGCTTCCTCATAGTTCTTTCTGAGCAGAAGAAAGGCTTTTAAAAATGAGGCTTGGGTTCCCCCCCCCCCCCGCTTCCTTTCAGGTAGCTCCTTTTTTGTTTTTATTCTTGAAATCCTTTTTATGAGGCAACTTGGTTTCGGGCGGGGGGGGGAGCTTTTTCGCTCACAGTAAGCACTACAAAGTAAGCCAATTACAAGGCAGCATTTCAAGGGACGGAAACTTGATTTGAGCTTGGAGACTGCTGGTGCAGAGATTCCCAACAGTAAAATGTGGGTCCAGTGAACAACGCACCTCCAGTAAAAACCCCATGCATAAACGACCAAAATGAGATCAGGCTAGGCTGGGCCTTCCGGGTCAGGGCTATGCTAGTCTACTGCAGTCAAAATAACTAGAGAGTCTTGCTGTCAGAGAGAACCCTTAGGCTGGATGCATCAGTGTAACCTCTCCTACATTCTAGGCATGGCTCATAACCCTGAAGAGACCAGTGGTCACCAGGGCAGAGGGAATTATGTGCGGCCCACTTAGGTTATATAAGTTCCATGTGAAGGCATCGGCTAGCCAGAAGCTGTCTTCAGTTGCCTCAGTTGCTTGGTAGTATCAATGTTTACCCAACCTTCCCTATGCAAATCATTATACGTGGCAATTAGATGCTGGCAGTAACAAATCCTCAGGCTTCCATTGGCTGAACTGATGTTCCTGTTGGCTCCAATTAGGGCTGTCAATTCGGTTCGGCCCGAACTGAAAATCAGCCGAATTTCCCCTGATTCGGTGGTTTTTAGTTCGGGAGGAACCGAACTAAAAAATGGCAGGCAACCGGGGGGGCCGAATTCAGCGAGTTCGGGAGTTCGCGAATAAATTCGGCAAATTCGGCCGTCAGTAAGCAGCATAACTGTCAGTAAGCAGCATTCTCCTCCCCCGGCCAATCGGTGGGCAAGCTGGGTCTTCTTCTGGCCAATCAGTCAGGATTGAGTACTGGAGGAATCAGCTGATGTGCGGCCCGGCCAGGGAGAGAGAGAGAGAGAGCGAAATCCTCGTGTGTGTGGGGGGGGTGCTTGTGCACATTTGCTCCTTTCTGTGGCTGCAGGGGGCATATTTTTGGGGGTACAGACACAAAACTTTTAGTGGAGCTTCAGATTAAGCTTCTTAAGATACCTCCCAAGTTTTGTAAACATTGGGTCAGGGGGTCCCGAGATATGGGCTCCCCCTTTTTCTTTCCATGGCTGCAGGGGGCGCATTTTGGGGGGTACAAACCCCAAACTTTTAGTGGAGCTTCAGATGAAGCTTCTTAAGATACCCCCCAAGCTTTGTAAACATTGGGTCAGGGGGTCTCGAGATATGGGCTCTCCCCCTTTTCCCTCCCCCCTTTTTCCATTTATGTGGCTGCAGGGGGCGCTTTTTTGGGGATATAGCCCCCAAACCTTTAGCATAGCTTCAGACACTTATTCTTAAGATACCACCCAAGTTTTGTAAAGATGGGTTCAGTGGGGACAGAAATATCGCCTCCCCCCTTTTCTCTTTTTGTGGCTGCAGGGGGCGCATTTTGGGGGGTGCAGATCCCAAACTTTGAGCGGAGTTTCAGACCATTGTTCTTAAGAGACCACCCAAGTTTTGTGAACATTGGGTCAGGGGGTCCCGAGATATGGGCTTTCCCCTTTCCCCTTTTCCCTATTGGGATGAATGGATCAGAGAGCCGATCCTGTGTGCATCTTCTCCAGAGCAAAACGTCCCGTGCCTAATTGGAATCATCTTGGATTACAAGTCCTCCCCAGCCCCTCTTGATGGAACAGAAGACAGCCATAGTAAGACCCCTTTGGGGGCTTTAATCTATAACTTTTCTCCTGTGTATGTGTGTGTGTGGGGGGGAAAGCAGAGTCTGTGTGTGTGTGGGGAGGGAGCAGTTTCTGTGGGTGGGGGGGGGAAGCCAAAGGGGGCTGTCGTCGGTTCTGCCTGGGGTGTGTGTTCCCCCTCGAGTCTATCGCTCCCTGGTTTGAGGGGGGAGGTTTCAGTTGTGTGTCTTCTGGTTTTTCCCTGTTGCAAAGGTGTTGTTTTACAAGGTTGAGTTGCTTTGCAAACTGTTGTCGGGGCTGGGAGCTTTGTGCGTGGGCGGCAAGCTCTGCTGAGAGATGCACATTAAGGGTGGGGGGGGACCCCTTTCAGGGCCCATATCTCAGCCCCCCCTGACCCAATCTTTACAAAACTTGGGGAGTCTTTCAATAAACGTCCTTTGAAGCTCTGCTGAAAGTTTGGGACCTCTAACCCCAAAAATGCGCCCCCAGAGCCGCGGAAAGGCGCGATTGTGTTTTTAATGGCTTTATTCGGCCGAATTTTTTTTTCGAACTTTGAATTCCCGCCGAATTGAACGGATCCGAAGTGGGGGAGTTCGGACTTCGGCACATCCTGAATCTAAACGGGCCGAATTCGGCCGAATCCGAACTATACCGAATTTTTTTAAATTCAACAGCCCTAGCTCCAATGGAATATTCATGAACATTGCATCTCCTGAAGGGAAGTGTCAATCATACTTCACATCATTCAAGCACTGTCAGGGTTTTATCAATAATTTGATTGGGCTATTCCTTCCACCATATTTCATTCAATTGAAAAAAAATTAAAGAAAGGGGATGTTATACAGAGAAAAGGGTTTGATCCAGCGTGGATCAAACTTGAAGGGCTGTCATAAAGAGGATGGTGCCGAGTTGTTTTCTGTTGCTCCAGAAGGTCGGACCAGAACCAACGGGTTGAAATTAAATCAATAGAGTTTCTGTCTAGACATTAGGAAGAATATTCTAACAGTTAGAAGGGTTCCTCAGTGGAACAGGCTTCCTCAGGAGGTGGTGAACTCTCCTTCCCTGGAGGTTTTAAAGAAGAGGTTAGATGGCCATCTGTCAGCAATGCTGATTCTATAACCTTAGGCAGTTCATGAGAGGGAGGGCACCTTGGCCATCTTCTGGGCATGGAGTAGGGGTCACTGGGGGTGTAGGGAGGAAGTTGTGGATTTCCTGCATTGTGCAGGGGGGTAGACTAGATGACCCTGATGGTCCCTTCTATATGATTCTACGGTGTAGTGATTAAGAGCGGTGGAGAACTGCATTTAATTTGGAGAACCGGGTTTGATTCCCCACTCCACATGAGCAGTAGACGCTAATCTGGTGAACTGCATTTGATTCCCCATTCCTACACATGAAGCCTGGATGAATCGGTGGCACTGAACCTCCAGAAGAGTGCCATGTAGATGACTCACAGGGGCTGCTGGCTCGTGCTGTCCATTCTCCAGGAGGGCGTCAGGCTGGCGGAGGAACAGCAAGCCTGCTGGGCAGCCTCTTCAAACTGTGCCAGCCTGCTGACCATCATGTGTAGGGCAACATTTGGAGCACCCTGGCACTTTCCCAAGTGCCTCCCAAAGTCCAGTGTGGGATTGCAGCAGGAGCGGGGAGGAGGGTGCTAAGCCTCCGGGCTCCGGGGAGAGGTGAGTGACACCTTCATGCAAGGGCCGCCAAGTGCATCGACCTCGCTGGTGGCTCTTCTTCCAACCCAGTGGATCAGCAGGGCCATACTGACCACCCCGTAACTCCCCGCGATGGGCAACTGACCGCCTCGCTAGCTCGCCTGTGTTGCAGCTCCAGGGATGCTGGGAACTGTGCTTTGGCTGCCGACTGAAAACCTGGAAGTCTTCCGCGTTAAGTTCTCCGTCAGGGTGGGGCCAGGGGATCAAATATTTTCGAGTTTTGGAGCATTACGGATTTTGGATCTTCGGATAAAGGATACTCAACCTGTATTTTACTTTTTAAGAAGCACCTAATAAAATGTAGAGGAGGAGGAGGAGAAGGAGAAGAAGAGGAGGAGGAAGAGGAGGAGGAGTTGGTTTTTATATGCTGATTTTCTTTTAAGGAAGAATTAAACCGGCTTACAATCAAATCCCTTCCCCTCCCCACAAGAGACACCCTGTGAGGTAGGTGGGGCTGAGAGAGTGTGACTAGCCCAAGGTCACCCAGCTGGCTTCATGTGGAGGAGTGGGGAAACCAACCCGGTTCACCAGATTAGCCTCTGCTAATTGAACCCGGTTCTCCAGATCAGAGTCCACCGCTCCAAACCACCACTCTTAACCACCACACCAGGCTGGCTCTCCAGTCACTGTCTTTTTATTTTAAACATGTTACTCTCTTTGACGATTTGTTTTGTTTTATCGTTAAAACTCTCGAGTGATATTTTCTTCACGGCCTTTTTAACAGACCATTCGGACGCTTCCCTTCCACTCCAGTACATCTAACAATTACATTCTGGTATATATAGCAGCAATGACACACCATGTTCTCTTGAACACCCCCTCAAAGGTTAGGCGGTGGCGTTTGGACCTGAGCTGAAGCAATTTGGAAGCAGTAACGAGAACAAGAAAGTGCACTCCTAAGCAGAGTTACACCCTTCTATGCCCGTGGACCTCAGTGGAAGAAGAAGAAGAAGAAGAGTTGGTTTTTATATGCTAACTTTCTCTACCACTTAAGGGAGACTCAAACCAGCTTACAATCACCTTGGCTCCCCCTCCCCACAACAGACATCCTGTGACGTAGGTGGGGCTGAGAGAGTATGACTAGCCCAAGGTCACCCAACTGGCTTCATGTGGAGGAGTGGGGAAACCAATGCTTTTCACCAGATTAGCCTCCGCTGCTCATGTGGAGGAGTGGGGAATCAAACCCGGTTCTCCAGATCAGAGTCCACCGCTCCAAACCACCACTCTTAACCACTACACCACGCTGGCTCTCTAGAAAGGTAGAACTCTGCTTGGGCTCTGAGACAGAGCAGGGAAGATACTGGGGGAGTGCTGTGTTGATATATCATGCCACATATTATGGCCTGGTAGAAGGAGCTCTAGGAGAATAATTCTGATCCTGGGGAAGGGTAGGGTGCCTAGGGTTGCCAGGTCTCTCTTCGCCACTGGCGGGAGGTTTTTGGGGGCGGAGCCTGAGGAGGGCGGGCTTTGGGGAGGGGAGGGGCTTCAATGCCACAGAGTCCAATTGCCAAAGAGGCCATTTTCTCCAGGGGAACTGGTCTCTTATGGGCTAGAGATGAGTTGTAATAGCAGATCTCCAGCTAGTACCTGGAGGTTGGCAACCCGAAGGGTGCCATTGACCATAAGTACCGTAGTCCAGCTCCTCTGCAGATTTATTAGCCTAACAAATTTAATTCAAGCCTGCATCAGCAAAGCAAGCTGGACAGGTGTCTCAAAACTTGCCAGAGAGTAATAAATGGTTTGATTTTGCATTGATGGCTAGACTAACACAGTTGATAAGAATGAATTCAATGGAATAATTTAAGATAAAATGGCAACATTTATATGATTACTACTCACGTGCCTGAAATACTATGTAGAGAATAATTAATAAGATTGTTAAATTAGCAACTACCTAGAGAAATTTAAAGAATCGTTTTAATGTTTTATTGCTTAGATGATGAAGTGATGAAAATGTAAATTGTTGAAAAGCTCGGATATTGACACATTTTGGATATATCTTGTTTCCTTTTTTAATGTTTCCCTCCCTCCTTACTTCTTAGGAGCCACGTGGCGCAGACTGGTAAGCTGCAGTACTGCAGTCCAAGCTCTGCTCACAACCTAAGTTCGATCCCAACGGAAGTCGGTTTCAGGTAGCCGGCTCAAGGTAGATCAAATGAGTACCCATCTTGCTGAGGGTTAGGGGAAGATGACTGGGGAAGGCACTGGCAAACCACCCCGTAAACAAAGTCTGCCTAGTAAACATTGGGATGTGATGTCACCCCATGGGTCAGGAATGACCCAGCGCTTGTACAGGGGACTACCTTTACTTTTACCTTTCTTCTTTCTGTATCCTATAATATAAAAATAAAAAAGTTTATATAAAAAAAACTTGCCAGAGAGAAAAAAATCAAAACAAACAAAAGTCTTCAGACTCCATTTTTAAGTGTTGAAATCTGTCAATACAAAATGTCTTTGTATTCTGGCTTTTTATTGTATCTCAAAGGATGCCGTCTGGATGGATCCATGCGCATTGGAATACACGCCGAATGCTTATCGATTTATACCTTCCTGCCTGCAGAGACACAGCAATTCACCACCAAAGTTTGATGGCTATGTGTAGGGCGGAGGGGGGTGGGGAGGAGGAAATGAATCAATGGGTTATTGATTCCATCCCCATTTTAGCGTGAACTCAAAACTTTCACCCACATAATCACAATGGTGATTTTTTTTCCTGAGCGTTCTTTACAATGCCACGGGAAAGACCCCAGGCCCCCCAGTACCAACTGGCGGACTACTGGAACAGTCCCTCCAACAATAACCCCGCTGGAGAGAGTATTTGACGACTTATTTTCATTTTCTAAAAAAAAAAAAAAAAAACAAGGGGAAGAGAACAAAAAGCACAGCGTAATAAAAAACAATGATACTTTGTAAGATGGAGTAAAGCAAGGCTTGTTTTAGGCAATGCTCTCCCCCCCCCCCTTTTGTAATGCTGGTCGGTGCTATCATTTTGCCCACCCGGTGTAACCCTCAATGCTGTTTCTTGGGTACCCTTTGTTCTCTTCACCATGAATTTGCTGAAGAGGCCCATTTGACCTCTACAAGTCTTTGCTACTGTGCGTCTAAGGGGGGGGGGGAATAACATTCCTATTATCCCCTTAATGCTCGCCTTAAGGCCTCTCATTCTTTATTTACATTTCCCCCAAACAATCTACAAGTACAAAGGAACAGTTCAGCCTAAGGTTGCCAACCTCTAGGTACTGGTTAAGGGGAAATACAGCAACCAAGCTCAAGTACACAGCATATAATCAAGAATATATTTATTGAAATAAAATAGTGGCAACTGCCACAGTAACAGACTAAGGTAAGTATACAGTCATAAAGTAACTTAGAAATTCCAAAATTATTTCAAACAAAACGAAAAATGTACAGCTAAATGACTATAGCAAAGGAAATTCTCAAACCCGGTTATTCCACCGTATTTTGGAATATAATTGAAGGTTCAAAGTTCATAATTAAAGGTCCAAAGTCCAAAACGCAAAGTCCAAAGTCCAAATTTCAATGCACATTCAACGTCCAAACTAAATGAAAATCCAAAATCCAATCCAAAATCCAAAACGACACTTCCAGATTCGTGTGCGTTTCGCAATGTGAAAGCTTCTTCGGTTGATTAACGTTCTTATTCGATGTTCAATTGGTGTAAATACACAATTCATAAGGGTACATAGACCTCTGTAGAATAGAATAAATGCCAATAATACCAAATATAGGAACAGAAAATTCTGATAACATACATATAGCCTCAGTCTTTAGCAATACTCACCAAAATTGACCAGCCGACCTATCTGGCTCCTAACTGTCTCTGAGAGCTGGTAAAGAAACCTAGAGGCTCATGATTAAATCCTGCTGGACCCAGCTGACTTCCATCAAAACTCATAAAGCTCGACCAATTTTTTAAAGAAAACTCATGAGATCAAACTCACTATTAAGACCAGCGGATCTTAGCCAGCGGGGGCTAACGTTTTAAATAAGTATACAAATTTCATTTCGTGTCTATGCAAAATCTTAGCTACATCTTCCTGTTGGTATCTGTGAGGTTTATACTGCCAAAGCGCGAAAAAGAGTAGATCTGTGTCTGAATGTCCCTTCTGTATGTAATGACTCGTAAGTGGTGCCTCAAAAGTTCTCGAAAGTATTCTTGTGCGGTGTTTGCCGATACGTAATTTTAATTGGTGACATGTTGAACCGATGTACATTAAAAAACAGGGGCAAATAATTGCATAAAGCTCAAGAAAAGGGAGGGTTTGGGGAGGGGAGGGACTTCAATGCCATAGAGTCCAATTGCCAAACAGGCCATTTTCTCCAGGAGAAATGATCTCTATTGGCTGGAGATCAGTTGTAATAGCGGGAGATCTCCAGCCACCACCTGCAGGTTGGCAACCCGACCCCGGACTCAGGGTTACACCAACAGCATTGAACCCAGGGCAGATAACCCCTGTGGAAATGGCTCAAATAATAATTCCTCCCGAAGTGTACTTTTTCATACACGTCATTGTACTTCTGCCTTGTCTAGATTATATTTTCATGAATTTATCTATTGTTGATTTCTTGTTTTCAGGAAGGTTCCCCCCCCCCTTTATGCCTATTTAAATTTATTCCTGTATATTTATTCAGTACGAAAATACACCCACGCACACCCAGAGCAAGGATTCTTGCATGCCCCGTGCGATGCAGGGAAATGTATTTAATAAACTTTGTATTTTGAAAAACATTGTTGATGGGCAGAGTATCAGATTTCATGGAAGTGACTCAGTCATTTGGCTTGTTCTTAGTCATTCCAGGAATCCTTTTTCGCTTGACATGAAAATTACACTTCTTTTCCTTAGTGAGATGTTGAGGGGGTGCCATTTCCCGAGGCAACATAGCTGCTGAGGAGGGGTCCCTGGCAAACCAGCTTACAGCAGCCAGGACCCCTTGCTCCACATGGGCCTCAGCTACAACCTCCTTTTTCTATTGGGGCTGGAGATGAGGGAAGAGTAGGCTTACCAACCTCCAGGTTGGACCTGGAGATCTCCCGGGATTACAACTGACCTCCAGGTGACAGAGATCAGTTCCCCTGGAGAAAATGGCTGCTTTGGAGGGTGGACTCTGTGGCATTATACCTTGCTGAGATCCTGCCTTTCCCCCACCTTCCCCAGGCTCCACCCCAATATTTCCCAGAATTTCCCTTCTTGAGTTGGCAATCCTAGGGAAGAGGGAATGGATCCACTAAGGCTGGATTTGGCGCAGGAGCTTCCAGAGGCTTTCTGACCCTAGGGTTGCCAGGTCCAGGTTGAGAATTACCTGGAGATTTTGGGGGCGGAGCCTGAGGAGGGCGGGGTTTGGGGCAGGGAGGGGCCACAGTGGGGTATAACACCATAAAGTCTGCCTTCCAAAGCAGCCATTTTCTCCACGTGAATTGATCTCTGTCGCCTGGAGATCAGTTATAATAGCAGGAGATCTCCAGCTAGCACCTGGAGGTCAATGCAAATACTAACCTGTGCTGGACTTAGAAAAAGCTGAAGAGAACAAGCAGCACGAAGGCTCAACATATCAACCTAACTGACCACTATAAACAACTAGGTATTTTTTGATGTTATACCAAAACTTTACTGAGGTTTAATCCTGAATAGCATTAACATCCTGCCAGACTATATATATACATACCCGTTCTATAATTAACTAACCGCATCAAACCATACAAAACGTACAACCAAGCAATACAAAACAAAATCAGCATTACTCAATTGATGCGGTTAGCTAATTATAGAACTGGAGGTTGGCAACCCTATCTGATTCATGGGGCTAGGACAGCCAATTTGGGAGGAACAGAATTCTGTAAGAATGCAGGAGATGCCTTAATGGAGTTACCTTCTGAATATTCTTTGTGTGTGTGAAGTGCCGTCAAGTCGCTTCCGACTCATGGCGACCCTATGAATGAAAGTCCTCCAAAATGTCCTAACTTTGACAGCCTTGCTCAGATCTTGCAAATTGAAGGCTGTGGCTTCCTTCATTGAGTCAATCCATCTCTTGTTGGGTCTTCCTCTTTTCCTGCTGCCCTCAACTTTTCCTTAGCATTATTGTCTTTTCCAGTGACTCTTGCCTTCTCATGACGTGACCAAAATACGACAGCCTCAGTTTAGTCATTTTAGCTTCTAGGGTCAGTTCAGGCTTGATTTGATCTATAACCCACTGATTTGTTTTTTTGGCAGTCCACGGAATCCGTAACCCTCTCCTCCAACAACACATTTTAAAGGAATCTATTTTCTTCCTATCAGCTTTCTTCACTGTCCAGCTTTCACACCCATACACAGTAATAGGGAATACGATGGCATGAATTGATCTAGTCTTGGTGGCCAGTGACACATCCTTACACTTCAAAATCTTTTCTAGCTCCTTCATGGCTGCCCTTCCCAGTCTCCATCTCCTTCTGATTTCTTGGCTGCAGTCTCCGTTTTGGTTGATGGTGGAGCCAAGGAATAGAAAGTCTTGAACAATTTCAATTTCCTCATTGTCAACCTTAAAGTTGTGTAATTCTCCTGTAGTCATTACTTTTGTTTTCTTGATGTTCAGCTGTAGTCCTGCTTTGGCACTTTCTCTTTTAACTTTCAGCAGTAGTCGTTTCAAATCTTCACTATTTTCTGCCAATAATGTAGTGTCATCAGCATATCTCAAATTATTAATGTTCCTCCCTCCAATTTTCACTCCACCTTCATCTAAATCTAATCCAGCTTTCCTAATTATATGTTCTGCATATAGATTGAAGAGATAGGGAGATAAAATACATCCTTGTCTGACACCTTTGCCAATTGGAAACCATTCCGTTTCTCCATATTCTGTTCTAACTGTGGCCTCTTGTCCAGAGTACAGGTTACGCATCAAAACGATCAGATGTAGTGGCACACCCATTTCCTTTAAAACCAGCCATAGCTTTTCATGATCCACACAGTCAAAAGCTTTGCTGTAATCTATGAAACACGAGCTGATTTTCTTCTGAAATTCTCTCGTATGCTCCAGTAACCAGCATATGTTTGCAATATGATCTCTAGTGCCTCTTCCTTTTCTGAAACCAGCTTGAACATCAGGCATTTCTCATTCCATATATGGTAACTGCCTTTGCTGTAAGATTTTGAGCATCACTTTACTTGCATGAGAAATTAATGCGATGGTCCGATAGTTGCTGCAATCTTTGATGTCTCCTTTCTTGGGAATTGGAATGTAAATGGACCCCCATTCTGGATGCACACCTTAACGTGGTGAGGGGGTTTGTGTGTGTCAGGGAAGCTGAGAGCAATACCGTAAGGGGTCTAGACTCTATCAAGAGACTAAACTCCTAGCAGAGTCACTCAAGACGGAATGGTCACAGCTGAGACACCAGACGAAGATGCATCCACCCCCTTAAGGGATCAATGGCCACATCCGCAGAAGAGAACAGGCAGTTCCAATGGGGATGGGGGCAGAGGAATCCCTGAAGGTTAGCTACTGGGCAGCAGCAGTAGTGGAAGGTGACACTGGCGGAGGATCTTTCATAGACAACGGCAGTGCCACTATGGCTAACCCTGGTTAGTACTGCGCAGAAGAAGGCACTGGTAAACCACTTCTGACCAACCTTTACCTTGGTGAGACAATCCAAAATGAATATTCTTTACCCAAAGAAATCCACAGAAGGATGAGGCCTGTACTCTAAAGGAAGGATGCTGTTTTGGAGGCGGGTTCAACATCATAAGGACATAAGAAAAGCCCTGCTGGATCAAACCAAGGTCCATCAAGTCCAGCAGTCTGTTCACACAGTGGCCAACATCGCTTTCTGCCTCTCAACGCCAATCCCCTCTGCATTTTTATGGGACACATGTTTCCACACCAATGCACATATGAACGCATTATATCAACAGGCTAGGACAGTGGTTCCCAACCTTTTTTTGACCAGGGACCACTAGGACTTTTTTGTTCGGTGCAGGGACCCCAAGGTTCAAAATAAAAATTCAGAGAATTTGAAAATAAACTTTAATCATAACTGTTAGTTAAACATTAAACTTAGAATAATATTTGAATATATATTTTTTATAATAGAAAACTTTTAATTGAAAATATTAATTTATTATGAGTTTATAACTTTGTTTTGCGGACCTTAATTTAGTTCTCACGGACCCCTGGGGGTCCATGGACCCCCGGTTGGGAACCAGTGGGCTAGGACATGGCTTCCCCACCCCCCAAACTAGGTACCAGCTGGAGATCTCCTGCTATTACAACTGATCTCCAGCCGATAGAGATCAGTTCACATGGAGAAAATGGTGGCTTTGGCCAGTGGACTCTATGGCATTGAAGTCCCTCCCCAAACCCTTCCCTCCTTAGGCTCTGTCCCAAAAACCTCCCGCCGGTGGCAAAGAGGGACCTGGCAACCCTAACCATGAGTCAGGAGCTACTTGACGGCACTTAATGCACACACAATTTGCCTTAAAAAAAAAAAACCTCCCAGTTCCTTGTAAGTGTATTTTGACTGTCATTGATTTACCAAGTTTGATTCAGGTAGTCACTTATTAACACCTCTCAGCTTTGTACTGGTAATAAGAGAGCCGTGGCATTTTTTTCCCCTCCCAAAAAATTATCTGAATTGCTCGACGAATCAAGGTAACTGTGTTACAACGCTGTCCAAAACAATACCTTGCAAGAGAGGCAAAATGGAGGAAATATGCAAGCCCATTAAATCTGAGTCCCCGGTCTCTAGTTTCTCTCCAGCTTGGCCTTGGCATTACAGATCCTCTGCTGTTCTTCAGAAGTGGGCACGGAGGGCTGGAATCAGACCAGACAGCTGGCATCGCCAGCTGTAAAGTGGAGGAGGAACTTCCTGGCGATGACCAGTGCCTACACTGAACACACTGGAAGATACGTTGGAACATGAGCCACCTTCGCATTGCTTACGAAAGGACCCTGGAAGATACGGATGCCTTTGCAAACCTGCAGTGGTGACTCCTGAAAGATTCCAAGATCTTTGAAAAGCATGATGGGAGTCCTACTCTCTGGGAAGCAGAATGTGTGTGCTGAACGAATAAACCGAGGCAGGACGCATTTATGGAAGAATGCACTGAAATAGGAACTTTACATCATAAGACAGGAAATGCTGGCTAATAAACTGAAATCCTGTACTATCCGGGTTTATTTGGGAGTAAACGTGCAGGTTTATGGATGGGAGACCCCCAAGGAATCCTGGGGTCGTGATGCAGAGGCAGGTAGGGTTGCCAACCTCCAAGTGGTGGCTGGAGATCACCCGCTATTACCACTGATCTCCAGGCGACAGAGATCAGTTCCACTGGAGACAATGGCCGCTTTGGCAATTGGACTCTATGGCACTGAAGTCCCTTCCCTCTCCAAACCCCACCCTCCTCAGGCTCCACCCCAAAATCTCCAGGTATTTCCCAACCCAGTTTTTGCAACCCTAGAGGCAGGCAATGGCAAACCGCCTCTGAGCGTCTCTTGCTTTGACAACCCCACCAAGGGTCACCACAGCTGTGACTTCATGGCACTTTCTGCCACCAGCCCTGGAAGGGATCAGGCTGTCGAAAACCTTAATTCTTAGCAGAATTAAGAATAGACATGCTCCTCTGATCCTGGAGAGAATAGGTATGCATCATGACTAGTATTCATAAGAACATAAGAAAGCCCTGCTGGATCAGACCCAGGCCCATCAAGTCCAGCAGTCTGTTCACACAGTGGCCGACCAGGTGCCTCAAGGAAGCCCACAAACAAGACAACTGCAGCAGCAGCATCCTGCCTGTGTTCCACAGCACCTAATATAATAGGTATGCTCCTCTGATCCTGGAGAGAAGAGGTATGCTTCATGACTAGTATCCATTTTGACTAGTAGCCATGAATAGCCCTCTCCTCCATGAACATGTCCATTCCCCTCTTAAAGCCTTCCAAGTTGGCAGCCATCCCTGCATCCTGGGACAGGGAGTTCCACAATTTAACTATGCGTTGTGTGAAGAAATACTTCCTTTCATCTGTTTTGAATCTCTCCCCCTCCAGCTTCATCAGATGACCCCCATGTTCTGGTATTATGAGAGAGGGAGAAAAGCTTCTCCCTGTCCACTCTCTCCATACCATGCATAAATTTATAGACCTCTATCATGTCTCCCCTTAGCCGCCTTCTTTTAGGCCAGTGGTGGCGAACCTCTGCCACGAGTGCCAGAGGGGGCACGCAGAGCCCTCTCTTTGGGCACGCGCGCCGTCGCCCCAGCACAGAGTTCGCCTGAGTTCGGCACTGCGCAGAGGGGCGGCTCACCTCGGGCACCGGCTGCTGGAGCAAAGGAAGGAAGGGAGCTGGTGCTGCTGCACTCCGAAGGCGCGAGGCGGAGAAGCCGGCACAGGAATGCAGCGCGGCTGTCTCCGGGCTGGACTCGGTGCCTTCCCGGCCCAGAGTTGGAAGAGCGGCTTCTTGTTCTCCCGATCAGCGGCTCCTGGGGGCCGACGAAGCTGGGACTGTGAGCGGAGGAGGACAGTATGCCTATTGTTCCTCCCGGCACCGGCTGCGGGGTTTGGGGCGTTTTTGGGGGAGGCCAATCCGGGCGCATCCAGTGGGACCTTTTGTTGCGGCTCATGTCTTGGGCAGAGTAGGCGGGCGATCCCCCCTGTCTGGTTCCTTCTCCGGGAGCGGGCCGAGCCGGTGCGGTAAGTTTGCCTCCTTCTTTTCTGCTCGCCGCGTGTGCTGCTCACTCCCGATGCAGCTGCTGAGAGCCGGGGAAACTTTCCTCCAAACTTTGCAGTTTCCAGCCAAGGGCTCGGGAAAGGCCCTTGTTATTTGGGGGGGGCCTGAAAACCCCCTGGCTTCCCTATCCTCCTCCCCCCCTCCCGATTTGTTCCAGTCTCTTCCAAGGAGACTGGGGTGGGGGGGCGAGGGATGAAAACTGGCAAACTTCCCGCTGCTTTCCAGCTGAGCCGGGTCCTCCATCGCCCTCGGCGTTTAGTGCCTGGTGGTGCAGCGACCGCGAGTTGTTTTTTCTAAACTAAAACCTCAGTATTCAGGTTAAATTGCCGTGTTGGCACTTTGCGATAAATAAGTGGGTTTTGGGTTGCAGTTTGGGCACTTGGTCTCTAAAAGGTTCGCCATCACTGTTTTAGGCCCTCCTAAGCCAAGGATGTAGGAGCCCCGTAGTGCAGAGTGGTAAGCTGCAGTATTGCAGTCCAAAGCTTTGCTCACGACCTGAGTTCGATCCCAACGGAAGTCGGTTTCACGTAGCCGGCTCAAGGTTGACTCCGCCTTCCGTCCTTCCGAGGTCGGTCAAATGAGTACCCAGCTTGCTGGGATAAAGGCAAGACGACTGGGGAAGGCACTGGCAAACCACCCCATAAACAAAATCTGCTTAGAAAATGTTGGGATGTGACATCACCCCATGGGTCAAGAATGACCCGGTGCTTGCACAGGGGACCTTTACCTTTTTTTTAAGCCAAGGATGTAATTCTGCTTAGGATGGCGACGTTCGAAGCCAGGCTGGTAGTGTTGGTTCATATGGTGTGTTGCCTATAAGTGGTTAAGACATACTGTGCCCCCGCAGAGAGGAAATAGGCAGGCCGGGGCTGCAGAGCTTCTGTCACAGCGTGTCCCTGCTTTCCCACACATAGGGAGAGAGACACCTGGGAAGATTAAAGTTACAAACTGAAGAATTCACCTCAGGGTACCGGCAGGATTGCAGCGGCTGCTCGCCCTGAGCCAAACGCCCACCGCTGGGGTGCAGAGCCATGCTCGCAGTCAGTCAAACCGTGTCTCTCCCATTCTCTGCCGCCACCCCCGGTATTTTATTTTTTGCCGCGCAGGGATTTCAACAAATAAATATTTTTAGCCCAGAGGAGGCTATGCAGCGTCTCTCGAGGGAGCTCAAGTGGTGTTCGAGTTCCTCAACGCTCGTTCGGTTCTCAAAAATCTAAAATAGCCCTTCCTCGTTTTGCCCCTCAGGTGCCCGCCTGTCCATCCGGCAGGCCCCTTCGACACCCCTCAATTTGTTGTTCTCACAACCGCCTAATTCCACGCGAGAGCTGCCTGAAGAGTGGCGGAAAGGTCGCCACGGGTCAGAACTGAAGTGTGTCGGCAGAGTACGAGGGAGGCTCTCGGCAACCTTTGCGGCATTTCATTTCTTTCCAATCAGCCTTGCTCATTTCTAATGTCATCAGCAATACATTAACAGTTTTGCTTCTCCGAAACCCGGTTTCATGTATTTCTCCGGAGGGTGTGAGCGTCCTGCGCTTGCCCCTACCGAGTAAGTCTGCACCGAAGATATCGGCTGTCTCGTCAATGACAGGTTCTCGATCCTGGGGCATTGTGGTCCTGAGTCTGGTGCTGTAGAGGTAGAAGAAGAAGAGTTGGTTTTTATATGCCGACTTTCTCTACCACTTAAGGGAGAATCGCCAAATTGCAGCTCATCTCCAGATGACAGAAATCCGTGCTTGTGGGATTCCTTGAGGCACCTGGTTGGTCACTGTGTGAACAGACTGCTGGACTTGATGGACCTTGGTCTGATCCAGCATGGCTTTCCTTATGTTCTTATGAATACTAGTCATGATGCATCCCTATTCTCTCTACAGCATCTGAGGAGCATGCCTATATGAGGTGCTGTGGAACCCAGGCAGGATAATGCTGCTGCAGTCATCTTGTTGTTGGCTTCCTAGAGGCACCTGGTTGGCCACTCTGTGAACAGACTGCTGGGCTTGATGGGCCTTGGTCCGATCCAGCATGGCTTTTCTTATGTTCTTAAGTTGCAGCTGACGAATGGTGACCCCATAGAGTTTTCAAGGCAACAGATGAACAGAGGTAGATTCTCATCTCCTGCCTCTGCGTAGTAACCCTGAACTTCCTTGGTAGTCTCCCATCCAAATACTAAGCTTAGCTTCCAAGTCTGGGCCAGCCTGGGCCATCCAGGTAGGGTTGCCAGATCCAAGCTGGGAAATACCTGGATATCTGGGGGCGGAGCTTGAGGAAGTTGGGATTTTGGGAGGGGAAGTACTTCAATGGGGTATAATGCCATAGAGTCTACCTTCCCACAGGGTTTGGTAGGGTTGCCAGATCCGAGCTGGGAAATACCTGGATATTTGGGGGCGGAGCTTGAGGAAGTTGGGATTTGGGGAGGGGAAGTACTTCAATGGGGTATAATGCCATAGAGTCTACCTTCCAAAGCGACCATTTTCTCCAGGTGAACTGATCTCTGTCGCCTGGAGATCAGTTGTAATAGCGGGAGATCTCCAGCCACCACCTGCTGGTTGGCAACCCTACAAGCCAGGGCTACGTGGGATTTACCTGCCAGGGAAATTGGGCATGAAACGAGCCAGGAAAGCTATATTGTTTGTCCTGTCCTCTCTGTGATAGTTGCTATGTGTGGATAGGGTTGCAATTTTAGACTGTAATCTCCCTAACAGGCTCTATCAGTCTCTCGTATCGATGGCAAATATCTCGGCTCCTTTGGGACTATTATAGAAATGCTAAGTGCTTTGTGTGCATATGCAAAGACTCGTCTTCCCACAGTGTTAAAAGCAAACAGCATCGAATGCTTTCTTTGCACACATGGGTCCTCTCTTCAGAAAATATGGTTAAGCATACACTTCTTGAGTAATAATTCTGTTTGCGTTGTGACCTTATCAGCTTAGCAGCGGTAAGCTTGCTGAAGGAAGCAGACTGTGCTGAGGGGGTAGAGGCGCTCTATACTTCTCGAGCACCATATCCGCCTCCTCCTCCTCCTCCTCTTCCTCCTCCTCTTCTCGTGGCTGTCAAAGAAGATGAGGAGCACGTCGTGGGAGATTTGCTTGAAGAATCTCCACAGGGAGCTACACCAGCTACTGTGTTGGCAGCTGAGTTGAAGCGGCCTATGGATGTCATTCACAGACTTCTCTTTCCTGATTGCTACTCACGGCTGATTTCTATTTCACGGCTTTCGTGTGAGGCTAAATCACTTGAGGCCCATCGTGTTATTTAGAATCATAGAATCATACAGTTGGAAGGGGCCATACGGGCCATCTAGTCCAACCCCCTGCTCAATGCAGGATCAGCCTAGAGCATCCCTGACAAGTGTTTGTCCAGCTGAGAGCCAGCATGGTGTAGTGGTTAAGAGCAGTGGCTTGGAGCGGTGGACTCTGATCTGGAGAACCGGGTTTGATTCCCCACTCCTGTACATGAGTGACGGAGGCTAATCTGGAAAACTGGATTTGTTTCCCCACACATGAAGCCTGCTGGGTGACCTTGGGCTAGTCACAGTTCTCTCAGAACTCTCTCAGCCCCACCTACCTCACAGGGTGTCTGTGGTGGGGAAGGGAAGGTGATTGTAAGCTGGTTTGAGTCTTCCGATCAATCAATCAATCAATCAATCAATCAATCAATCAATTGACCTTTATTGGCATATACTCACAAATATGACGTAAGCAGTACACAAAATTCACTGTCTATACATTTTCGATTTAAATATGGACTTTGGTCCTTATATTGACAACATCCATCAAAAATTCTGCCACCTTTACAGTGACTTCAGGAATAGTCTCATTCATTAAAAACCGGCATACAGAGAATTCTTGGCTAGATTTCATTTTATCAGTCAAAGGGTAGAATTGTTTTTTTTTACGAGGACCATCGTTCAGGTGACATTTTATGATTATATGCTGTAGCGTATCGTGTTGACTCAAGCCACATACACATAATCTTTTCTCAAAAGGAATATTAAGTGGTAGAGAAAGTCAGCATATAAAAACCAACTCTTCTTCTTCTCCTCCTCCTCCTCCTCTGCATAAAGACTGCCAGTGAGGGAGAGCTCACCACCTCCCTAGGAAACCGATTCCACTGTCGAACAACTTCCGTAACATGCAGCCGGGACCTTTCTGCCTGCCATTTAAACCCATTATTGTGAGTCCTGTCCTCTGCTGCCAAGAGGAACAGCTCCCTGCCATCCTCTAAGCTACGGCCCTTCAGCTATTTAAAGAGAGCAGCCATGTCCCCCCTCAGCTTCCTCTTCTCCGGACTGAACATTCCCAGCTTCCTCAGACTTTTCTCATAGGGCTTGGTCTCCAAGAAAGACCATTTCTGTGGCTTTGATGCTTAGCGCACCCTTGTCTGGAGGTAGCGGTGCTTCCAGACAAACACGGTGCACAAAATTGATCGGAAAACCATCCTGGTGTCGTGTGTGAAAAAACCCCGCCTACTGCCATTTTCTTATCTTAAATATTTTACTGTCATTTTCCATTTACTGATAAACCATCAAGCGTTGCTGTGTGGGCACGGCCTGGCTGCCTACACAAGAGTTACAAATTAAAAAGGGGGGAGGGGGAAAGCAATAAAAACAAATCTCAAAAGCAACCGGGAGAACAGGCAATTCAGAACAGATCACGACGCAAACCACAGCTCCTGCATCTCAGTTGTTTAAATTGTGGTGATTCAACCACAAAGTCTTCCAGACCAAAGAAAAATGGTCCTTTTAAAATATGTTTTTGTCCAAAATAAGAACATAAGAAAGGCCGTACTGGATCAGACCAAGGCCCACCATGTCTAGCAGTCTGTTCACACAGTGGCCAACCAGGGGCCTCTAGGAAGCCAACAAGCAAGACGACTGCAGCAGCACCATCCTGCCTGTGTTTCACCGCACCCAAAATAATAGGCATGCTCCTCTGATCATGGAGAGAATTGGTATGCATCATGACTAGTATCCATTTTGACTAGCAGCCATGAATACCCCTCTCCTCCATGAACATGCCCCCTCTCCTCTTAAAGCCTTCCAAGTTGGCAGCCATCACCACATCCTGAGGCAGGGAGTTCCACAATTTAGCTATGCATTGTGTGAAGAAATATTTCCTTTTATCTGTTTTGAATCTCTCGCCCTCCAGCTTCAGCAGATGACCCCCGCGTTCTGGCATTATGAGAGAGGGAGAAAAGCCACTCTCTCCCTGTCCACTCTCTCCATACCATGCTTAATTTTATAGACCTCTATCGTGTCTCCCCTTAACCGCCTTCTTTCCAAGCCAAACAGCCCTAAGCGTTTTAACCGCTCCTCATAGGGCGGTTGCTCTAGTCCCCGGATCATTTTGGTTGCTCTTTTCGACACCTTCTCAGGCTCATTTTGTGCGTAGTATGTCAACTTAACTGACTTGGCCCATCGCAAGCTTCCCAGCCCTTCCTCACATTCAGAGGAACACCCGTAAGATGCTTCATTAGAACAAGTACAAGCTTGCTGTTATTATCCTAGCGCCCCTAGAGTGGCCTGGAATTGTCCCTCTGAAAACCTATTACCTTCTGCCTTTTCTGTTCAAACTGGCGGCAGGGTTGATCCAACCACAGAGGCACACTTGGCTACTGCCTAAAGAGTCAAATTTTCGAGGGGCGCCTGCAGAAGCCAAGCTCAGGTCTTGGAGAGAGAGATAAGAGTTGTTGCCTGTACATTGTGGTGGATCCAGCTTAGAGGAGAGGCGGGGGATCCAATCAACGTTAGCCACGACGCCCAAGCAGCTGGGAGTCATAGGGCTAAAATGCATGGTTGCTTTATCCTCCTTTAATCCCTGTTTTAGCCAGGATCGAACGCACATTAGGCGAAATGCATGTCTTTGATCCAGGCTGAATCCTGGCTGAAACAGGGATTAAAGGAGGATAAAGCGACCGTGCGTTTTCGCCCATAGAATCATAAGAGTTGGAAGGGACCCCCAGGGTCATCTAGTCCCACCCCCTGCACAATGCAGGACATTCACAACTGTCTCCCCCCCACCCCCCAGTGACCCCTACTCCATGCCCAGAAGATGGCCAAGATGCCCTCCCTCTCATGATCTGCCTAACATCATCGAATCAGCACTGCTAACAGATGGCCATCTAGCCTCTGCTTAAGAACGTCTAGGGAAGGAGAGCTCCCCACCTCCCGAGGAAGCCTGCTCCACTGAGGAACCGCTCTAATTCTTCCTAATGTCTAGACGGAAACAAGAGAATGGTTGAGATCCAAGTAATTCACAAAAGAACGCAAGTTGTGTGACGGTTAAATTCGTGGAATTTATTTAAAAAATGACCCGGTCAACTCTTAATCATTTAATATGCTATTGTTACGCTTTGCAGCATTCAAGGAGACGCCATTAAAGGGGTGGCAACATTTCAATCCCCAAAGCGAAAAACCCTTCAGCCGGCTCTGATTAGGGATCGTCGAGTTCACCGTTTTGGAAAACACTTTAATAATCATCACGACAAAACTTAATGTTCTGGCGCTTTCTGGTAGGGAAGAGCTTTGCCTGGGGGCTTCCAGCCTGAACGTCGATGTCCCTTCCCGCTCTGCTGAACGCCCTCCTCTCCGAAGGGTGGTTTGCCTGGCGGATTAAAGGCCCGTGGACGGCTGACTGTAATGATATTTCACAACTATAATTATCGTTACTGTCGTGCCCGAGGGGATGTGCAGAAACATTTCGAGTGGGTGGAGAGCGGGCGGCCCTGTGAAAGATAGTTGCAGCTTCACAGGGCAGCAAATCACCACATTTTCTCATGGGAACTGAACACCCTTCTGGGGGGAAACGCCGCTTACACTTTCTGGGACATCTTTTGGGTTCCCTAGGAGCAAGACCTAACAAGGGGAGAATCCCAGCTCCGTATCAAGATTTCCAAAGACGGGTCACTGCTGTTTTCATCGGAAATTACCGGTGTCACATTAGCGGTGCCAACTGTCATTATACGAACAGCCATCATTTTTTTGAATAAAATTTTTAATTGGTTTTTTAAATGTGGGATACAAAAATTAAAGAAGGGATATTGGGGGGAAGCGAGAAAAAAAACCCATAAACATAAGCAAGGTAAAACAACCACCTGAAGCATTATTATTAGAATCCCTGCTATATTTACTACTAGGATATTTTCTATCCATGTTAAAAAATATTACTATATAAATTCCACCATTTTATACCAGTTACTGTATTAGTTTAAACTTTAGATACAATATCGTATTCTTATTATTTTTTTAAAACAGTTCTACCTTTCAGCATCTGTATTTATACCTAACTATAACAGGAAACTACCAGAACCAACGGGCTGATTTTAAATTGAGTTTCCGCTAAGACATTAGGAAGAATTTTCTAACAGTTAGAGCGGTTCCTCAGTGGAACAGGCTTCCTCGGGAGGTGGTGAGCTCTCCTTCCCTGGGGGTTTTCAAGCAGAGGTTAGATGGCCATCTGTCAGCAATGCTGATTCTGTGACCTTAGGCAGATAATGAGAGGGAGGGCATCTTGGCCATCTTCTGGTTACTGGGGGGTGGGGATGGGAGGTAGTTGTGAATTTCCTGCATTGTGCAGGGGGTTGGACTAGATGACCCTGGTGGTCCCTTCCAACTCTTATGATTCTATGAGATAGGCCTCATACGTTATTTCAGTTCAATTACACATCTTTGCTTACTTCATATATCCCCTTTACCACTTGATAAATTCTCATTTTCATATGATATTCGTGTTATAGTATTATATTTCCTTGTTTCACCTCTTTATATTACTAATGTCATAATGCTTAATATTAGTGTTCTCAGGCATAACTTTGTAGAACTGGTGTGTGACCCCTCCGTGGCCTTTGAGACAGATTATCATTCTCTGCCGCACACCTCCTGTAATGCTGTAGGTCTCCCGACTCCCTCTCTTTCTGTTTGCCCCATTGCCCCATAGTCATTTATGCATTACTTCCGTCTTCTTGATGTTTTGCTGTAATCCTGCTTTGGCACTTTTTGCTTTATCCTTCAGCAGTAGTCGTTTCAAGTTCTCGCTATTTTATGCCAGGAATATGGTGTCATCTGCATATCTCAAATTGTTAATGTTCTTACCACCAATTTTCACTCCACCTTCATCTAAATCGAATCCAGTTTTTCTTATGATAAATTCTGCATACAGATTGAACAGGCAGGGACATAAAATAGATCCTCGTCTGACACCTTTGCCAATTGGAAACCATTTTGTTTCTCCATATTCTGTCCTAACAGTAGCCTCTTATCCAAAGTACAGGTTGCGCATCAAAACAGTCAGATGTTGTGGCAAACCCATTTCTTTTCAAACCAGCTATAACTTTTCATGATCCACACAGTCAAAAGCTTTGTCGTAATCTATGAAACACAAGCTGATTTTCTACTGCAATTATCTCGTATGCTTTAGGAACCCACTTAAATTTGCAATATGATCTCTAGTGCCTCTTCTTTTTCTGAATCCAGCATGAAAATCTGGCATTTCTCGTTCCATACAGCCATATCTTACAACCATCTTTGTTGTAAGATTTTGAGTATCATTTTACTTGCGTGAGAAATCAATGCGATGGTCCGATAGTTGCTGCTGTTTTTTACATCTCCTTTTTTTGGAATTGGAATGTAAACTGAGCATTTCTGGTGAGTGGGCCACTGGTTTGTTTTCCATTTTTGTTGGCATTATTTGATGTAAATACAGTTTAAAAGGGTTGGGAGAGAAGTCAGCTACTCAGCTCTCCAATTATATATGTCAATTAAGAACGGTAAGCCCAGGGCAGAATTTTTAAGCAAACATAAACCAGACGTTATCAAGAGATAGTGTTTGTGCTGGCTTTTTGCTGTGAATCTGTTGCTATAAATATAATAGTTCATGTACATTTTATACATCATGAGGAATTATGTAACTCATCACCTACAGAGCCTAGTTCTATTTTATCACTTATCGATTAAGGGAGCCAGCGTAGTGTAGTGGTTAGGAGCAGTGGACTCTAATCTGGAGAACCAGTTTTGATTCCCAGCTCTTCCACATGAGCGGTGGACTCTAATCTGGTGAACCAGGTTTGTTTCCCCACTCCTACACATGAAGCCAGCTGGGTGACCCTGGGCCAGTCACAGCTCTCTTCGAGCTCTCTCAGCCCCACCTACCTCACAGGATGTCTGTTGTGGGGAGGGGAAGGGAAGGAGATTGTAAATTGGTTTGATTCTCCTTTAAAAAGGTAGAGAAAGCTGGCATATAAAAACCAACCGTCCTCCTTCTTCTGGGGGTGTGAGGGGAGGTAGTTGTGAATTTCCTGCATTGTGTAGGGGGTTGGACTAGATGACCCTGGTGGTCCCTTCCTACTCTATGATTCCATGATTTTCATTTTTAGTCCTTCTTTTTCACTGGAACTGCAGGTGGATTACAAGCACGAATAGCCAAGAACTGGGGCCAGTTATTAGATTTTTAACAAAATCTCACTCTCCATCCACAGGGCTCACGATTTTCTTTTCACGCAGTAGAGCCTCATGAAAACCTGTTCATTTGAGAGGTGGCCTGCCTCAGGATTCCCCGGTAGGCTAAATACTGGACCTAACAGGGAGAGGGGTTGGGTTTAGCCCCTACATGAGCCGTGGCCTCTACTTTACTTCCTCCCAGATCAATTAATGCTTGTCACCAGTCTTATGGAAACAGAGTAGCATTCTGTCCATTGTGTGGGGGAAGATGTCACAAGATATCTTGGGTCCTACTTAGAGGGGTTCTCAGCAGGATCTTGGTGGTTTTCTGCTCAGAGTATACAGATAATCCACAGCCCCCACTCCAAGTCTTAGGTTGTTTATGCATGGGTACTTTCACTCACGTTCACCCCCCCCCTCCGCACCGTCTGTCTCGGTTGTTCCTTGGAGTTATGCATGAGTTTTCCCTCCATTAGAGATGACCTCGCTGCCAGC
Organism: Euleptes europaea; assembly: GCF_029931775.1. Taxonomy (NCBI): domain Eukaryota; kingdom Metazoa; phylum Chordata; class Lepidosauria; order Squamata; family Sphaerodactylidae; genus Euleptes; species Euleptes europaea. The sequence continues at coordinate 54,723,860 of NC_079326.1, forward strand.
CCTCACAAATCCTGGGACTTACCATTCCTCTATTAACCTGATTCTTCCCTCTCCCAAGCTCAGCCCAGGTGAAATCCCCGTGCATAAGGCAAAGCATGGGACACATAAGCTTGGTTTCGCTCACAGCCAGTTACAAAGCAGCATGTCCAGAGGCAGGGATTCAAGTGCTTCCTGGGAGCTTTTTCTGAGCAGAAGAAAGGCTTTTTAAAACCGAGGCTTGGACTTCTCTCTCTCCCCCCCATCTTTTCAGATTGCTGTTTTTTGCTTTTATGTTCTTAAAAAGATTTTACTCAGCAATTGGGTTAGGGGGGGACTTTTCTCTCACTACAGCCAATTACAAAGCAGCATTTCAAGGAGCAGCATTCAAATACTCCCTGATCTGAGCTTGGAGACTGCTGGTGCATAGATTCCCAACAGGAAAGCGTGGGTCCAGCGAGCAACGAACAGCAGGTAAAACTCCCATGCATAAACAACCTATTTCTCCCTTCCCTGCAAGTTTGCGGCTGGCTTGGCGTTTCCAACCGGGGGTCCGTGGACCCCCAGGGGTCCGTGAGAACTAAATTAAGGTCCGCGAAACAAAGTTATAAACCCATAATAAATTAATATTTTCAATTAAAAGTTCTCTATTATAAAAATATATATTCAAATATTATTCTAAGTTTAATGTTTAACTAACAGTTATGATTAAAGTTTATTTTCAAATTCTCTGAATTTTTATTTTGAACCTTGGGGTCCCTGCACCGAACAAAAAAGTCCTAGTGGTCCCTGGTCAAAAAAAGGTTGGGAACCACTGATCTAGAATCTGAACTCTAGCAAGAGCTGCACTGTGTGAGATCTCTGAATGTGAGGCTGGTGTTTTCTAATTTGGAAACCCTAGGCAGGGGTGCTCGGGGACAGACTCAGGACTGTTCAATGGGGTTTGCTCCCAGGAAAGTGTTCTTGGGACTGCACTTTTATTTTACCGTTCTAGCACAAAACTTTCTCCAGCGAGAGATTATGAATATCAGCTGCAGGGAAAGAGAAGTAAGGTGCCAGTGTGGTGTAGCGGTTAGGGCGGGGTTCCCCAACACGGTGCCTGTGGGTGCCGTGGCACCTGCCAACACCTTTCCTGGCACCTACAAAGTATTTCTAGAAATAGGAGGGGGCAAAGCGGGCCATTGGAGATCTGTCTATGGTTATTTATGCATGGGTACTTTCACTCATGTTCACCCCCGGTCTGTCTCGGTTGCTCCTTGGAGTTATGCATGAATTTTCCGTTCATTAAAGATGACATCGCTGCCAGCCCTCACAGATTCCGGGACTTTCCGTCCCTCTTGTTAACCCGATTCTGCCCTCTCCCCTGAGCTCAGCCCAGGTGAAATCCCCATGCATAAGGCAAAGTGCAGGACACACAAGCTTGGTTTCGCTCACAGCCAATTACAAAGGAGCATGTCAAGGGGTAGGGATTCAAATGCTTCCTGCTTTCTCGGAGCTCTCTCTGAGCAGAAGAAAAGCTTTTAAAACTGAGGGTTGGGTTTCTCCCCCACACACACATGTTCAGATTGCTCTGTTTTTTGTTCTTAAAGTGCTTTTTTATGCAGCACGGGTTGGGGGGGCACTTTTCTCTCACAGTAAGCATTGCGAAGTAAGCCAATTACAAAGCAGCATTTCAAAGGGCGGGGACTTGATTTGAGCTTGGAGACTACTGGTGCGTAGATTCCCAAAAGGAAAGTGTGGGTCCAGCAAGCAACAAACCACAGGTAAAACTCCCATGCATAAACAAACTATATAGATTAAAATAACCAGTGTTGGTTGTATTCTCTCACTGTTTCCCAGTGTATTTTTAAAAATTAGTTTTCTTATCCCGGGCACATGGGTTTTCTCTATGTGTGTGCATGTATTTGTGTGGTTGGCTCCACCTCCCATGGTGGTCACTTTGCGGCTATTCCCACCACCTGTGTCAGAATTCCAAAGATGCCCACAGGCTCAAAAAGGTTGGGGTTGCCTAGGTTAAGGTGTCGGATTAGGATCTAGGAGACCTGGTTTCAAATCCTTACCATGAAACTGACTGGGTGACCATGGATTCCCAGATTCTCTCTACCTAACCCACCTCACAAGGTTGTCGTGATGGGGCAGGGAGAACCATGTACGCCCCTCCAAGAGGTGGGATAAAATGTACCCCAGACAGAGAAGGGTGTATAATGACAGTGTCAAAAAAAAAATAGACCTCCAATATCAAGAGGAATCCCTTTGTCCTTCAAAATAAGCCGTCTACGCCTGCTGTCAAACTTTGAAAAAAGTATAAATTCTTTCCTTAACTCTGCAGGCTTAAGAACATAAGGACATAGGAAAGGTCATGCTAGATCAGAGAAAGGCCCATCAAGTCCAGCCATCTGTTCACACAGATGCCAACCAGGTGCCTCTAGGAAGCCCACAAACAAGATGACTGCAGCAGCAGCATCCTGCCTGTGTTCCACAGCACCTCATAGAATAGGCATGCTCCTCTGATCCTGGAGAGAACAGGGATGCATCATGACTAGTATCCATTTTGATAGCAGCCAGGGATAGCCCTCTCCTCCATGAACATGTTTATTCCACTCTTAAAGCCTTCCAAGTTGGCTGCCATCACATCCTGGGGCAGGGAGTTCCACAGGCTTTTGCACGTGCCTGAGTTAAGACAGGTAACGACCCCTTGGGTGTTGATGGCATTTTATTTAATCATCTGGAACTGGTGCGAAATCTGCCATGGAAGCTTGCCAGGTGACCATTGGGCCAGAGGCACCCTCTCAGCCCTCTCAGCCTAACCTACCCCACAGGATTGTTGTAAAGTCAAAACGGAGGAAAGGAGAATGACGCCAGCCACTCTAGGTCCCCGGAAAGGGAAGAAAGGGAAGGTATAAACGAAGCAAATAAAATAGTTAATTAGGCCTGTTACTCTCACTTGGGAGTTTTACACATTTCAGTTAACTCCGGCTGCCGAGCCTGCAGGTCGAAGCCTGCCCCAGAAGCGATTTCATGCAAGCGGGCACGGCTACCATCTGATACCCGCCTCCCGGGGAGGAAGCTGCCGTGAACCACGGGACGCCATGACGGCTTAGCAGCCCTCTCAGCGTTGGACTGGAAGCTGCAGGAATAAGTCGGTTTAAAAGGCTAACCAAGCAGTTTCAAGGCACGGCGCAACGGAGCGGGTTGCGCCGCTCCTCAGCGAGGATGCCCACCTACGTTTGAAAGGATTTTCAACATGCATTATTCCCCCAAGGTAAGCAGCATACCAAAGGACGTTCAAAATAATCGATGCACTCCTCCGTATTTGCTTGGCTAGGGACCCGTTAGAGGCGGCTTAATGAAGCGGGGATAGCAACTCCTCCGCCGAAGGGGGTGGGCGAGAAAGGAGACCGTTTTTCCAGAACCGTGTTTTTTCGCTTTTGGTGGAAAACTTTTCCGGCTGGAATCCAAAGGGAAGGAGTTCTGGAACTGGCGCAAAAGAGGGATGGTGGTGGAACCGCCAAAGCAGGAAGGCTAACCTAAAAAAAGGCAGGGGGGGGGGAAGGAGCCAGAAAACATCAACTTTAACAAGTCAATTAATAATTAATTAATACCTAAACTTCTGCAAAACTCAACTTCAGCTTTATTGTTAGTCTTCCAACTTGTGCCAGGTATCTTCTTGGCACCGGGCAGCGGAGAGGCCCCTCTTGGCGCGCTTACTCGAGAGTAAGCCGCGCGGGGCCCGCTCCTTTACTCCCAAGTAGAACCGCACCGGCTGGGCCCTACAGGGCGAGGGTGGAGCCGGTCGGGCGGCTATACGCCCCCGCCGTCGCGGGTGGGGATCAGCGGCCGGGGCGCAGCGGGACGGTGGGGTGGGGTGGGGTTTGGTGGGGGGCAGACAGCCGGCCAAAGCCGCCGACGCCGGGCTCGGCCGCGCGGGGCTGGGAACCCTCCCAGCCGCGGGGCTCCTTTGGGACTCCTCGCGAGTAAGGCGGAGGCGAGGCCCCCCCGGGGCTTTCACGGAACGCACGAAAGCCCTCCAAGTTGCGCCGGGTCTCCTTTTGGGCACCGGCGAGGCCTCTCGGCGCGCTTCCTCGGGAGTAAGCCGCGCGGGCGATTCCCCTCGACTCCCGAGTCGCAGAACCGCCCCGGCGGCGGCCCGGAGCCGGCCGAGGGAGGCTCTCCGGGGGCGCGGCCGGACTCCCCCGGCGGCGCCGGGGGTGGGGATCTCCGGGGCGCGGCGGGCCCAGGGCCCTTCCAGCCGTCGGGGCTCCTCGGGAGTCAGGCGGCGGGCAGGGCGGGCAGGGCGGCGGCTCCTCCAGCCCCCGGGGGCCGGCTCCCAGGCGGCGGCGGCGGGGGCCTCGGGGCCGGTCGGCCGCCCCCGCCGGGCCGCGCGTCACGAGGGCGCATGGGATGTCCCCATGTGACGGCGGGGGAGGGATGGAGGGAGGGAGGCGGCCCTGGATGCGCGGAGGAGGGGACGGGGAGGCGGCTCCCGTCCGCCCTGCTACTGCCAGCGGCGGCGGCAGCGGCGTCGGGGGCGGGCGGACGGACGGGCAGCGGCCGAGGGACGAGAGGCGCAGGCCGGCCGCCGCCGGGGACCCGCCGGCCGCGCCGCCCGAGGAGCGGCCAGTAAGTCGAGCGAGCGGCGGGCAGGCAGGCAGCCGCCGGGGGAAGGGGGGGGGTCTCCTCGGGAGTAAGCCGTCCCCGGCCGGCCGGCGCGCCTCCGCCCCCGGGGAAAGGGATGCTGCCGCGGCGAAGGGCTTTGGCGCGCGCGCCCGGCGTCGCTGCCCCGGTCCCTCGGAGGGGCCTGGGGGGGGGGATGCTGCTCCGGAGTCGGGGGCCGGCTTCCCCCTGGCCCCGGGGGCGTGGAGGAGAGGGGACTCCGGGGTCGGCGGCGCGCCGGCCGCTCCCGCGCGGGAGATGCGCGTTTTTCCAGATGCGCGTTTTTCCCCAGCCGAAGCCCCCAAACGTTGGGCGCAAACGCACGGGCGCTGGAGCCGCCTTTCTTCCCTGTTCCAGCCAGGATCCAGCCAGGATCGAACGCAGTTCGATCCTGGCTGGATCCTGGCTGGAACAGGGAAGAAAGGCGGCTCCAGCGCCCGTGCGTTTTCGCCCAACGATGCCGCGTTTCGAGCGTCTCCGGAGTGAGAAAGTTTCTCCTCTCCTTTCCGCCGGCGCTGGACTCCGTGGCGCGCGGGGATCTGGACCGTCGGGGGGGCTTCGTGGCTCCAGCTGGCGTTTTGAACCCGGGAAAGTGTTGCCGGGGGGGTGGGGCGCGTTCCGACGAGCTGCGGCCGCCGGCGGAGCCCCTGCGAGGACGCGCGTCTATAGACACCCGTGCAAAAACTCGTGCGCGTGTGATCGAGAGGCGCGTTCCGATGCGTTGCGGCCGCAGGCGGAGCCCCTGCTGGACCCGCGGCTGTAGACACGCGTGCAAAAACTCGTGTGCGTGTGATCGAGAGGCGCGTTCCGGCGTGTTGCGGCCGCAGGCGGAGCCCCTGCAGGACCCGCGGCTATAGACACGCGTGCAAAAACTCGTGTGCGTGTGATCGAGAGGCGCGTTCCGACGCGTTGCGGCTGCAGGCGGAGCCCCTGCAGGACCCGCGTCTATAGACACGCGTGCAAAAACTCGTGCGCGTGTGATCGAGATGCGCGTTCCGACGCGTTGCGGCCGCAGGCGGAGCCCCTGCAGGACCCGCGTCTGTAGACACGCGTGCAAAAACTCGTGCGCGTGTGATCGAGATGCGCGTTCCGACGTGTCGCGGCCGCAGGCGGAGCCCCTGCGAGGACCCGCGTCTATAGACACGCGTGCAAAAACTCGTGCGCGTGTGATCGAGAGGCGCGTTCCGACGCGTTGCGGCTGCAGGCGGAGCCCCTGCAGGACCCGCGTCTATAGACACGCGTGCAAAAACTCGTGTGCGTGTGATCGAGATGCGCGTTCCGACGCGTTGCGGCTGCAGGCGGAGCCCCTGCAGGACCCGTGGCTGTCGAAACGCGTGCAATAGAAGCTCGTGTGTGTGTGTGTGTGTGTGTGTGTGTGTGTGTGTGTGTGTGTGATAGAGAGACACGTGCATGTGCGCGCCTCCTGATTTTTTTGGGGAGGGGGATCGTTTGGACTGGGGCGCGCGGATGGTTTTGGAGGACGGGGGGGTGCTGGATTGCTTTGAGCAGAGGGTGAAAGGAGGGGGGAAAGCGACTCGAGGGGGCGGGCAGGAGCGTCCCTGGCCTGCCCCGCAGGGGCGTTTGCAGAGTGGCTGCGTTCCCGCTGCTGGAGAGGGCGGATGCGTGTGGGTGGCTCGTTGTGGGGATGATTCCCCGGAGGAATGCAGCCTGCAAAAACAGGGGAGAGGAGGGCGTAGGAGGAAAGGACCGAAACCTCCTTGTATTGTCTGTATTCAGAGGGTTTTTTTGGGGGGGGGTGTGTGTCAAACTTCTGACCCCTCCCATGCATGTAGGGATGCCAGCCTCCAGGTGGGACATGGGGATCTCCCCTGGAATGACAGCCCATCTCCCTCTCTCCCTTTTTCATCTGTTTTGAGTCGCTCACCCTCCAGCTTCAGCAGATGACCCCGCGGTCATCTGCTGAAGCTGGAGGGTGAGCTTCAGCAGGGGTCATCTGCTGAAGCTGGAGGATGAGCTTCAGCAGGGGTCATCTGCTGAAGCTGGAGGGTGAGCTTCAGCAGGGGTCATCTGCTGAAGCTGGAGGGTGAGCGACTCAAGACAGATGAAAGAAAGTATTTCCTCACACAACCCAGAGTTAAATTGTGGAACTCCCTGCCCCAGGATGTGGGAATGGCTGCTAACTTGGAAGTCTTTAAGAAGGGAGTGGACGTGTTTGTGGAGGAGAGGGCTATCCATGGCTACTAGTCAAAATGGATACCAGTCATGATGCATCCCTATTCTTTCCAGTGTCAGAGGAGCAGGCCTATTCTGTGAGGTGCTGTGGAATGCAGAGTCAGCGTGGTGTAGTGGTTAAGAGCGGTGGTTTGGAGCAGTGGGCTCTGATCTGGAGAACCAGGTTTGATTCCCCACTCCTCCACGTGAGCGGCAGACGCTAAACTGGAGAACTAGGTTGGTTTCCCCACTCCTCCAGCTGGGTGACCTTGGGCCAGTCACAGTTCTCTTAGAGCTCTCTCAGCCCCACCTACCTCTGCCTGTTGTGGGAGGGGAAGGGAAGGTGATTGTAAGCCGGTTTGATTCTCCCTCAAGTAGTAGAGAGTTGGCATATAAAAACCAACTCTTCTTCTTATGCTGCTGCCGTCGTCTTGCTTGTGGGCTTCCAAGAGGCGCCTGGTTGGCCACTGTGTGAACAGATGGCTGTACTTGATGGGGCTTGGTCTGATCCAGCAGGGTCTTTCTTTATGTTCTTATGACTACAGAGATCAGTTCCCCTGGAGAGAATGGATGCTCTGGAGGGTCGGCTCTGTGGTATTGTAGCCCGCTGAGGTCCCTGTCTCCATCCCCAAACCTCCAGGAGTTTCCCAACCTGGATCTGGCAACCCTATCCCCCCCCTCCATCCCCTGGTTGTGGCCGGGGGGGGGACCTGGCAACCCTTCTTGAGTGGGAGTGTCACTAGGTTTTCTCTGCTGTCGCTGATCAACAGGATCCACCAGCAAGAACCGATCTTTTTTAAAGGCGTTGGGAAAGTTGAGCTTGCTTTATTGATTTTGATTCATTTGTACTCTGTCTTTCTGCCTCATGGGGACCCAGAATGGCGTACAGCGTTAGAATAATGAATCTTAGAGTTGGAAGGTACCACCAGGGTCATCTAGTCCAACCCCCTGCATTATGTAGGAAATTTACAACTACTTCCCCCCACACCCCTAGTTACCCCCTACTCCTTGCCCAGAAGATGGCCACGATGCCCTCCCTCTCATGATCTGCCTAAGGTCATAGAATCAGCATTTCTGACAGATGGCCATCTAGCCTCTGCTTAAAAACCTCCCGGGAAGGAGAGCGTCTCCTCATTTATCCTCACAACAACCCTGTGAGGTAGGTCAGGCTGAGAGAGTGTGGCTGGCCCAAGGTCACAAAGCGAGCTTCCTTGGCACGGTGGGGATTTGAACCTGGGTCTCCCAGATACTAGCCCAACATTCTTAACTGCTGCACCACACTGGATAACCAGTGTTTCTCGAAGGGGTGTGTGTACACACACAGTTATTTTCTTGGTCACCCATCCTGGACCAACTTTTGACAAACTTCCAAGAGGATTTTTATTTTGGCATGTGTTTTCGGCATGCGTGTTGAAATATGCCCTGCATTCTTCAAAATCAAAGCCAGCTCAATATTTTGGGACTATTCTTTCTCCCCCACCCCAGTAAAAAAAAAGGTGAAGATTATACATGTTTTAGGATTTTAAAAGGGTAAGAGATCTTATTTATTCGATTGCATTGCGGCAAAGTGAGAACGACATCAGGGGGGGGGGTGCATTCTCTTGCCAATTTCGGTAGGGCTCTAAATAGGCTAATTCTCCGGAAGAGGAAGGAGAGGTTGGTGCTTTTCATTAGATGGTAACTGATCAGTCAGCTGCCCTAAATTTTTTTAAATGTTGAGACAGGAATCTTTACGCAAATCAGATCCTACCAAACGACAGTGCAAATGATAATACCGAACTCTGATTCCTCCTCCCGCAAGTGCTCAAGGCGTGCTATCAAAATATAATTTAGAAAAGTTGGTGGGTTGCCTTGATAAATTAAGATTAGAGCATCTACGGTCTACATCTGTCGTTCTATGAAGATTTGAACTAATTTCCTCCCCAGAATGTATTGCATAGTTTGCAAAAAATAATTGCTGCATCTTGCTGTGCAGATTGCAAACATTCAAGCCAAAAAGACCTGAATCAATAACTGCGGGGGAGGGGGGGTCGCATTGTAGTATTTTTGCTAAAAAGTTAAATGGTTTGCTTGCCCCCTGATCCTAAATTTGGAAACATCCCGTTCATTTTTGCGGCTCTTGCCTCAAAGTAAGCACACCTGCGATTTACATGGGCATAATTTCTGTTAAAGTGGGCACCGAGAGAACAAGTTTAGCATCAGGTTACTAGCGATCGATTTGCTCAATTCAACAAATACCATGCAGTTTGATCAGAAACAATCGTATATTTTATATATAACGCTGGAATATTAAAGGACGTAAAGGCTTTTCAAAATATTGGGGCTAACGTTAGCCTGTTAACAGTGCAATCCTAAAAAGCGTTACTCCATTCTAAGCCCATTGATTTTCAGTGGGGTTAGACTGGAGTAACTCTGCCCAGGAGTGTGCTGTGACGCTAAAGCAGTCGGGAAGTTACTGGCATGCCTTCTGAGCAGATGTACTGTTTCTTTTTGTGAAAATGAAGTGCTGAACATGTTCGAAGATAATATGAAAGGACAGCGCAGATAATAATAGGGTCTGATTCCTACCCCCCTCACCAAATACTTAAAGTACACTCTATGGTTGACCTGGCTATATAGAGTGCCATTAGTACTAGACTGTGAAAGCTATCTTTGCATAATTGTACTCCTGATTAAAAGCTTTTGATGCTCATTCTTTTGCTCTTATGTAGAACCAGGAAGCATATCACTGATTTTTGAAGCCTACAGGTACCCTGAATTCCTCTTGTAGTTGGGCTGACTTCTTAACTTAACCTACTGTAGCAGGTATATATTAGAAAGTTTGCATGGGGCATTTGAGTTCCTGCCCTTGGATTGTACCTTTTGAACTTGCTTCCCGCACCTTGGCTTTCCTGCAGGTGTGCGTGCTCAGCTCTGAGTGGAAAGGGAACGAAGAGGGATCTTGGCCAAATTAAAATGAATCTGGGGGGTGGGTGGATTAGTAAGCAAACTGACATCCTGGCGGACTCGGAAAAACCTCTGTAATCGATTCTCCATCAGCTTTCCTCCCCCCCCCCCCCATGGAAATCCATATTACAGCCTGATTTAGGGGGGGGAAATCCTGAGTCTTGCATGCAAATTTCCCACTTAGAATGATGCAAAAATATTTCTCCTAAGCCACTGTAAAGGGGGTGTTTCATCTTAGCCTTCATGCGGGGTGGGGTTGAGATGCTGAGTATGGGCCGATAGAGATTTATTGCAAAATTTAGGTTTGGAATTTCATGCACCGTGCCTTTAGGGGAACATATTTTGCTCCTAATACACTTTGTCCTCCTCCCAGAATCCGGGGAAGAACTGGTTAAGGCATCTCCATCCCACCCTGGCAGCCCACGCGGAGACTTCTCTCTAGTTCTTCGCCCACATGGAAGCCACATCACGGCCGCCAAACCTCCTCCCCATAACCTTCACTCCCAGTCTTCCGCCCCCTTCATCTCAAGATGGATAGAAATGGAAGCGATCGAGATTTCTCGTCTCAGTTTTGACCTGGGCAAGGAATGTGAACAAAGAGCGCCTGCTTCGCCACAATAAGAATGGTTCTCGGAGCGAAGCCAAGTGCCTCACGTGCTTGTAGGTCTTAGAGCCGCCTGGTGAGGTAGGCTCGGAACAAATTGCTTTTGTGGTGCCAGAGTAATTCTGTGCCCCTCTTGCTGAGCATGCGAGGACGGCTGAGCCTTTGAGAGTAGGGCTGCCAACCTCCAGGTGGTGGCTGGAGATCTCCCACTATTACAACTGATCTCCAGGCGACAGAGATCAATTCCCCTGGAGAAAACGGGCGCTTTGGAAGGTGGACTCTGGCATTATACCCCATTGAAGTCCCTCCCCCTCCCAAACCCCACCCTCCTGAGGCTCCATCCCGAAAATCTCCAGGTGTTTCCCAACCCGGAGCTGGCAACCCCATTTGAGAAGGAAGGAGCTAGGCTACGTTCCTTCCTTCTCTGGATAGGAAAAATATTCCTTAGTTATACGGTTGCCAGGTCCCTCTTTGCCAACAGCGGGGAGGTTTTTTGGGGCGGAGCCTGAGAAGGGTGGGGTTTGGGGAGGGACTTCAATGCCATAGAGTCCAATTGCCAAAGCGGCCATTTTCTCCAGGTGAACTGATCTCTATTGGCTGGAAATCAGTTGGAATAGCAGGAGATCTCCAGCTAGTACCTGGAGGTTGGCAACCCTGCTTAGTTACCACCTTCAAAACATGGGAGGGGCCTGGAATTTCTCTAGCTCCACTGGGCCAGCTTGGGGAATCTACCAATTGAAAACAATTTCGGGATTGTTTTCCCTCCCTCCCATAATTACATTTTTTTTAGTACTACTAAGAACGTGAGCATGCTCCCAAGACGCTTGGTCGGGTCCTGCACATCCCTTCCTCAAATGGTGCCACCGACCTGGCGGAAGAGCATTTTGCACGAGAGGAGTGTGCCCCGTGCCCAGCTTGATTCCCTCCCCCACAAAAAAAAAAATTCTTGGATAGTTTGAAAAGCAGCTTAAGGACTGGTTGTGTGTGGGGGGGGGGCTAGCGAGAAGGAATAATTTACTGATTTTCTTCTCTGCGTTATTTTACACTGGATGAGTCGCAGCTGAATGTGTGAACCTCTTCCCTGGATGAGCGTTATGTGAGCGGTGATTCAAAAGAAACTCTCCCTGGGGTCTGATCAGGGTTGCTGCATTCATGAAGCGAAGCGGCCTCTCCGTTCCTAACGTTTTTCTCTTTCGGCCGCCCCAGGAAATGCCCTACTGTCAATAAATGATGCAAACAAGCACGTACATGTGCGAACCATCCCTCAGTTAGCCCACGGTCCCTCATCCATGCAGTTATCAGTTTACATCCAGCTTTCGTAGAGGCTGCTCGACATGTGGGGAACGGTTTGTGTGCTGCTGCACGGGGTGTTTGCTTTCGGCCGCGCGGGTCCAGGGCCGTTTATGCGGGGTTGTTTGATGATGCGTGCCTTTCCCTGCCGACAGGTTGCCTCGCTCTGCCCACATGTGACCATGCGTTTTGCCCGGATGCTGTTTTAACGTGAATCTGGAAAATGCGGGGGAAAGGCGCGGGGAGAGCGAGGTGACCTCTGACGGTCGGGAAAGGCATGCAGCCATCAAAACGAAGCAATGGCGCAGTCGGCGAGGGTGACCGCGAGGAAACAGCCTTGCATAAATGGCCATGGTGGAACATCTGAAGTTCACTTTTTGGTGCGCCGCTCCAGGCGAGTGGCACTCCCCATAGCTCAGCGTTTCTAGCTGCCATGTTGTGGCTTCTGGGTTATTTTAACAAGGCATTTGTCCTGATGTCAGAGGTGGTTGTGGTGGGTGGTGTTCGCTCATTCCTTTGGAAGTTGTGTGGCGAACGGTGTGGCGCTGTCCCTCTCGCAGAGTGCCATTGGCGCTCTGTCGCATGAGCTGGTGGTCGGCCATCCTTCCCTCACATTTCAGGTTTCCTTGGCTTGTTGGAGCGGTGGACTCTATCTGGAGAACCGGGTTCATTTCCCCACTCCTCCACGTGAGCGGCGGAGGCTAATCTGGTGAACCGGGTTGGTTTCCCCACTCCTCCACATGAAGCCAGCTGGGTGACCCTGGGCTAGTCACAGCTCTCTCAGCCCCACCTACCTCACAGGGTGTCTGTTGTGGGGAAGGGAAGGTGATTGTAAGCCGGTTTAAGTCTCACTTAAGCGGTAGAGAAAGTTGGCATATAAAAACCAACTCTTCTTCTATCAAGAGTTGTAATTCGGTTCCCTGGCAAAAGTAGAGCTTCCCACGAGTTACATTTCTTTCTTTCTTTTTTGGGTATAAATACCCAGTTCAGGAGAAGTTGAGTTTTCTATTTTAAACCTTATTTTGTAAATGGAAATTTTAACTGACGAGTTCTGAATTTCTTCTGGGACGTTGTGTCTTTATTTAAGATGTTTGAACTCTTTTTTTTTTTTTCCTTTTTGTAACTAAGCTTGATGTGAAATTGGAGACATTCATGTTAAGTTTCACAGAATGTCATCTGTACACTGTCAGATGAGACGGGGTAGCTCTTACAACTGTGCAAATTAACACATCGGGCTTAATTTAACTCGCCCATGTCTTTTTAATTGAATGTATTAGCATATCTAGCCTGTGTATTTTAGGGAGGGGGGGCGGATTCCAGCTTGTTTTTTTAATATTTTCCCGAAGTTTAGTTTGATCAGCTTATGGCTGTACGTCCTGTCTTAAAACATTTCTCAGTCTAACCATTTAATAATATTCTGGGGGAAACGTAGGACTTAACTGTCACAGAATCTGTTGCTTAAAGATGCTGTTAAACTGTTCAAAGATCACAGGCAGCAAAAACTACATATTTTGAGGGATTGCTGGAATTATCCACCATTCTGTAATTTTAAATTGTTAAGCATTGACAAAATGGGTTCATTAATTGGTCGAGTGAGCTTGAGCTGATACGAAAGTAATTGATAACGTTAGATATTATCATGCAGGATCCTATTTCAGTAGCAGATCGAACACTAGAGGCTTCTTTGAAGAAGTTAGAAATGTCCTTTTAACAGTTTCTCCCTGAAGCCTGCTGGGTGACCGTGGGCTAGTCACAGTTCCCTCCAGTCCCACCTATCTGACAAAGGTGTCTGTTGTGGGGGGGGGGAGAAGAAGGGAAGGTGATTGCAAGCTGGTTTGAGACTCCTTAAAGGTAGAGAAAAAGTAGAGAGAGTTGGTATAAAAACCAACTCTTCTTCTTTTCTTGATGGCGCATCGGGGGGAGAATGACCCGGTGTTCCTTTTGGGGAAATACAGTCACTAGCCCTTTGGCCCAAAGTGCGCTATTTGAGTAAGGGTGCAAAGGGATGTATGTAGAGCAGGGATGGGGAACCTTTTTTCCACCAAGGACCATTTGGATATTTATAACATCATTCGCGGGCCATACAAAATTATCAACTTAAAAATTAGCCGACCAAGTCCCAAGCAGGCAGTTGCCCCAGATGACCCCCCCAGCGCGGGCAAGCAAGCAAGCATCCAACCGGTGGGAGGGGGCAAATCGCCAGTCTTAGATCCTTCTGAGCCAGAGATCTGCCAGGACCCACGAAGGGCCAGACCAAATGTTTCCGCGGGCCTTAAACGGCCCCCGGGCCTGATGTTCCCCACCCCTGATGTAGAGATTGGCTCTGTCAAGATATGGCGATGGTGTCTGGAGATCAACAGTACTCCCCCTCTATTGGTACAGCGATTGAGCTAGTGATGTTGGTCAGGCTCTCGGTAGATGAGGCAAAAGTTGCTTCGGAGAAGTAAAGTCTGTATGAGGGCTTTGTTTTCCTTTTATAGTGTTTTTTTGCACATAGTTCGTATGAGGACAGAAACTTCCTGGTGAGGAGCAGATGGCTGATGTGGTTGGGGAAAAAAATCTCTGGATCTCAGGCTAAATGTCCTACCTCCAATAAGAATGGTCATAACGTAACCACAACACAACACCAGTATGCCATAATTATTTTCACTTCTAAAGCATACCTGCCTACTCGGTGAGGTAGAGCTATCTAGAGATGATCGGAACTCAGCCAAGGGTTGATGTTTTAGTAGGGTTTTGAACCTCAGTCTCTATAAACCTGTCTAGTTCCCTACATTATACAAGCTCCCATAAGTGATTAAAGTTGCTCACCAGCAGGGCTGAATAAATCCTTGCCGTTACTTGTTGACATGTCAGCTTTAATTGTATGTCATTCAGTTAACCAGTTACTCTATTCAAGGGGACATTTTTTTAAAAGAAGGATGTTGAGAAGCTGGAACGTGACCAGAGGAGGGCAAAAAAAGATGGTGAGGGGTCTGGAGGCCAAGTCCTATGAGGAAAGGTTGAAAGAGCTGGGTATGTTTAGCCTGGAGAGGAGAAGACTGAGAGGTGATATGATGCCCATCTTCAAGTACTTGAAGGGCTGTCACATAGAGAATGGTGCCGAGTTGTTTTCTGTCGCCCAGAAGGTCGGACCAGAACCAACGGGTTGAAATTAAATCAAAAGAGATTCTGTCTAGACATTAGAAAATTCTTCTTAACAGTTAGAGCGGTTCCTCAGTGGAGCAGGCTTCCTTGGGAGGTGGTGAGATCTCCTTCCCTGGACGTTTTTAAGCAGAGGTTAGATGGCCATCTGTCAGCAATGCTGATTCTATGACCTTAGGCAGATCATGAGAGGGAGGTCATCTTGGCCATCTTCTGGGCATGGAGTAGAGGTCACTGGGGGTGTGGGGGGAGGTAGTTGTGAATTTCCTGCATTGTGCAGGGGGTTGGACTAGATTCTCCAGTGGTCCCTTCCAACTCTATGATTCTATCCCAGGTATCAGGTTATCATGACACTGAGAAATTTCATCATGGTGCCAACGTTTTCAACGTGATTTTGTTGGGGTGTGTCTTGGTGACCCTCCGTGGATACATTAAGCTTATGGATTGTTTCATGTCATGATATATTTTGTGGCCTGTTGTAAAAATGAATGTGTATGAAGTGCTTGTCATTGCTTGTTTACATGTCAGTTTTAATTGTATACCATTCAGTGGTGGCAGACATTAATTTCTTAACCAGTTGCTCTATTTTTAAATTCTTTTTGAATTAAGTCATGAGAAAGTTGGAGATGAGAAACTAGGTTGAGGTTAGAGGTTAGCTTTTTTTATGTGATGATTTGTACAAAAACATGCTTGTCATTGAATTTTAGAAAATAATGTGAAATGGGTGAAAAGAGGATAAGAGTAGGTTTTGTGAGTAGCAATTATTTTAAAAATGTAGTATGACAATACAGAACCCTGAAGACTGAAAAAGGAGTCTGGCTCCTACGTTTTGGGGCTGGCTCCCCAACCCAAAGAAAAGGTCCCTGCTCGTGAGTAAGCCTCCCTCTCCATCAAAATGCAAACGTTTGCAACGAACAGCGGCATCGGAAACCCCCCTGAAAAATTGATATTCATTTTGTTGCTCTCTTTCTGCTTCCTCAGGGTGTTTTGTCCACCATGGCCACAGCTTTACCCAGAACCCTCGGAGAGTTGCAGCTCTATCGAATCCTGCAGAAAGCCAATCTCTTGTTCTACTTCGATGCCTTTATTCAACAGGGAGGGGATGACGTCCAGCAGTTGTGCGAGGCGGGGGAAGAGGAGTTCCTCGAAATCATGGCCCTCGTCGGCATGGCGAGCAAACCCCTTCACGTCCGAAGACTTCAGAAGGCGTTGAGAGACTGGGTCACGAATCCAGGCCTTTTTAACCAGCCCCTTACTTCCTTACCGGTCAGTAGCATTCCTATATATAAGTTACCGGAAGGATCTCCCGCTTGGTTGGGAATATCATGCAATAGCTACGAAAGGAACAGTAATTCGCGTGAGCCTCACTTGAAGATCCCGAAATGCGCCGCGACCACGTGCATTCAGAGCGTGGGCGCAGGCAAGTCCGACGGGGCGGGCACGTTGCCGCTGCAGAGCGGCAGCGAACAGAGACTGTGGCAAGGCCACCCCGCCACCGAGAGCGAGCACAGCCTCTCCCCGGCAGACGTCGGCTCTCCGGCCTCGCCAAAGGAAAACCCAGAAACCTTGGACATGGCGGCCGCCCTGTCGGTCTCCGAGTGCGTCGAGCGCCTGGTCCCCACCCTCCCCAAGAGCGACTTGAACGAAGTCAAAGAACTGCTGAAAATCAATAAGAAGCTGGCCAAGATGGTGGGCCACATTTTTGAGTTGAGCGACGAGGACCCTCGCAAAGAGGAGGAGATCAGGAAGTACAGCGCAATCTACGGCCGGTTTGACTCAAAGAGGAAAGACGGCAAGCATCTCACCCTTCACGAGGTAAAACAACGATGCGGGCGAGAATCGGTGTTCTCCATTTGCGTTCAGTTTAGTTTCCGTCTAGACATCAGGAAGAATTTTCTGACAGAGCGGTTCCTCAGTGGAACAGGCATCCTCAGGAGGTGGTGAGCTCTCCTTCCCTGGAGGTTTTTAAGAAGAGGTTTGATGGCCATCTGACAGCAATGCTGATTCTATGTCCTTAGGCAGGTCCTGGGGGGGGCATCTTGGCCATCTTCTGGGCATGGAGTAGGGGTCACTGGGGGTGTGTGGGGGGTAGTTGTGAATTTCCTGCATTGTGCAGGGGGTTGGGCTAGATGACCCTGGTGGTCCCTTCCAACTCTATGATTCTAGTTGTCAGAGGTTCTTTTCCCCCCTCTCCTGACAGATTTTCTAGGCGTTAAGTTAGCACTGCCCAGTGTTGTCAGGACAATAACTGTTCTCAGGTCAGAAAGTCCTTAACAGATTTGTTTGTGCTCTTGCAGTTTTCAAAAATGCGTCACCTGAATGTGAATCACCAGGTATATTCTTTCTGAAGTACAGGTTCCATAAATAAAATGGCACTTAAAATGAGGTGTTCAGAGACAACTTCTCTGGGAGAATCTTTTCGGTTCTCTCTCGGCACCTCCCTTTTTTTCTCCCCAATGTTGTTTGTAATCAACAAGTATATGATTGCCAATGTGATTCGATGCCAGCAGTGTAGTAAGTGATGGGTGAAAGCCAGCATGGTGTAGTGGTTAAGAGCAGTGGTTTGGAGTGGTGGACTCTAATCTGGTGAACTGGGTTTGATTCCCCACTCCTCCACATGAGCGGCGGAAGCTAATCTGGTGAAAAGCATTCGTTTCCCCACTCCTCCACATGAAACCATCCGGGTGACTTTGAGCTAGTCACACTCTTTCAGCCCCACCTACCTCACAGGGTGTCTGTTGTGGGGAGGGGAAGGGAAGGTGATTGTAAGCCGGTTTGATTCTTCCTTAAGTGATAGAGAAAGTCGGCATATAAAAATCAACCCTCCTCCTCCTCTTTCTTCTTCTTCTGCTTAATTGGTGACAATCAATTGCTTTATTTCAACTCTGCGATTTTCCTGTTGGATTGATCTGTTTGCGGTTTGGCCAAAGGTCTCCCAGGACTTCTTAATTCATTGTGATTGCAGCCCAAGCAGAAAACTCCTGCTTCATAAGGAAGAGAGCATCGTCAGGGGTTCTAGACTCAATGCCAGCATAGGTACCGTTGAATGTGGACAGTCATGCTACTTTAGAAGTGTTTCCTGTATGGAAATATTGTGCGTGGCAACTTTCGAATCCAGACTAAAGATGGCCATACAGGAATTAGGCATGGCTTTGTTGGCCTTGTTAAGGCATAGTGTCCATACGAAGACATAGGCCATTTATGGGTGGCTGTTTCCTCATGGTCACCCCACCAACTACTTTGGGGTTTTGCTTTGATTATGTTTGCATTTTCCGACCATCAAAGGTCACCTCTGTTCCTCTCTTGCCTTCAAAACCCACTGGTCCTGGGGTTGCCATGAGTCAGTTGTGGCTTGATGGCACACAATTACTATTATCTATCATTTTCAGTTTGATATTCTAGTTATGCTATATATGAACACATGAATACATGAAGCTGCCTTATACTGAATCAGACCCTTGGTCCATCAAAGTCAGTATTGTCTACTCGGACGGCTGGCAGCGGCTCTCCAGGGTCTCAGGCAGGGGTCTTTCACATCACCTACTTGCCGAGTCCCTTTAACTGGAGACGCCGGGGATTGAACCTGGGACCTTCTGCATGCCAAGCAGAGGCTCTGCCACAGCCCCTCTCCAAAGCTCTTCAGGGGCAGAGGTCTTTCACATCACCTACTTGCCTAGCCTCTTTAACTGGAGATACGGGGATTGAACCTGGGGCCTTCTGCATGCCAAGCAGATGCTCCACCACTGAGCCACAGCCCCTCCCCAAAAAATCCTGCAAGTTCCACTGCAGACCAACCTGGCTACCGAAATAATGCAGCAAAACCCTTATCTATGAGGTTGTTTCAGGTTGATTGCATGTGGATCGCACAGACCCCAGAGGCAGGGTTGCCAAGTGACAGGTGGCGGCGGGCAAACCCCTGCCAATTCACCAGGCTGCCCGCCGACCAGCAGAGGGAGGCAATGGAATACCACCTCTGTTCATCTCTTGCCTTGAAAACCCTATAGGATCACCATAAGTCGGCTGCAACTTGATGTCAACACCCCCCCCCCAAAAAAAAGAACACCACAGTAAAAGAATGGCTTCCCCCTAAAAGTCCACTCTGCCCTTTTCTTGGCAGCTTTTAGGAAGGCTGTCAAAAGGTATTTATTTCACTTAGTCTTCTCCTCTCCTTAAAAATGGTTTGTGGGCTCCATAAAGTTTTGATGTGTTTTAATTTCCGGCTGCTGGCTATGGCTATGTCATTTTCGCGTGTTTTGTACTGGTGTTTTTTATATCCTTTGTAAGCCTCCAGGGGATATATTTGTTAAAGAAGGAGGAGGAGGAGGAGGAGAGTTGGTTTTTATACCCTGCTTTTTCTACCCTTAAGGAGCCTCAAAGCGGCTTACAATCCCCTTCCTCTCCCCACAACAGACACCTTGTGAGTTAGGTGGGGCTGAGAGAGTTTGGAGAGATGTGAGAGGGGGTGGACATGCTCCCCAAGATGGTATGGTGCGGTGGTTGATGGGGAGGAGCCTGCCCTCTGGGCGATGCTGGTTAGCTGAGCGTTTTGGATAATCAAGAGCTGGATCACAAAACTTGTACTGTAGTAATGTGTCGTACAGTGTTGGTAACCTCCAGGTGTAGGGTCATGTGAAAACACACTGTGTTGTTTTTGATGCATATGTAAAGCGCTGTCAAGTTGCAGTTGACTTATGGTGACCCCAGAGGGTTTTCAAGGCAAGTGATTAAGCAGAGGCGTTTTGCCGTCGCTTTCCTCTGCAGACCCTTCCTTGATAGTCTCCCTTCCAACCAACCCTACCTAGCTTCCAAGATCTAAGAAGCAGATGTGGTTTGCCATTGTCTTTCTCTGCAGAGCCTTCCTTGGTGGTCTCCCTTCCAAGTACCGACCCCACCTAGCTTCCGAGATCTGAGAAGCAGAGGTGGTTTGCTTTGCCTTCCTCTGCAGAGCCTTCTTTGGTGGTCTCCCTTCCAAGTACCAACCCTGCTTAGCTTCTGAGATCTGAGAATCTGAGAAGCAGAGGTAGTTTGCCATTGCCTTCCTCGGTTGGGAGCTATAATAGGAAAAGCATAGGTGGACCACTTATAAGCAGGGACATGGTCAGTAGGTGTTGTGGTTAAGAGGGTGGATCTAATCTGGAAAACCGGGTTGGTTTCCCCACTCCTCCATGTGAAGCCAGCTGGGTGACCTGGGGCTAGTCACAGTTCTCTTAGAGCTCTCTCAGCCCCACCTAGCTCACAGGGTGTCTGTTGCGGGGAGGGGAAGGGAAGGTGATTGATTGTAAGCTGATTTGATTCTCCCCTGTGTGGTAGAGAAAGCTGGCATATAAAAACGAACTCCTCTTCCTCTTCTTTTTCCTCTTCTTCCTCTTCCTCGCTGATGGACTCCATATACCTTTCAGTCCTTTGAAGAGTGGATGCAAATATAAATTTATCCACGGACGGGGATGAAGAGGAGAAAAAGGCTTTTAAGATGTTTTTCTTGCTGTTTCTTTTTGAGGATTCTATTACAAAGGGCGGCATTTGACAAGGCGTCTCCCACTATTTGTGATGATTTTTAAGTTATTCTGAAATGTGTAGACCAGCTGTGCTCTCCATCTTTACGCACAGCACATTAAAAAAAATAATAACCTCTGCTTCTAAACAAAACCTCCCGTCTCTGGTTAGCAGCTGCTGCGTAGGGCTAGCTCGCTACAAAGGGAATCCTAGTATAAAGATAATTTGCAATAGTACTAATCATTTCACTATAAAGGTTTGTGATGGTAACTCTGGGCATAAAGAAAAGTCTCCATATGCATTTAATAATAATAGCTTTTGTTTATACCCCGCCCGCCCCCAGGGCAGCTACCAACACAATTTAATATACATAAACTTAGTTAAAAAATAAATAAAACAATCTTACACATTTTAAAACGTTCTGAAACGCAATAAAACCTCAGCAGGCTGTAATACTATGATTCTAACTTTGGCGCCCAGTTTCCTATTTCGGGAGCAGGGCTATTTGCTACAGCGGCAGGTCCATATTACTGATCTCAGGGAAGGGGGTAGTGGACCCAGGCCATCTGGGGGAAGGAAGGGTTTAGGATAGGGACAAATCTAGGGTTGCCAGGTCCCTCTTTGCCACCGGCGGGAGTTTCTGGGGCGGGGTTTGGGGAGAAGAGGGACTTCAACGCCATAGAGTCCAATTGCCGAAAGGGCCATTTTCTCCGGGTGAACTGATCCCTATCAACTGGAGATCAGTTATAATAGCAGGAAATCTCCATCTAGGTTTGCCAGGTCCCTCTTCATGACCAGCGGGAGGTTTTGAGGGCAGAGCCTGAGGAGGGTGGGGTTTGGGGAGGGGAGGGACTTCAATGCCATCGAGTCTAATGGCCAAAACTGCGATTGTCTGCAGGGGAACTGATCTCTAACGACTAGAGATCAGTTGTAATAGCAGATCTCCAGTTGGTACCTAGAGGTTGTGGAATTCAAAGAGAAAGCACAAGAATAAACAAGCCAAAATAAGGCAAATGAATATCAAAGCTAGATGGTGCTGTTAGAAAAATATATTGAGAGATAAAATCTCACAAGGACAACCGCAGTTGTAAGAAAAAATCAGACCAACAGGTCTGAACTGTGCAAAATACACAAGACGTGAAAGGGGTTCCATCAAAGTAGAACTAGGCGCAAAGCGCTCAAAGTCATAACAATCCATCCATAAAAGTTAATACAATAAAGCAATGGAGAGTCAATACTGCGCAATGGGCTTCCGGTAAATTCCCATTTCATGAAGAATTTTTTTCAAGCTTCTGGTCCATCCATATGCCTGACGATTCAGTCATGGAATAAAGGAGTGTGCCTTCATAGTATGTATGGTACCTAGAGGTTGGCAACCCTAATCATATCAGACACAGAAAAGGGAAGGGGAAAGGGAAAAAAGGGATGGAAGGGAGGGAAGAAGGAAAGGGAGGGAAGAGGGGGGAAAGGAAGGAAAGGGAAGCCAGTACTGTGATGGTCCGGTTGCAGTCCTCAACCATAGGCCCTTTACACAAATGCTGTGTATTTTGCCATGCGTTCTTAAAGCCATTTAGAACCACAGAATCATAGAGTCGGAAGGGACCACCAGGGTCATCTAGTCCAACCCCCTGCACAATGCAGGAAATTCACAACTACCTCCCCCCCACCCACACACCCAGTGACCAGAAGACGGCCAAGATGCCCTCCCTCTCATCATCAGTATTTAGATTCTCCCCCCCCAGTGATAGCAGTAAAGACAACAGAACTTTTCATGTCTTCTGTTTCCAGCTCACTGTTAATGAAGCGGCCGCCCAGTTGTGCGTGAAGGATAACGCCTTGTTGACCCGGAGGGACGAGCTGTTTGCGCTGGCGCGGCAGATCTCTCGAGAAGTGACCTACAAGTATACTTACCGGACCACCAAGTAAGCACTGCAGTTTTAGCAACCTGTTTTATTGCAAAGCAGTTTTTGTTCCGGAGTCAGGTCTGACTTTCAGAAGTCTGGTTTGTAGATATGCCTAAATGGCCCAAGGTGTTGCACGGAAGCAGAACCATTCGTGCGTAGTGTAGTGGTTAAGAGCGGTGGTTTGGACTCTGATCTGGAGAACCGGGTTTGATTCCCCACTCCTCCACACGAGCGGCAGAGGCTAATCTGGTGAACCGGATTTGTTTCCCCACTCCTCCACATGAAGCCAGCTGGGTGACCTTGGGCTAGTCACATTCTCTCAGCCCCACCTACCTCACAGGGCGTCTGTTGTGGGGAGGGGAAGGGAAGGTGATTGTAAGCCGGTTTGATTCTTCCTCAAGTGGTAGAGAAAGTCGGCATATAAAAACCAACTCTTCCTCTTCTCTCTTTCTCATTATATCTATAATAATAACATTTGTTGTGGCTGTAAATTTGTACGATTCGCACAACTGCTCTCCCCCTTTTTGTGAGTAGGAAAGATTGAGCCACTCGTCTATATTTACTTATTTATTTAAAACATCTCTTTGCTGCCTTCTGTATGAAGCTCAAGGCGGCTTACAACACAGATAAAACACATAAAATTAAATACATTAAAACCACCCTTTAAAGTCACAACTCAGTGCCCCTAGCAAACTTAACCAAACGCAGAAATAAAACCATTTTCAACTGCCTCCTCAAGATGGAAAGCGAGGGGGCGGGTGCTCCGTATTTGTGGGGCTGCCACCGAAGAGGCCCTTCTCTCATGTACCCACCAAACGAGCTGCTTTGATCGATGGGACAGTTAGGAGGGCTTCTTCCTGTGGTCTTAATTCCCAGGCAGGAATGTATGGCAGGAACATCTCTGTCATGCACTGCAAGGTAAGTATTGGGTTCATTCGTGAGAGCCAGCGTGGTGTAGTGGTTTGGAGTGGTGGACTCTAATCTGGAGAACCAGATTAGCACCCTTTGTCTAAAAGCTACTTGTGCAATTGGCCATTGCTGGATCCTGTGGCAGCGAGTTCCACAAGTTAACTACACATTCTTTCTTTTTGTTCTGAATGTCCCGCCCTTCAGTGTCACGGGGTGGCTTCTCCGTACTGTGCCTCTCTCCCAGAAGGAAGCCAGGCTGTATGGACTGCCTGCCTCCCGAGGCTTTCAGAGCAACCTGGGCCCATGGAATTTCCTCCCCACCTGCCGCTCCTGTCTTTGCAACCTCAGTTCCACCCTGGCTACCAGTAACTGTACTTCCTCAGAACGGGTCACAGAGGGGTTAGAATCCTTCCTCGTGACATGCTGGTTTTCTATACAGAGGCACTTTTGGTACGAAGGAGCGTTCAGACACGCAATTTTGTTCATTGGGTTGCTACAGTTCAGGCAGAGCCTTTTTTGTTTCCGAAGACCGTAATTTGGCTCATCAGAGATTCCCTTTTGAAACGATGCAAGGTTTAGCAAGGAATTTGGTTTATTTAACTTCTCCCTTAGAAGCCAGGATTTTTCAAAATAATTTTCCTGAACTGCGGTCTAAATGAATTTAAATTATATATATATATTTCATCTCCTAGGTCTAAATGTGGGGAAAGGGATGAGCTGTCTCCAAAGAGAATTAAGCTAGAGGTATTGTATTTTAACTTCTTTTTCTGTTCAAATGCAATTGCAAAAACTGACTGGCATTATATCTGTTAAAGTATCATTTAAAGAAAGGTTGGACACGCGCACACACAGAGATGCACATGCATGCACTCAGAGATGCATGCACAGAGACACAAACACACCCTTAAAATAGCACACACTTGGAATTAAAAATTATTCTGAGAGTCTAACAATAAGATCATTAGAAGAGCAGTGATAAAGTTGTGGAATCAAAAGTTTGTTGGGCTAAAATCTGGGAACCCCAAATGTAAAGAACCTTTTCTCAGCTAATCCCGGCTAAAACACTTCTGTTCATCCAGGCCATTTATGGATGGCTGTTTCCTCATGGTCACACCACTGGTTTCTTCGGGGCTTTGATTTGATTATGCATGCATTTCCCGACCGTCAGAGGTAACCTCGCTCTCCCCACGAGTTCCCGCGTGTCCCCCCCCCCTGCGTTTTCTGGTTGCTAGCTACACACAAATCCAGAAAACGCGGGCAAAATGCGGGGGAAACGCGGGGGGAGAGTGAGGCGACCTCTGACGGTCGGAAAATGCATGCATAATCGAAGCAAAGCCCTGAAGAAGTCAATGGGGTGATGGCGAGGAAACAGCCAGGCATAAATGGCTTCAATCAAAACCAAGCTCCTTTCTGATTGATATTTGTTATCCAATAAAAAGTGAGCCTTCTGATTCCCCCTATGCTACTCAGATTCCCTTTGCTTCTCTTTTAAACCTTTCCAATATGCTGTTCTAAAGAACTTTGTGTGTGTGTGTGTGTGTGTGTGTGTGTGTGTGTGTGTAATACCCATGCATTCTGTCAAACCATGTTGTATCATCCTATTATCTGTTGAGTTATCAAGACAATCAAGGGCAAAGTACACGGCTCGGAAAGCAACTGTCAGCTTGAACATAAAGTTTTACTTTGTGACAGGGTGTCCGTTCTCTTGGGTACTTTTGTTAGGAATAACCAAAGAGCCTTGTAGCACTTAAAGACAAATGAAATGCAACATGCCATAAGGTTTTATGAAGTAGACCCCCACAAGATTATTAGTTATTTTGGCTCTAGGAGACTTAACATGCCACCTATCTGGGAAATGAAATTAGTAAAGCGGTTGTTACCTCTGAAATTTTTGCCATTAGGATGCGATCAAGTGTCTGTTCCTGAAAAGTAAATTAATACTGTTGCTAAACATGGATTCCGATATGGTTTTCTGGGCTTTCCACTGTTTCGCTTTGAGGAATCAGCCTCATCCTTTTTTGCACGTCTTGTCAAATTAAG
Organism: Euleptes europaea; assembly: GCF_029931775.1. Classification (NCBI taxonomy): domain Eukaryota; kingdom Metazoa; phylum Chordata; class Lepidosauria; order Squamata; family Sphaerodactylidae; genus Euleptes; species Euleptes europaea. Next base: position 54,748,991 of record NC_079326.1, read on the forward strand.
TGGTTGCTTGAGTGGAAGTCTTGTTCCTCACGGAGCAGCATGGGACCTAACATAAACTATTTTGTTTCTTGGCGTGGGCGAAACAAGCTCGCTCTTTTCCAATAACCCAGTGGACTGTGTTTCTTTGTTCAGATCTTCCTCAGCATATGCAATAACATACAGACAGTACATTTGGGAGCGTTCTTTCCTGCCTAATGGACCACGGAGCCATTAGGAAATAACGTCCTGGTATTCAGACAATTTTTTTTTTGTCTTGACTTCATAGAGGATGAGTAAAAAAAAGAGCTCACGGAGCTCTTTAGTCCTTAGTATTTTGTAGTCCAGAAGTGTTTGTTGGCCATCTTAAAAACAAATGGGATGTGGAATTTGGGGTCCAGGAAGTATTGAGGCTTAGGAATCCCTTCGTCTGCACTTAGAGAGCCAGTGTGGTATAGTGGTTAAAAGTGGTGGTTAAGAGCAGTGGTCTCTAATCTGGAGAACCAGAATCGATTCCCCACTCCTCCACACGAGCGGCGGATTCTAATCTGGAGAACCGGGTTTGTTTCCCCACTTCTACACATGAAGCCTGCTGGGTGACCCGGGGCTAGTCACAGCTCTCTCTGAACTCTCTCAACCTCAACTGCCTCACAAGGTGTCTGTTGTGGGGAGAGGAAGGGAAGGAGATTGTAAACCAGTTTAATTCTTCTTACAGAAAGGTAGAGGAAGTCGGCGTATAAAAAACCAACTCTTCTTAGCTAGATGACAAACCAGTTTACACAAATTAGAATTGGTAAATTGTGGAACTCCCTGCCCCAGGCTGTGGTGATGGCTGCCAACTTGGAAGGCTTGAAGAAGGGAATGGACATGTTCATGGAGAAGAGAGCTATCCATGGCTACCAGTCAAAATGGATACTAGTCATGCATATCTATTTTCTCCAGGATTAGAGGAGCATGCCTGCCCTGTTATATTAGGTGCTGTGGAACACAGGCAGGACAATGCTGCTGCAGTCATCTTGTTCGTGGGCTTCCTAGAGGCATCTGGTTGACCGCTGTGGGAAGGGACTGCTGGACTTGATGGGCCTTGGTCTGATCCAGCAGGGCCTTTATTTCGTTCTTATGAATAGATCTTTGAAGATCTTTCTCAGAATTGCATGGGATTAAATGCATCTGCTAGACAAGCCAGCTGCTCATCAATCCTATATGGAAAGCATTACTGGGAGACCTTTGAACAGTCTTCAAGGAAAGGGATAACTCAGCCTCCCGGGCAATCGGTGCTGTTGTCCAGCAACTCTTACAGTCTGAGTTCTGGAGACTTCCTTTGGGCATATCCTACACCCTTCTTGCAACCAGTGAGATTTTTTATTCCAAACAGCAGATCCACGACCTGGCATGTTAGAATTCACCACCCAGCATGTCAGCATCTGCCTTTGCAACTTCACAGTTTTGGGAAGTGTTTAACACAGAGAAGTGCTCATGGGAGGTGGCGGGGGTGGCTCAGTGACAGAGCATCTGCTTGGCATGCAGAAGGTCCCGGGTTCAATCCCTGGCATTTCCAGTTTTAAAGGACCTGGCAGTAGGTGATATGAAAGATCTCTAACCTGAGGCCCTGGAGAGCTGCTGCCAGTCCGAGTAGACAATACTGACCTTGATGGACCAAGAGTCTGATGAAGTACCCGGCAGCCTCACGTGTTCATGTGTTGTTCGATTCTTTGAATCCTAGCCATTGCTGAGATTTCCTAAACTTAAATTCAAAGTTACATCCCTGGGGCTTTGAGCATATCTGTTCAGTGAACTTATTTGTTTTATTTCCTTTATACCCCACCTTTCTCCCCAATGGGGGGAGCTTACATCGTTCCCTTCTCCTCCATTTTATCCCCACAACAGCCCTGTGAGGTAGATTAGGCCGAGGGTGTGAGACTGACCCAAGGGCACTCACAGGCCTCCATGGCATCAGTGGGGGTTCAAACTTGGATCTCGCAAATTCTAGTCCGACGCTTTAACCACCGCACTACACCGCACTCGTACTTATGGGAAACATCTTTTCTCAGTGGTTCTTGTAGGTTATCCGGGCTGTGTAACCGTGGTCTTGGAATTTTCTTTCCTGACGTTTCGCCAGCAACTGTGGCAGGCATCTTCAGAGTAGTAACACTGAAGGACAGTGTCTCTCAGTGTCAAGGGTGTAGGAAGAGTAATATATAGTCAGAAAGGGGTTGGGTTTGAGCTGAGTATTGTCCTGCAAAAGTATTGTCCTGTAAGTATCAAGATAATGTGCTAATGAGGGTATGGTATGTTAATATGGAACCATTGTATCCTGAAGTGATCTGTTAATGTGTGTAATCCAAAGCTAATCTGTATGGCTATTGTTGAATGTTGTCTTTGTCTGGAGGTTTTTCAGGGCAGGAAGCCAAGCCTTATTCATTCTTAAACTCTCCTCTTTTCTGTTAAAGTTGTGCTGATGTTTATGAATTTCAATGGCTTCTCTGTGCAATCTGACAAAATAGTTGGTAGAATTGTCCAGTCTTTCAGTGTCTTGGAATAAGACCCTGTGTCCTGTTTCAGTGTCTTATTCCAAGACACTGAAAGACTGGACAATTCTACCAACTATTTTGTCAGATTGCACAGAGAAGCCATTGAAATTCATAAACATCAGCACAACTTTAACAGAAAAGAGGAGAGTTTAAGAATGAATAAGGCTTGGCTTCCTGTCCTGAAAAACCTCCAGACAAAGACAACATTCAACAATAGCCATACAGATTAGCTTTGGATTACACACATTAACAGATCACTTCAGGATACAATGGTTCCATATTAACATACCATACCCTCATTAGCACATTATCTTGATACTTACAGGACAATACTTTTGCAGGACAATACTCAGCTCAAACCCAACCCCTTTCTGACTATATATTACTCTTCCTACACCCTTGACACTGAGAGACACTGTCCTTCAGTGTTACTACTCTGAAGATGCCTGCCACAGTTGCTGGCGAAACGTCAGGAAAGAAAATTCCAAGACCACGGTTACACAGCCCGGATAACCTACAAGAACCAATGAACTCTGACCGTGAAAGCCTTCGACAATATCTTTTCTCAGCTTTGCAGCCAGTTGGCATTTTTAAAAAACTCATAGCATAAAAAATAATAAAACCTTCCTCCTCTACTTGATTTTTGCTCTTGTAGATATAAAAAGAACGTGTTTTTGAAGCCTGCTGGTACAGCAGTGTGCTACGCTGGAGTAAAATAATAGTTTGTGATTGATGGCATAATTTTGACAAATGCAGATTGGACGTGGGTAGGGAGCTGCCAACTTTACCGTATTTTTTCCCTCTGTGATGGGGGAGTCCGGTACGTGACGCAGCTGGGTGGTCGTTATTTTGCTGCGGTGGTGAATTTCCCTCTGCTGGCGTAGATTTCCAGTTGCCTGTTCTGCTGCGAAATTCTCTTTCACCGTCCAGTGTTATTTTCTAAGGGAAGGCATGCTTTTTATGTGATCGACTCATTGTTCTTCACACCTGCTTTGAGTCCTTTTTGATGGGGGTGGAGAATGGTGAGCTAAAAATGTCTTCAAATAAAAAATTTTCAGTGGTCTGGTTGAAAACATGTTTTTGGGGAGAGCTTTTTGAAGGTTTTGTTGCTTTATGCTCTCACAGAAAGATTTAGGGAGCAATCCTAGGCAGGTCTACTCAGAAGGAAACCACATGTCAGTCAATGAGGGCTACTTCCAGGAAAGTGTATTTAAGATTGCAGCCTAATACAGGATGTAATCCTATTAAAGTGCGGTCGTTCTAGTGTAGGGCTGCCAACCTCCAGGAACTAGCTGGAGATCTCCTGCTATTACAACTGCTCTCCAGCTGATAGAGATCAGTTCCCCTGGAGAAAACGGCTGCTTTGGCCATTGGACTCTATGGCCTTGAAGTCCCTCCCCTCCACAAATTCCGCCCTCAGGCTCCTCCCCCCAACACCTCCCGCCGGTGGCGAAGAGGGACCTGGCGACCCTATTCTAGTAGATTAGTATTTTTGCACTAAAAAAGTTAGGTTATAAAATAGGAAAATAAATAAGTAAAAAAGATTCAATATAATATTCAGAACAATACAATACAAATATTCAATACAATATTCAGCTCTTCACAAACATGTGTTCTTCTTTTTTTGTAAAAAAATAAATAAATAAATCTCAGGTTTGTTTCTGGGATCCCCGGTTGGCATTTGCTATACCAGTACTTCAAGTTTTGGTTAGCCACAAGTATTTTGCTACAGGGGATGGGGAATGGTATAGTATCGCCCGATCTCATCAGATTTCGGCAGCTAAACAGGGTCGGTACTTGGATGGGAGACCACCAAGGAAGAGTTTGCAGAGGAAGGTGATGGCAAACCCCCTCTGCTTAATCCTTCCCAAGAAAACCCTCTGGGGTCATCATGAGTCAGTCTACAACTTGATGGTATTTAACACACACACATGTCACTGCAGAACATTCACCTGATGCATTTTGGCCTACTGGTATTTTTCAGCAACGTGTAATTATTTATGCATGTTGCAAGAGATCCAAACACATACATTTTTCGTTGTTTTTTCAGGCTCCTAAGGGCAGGCAGCTGGCCATTTTATTTATTTTATTCTTGTTCAAGCAGATTTCTCCTTTCCTCTGTAACTCCTGCACCAGTCCCTGGGAGGAGATTAAATGTGGGTTTTTTAAATACTTGGATACTTGGCAATAAGAGAGGTTTAGATATTTTATCTCCCACCTCTCTGAACACTTTGGTTCTGTTCTAATAAAAAAAATATTTAGACAGCATGGTGTGGTGGTTAAGAGCGGTGGTTTGGAGCGGTGGAGTCTGATCTGGAGAACCGGGTTTGAATTCCCACCCCTCCACATGAGTGGTGGAGGATAATCTGGTGAACTGGGTTTGTTTCCCCACTCCTACACATGAAGCCAGCTGGATGACTTAGGGCAAGTCACAGCTCTCTTAGAGCTCTCTCAGCCCCACCTACCGCACAGGGTGTCTGTTGCAGGGAGGGGAAGGGAAGGGGATTGTAAGCCGGTTTGATTCTCCTTAAAAGGTAGAGAAAGTCGGCATATAAAAACCAACTCTTCTTCTCCTCCTCCTCCTTTTCCTCTGATGTTGCAACAGGGTCTCTACGTATGCTGTCCTTGAAGCCAGCTGGGTGACCTTGGGCTAGTCACAGTTCTGTCTGAACTCTCTCAGCCCCATTGACCTCACAAGGTGTTTGTTGTGGGGAGGGGAAGGGCTTTTAACTGACCAGTGGGGATATAAGAACATAAGAAAAACCATGCTGAATCAGTCCACGACCCATCAAGTCCAGCAGTCTGTTCACACAGTGGCCAACCAGGTGCCTCCAGGAAGCCCACAAGCAAGATGACTGCAGCAGCATTATCCTGCCTGCGTTCCACAGCACCTAATATATTCGGCATGCTCCTCTGAACCTGGAGAGAATAGGTATGCATCATGACTAGTAGCCATTTTGACTAGTAGCCATGGATAGCCCTCTCCTCCGTGAACATGTCCACTCCCCTCTTAAAGCCTTCCAAGTTGGCAGCCATCCCCACATCCTGGGGCAGGGAGTTCCACAATTTAACTATGCTTTGCATGAAGAATTTGCATAATGAGATATCTTGGGGATGAGACCCAAGTCTAAACACAAAATCCATTTATGTTTTATATACATTTTATACACATAGCCTGAATATGATTTTAAACAATGTTTTTAATAATTTTGTGTACATTGAACCATCAGAAAGCAAACTAGAGTCCTGATGAGCGCCTGTGAGTAATGCCTGCATGCTGGCCCAAAAAGTCTGGTTTTTGGGTCAGTCCGGATATCGGATGTCCAGATAAGGGGTACTCAACCTGTACTAACCAGGGCCAACCCTGCTTAGCTTCTGAGATTGGGCTAGCCTGGGCCATTCATGCCAGGTGTTGCAAGGAGTGGGAAATAGGTTTTAATGATAAAACTGACCCTCACTATGTAAGATCGGTTTGCGAGACCTAAGCAAACCTGTTAACAATAGAACATTTTGGAAATCATTAATTCATAGGTTTGCCGTAAGTCAGAGGCGACTTGACAGCACATCATGCACACACACGTAAGATCAAAGAATTTGTCTAGTAACCAGTTGTATAATTTTGTTAAGAAGTGGTGTGTGGTTTTTGTTACGTTTCGAAGCAATAAGTGCGAAGATGTGCACTTACCCACAGTGTCACTCCTCTGAAGATGCCGGCCACAGCTGCTGGCGAAACGTCAGGAAAGAAAATACCAAGACCACGGTCACGCAGCCCGGATAACCTACAAGAACCAGTGGGTGTAAAACTACTGGCAATTTGATCTTTTCAGGCATTTAACACCTCCTTTTCACAGGTAGAAATGACTGCCTTGGGCATGATGTGGAACGATTTCTGGGTATAATAGGAGACTTTTTTAAAAAAAAATGTCAAGATCGAAGCTTCTCAACTGTGTGGGCAACCCTGCAGCCTGCCCGGTTCCCGCTAACCACCATTGTAAACCTCTCCTCCACGGGAGCCCCGAGTTTCACATAAGCAATACAAAAGGGAGGGGGATCGCAAATTACATTCAATTACCTGTGAAAGCCTTTTGCTCTCCCCCTCCCGTGCGACCTCCCCCCTTGGAAAGATGGAGTGGGTGGGTAAAGATGTGGGAAGAAAGCGTTCAGGGAGGAGGAAGGGGGGGGAATTCCTGGAAAATGACAGGCTATGGGAGTCGAGTGGGTGGTGAGAAAGGAATGCAGCAAAGGAACTTGCAGCCAGCCGGGGGTTTGGGGAGCTGGCACATATGAACCGCTGTGCTGCCGCCCTTCGTCAAACCAGCCCCCTCGCCCCATGGAGGGGCCTGCTGTGGCCTCAGTGTGGGTGTCTCCCCCCTCCTTATTTTCTGTCACCTCCAATGAGTCAGTGACAACCACGCCGGGAGCTTTTTTGCTCCGCCGTGGAAAGCGGAGCGAGTCACAAGCGGCTGGTTTTTCTTTTCTTTCCTAAGTCTGTCCTTTTTCTCTTATCATAATCAGCCGTTGTTATCTTGCAATGCGCGAAAGAGGTTTCCTTTCCAAATATAGTGCTGACTGCCAGGAGGAGGGAGGAAGCGCGGGGTGGGAATGGGTGCAAGGAGTCGGACCCCTCCTCCTGCTAAGGGGTGCCGCGGAGGCACGGGGCCCAAAAACTGGCATAAGAGCAAGACACCGCTCCCCACAAAATGGATGCCTCTCAGAGGGTTTTGGGATCCATCATGTGGGTCTAGCCCATCTTGTGGGCATGAAGGCAGTTGGCCGCTGAACTTTCCCCCTGGCATGAAGGTGTGCCTGGCTGGACAACGGGGCTAGAAAATCCCATTGTATCACCCTAAGGTGATTTTGTCAGTGCTCCATTACTTACCCTATATCTGCACCCATTCCCGCAATCAATCATTATTCAAGAAAATAGACCAGGCATTCTCTTGGGTCCTGACAACCCATCAAGCCATCTCCTATCCTATTGTTCGGACCCCCGAAAAGCAGTCAATTCTTTGTCTCTGGCTTTCCTGCCGGCTTATCTCATACCACCTCAGGGCCCATTTTGTAGTATAAGTATTGGTCCTTTGGCCATACATAGTGTGTGTGTGTCTTGGATCCGTGTGCGCACCCCCACTTGCGTGAGGCTCTTTCCTTTGCTCCTGGAAACGCTGGTCATTTTCCTCTTCGGCGCTGCTTTCGCTGGACGTCTCGTCAAGACTGGTAACTGTCACCCATCCCTGAAACCCTCTCCAACGTCCTCCCTTTTCTCATAGTTAGCTCTTTGTGCGTGTATGTTTCTTAAAATATATTTCTTGCTTTGCTATTTTTATTCTTTAATTAAACCTTCTTTTAATTGTACAATGCCTGCTAATTTGAGAGTTTTCACCCAGGACTCCCCAGGTATACAGGGGTTATTGATCCCAGTTACCCCCTCTTGCTCTGTCTCCAGCTAATTCCCCCAACTAAAGTGGAGACATAGGGTAACATGGGTGGGTGGAGAAATATTACAGCCCTCCTGCAGACTAGAAGGACAAAAGCAATCCTGTTTCTTAAAATATGTTTCTTTAAATATATTTCTTGTTTTACTATTTTTATTCTTTAATAAAACCATATTTTAATTATACAGCTGCCTGCTAATTTGAGATTTTTCACCCAGGGCTATCCTGGTATACATGGGTTATTGATCTCAGTTACCTGCTCTCTGTCTCCAGCTAATCCTCCCAACCGAAGTGGAGCCTGCCTGCTTAGGGTAACATGGTGGCGGGGTGGGTGGGGGGATATTACAGCCCTCCTGCACACTACAGGCACAAAGGCAATCCTGGAGGTGAATGGCAAGCCCTAATAGAGGTGGAGGGTTATTCTGAGAGGGCTGGGTTTGCCAGGCTTTTAGTGGGAGGCAGGCACCTATAGGGGAAATGAAGGGGTGGGGAGGGGAAGAGGTTCAGCATTGATGTCAGCACTGAGGAGGGTGGGAGGAAGGGGGGGGAAGAAAGAGAGAACGGGAAGGGGGAGGCATGAGCCCACCTACGCCACTGCCAAGCAGGGCTGAAAAGAGAGAAGTGTGGGATTTCTTTCTCTCGCGCTCCCTGCAGATCAAAAGAACAGAAGCATTGCAATCTGGTGTTCATGTAGGAGAAGGGTTGGTGGAGGGGAAGAAAAGCGCCCGTGGGACTGGGAACATCTGCTCGAAGAAATCGCTTCAAGAACAGCCAAGTTGGAAGGAAGCTCAGTGTTTGTGCATGTAGGGGTCTTTTCTTTTTCTTTCTTTCTTTTTTTTTTTTTGGTTTCCCCCTCTTTTCCACTGAGTAGGCCACACGGAGCAGAGGGGCGAGGACCGTTCAGCTCACAATGGTCCTCTATCCTTTCGCCTACCCTCTTTAATAACTACCCGTAAATTCCCTTTTTTGCTGTCAAACGGCAATTGAAGGAGAAGTTGGGAAAGAGCGCTCTGTAAAAAATAATTAAAAAGGGCGAGTTCAGGGAGCTGCTAGTGATAATTGCCGTGGTATCCCTTAAGAACATAAGAAAGACCATGCTGGATCAGACCAAGGCCCATCAAGTCCAGCAGTCATAAGAACACAAGGAAAGCCCTGCTGGATCAGACCAAGGCCTGATCCTGGAGAGAATAGGTATGCATCGTGACTAGTATCCATTTTGGCTAGTAGCCATGGATAGCCCCATCCTACAAAAGAACATAAGGAAAGCCCTGCTGGATCAGACCCAGGCCCATCAAGCCCAGCAGTCTGTTCACACAGTGGCCAACCAGGTGCCTCTAGGAAGCCCACAAACAAAACAGCCCAGAGGCGTATGTTGGCTGTGGCCGGTAGGATGCTCCCATGTAGAACACTTGCGGCTTTTATTTTTGGACTTCAGCAGTCTGAAATGGCTGCATGCTTGTTCTTGCCATCCCAGACGGCTGCCGCTATTTGTGTGGACAATGAAGGAAAGATCCTGTCGGGCTCAGCATTTGCAGAACAAGCATGCAGAGTTTGCATGCGTGTGGGGCTGTGTGTGGCCCAGTCACACAAGTCAGAGGTTCAGTTGATTCTGGAAGCGGATCAGCACTTCCTGAATACTCAGGAGCATGGCTTAGGCTCCTTTTGGATCCAGCGTTCCTCCTCGACGTCCATATAGCCGCTGGGCCAACAGAACCTTTGACCACCCCAGCAGTGACTTCCCTGGAGAAGTCTGATCCAACCACAGTCGTGGGCATCCTGGTGACGTCCAGATTAGACTATAATACACAAACCATCATCCAGAGAGGTCCTGGTTTGCATTCCTGGCCCTCTGATGTTCAGCTCACAGTTATGCCGAACGGTGCCTTTTCAGTGGTAGTGGCAAAACAGTGGCGTTCCTGGGGTTGCCAGGTCCCTCTTCACCACCAGTGGGAGGTTTTTGGGGCAGAGCCTGAGGAGGGTGGGGTTTGGGGAGGGGAGGGGCTTCAATGCCATAGAGTCCAATGGCCAAAGCGGCCATTTTCTCCAGGAGAACTGATCTCTATCAGCTGGAGATCAATTGTAATAGCAGGAAATCTCCAGCTAGTACCCGGAAGTTGGCAACCCTAGGCGTTCCCTTTCTCACATGGCTTGTTTGGTTTGGTTTTGGAGAGGATCAAGAGTGTGCTATTCAAGGGACTGCTTAATCTTGTTAATTCGTAGCAGATCGTTCCTCTCTGTCTGCTGCTGATCTGCTATGTTTTCATCTGTTCTGATTACATGCATCTCTGGGGGTGGGACCAGGTGGGGGTTGGTTCTAGATGTGGGTGCTTGTGGTATAATGTGTTCTCATTTCTTCTGTTTTTGCAAGCTGCTTTGCAGGTGCTTTGGATTTTGAGAATGGAGTAAAAATAGCTTGGCAAAGTATGAGGATTGCTTGAAAACCTTCCTTCCTTCCTTCCTTCCTTCCTTCCTTCCTTCCTTCCTTCCTTCCTTCCTTCCTTCCTTCCTTCCTTCCTTCCTTCCTTCCTTCCTTCCTTCCTTCCTTCCTTCCTTCCTTCCGCTGGCCTCATGAGTTCCCTATTGCCTAGGATCTTTTCCCAGTCCTTAGCCTGCTCCATAATAATATTCCTCTTTCCAGAACCAGCCAGTATGGCAAGGGTTTCCTTCTCTATCAAAAGATGAGCTGCACACATTCTGATATTTTTATTTCACGTGCAACTGAAATGTTCATGAACGTTCCATGCCACCACACCAGTTCTGTCCATTAAGTAATGCATCGTGCAAGTTTCTCTTCAGTGGTGTCAGTTCGTAATCTGGCCTTCTGGTTTTGTAGTGGTGTGTGAAATTTCTTCATTGGTGGTTTCCGAAAGCTGTCCAGCAATGAAAGTTCTCCGCCGTCACACCAACTCCAAGCTGGGAGACTCTCAAAATGTGGGGATGCAATCTGGGGAGGGGCAGAGTTTGGGGAGGGGAGGGACCATAGCAGGGTATAATGCCGCAGAGCCCATCCACCAGATCAGCCATTTTCTCCAGGGGGACTGTTATGGCTTATTGTTAATACTTATTAATTTTAGTGTAGTGTGTTGTGTCGAGTTTTATATTTTTGGACTGCTTTTAACGATGGTTAGCCCTCTCTGAGCCTGGCCTTGGCCGGGAAAGAGAGCGGAGTATACATGGAATAAAATAAAAATAAATAAATAATCTGGAGCTCAGTTGTAATTCCAGGAAATCTCCAGGCCCCGGCTGGAAGTTGGTAGCCGTAACCCCCTTGTTTTGAAACTGTGGAAGGCAGACCTTATGAATATACATAACTAAAATTACGGGAAAAAACCATGGTGCATCTAGAACAACCCACACTTTCGTCTTTGTGCATGTATGATTGTGTGTCCATTAAAGTCCTCTGCTCTGGTTCTCAAATTAAGCTGCTGCAGACAAACTGTTGAAGAGCATCTATTCGCTGGGGTGATAAGACTGCGTCATAACGCCTCCTTCTCTCTCCCACCTTTGCGTGTCTGCAGGATGGCTTCTCCGATTTCCAGGATGCGGTCCAGAGCTTTTACCAGCAGGATTCGGTCAAAATTCAGCAGGCGCTGTCAAAAGGGAAGTGTGAAGACTTGGCAGTTCTCGGCTTGCAGGTAATCAGAGGGCCCGCGTTATAACGGGCTTTTCTTTTGGACTCCCAACAAATTCTCTGAAGCCATGATTGCCCCCTCGGCCCCCCCACCACTAGCCACAGTTGAAGAGGTTGTTCTGACCTTGCTATTGTGATGCCATTTTGAATGTGGGCGAGCAGCTCTTGAAATGGCTATAAATGGCCACAGCGCTCATTTCGTTGGGTGGAAGGCAAGTGGAGATTGTAGGGGTTGTTTTTTTTTTAAAGATACATGCATGCATCCTGATGGAATAATTTTTTTTTTTGAGCATCGACATTTGGAAGGCAAGGAAGTAAATAAAACAGCTGGCGTCAGAGTTCTTTGTAACACGCTTTCTGACAACCATCAAAGCAAATGCCTCTCTCTAGAGCCTTCTTTCCAGCTAGATTAAACCCTTCAGTGGTTATGCAAGGCAGAATTTTGAATTTATCTTCTGGCTCCATTGACTCATTAGTTCATGTGTTCTTGGAATGCCATTTCTATGAGGACCTTGGAGCACGATATCTCTCTCCTCTTTCAGTACATAAATCCAGTCCCTCTGGGTCCGATATAATGCCTTTTTGATTAAGTGATAGGGATCCCAAGGCTCCATTGGCAGTGGCAAAATTGATCTCAGTCCTTATATCCCCCAAACATTAGATTCAAAACTGTGCTGCTCGAGATCAATGGATCATGGAGCGTCTAAGGGATAAAGGAAAGGAAATGCCTGTCATTAAAACAAGGAAGCAGTGCAGAGTGACTCCTGTACGAAAGTCACATCCTAAGTATATATGAAGACTTCGGCTAAATCACATGTTTAGCTATGTGTAGACAGCGTGCCTGTTTGCATGAGCACGACAGCGGACAACATCTGTTTGGCCTTTCTGCAGACAGCGTACCTGTTTACATGAGCATGGCAATGAACAAGATCTGTTTGGCCTTTTTGCGTTTTGTTCTGTTACAAACTTCATAAGAGGGTTTTTTAAAATGCTTTCAAAACGTTTTTTCTGGAGGCAGTGTGGGAGGGGCCCGTGGCTCAGTGGTAGAGCATCTGCTTGGCATGCAGAAGGTCCCAGGTTCAATCCCCTGCATCTCCAGTTAAGGAGTCCAGGCAGTAGATGAGGTGAAAGACCCCTGCCTGAGACCCCGGAGAGCCGCTGCCGGTCTGAGTAGACAATACTGACTTTGATGGACCAAGGGTCTGATTCAGTAGAAGGCAGCTTTATGTGTTCATATGTTCATATGCATCGATCCAGGCCATGACCTAACTACCCCTCACCCTCAGGAATGGGCCAGAAATGTGCCTTTAAAATATCTTATGCGTACATGTAAAGACTAATGTCTGAAGAGGTCCACTTTTAATTATTGATACAGGCTGAAAAATTCTGGGTTGTCTGAGCAGAACAAAAAATTTAATCACTTGTTTTACAATCTTGCATAAGGTTGGCATATAACAAAAATTGGCATTGGTTGGTGCTTAGGAACTGGAAATACCTTCCCAAATCTTGACCGTTTGTTAATATTTTCTTTCTGGTTTTCTTCAAACGTGTTGCATGGGTCATTTAAATCGGCTTTTTTGGAAAGTATTTTTCCCCCTCCTTTTCATTTCCCAAATATGTTCTCTCGCAGTAATGAGAAGTCAGTTATATCCAAGAGTTCAGAATTTTTTTGACGCTGGTCATTTATACAGGCCTCTCTCAGATTGCTCTGCTTGGATAATTACTTTTCTCTTGTAGTGGATAAGGGCTTGTTCTTTTTCTAGACATTTTTTTCACACCGTTATTCCACACAACTATACTGTCATCCTACTCTTTTCAGAATGGCAGATTGTTGGATTTTTTTTAAAAAAAAACTTGGATAGTGCTGTTTCCAAAAATAAATGTGAGTGAAATCTTGGCATAAACTCGTTTTGTGGGTTTTTAAAAGCAGATGTTCTTGTTGCTCTTGAAATATTTACATATGTATACATCTATATTTCAATAAGACTTCTAAGGCTCTTAATAATTTTGATTTCGTTCTGTGCATAGGCTGTACTGGTTAATATATTGCAAGTTTTGTTCTCCCTTTTAACGAGAGACATCTTTTGTTCCTGAGCTATGATCTTTGCACTTTGAATGAAACGGGATTATTCAGTGCATTCTTCCTTTGCCGGGTCCCGAAATATTTCAGTATGCTTGTAAAGAGGTTTGATATTTGCAAAGCAAGACTAGGAATGCGCTTTCGTTTAAGCCAACAAAGGGGGAAAAGACAGATATAAAACAAGCCATTCCCTTAGCACTGTGTGTTTTCTCGGCATGTGAACTTCTTTTCCCATTGTTGACTCTTCCATATTTGTATTTGTGTCATCCTGCTTCCGTGCTGTCACCAGAGTAGCCTGCCTTCCTGCCTCTGACTCCCTGTATAGGGTAGTAACCTCCAGGTAGTAGCTGGAGATCTGCTATTACAACTGATCTCCAGCCGATAGAGATCAGTTCCCCTGGAGGAAATGGCTGCTTTGGATTGGACTCTATGGCATTGAAGTCCCGTCCCTCCCCAAACCCCGCCATCCTCAGGCTCTGCCCCAAAAACCTCCCACTGGTGACAAAGAGCGACCAAGCAACTCTAGTTGGCAACCTCCTGGTACTACCTGGCACAACAAAATAGGCTCTATGCTGTGGGGTATTATAGGAACCCAAAACCAGCACAAACAATTCAATGCAATACAACTATATTAAAGTGCAAAATATCAAGTGAAATACTTAACTAAGGACGCTACTATTTACAATATATACAAGTACACGAAAGTGCAAGGAGCAGCAACAATTCTATGGATTCAATTAATCAAGGTAAGTATTTCCAATATTGTTCATATGAATAGTATTGCATATATGTAGCAATGCTACAGGTAAGTGGTACAGTCCATGTAGAGACAACCGAGAAGGGGAAACTAGAACGTGTCGTCCGGATACGTTCTAGTTTCCCCCTTTCGGCTGTCTCTACGTAGACTGTACCACTTACCTGTAGCATTGCTACATATATGCAATACTATTCATATGAACAATATTGGAAATACCTTGATTAATTGAATCCATAGAATTGTTGCTGCTCCTTGCACTTCCGTGTACTTGTATATATTGTAAATAGTAGCATCCTTAGTTAAGTATTTCACTTGATATTTTGCACTTTAATATAGTTGTATTGCATTGAATTGTTTGTGCGGGTTTTGGGTTCCTACAATCTCCTGGTACTAGCTGGAGATCTCCTGCTATTACAACTGATCTCCAGCCAATAGAGGTCAGTTCCCCTGGAGAAAATGGCCCCTTTGGCAATTGGACTCTAGGGCATTGAAGTCCCTCCCCAAACCCCACCCTCCTCAGGCTCCGCCCCAAAAACCTCCCACCGGTGGCGAAGAGGGACCTGGCTACCCTAGCAAAAGTCCAATTGCACCTTAAAGACTAACAAAATTTCTGGCAGGGTGTGTCTTTGTTGCGTTGTCGTCCTTTGTGTGTGGGTGTTCTGAAACCTGGGTTAACTACCGGGAGCAGGAAGCATTGGGTGTAAATTTTGGGCTTGCTTCCCTTTCAGCCGGAAAAGATGATGTCGAAGCAGATGGAATTCCTTTGCACCCGGGCGAATCTGGAGAGGCGCCTTTCGACGGGCCTTTACAGGCAGACTTCCGAAGAGCACAGTCCCAACGGCTTGACACCGGACCATGCCGACGGGCAAGGTACTGCCGTTCCCCTGCACGCGTTTGCTTCCGTCCAACATCGTTTGTTGCAATTTGTTATTTCTCCTTTGCAGTATTTATACTGTAGCGACGTGGTGTAGACTGTAGCAGTGTGGAACGGTTAGGCGTCTCGCGGAGGTCTCCCTCTGGGATGAGGAGGGAAAGGTCTTTTGCCAATGCGCGGGCCGCGTAGCCGTCGCGTTACAACAAAGAAGCGCTCTGAGAAACGAGAATGTGACCTGGTTCTGAGATAGTTGGAGTGGTGTGGGAACCGCCGCTCCCATAGAGGTTTCCCCTGTGCTGAGATGATCTGTGAATTCTTCACCTACAAGTCTTTAGGGTCACCTAAGGCCTGGAAGGATAAAAAATGTCCCGAACTTTTAACAGAGGCTGAATGAGGTGTTATTTACCAGGTGACATTATTTTCCTCCGTGCCATAAGAACATAAGAAAAGCCCTGCTGGATAAGACCAAGGACCATCAAATCTGTTCACACTGTGGCCAACCAGGTGCCTCTAGGAAGCCCACAAAAAAGACGACTGCAGCAGCATTGTCCTGCTTGTGTTTCACAGCACCCAATATATTCGGCATGGTATGCATCTGGGGAGAATAGGTATGCATCATGACTAGTGTTCATAAGAACATAAGAAAAGCCCTGCTGGATCAGACCAAGGTCCATCAAGTCCAGCAGTCTGTTCACACGGTGGCCAACGAGGGGTGTCTAGGAATCCCACAAACAAGACGACTGCAGCAGCATTGTCCTGCCTGTGTCCCACTGCACCTAATATAAAGCTTCAGCTGCCATATTCCTCTGTAAGCCAAAGGGACAGGACATTTTTCTTCGGGTCTGTTGGCAATGCTAAGTGTGTCAATTCCCTTGCTAGTTCTGGGTCGTGCCTAAAGTGAACTTAGGCAGATCATGAGAGAGAGGGCAGGAAGGGATGAGCCAGCGCTCGGCTCTCATGGCCCTTTCTTGCATGCCCAGGGCAATGTCGATTGCCACTCTGCGGTTAGGAAGCAATTTTCCTCCAGGTGAGATTGGTCAGGGATCCTGGAGGGTTTTTTTTTTTTTTGCCTTCCTGTGGGCATAGAGCAAGGGTCACTGGGGGAGGGGGGAGCTGTGAATCCTTCGTTGTACAGGGGGTTGGACTAGATGGCCATTGGGGTCCCTTCCAGCTCTGTGGTTTCTATATTTCCATAGTTATGATCTGCCCAAGTTACCTAGTGAGAAGGAAGTAGTCTGTTGCTGGGATTTCAACCAAGGTATCCTTGTTCCAGGTTCAAATATTTAAAAGTATGAGCACAGAAAGGGGAGGAGCCCTTTTAAAATGTAAAGTATCATCACTCCAAAGGTCAAGTGATTACATGGTGCAATCCATGTGCGTTGGAAAATGTTAATGCAGTTGTAGGTAGTTGTAAATTTCCTGCCTTGTGCAGGGGGTTGGACTAGATGACCCTCGAGGTGCCTTCCAGCTCTATGTTTCTCTGTTTCTAAAGTGCCTGCTGGGTTAGACGGGCATTGCAGGTGTGGTGTGGGATGGATCAGGCCACCGGATTCGTATAGGCAGAGGGCGGGGAGGTGGCGGCAGCCACGGGATAGGTGGGCCCTCTCTGCTGTTGAGATAAATGAAAATCTGTGCCTTCGGTTGGCAGAGCGGCCATGGCTCTCTGCTTTAACAAGGCTTTCGGTAAATAACCGGGGTATTCCTCTCTTTCAGGCGAAAGGCCCTTAAATCTCCGCATGTCAGGGCTGCCCAGCAGACTGATGCCGCACATTTCGTTAGACGGGGACCCCCACGTGGTGAAACCGCTCTGCGGTGACTTGAGCCGGCTGTATTCCAGCGGTGAGGCAAAGTCACACTCTTCGGGTAAGGATTTTCATTCATTTTGTTCATTATGATCCGAGATCAGCCCTCAATGTGAGAGCAACGTGAGAGCAACAAGCTAAGCACAAATAAAACATATAAAAACAATTTTTAAAAAATCTTACCTTTGTTAAGCACTAATTTCAGCGATAACAGGGCAGTCAATAAAAAGATTGGAGCATCTGTTTCCTTACTGGCTGAGCCAAAGTGCAAAATTTGGCCACCATAAAAGTGATTTCATTAAGGCAATCTGCAAGAAGGGTGGATATAGAAGCAGAGTTGGTTCTTATACCCGATTTTCTCTACCTTTAAGGAGTCTCAAACTGGTTTACAATCACCTTCCCTTCCTCTCCCCCCCCACAGACACCCTGTGAGGTAGGTGGGGCTGAGAGAGTTCGGAGAGAACTGTGACTAGCCCAAGGTCACCCAGCACTCTTCATGGGGAGGAGTGGGGAATCGAACCCGGTCCTCTAGATTAGAGTCCGCCACTCATGAGGAGGAGTGGGGAATCAAACCCGGTTCTCCAGATTAGAGTCCATCACTCTTAACCACTACACCATGTTGGCTCTTAGTTAAAAGAGGAGTAACACATAGGGGATGAATATCCTTATAAAACGAACAGTGAAGTGACGTGTTCAACCGTTTCAGTGCCGTTCAACTGGTAAAAACACAAATGAAGGGTACCTAAACATTTCCCTTGCAGCAGAGCTAAAGGCTCAGCTTTGACACAGGCAGCTATTTTATCTTATCAGGTAAGGATTTGTTCTTGGCGCTTTAACGAATCCTGCAAAAGGGAGCTGAACGCATCTTCCCCTCAGGAGGAAAATCGATTCCCTAAATTCCTGTGTGGCTTTTCTCCTAATGGCCTGATTGATGGGGAGTTGTTAGGTTAAGCAAGAGCCTCCGAAAAACCCGGTCACGTTGTGACAGAAGCGTACACAAAGGCCGGCCGTGCGTGACGCCTGGGTTGCGTGGCTCCTTCCCACATCGGTGTTAGTCACCTCAGGTAAAGCGTTTGTGTGGGAAGTGGCCACATCATCCTTCCCGCCCACGGGATGGCTCCTTGTATTTATTGCTGCTGTGACCGCTCAGAAGCTCCCTTGCGTGTGGTAAATTGCAGGCAAAAATTTAATGTGGGTCGAGGTCCCTGTCATGGAATCATAGAATCATAGAGTTGGAAGGGACCACCAGGGTCATCTAGTCCAACCCCCTGCACTTAAACCCCTTACTTCAGCTCCCTAAACATTCACCTTGAGAAACAGCCCTTTGGTAGTTCTCAGTACATTGGTTGTTAATCCGCACAAACCAGTGCTTTTAGGGTTTGTTTGTTTTTTTTAAAAAATATGCCAGTGCATATATACAAGATTGCACTGATTTCCACCAATTTCCCCCCACAAGGCTTGGGAGTGGTGGTGGTGGTGTAAAGTGCCCTCAAGTCATAGCCAACTTATGGTGACCCCGGAGAGTTTTCAAGGCAAGAGACGTTTAGAGGTGGTTTGCCATTGCCTGCCTCTTTGTAGCAACCCTGTGTTTTCTTGGTGGTTTCCCATCCGCATACTAACCAGGGTTGACCCTGCTTAGCTTCTGAGACCTCATGAGATTGGGCTGGCCTGGGCCATCCATGTCAGGGCAAAATACATGCAGAGGTGGTTTGCCATTGCCTGCCTCTGCGTTGCGACGCTGGACTTCCAGAGAGCCAGCGTGGTGTAGTGGTTAAAAGCGGTGGTTTGGAGCGGTGGACTCTGATCTGGAGAACCGGGTTTGATTCCCCATTCCTCCACATGTGCGGTGGAGGCTAATCTGGTGAACTGGATTGGTTTCCCCACTCCTCCACATGAAGCCAGCTGGGTGACCTTGGGCAAGTCATTCTCTCTCAGGCTCACCTACCTCACAGGGTGTCTGTTTTGGGGAAGGTGATTGTAAGCCGGTTTGATTCTCCCTTAAGTGGCAGAGAAAGTCGGCATATAAAAACCAACTCTACTTCTTCTTCATCGTCTTCGTCTTCTTCGTTGTCTTCTTCTGTGGCCTCCCATCCAAATACTAACCAGGGCTAACCCCGGTTACCTTCTGAAAGTTGACCAAATCAGAAAAAGAAGAAGAATAGGTTTTTATATGCCAATTTTCTGTACCTTTTAAGGACAATCAAACCAGCTTACAACCACCTTCCCTTCCTCTCCCCACGATGTAATTCAACACTGGGATTTGGTTCGATGCGTTTCTTGAAAGTTTTCAGTCATTTCCTTTTTCATTTGCAGAAGGCCTTGGTATCTTGAAAGATTTCCCTCACTCAGCTTTCAGCAACCTCGAAAGGAAAGTCATCAAGACAGAGCCGGAAGACACAAGATAGCCATACTTCAGGAGAAAACAGGGTATTTTATTTAGGAATAAAAGCTTCAAAGGAGAAATCAAACAAGCCTTAATAAACCAGTGTTGCCTCACTGAAATAAGAGATTTCATAGCCAAAGCTGAAGAACTGGGGTTCCCCTACCGCATTGGGAACGGACAAGACAAAAACCCGTCTGCAAACGGAGTCTGCGGAGAGAAGAGGGTGCAAACATTCCGGAAAAGTGACTTTTGTAATGTGGGAGAAGGGTCACAAACTAATACTGTGGACCCTTGTTATTTAAGAATGTATTATGTATTTGTATAACTTATCATCAAAGTTAAAAAAAAAAATCTAGGTGTCAGGATGTGTTTTAAGTCCAGTAGATGTGGCTGCCGTTTTTTTTTACTTGAAATTTCAACGTCTACTTTAAATGTATGATACATAGGTATGATAGTTAGAAGTCTGATTTTTTTTTAAAAAAAATCCTTAGTTAATGGATGAGGGGAAGGAAGCGGGGTATAACACACTTCAACAGTGAACTTGCAATGTTGGGTTTTTTTTAGAAACATACAAAAAATAAGCAATTATATAAAATGTTATAGGGAAAAGAGCATTTGCAAGGGGAAAAAGCCGACTGTATTATAACAGGCGCTTTTGATGCTCAACGATGTAACATTTTACAAGACGCCAAGAACGTCTCCGTAACGTCTTTATTTACGTGGTATTTCTGTCAACTACTTCGGGGCATGTGGAGGAAGGAGAAAGTGCAAGGTTTCACACTCTAGTACACTCCGGAGAAAAAAAGACCCCCAACCCCCCCGTTTTGTAGGGAACTCTCTTGTTGACTATGGCTGGCAACATTTTGGAGCACTCCTTAGATGTGTAACTATTACGTTTGAAAGACAAACACAGAAGAGGTTAGAAGAACAATGCAGAGTTTGTGTGCGTCACCATTAAGAAATGTGCAGTCTCTCTGAAACGAGAGGTGGAAATGATTTTGAAACCACAGACCGAATACATGACTGGTAGATGAGTAGCTAGCCTCAAACTAGTTTTTGAGTATTCATATACAATATACTAAAAACATTTTCCTTTTGTATGAACAACTGTGCTCATTATTTATTTTGCAGATGAGGTTTTGGGTTGTTGTGGGTTTTTATTTTTTTATTATTTTTAATGATTCGTTCTTCTGGATTCCGTTTTCTCTACCCTTCAATGACTGGCTCGTAGCGGACATTTTGGTCTTGACCTCTTCAGTATTGCATTGGGTCGTCTGCATGTGCATACATCGACATCCCTTCATGTGTGTTGCCGCCGTTCGAAGAGGTTTCTATGCCTTAAATTTCTGAAATCTGAATTTGCCCACAGTACTTTCAGAGAAATGCCCCCTGTTCTTGTTAATCGTCCATCGTATGGCTTTGTTACTCATGACTGACGGTGTTTTGCTTCGTGTGGTAGTAGTTACTGAAGTCATTCCATGTGCCATATTGAAACTGTCAGCATAGTGTGCGGTGAAATGTTCACACATCAGTCCTGGATCGCCGTAAAACATATTGAATAACTATCACTTGATTTTTGGAACAAAGCTTTATAGTACAAACATCAGCACACACGTTTATTTTAAGACTATGAATGTTTCGGTCTTCAAAGAATCTTCTTTCTTGAATTGCATTGTACTGTTTCACTGGCGAAGGGACGTGTTTTAAGGAGCCGAATCCACAACGTGCTGGATCGATGCAAAGGGATGAACGTGGAGCTTAAAACGTCTCCTTCCGTTTTTTTTGTGTGAGCTAAATAACGCGAGTTTGTTTCCTGGATCCCTCAGGCCGTTGGATGTCCGAGTTGTTTCACACAAAAAAACGTGACGGCAATTACCAAGTTAAGTGCATCTCACTAGCCATAGGACCTAGCATCTTGTTTTATATAAAGGCCAATGTAATGTAGTTGTAAATTAAATCTATTTTTTTATTTTCTGTTGTAAATGACCTGAGTCAGCTCTGTGGTAAGTAAGTACTACTGTACTTGGTGTTTTTTTTGTTTTTTAAATAGTCCAGTGAACCATTTCAATAAGCACACTTCTTACTTTTTAAAAGCTCTTTTTAGTTTGCATATAATTTTTTTTTTATTGTAGAAAGCAGAAGCAGCTACTATAGATGTATGGCATTGTAGAAACAAGAGCCAATTCCGGCGTACAGAAGAGCATGAGGTACAGACCGTCACCCAACTGTACGGCCTCAAAAAGCAACCGGAGCTGTTTGAAAGTTCCCTTCTGTCTCTTGGACAAGCAGAAAGGCTTTCCCTCCGAAATAAGCTTTCAACCCTAATTTTGCAGGCAAGACTTCTCCCCAACATATTTTGTCATGCCATTTTGTTGTGGAGATGCCTCCAAATGTCTCTCTCCTCCCTTGACCTGCGCACTCAAGGGGAGGACACAATACGGCCTTTTCAGATGTCATGTTTGAGGGGAATCCAACTGTGTGTATAGTCGCCTTCTTGTCTGAATAGGGAAACACGCCTGTTTTTGAGGTTTGGTGTGTGTGAATGGAATAGTGCATTTTTAGGGGAGGGGCCGTGGCTCTGTAGAGCCTCTGCTTGGCATGCGGAAGGTCCCGGGTTCAATCCTTGGCATCTCCAGTTCAAGGCACCAGGCAAGTAGGTCATGTGAAAGACCTCCACCTGAGACCCTGGAGAGCCGCTGCCGGTCCAAGTAAGCAATACTGACTTGGATGGACCAAGGGTCTGATTCAGTAGAAGGCAGCTTCGTGTGTTCATGGTTTGCACATACTGAATACTATTATTTATTATACAGTGTGCACCAAATTAAAAACACTAGGCCTTAAATATAAAGGCTGATCAATTAAAAGAATATATTAAAAATAATTGATAATTTTCCAACATAGTTGATTATTAAAAGTCAATGTAAATGACTGATAAATAACCAAATGTGTTTCGGCCTATTGCCTTCTTCAGTGGTCATATATACATGGTGTAGTGGTTAAGAGTGGTAGTTTGGAGTGGTGGACTCTGATCTGGAGAGCTGGGTTTGATCCCCCACTCCTCTGCATGGGCAGCAGAGGCTAATCCGGTGAACTGGGTTCGATTCCCCACTCCTACACACAAAGCCAGCTGGGTGACCTTGGGCTAGTCACACTCTCTCAGCCCCACCTACCTCACAGGGTGTCTGTTGTAAGGAAGGGAAGGTGATTGTAAGCCAGTTTGAGTCTCCCTTAATTAGTAGAGAAAGTCGGCATATAAAAACCAACACTTCTTCTTTGTTCATACTTTCATTTCAGTTCAACTTTTAGGTTCTTTGTCTAGTTAAGGTTGAGTTTGTTCTTTTTTTCGTCCCTTTTTGTTAGTTCCACTGCACATACTGAAGCTAGAAAATACATGTTTCCTTATTCAGACAAAACGGTGACTGGATGTGATGGGAGCATCGTGGGTACCACGTGAGCCTGGTCTGTGTGGATGGATCCTCCCCAAACATCATGTCAGAAAAGGTCTTATCGCTCATGTCTTATAGGCTCTTAATCTGTAGCTTTTCAAAGACCCTGGTCCTACAGCCAGGAGATTTCTACTGCAGGTATCAAAAAATTTCTTGCAGAATGCTTATAACAAACAGAAATATTGATTGTTGACAATACAGGCAAATGTCTACAGTTTCTCCTCCCCATGCCCCATTTTTTTATCGAGGAAGACAAGCTGTCGGCTGCAGCAAGGTGATCTTAAGTTTGTCTGCATTTGTATTCTCGTTCGCCTCATTGCTTACGAAATAAAAGTCACCTTGGCAAAATCCCCCCCCCCCCCGTGTTTCATTTACCATAAGAAAAATGAACTCATTCTGCAACGAAAATCCCCCTCCCCACCAATGCGATTCTGTTATTAAAGCGGGGATGGTTTTATTTGACCCTGGCCCTGACTGGGATAGCCCCAGGCTGGCCTGATCTTCTCAGACGCTAAGCAGGATTGGCCTTGGCTAGTATTTGGATGGGAGACCTCCAAAGAATATCAGGAGGCAGGCAATGGCAAACCACCTCTGAACATAGCCATGTTGGTCTGCAGTAGAGGATAATTCACAGTGGACTCTGGCACCAAGGCCTGCAACAAACCAAGGTGCCAACTTTGCCCTCATATAGATTCTAGGAACACCATCTCTGGACCCACCAATGTCAGCCATACTAACTCAGGTTCATATTCCTGCTCATCTTCTAATGTGATTTATGCCATCACATGCCAGCAATGCCCTTCCACAATCTACATTGGACAAACAGGTCAGTCTCTTAGACAAAGATTAAATGGACATAAGTCTGACATCAGAAACCACAATATTCAAAAACCAGTGGGTGAACATTTCAACCTTCCAGGACATTCTGTTGCAGATTTAAGAGTAGCAGTTCTCTTACAAAGGAATTTTAAAGGGAGATTGGCAAGAGAAACTGCTGAATTACAGTTGATATTCAAACTAAAGTCAATGCATTTACCTGGGCTGAATAAAGACCTTGCATTCATGGCCCATTACCAATGCTGATTTCTCCACACCCATCTCTCCCCTGGACATCACAGACTCTTCTGCATATCACACCTAATCCAATCAAGCCTGCTATTCACATTTACATACTGTTCCTCTACTTAAAGACCGATGGATTCACATTCTAGCTGTATCTGAAGAAGTGAGCTGTGGCTCACGAAAGCTCATACCCTACCAGAAAATATTTTTGTTAGTCTTTAAGGTGCTACTGGACTCTTGCCCTTTTTGACTGCAGTAGAGGAGCTAGATTTGAGTCCAGTAGCACCTTAAGAGACCCAACAAAATTTGCAGGCTTTGACTCTCAAAAGCTTATACCCTGCAAATTTTGTTGGTCTCTTAAGGTGCTACTGGACTCGAATCTAACTGAAAGTACTCTCAAAATACTCCTGCCTCTGTTCCACAGCACCTAATATAATAGGCAGGCTCTTCTGATTCTGGAGATAATAGGTATGCATCATAACTAGTATCCATTTTTGCTGGTAGCCATGAATAGCCCTCTCCATGAACATGTCCACTCCCCACTTAAAGCCTTCCAACTTGGCAGCCATCACCACATCCCGGGGCAGGGAGTTCCACAATTTCATGATGCGTTGTGTGAAGAAATACTTCCTTTTATCTGTTTTGAATCTCTCATCCTCCAGCTTCAGCAGACAACCCCACGTTCTGGTATTATGAGAGAGGGAGAAAAGCTTCTCCCTGTCCATTAGTGCGTACATTACCAAATATATGCCTTCCCTCTATACGAGAGGAACTTCTGTGTACAAAATATAATAATGTCCTTCCGTCGCCTTATGAACTTACCAGCCCTTAGGCAGATGATGAGAGGGAAGGCATCTTGGCCATCTTCTGGGCGTGTAGTAGGGGTCACGAGTTTTGAAGGGGGAGGTAGTTGTGAATTTCCTGCATTGTGCAGGGGGTTGGACTAGATGACCCTGGTGGTCCCTTCCAACTCTGATTCTATGAAAACGGGTGTGCTAGAATTGCTACGCTAACACCATTAATATCTGGGCAGGGGGTGTGGGGGGGGAGGGAGGAAGAGGTATCCTCCCCCCTTTTTAAATGTAATAATGTTTTATGAATCAGAGGGTTTTCTAGACGCATTAATTGATGCCTTCTTGTCTAATTCCAGTTGGGCAGAACTGTCTCAACACGCTCCGCTTTGCTGACATCATGATTCCTAGAACGGGGGAGAGGGAATAGATCATTTTGTGCTCTGTGAAAGGGTTACCAAATTAATTCGTTGCCATGAATCAGTGAGGGAAAGTATAACCCCCCCCCCACACACACACACACACACAGCAGATACACCTACACAATGTGCCGGAATCTTTTTTTTTAAATTCCGGGCATAATTCGGTGTCCCTAAGCATATGAGCATTATGATTCATAAACCAGTTAAGCTTCGATCTGAAAGGGCTGAGGTCAGTCGCTTTGGAGCAGGAAGATGGTGCATGTAAGAATCCTTCCAGGTTGATTGCTGATTTTCGGGACTCATCCGTTCTGTTGAATAGGTTGGATGTGACGTTTCACGTAAAGGAGAGATCCATGTCTTCTTTAAGGGCCACCAGTTTGTCTGCCTAATTCTCCATTTTCACAGCTGGATCCAGGCTGGTAAAACCCAGTCTACACCAATTTTGACCAAAGAAATGTGGTGGTGGAAAATGCTTTCAAGTCACAGCCGACTCGTGGCGACCTTGTAGGGTTTTCAAAGCTAGAGACTTTCAGAGGTGGTTTGCCTTTGCCTGCTTCCACGTCCTGCTTTTCATATTCCTTGGAGGTCTCCCACCCAAATACTAACCAGAGCCGACCCTGCTTAGCTTCCGAGCTCTGATGAGATTGGATTAGCCTAGGCCAGAGGTTCCCAAATGTTTTGAGTAGGGTTGCCAACCGCCAGGTACTAGCTGGAGATCTCCTGCTATTACAACTGATCTCCGGCCGATAGAGTTCAGTTCCCTTGGAGAAAATGGCCGCTTTGGCCATTGGACTCTATGGCATTGAAGTCCCTCCCCAAACCCCGCTCTCCTCAGGCTCCGCCCAAAAAACCTCCAGGTGTTTCCCAACCTGGAGCTGGCAACCCTAGAGAAAGGGGCAGCCAGGCTCCCCCATTTGAATGGTAAAAGAATTGGGGATGGGGGAAGAGAAATTTGAGGCCAGCTCTGATGGGAAACGCTTGCTGCCGTCAACCGTAGGCCTGGCAGAACACGTCAGTCTTGCAGGCCCTGGGGAATTGGGTGAGACCCCGTAGGGCCCTGGTCTCATTAGAGAGAAGGAATCCCACCAGGCCAGGATCCCCAGGTCCCACCTGGAGGCTGGCATCGCTAGATCCCAAAACCCACAGTATAAATATTTTGATGACCAAAAGGGACCCCCTCTTCCAACCTGATGCATAAACGAAGCAACAGGATTTCTAGCTAGGGTTGCCAGGTCCCTTTTCGCAATTGGTGGGAGGTTTTTGGGGTGGAGCCTGAGGAGGGTGGGGTTTGGGGAGGGGAGGGACTATCAGTGCCATAGAGTCCAATTGCCAAAGCGTCCATTTTCTCCAGTTGAATAGATCTCTATCAACTGGAGATCAGTTGTAATAGGATATCTCGGCTAGTACTTGGTAGTTGGCAACCCTATTTCTAGACTTAAGAACTGCGAATTCTGTTGATCAGATTCTGAACTGGATTGCACATCAAAACCAATCAGAAATCTGGAATTTTTGCCTAGATGGGCCCTTTAAAGTCACTCCACAGTGGTGCTAATTGAATTACGTTTGCTTTCGCAAATGTACTTCTCAGCCTATTATACCTCTAAAACATATGCAATGTTAATTCCTCCTTTCTTTCTGGGATTTCAGAATGGCTCCATTCTTTGAGCTATTTAGAAAATTAAAGATAATTGCCTATCGGGGGGAGGAAACCCTTTGGAATCCAAATGAACCCGGTATTTCATTTTCCCTCCCCCCCTTCTTCTTCAGCAAAAGACAAGAGCTCTGCTTTCCCAAACCAATCGAAAATAATACAATTGAGATATTTCTTCTGTGCACATACTTCAAAAAGGGTTGCCAGCTCCAGGTGGGGGATACCTGGAGGTTTTGTGGGTGGAGCCTGAGAAGGGTGGAGGGTAGGGAGTAGGGCTTCAATGGGGTAGGGAGGGGCTTCAATGGTGTATAATGCCGTAGAGTCCACCTTCCAAACAGGCCATTTTCTCCAGGTGAACTGATCTCTGTCGCCTGAAGATCAGTTGTAATAGCAGGAGATAGGCTTGCCAGCTCCAGGTTGGAAAATACCTGGAGGTTTCGGGGGTGGAGCCTGAGGAGGGTGGGATTTGGAGGGGGAGGGGCTTCAATGCCATAGAATCCAATTGCCAAAGTGGATATTTTCTCCAGGGGGGCTCATCTCTGTCGCCTGGAGTTCAGTTGTAAGAGCAAGAGATCTCCAGCCACCACCTGGACGTTGGCAACCCTAGCGGGAGATCTCCAGCCACCAGCTGGAGGCTGGCAACCCTAACCACAAACCAGACTTGTAGGATTGCCAACCTCCAGGTGAGGCCTAAAGTCCTCCCAGAATTGCAACTGATCTCCAGACTCCAGAGATCAGTTCCCCTTGAGAAAATGGTTGCTTTGGAGGGAGGACTCTATGGCATTATACTAGGGTTGCCAGGTCTCTCTTTGTAACCTGCGGGAGGTTTTGGGGGCAGAGCCTAAGGAGGGTGGGGTTTGGGGAGGGGAGGGACTTCAATGCCATAGAGTCCAATTGCCAAAGCAGCCATTTTCTCGAGGGGAACTGATCTCTGGAGTCTGGAGATCAGTTGTAATAGCAGGAGATCTCCAGCTAGTACCTGGTGGTTGGCAACCCTACATTATACCCTTCTGAGTTCCCTCCCTCCCAAACCCTGCATTCCCCAGGCTCCACCTCCAGATCTCCAGGAATTTCCCAACCAGGAGTTGGCAACCCTAAAAGGATGCAAAGGCAGGGAGATCGCTTTTTCTTTTTTTAAAAGGAAAACAAAGCAATATCATCATCATCATTCCTTTATTGGCATAAAAGCATAATGCAAAAAGGGTACAAAAGTAATGGAGATCTTTAAAAGTGCCCTTTATCGAACAGTTAAAAGACAGCCCGGATAACCTACAAGAACCAGTTAAAAGACAGTTACATCAAACAGCGCTGTTTGTTGCTACTGCCATCTAATTAACCGTTTGGCGGGCTTTTAAAACAAACTTTAAAAACTGTGCCACCGTCTCCAATATATGGAGCGAATGATTGTTCAATAAATAGGAAACGTTAAAAGAATCTGAGATTTTCTGTCTATTAACCAATAGGGGGCTTAAAATTTCATTACGAGATTCTGTGTAGAAACTACAATAAAATAAGATATGAGCAACCTTTTCAATACAATTGTTGCCACAAGGGCAAAGCCTGTCGGAAAGAGGAATTTTCCGAAATCTGCCTTCAAGTAGCGCAGATGGCAAAACATTAAATCTGGCCAGAGAAATGGCTCTACGTTGAGAAGGATCACACAGGTGAGATGTATGGGGAGGGCTGATAAACATCAAAAAAAAGGTAAAGGTCCCCTGTGCAAGCACCAGGTCATTCCTGACCCATGGGGTAACGTCACATCCCGACGTTTCCAAGGCAGACTTTGTTTGCGGGGTGGTTTGCCAGTGCCTTCCCCAGTCATCTTCCCTTTACCCCCAGCAAGCTGGGTGCTCATTACATCAAAAGGTACCCCTAAATTTGATGGGGAGCATGTTTTATTAGCAGCGCTGTTCAGGTCTTGAAGCCCTATATCTAAGAGTCTGCATTTTATCCTTAGAAAAGCTTCTGCCTCAGTAAGCATAAGCAAGGAGTCGAGGTTAAAGCCAATAGATTTAATTTTGCTCTCAATGTGTTGAAGCCACTTAGAAGCATGTGACTCCGTGAGCATATAGTAGAGAAGGGAAGAGGAATCTGCCTTAAAACGGAGGCGTAACCAGAATTTTACAGTCATGAGCCACCGTCAACAAAGCAATAGTGATTTCAGAAGTCTGAAACGCACGTACTTTCCAACCTATTCCATTGTAAGTCATTAGCCACGAGCGGAATTAGGATGCGCCTCATTTTTACAGGGTCCCGAAACCCTGCGGTGACTCATTTATCTGCCATTAAAAGTTTGCACTTCGTAAGTTTGGGGGCTTTAAAAAACAACAAAACTGTGTTGTGCGCCTACGGGATCCGCAGAAGGCGGGCCCCTGCTTCTATCCTTTTTTGTGTGGACTGATGGAGAGGGTCACCCTGGAGCAGGCCCATGGGAGGCTGCTGAGTGAAGCGCGTGTAGGTGGAATCTTATTGCTCCCTACAGTAGTTTTGGACAGACATTTCCAAGGGGTCTGAATTGGCTGTCAAACACAGCAAAGGTCTGTGAATAAAATACTGGGGGTGGTGGAGAAAAGCTCTCCCTGGTTCCCTGAGAGCCAGCGGGGTATAGTGGTTAAGAGCAGCGATTTGGAGTGGTGGACTGATCTGGAGAACCGGGTTTGATTCCCCACTCCTCCTCATGAAGCCAGTTGGGTGACTTGGGGCTAGTCACAGCTCTCTTAGAGCTCTCTCAGCCCCACCTACCTCACAGGGTGTCTGTTGCAGGGAGGGGAAGGGAAGGGGATTGTAAGCCGGTTTGATTCTTCCTTAAGTGGTAGAGAAAGTCGGCATGTAAAAATCAATTCTCCTTCTCCTTCCTGATACCAGCTCCTCCTTGGCCGCCCCGCTATCTTTTCCAGTCTGCTTGGCATTCTGCGAAATGCCCTCTTGAGGGATGGAATGAGAGATCCATCCAAGCTTGGGTGAAGCATATCCTTCCAGCTGAGGGTATGTGTGTGTGTGTATGTGGTTGGGAACAGACAAAAAGGGAGTCGGGCAGCAATGTGTGTTAGAGTGAAAATGCCTGGGAGTTTTGCCTGAGGTTCGTTGTTGGCCGGACCCACACTTTCCTGTTGGGAGTCTATGCAGCAGCAGTCTCCAAGCTCAAATCAAGTCCCCGCCCTTTGAAATGCTGCTTTGTAATTGGCTTACTTTGCAGAGCTTCCTGTGAGAGAAAAGCCCTCCCTCCCCCCTGAAAACCAACGGCAGCATAAAAAAGCATTTTAAGAACAACAACAACAAATGGAGCAACCCAAAAGTGTGTGTGTGGGGGGAAGAAATCCAACCTTCAGTTTCAAAAAGCCTTTCTTCTGCCAGAAAGAGCTCCGAGGAAGCAGGAAGCATTTGAATCCCTACCCCTTGACATGCTCCTTTGTAATTGGCTGTGAGCGAAACCAAGCTTGTGTGTCCCGCACTTTGCCTTATGCATGGGGATTTCACCTGGGCTGAGCTCAGGGGAGAGGGCAGAATCGGGTTAACAGAGGGACGGAAAGTCCCAGGATCTGTGAGGGCTGGAAGCGATGTCATCTTTAATGAACAGAAAATTCATGCATAACTCCAAGGAGCAACCGAGACAGACCGGAGGTGAACATGAGTGAAAGTACCCATGCATGAATAACCATAGACAGACTGTTTTGTGATTGGCTATGAGAGAAACCAAGCTTGCATGTCCCATGCTTTGCCTTATGCATGGAAATCTCACCTGGGCTGAGCTCAGGGGAGAGGGAAGAATCGGGTTAACAGAGGAACAGGAAGGTCCGGGATTTGTGAGGGCTGGCAGCGAGGTCAGTGCTAATGGATGGAAAACTCATGCATAACTCCTAGGAACAACCGAGACAGACCGGGGGCGAACCTGAGTGTAAGTACCCATGCATAAACGACCCTTGAGGCGTACGAGCCTGCTTTTGGCACCCTGTCTTCTCAGATTAGGCAGGTGGCAACCTGGGAGAGGGCCTTCTCAGCTGTGCCCCCAAAATACTGGAGCTCTCTCCCCAGAGAGACCCGCCTGTCCCCTTCTGTTGCTGTCTTCTGCCAGCAGGCGAAGGTTTTTGTGTTTCGTTTGGTGTTTCCTCGCTGATCCCACCTTCTTCCCCAGTGTTTTAACTGTTGTTCTTTAGTACTTAGTTGGAAACTTCGGTTTCGTTTGAATGATGTGTTGGTTTCATGGCTCGCAAGGTAATATTTTAATTTGTATGCCTGTAATTTAACAGCTGCTTTGGTGGCCCTATGGGGGCAGAAAGGCAGGGATAACAATAATAACAATAATAATAATACTCTGTTTCTCTGGGGATCTGAGGAGGGGCAGCAGATCTATGGCCTTGAAGGAATGCACTCTGTATATCTGGAACGAAGACAAATGTTATAAAATTTCCCTGTTTCCGGCTGCGTCTCATTCAAAGGAAATTAAACCCCAAAACTGTGCCCCTCCCTTAAATCACTACTTCTTATCACTCAGAGAAGGAGGTGGGTTCCTGTCTATAGGCACTTATTTTCTGAGGATATAGGGTATTTTAATTCCTATTAATTCCTCTGGCATACATCAGCCTACACACCTATTCGAACCAAATTCTTTTTTTATTTAATTTTTCCTCCTATTTCTTTTTGCTTGATTAAGCCATGAGACACGACATGCGGCGTGTTATGACAGAATTTGACAGGTTTCTGTTGCTGTCAGGAATGTCTGTGAGCCCCAAATCTCCCCACGGTGTTTTTGTAGGATCATACAAAGTTGTAATTTTTTTAAAAAAAAAATCACCTGTGTGCAGGTATAAAGTCTCTTTTCCTGTTCTGTTTTTAGGGAACGTAGAAACCTTCCTTCAGTCATAAAATGCATGAGTAATTCGCTTCAGTTGTTAGTGACGCTTTTCCCTCAATTTTTAAAATGATTATAGTGGGTAGGAGTCTGCAAACATTCATATGAAAGTCTTATGAAGGGTGTTGAAAAGTTTGTGCTTCCTACTTAGGACTAGGGTTGCCAACCTCCAGAGATCAGTTCCCCTGGAGAAAATGGCCGCTTTGGAAGGTGGACTCTATGGCATTGAAGTCCCTCCCCTCTCCAAACCCTGCCCTCCTCAGGCTCTGCCCCCAAAACCTCCCACCAGTGGTGAAGAGGGACCTGACAACCCTACTTAGGAGCTTAGAGTTGTCGCCATTTTTCTCCTTGGCAGGACTCTTCTGTCTTTATAGAATCATAGAGTTGGAAGGGACCACCAGGGTCATCAAGCCCAACCCCCTGCACAATGCAGGAAATTCACAACTATCTCCCCCCATGCCCCTAGTGACCAGAAGATGGCCAAGATGCCCTCCCTCTCATCACCTGCCTAAGGTCACAGAATCAGCATTGCTGACAGATGGCCATCTAACCTCTTCTTAAAAACCTCCAGGGAAGGAGAGCTTACCACCTCCCGAGGAAGCCTGTTCCACTGAGGAACCTCTCTAACTATTAGAAAATTCTTCCTTATGTCTAGACGGAAACTCTTTTGATTTAATTTCAACCCGTTGGTTCTGGTCCGGCCTTCTTGGGCAATAGAAAACAACTTGGCACTATCCTCAATATGACAGCCCCTCAAGTATTTGAACATGGTTACCATATCCCCTCTCAGTCTTCTCCTCTTCAGGCTAAACATACCCAGCTCCTTCAACCTTTCCTCATAGGACTTGGTCTCCAGACCCCTCACCATCTTTGTTGCCCTCCTCTGGACCTGTTCCAGCTTGTCTACATCTTTTTTAAATTGTGGTGCCCAAAACTGAACACAGTACTCTAGTTGAGGTCTAACCAGAGCGGAGTCAAGTGATACCATCACTTCGCGTGATCTGGACACTATACTTCTGTTGATGCAGCCCAAGACTGCATTTGCCTTTTTAGCTACCGCATCACACTGCTGACTCATGTTCAGCATTTGGTCTACTAAGACCCCAAGATCCTTTTCACACACACTACTGCTCAGACAAGTCTCCCCTATCCTATAATTATGCATTTGATTTTTCCTACCTAAATGCAGAACTTTACATTTGTCTTTGTCGAAGTGCATTTTATTAGTTCTAGCCCACTTCTCCAGCCTGTCAAGATCATCCTGCATCTTGGCTCTGTCTTCTACCGTATTTGCTACCCCTCCCAATTTAGTATCATCTGCAAATTTAATAAGCATCCCCTCTATTCCTTCATCCAAATCATTTATAAAGATGTTGAACAACACAGGGCCCAGCACAGATCCCTGAGGAACTCCACTAGTCACTTCTCTCCAAGTGGATGAGGAGCCATTAACTAGCACTCTTTGGGTACGATCTGTCAACCAGTTGCAGATCCATCTAACAATAATAGGATCTAAACCACATTTTCCCGGTTTGTCAACTAGAATACTATGTGGAATCTTATCAAAAGCCTTACTGAAATCTAGATAAACTATGTCCACAGCATTCCTCTGATCCAGCAAGGTAGTAACTTTCTCAAAAAAGGAGATAAGATTAGTCTGACATGACTTATTCTTGAGAAACCCGTGCTGGCTCTTAGTGATCAGATCCATCCTTTCTAAATGCTCAAGGACTGACTGTTTGATGATTTGTTCGAACGCTTTTCCTGGTATCAAAGTCAAGCTGACGGGTCGGTAGTTACCCGGATCCTCCTTTTTCCCCTTCTTGAAGATGGGGACAACATTTGCCTGCCTCCAATCTTCTGGCACCTCACCTGTTTGCCAAGACTTTTCAAAAATAATGAAACAAATGAATAACTGAGGGACAAGCAGAAATGTTCTATTCTTGCTGTCAGGCACCAGTAACATATACCAGAGGGGCAATATGGTGAGACCATGCGTGGAAAACTGTGTACAGTTCTGGTCACCACACCTCAAAAAGGATATTGCAGAGCTTGAGAAGGTGCAGAAAAGAGAAAACAAAATGATCAGGGGGCTCGAGCAACTGCCCTATGAACTGCGGTTAAAACGCTTAGGGCTGTTTAGCTTGGAAAGAAGGTGGTTAATAGACAGAGGTCTCTAAAATTATGCATGGTATGGAGAGAGAGGACTGGGAGAAGCTTTTCACCCTCTCTCATAATACCAGAACGTGGGGTCATCTGCTGAAGCTGGAGGGTGAGAGATTCAAAACTGATAAAAGAAAGTATTTCTTCACACAACGCATAGTTAAACTGTGGAACTCCCTGCCCCAGGATGTGATGGCTGCCAAATTGGAAGGCTATTACAGGGGAGTGGACATGTTCATGGAGGATAGGTAGGGTTGCCAACCACCAGGTACTAGATGGAGATCTCCTGCTATTACAACTGATCTCCAGCCGATAGAGATCAGTTCCCCTGGAGAAAATGGCCGTTTTGGCCATTGGACTCTATGGCAGTGAAGTCCCTCCCCTCCCCAAACCCTGCCTTCATCAGGCTCCTCCCCAAAAATCTCCCACCGGTGGTGAAGAGGGACCTGGCAGCCCTATTTGAAACTCTTCCCCAAAGCCCTCCACCTACTCGTTTTAAAGGGCATTTTAATTATTCACCCCCGTTGCTGAACAACCGAGTGCAGAGGATTATTTCTGCCGTGTTTCCTTTCTTGTTTCAACACAAGTTGCGACCACGTCATTCCACCGTGGAGGAATCCTGCTCGACAGATGGCAGAAACCTGTGCAAAGTGCCAGTACTGGAGGGAAGAAAACGCCAACCAAGAGCA
The DNA here is from genome assembly GCF_029931775.1 of Euleptes europaea. Taxonomy (NCBI): domain Eukaryota; kingdom Metazoa; phylum Chordata; class Lepidosauria; order Squamata; family Sphaerodactylidae; genus Euleptes; species Euleptes europaea. The sequence continues at coordinate 54,783,533 of NC_079326.1, forward strand.
GAGCTGTTTAATTTATCATTATAGATGAGATTGACAAAGGATTGTGACAGGTGGGGACGGCCTTCTGCTTCCTTTCTTCCTCCCCCTCTAGGGTTGCCAGTTCTGGGTTGGGAAATACCTGGAGATTTTGGGGGTGGAGCCTGAGGAGGGCGGGGTTTGGGGAGGGGAGGGGCATCAATGCCATAGAGTCCAATTGCCAAAGCAGCCGTTTTCTCCAGGGGAACTGATCTCTATCGGCTGGAGATCAGTTGTAATAGTGGCAGATCTCCAGCTACTACCTGGAGGTTGGAGAGGCTAGATCAGGATCATACTGGAGGGGAGGGTTGCCAGGTCCCGCTTCACCATTGATGGGAGGTTTTTGGGGCAGAGCCTGAGGAGGGTAGAGTTTGGGGAGGGACTTCAATGCCATAGAGCCCAATTGCCAAAGTGGCCATTTTCTCCAGGTGAACTGATCTCTATCAGCTGGGGATCAGTTGTAATAGCGTTTCCTCCTCTTTGTGCCGCCTTGCTTGGTTCCCGACAGCGCCAAGACTGCGGTTTCCACCTTGGAATTTAACATCTGACCATCTTTCCACTCGTTGGACTTGTTTCACGTCCCCTTCTGGAGACTGCCATTGGGCTTTTGTTGTAATTGTTGTTGAATTTGTGAAACAGCTGTTGTACATCGTTGTATATTTGTATGCCACATTAGTTTGAGTTTTGCACCTGTAGAATTGTGTATGTTATTTGAATATAGCTTTTTGATACTTTGAGCCTTCCCTGTTTTGTTCCTACAGTCTTATATTAACAGTGGTTTTGAGTCCTTTGGGTTGTTTGTTGATTACCTGGAGGTTGGCAACCCTGCTGGAGGGGGGGGGAGGTGGTGCTAGGTTGGGAAATACCTGGAGATTTTGGGGGTGGAGCCTGAGGAGGGGAGGGTTTGGGGAGGGGAGGGACTTCAGTGGGGTATAATGCCATAGAGTCCACCTTCCAAAGCGGCCGTTTTCTCCAGGTGAACTGATCTGTCACCTGGAGATCAGTTGTAATTTCAGGAGCTCTACAGCCACAACCTGGAGCTTGGCCACCCTGCTCATGACACAATCTTGTTCTGAAAGGCACAGAATGAACTAAGTCTGGAAACCACCATCAAACCGCCCGGAGCACTTACATTCCCAAGGAGATTGCCAGAGGCTACTCCAGACATAAGGAATGATTAATAGGCCCACAAATGTAATTAAAGGTACTGCTGTTTGAGATAAAGACTTCCTTCCCTTGAGGACTTGCCAAAAACTAGAGCATTATTCAAAACCACTGCTGACTGTTTTTATAAATCTGTCTCTCAAGGACCTCGACAAAGTGGGTTGCTGACGGATTTTGCCTGAAATTAAATTGAAAATAAATTTTGAGTTTCCTCCTCGTGCAAGAGGAGGGGTTTCAAGGAAAGACTAGTAGTGAAATTTGGGGGGCGTTGGCGTTGGCGTTGAGGAGGCGTCTTCCCGTAGCCCTAGTAGGTTTGCCGGGCATGTGATCGGCAGGAGATGGGGGAGGCGGGGGGTCCCTGGCACAATGATGTCACTTCCAGCGCAACCCAGAAGTGACATCGTCACTCTGGGGGTGTCACTAACATTTACCCTAAATTTCATGGTTTAACCATAGAGTTTTGGGATAGAGGGTCACCTGGCACAATGAAGTCACTTCTGTAGGTCTGCCAGGTCCCTCTTTGCCACCGGCAGGAGGTTTTGGGGGTGGAGCCTGAGTAGGGCGGGGTTTGGGGAGGGGAGGGACTTCAATGCCATAGAGTCCAATGGCCAAAGTGGCCATTTTCTCCATGTGAACTGATCTCTATCGGCTGGAGATCAGTTGTAATAGCAGGAGATCTCCAGCTGGTACCTAGTTTGGGGGATGGGGAAGCCACGTCCTAGCCTGTTGACATAATGCGTTCATATGTGCATTGGTGAGGAAACACAATTTGTCCCATAAAAATGCAGAGAGGATTGGTGTTGAGAGGCAGAAAGCAATGTTGGCCACTGTGTGAACAGACTGCTGGACTTGATGGACCTTGGTCTGATCCAGCAGGGCTTTTCTTATGTCCTTATGATGTTGAACCCGCCTCCAAAACAGCATCCTTTCATAGAGTACAGGCATATCAGCAGGAGATCAGTTGTAATAGCAGGAGATCTCCAGCTAGTACCTGGAGGTTGGCAATGCTAGCCAAGGCCTTCATCCAATACCCCTTCAGAAATGCTACTTTGCTTCTGTAGGCATTAAGGGGCAAGTTATATGATCTTCTATTACAACTGATCTCCAGCCGATAGAGAGCAGATCACCTGGACAAATTGGCTGCTTTGGCAATTGGACTCTATGACATTGAAGTCCCTCCCCAAACCCCACCCTCCTCAGGCTCCGCCCCAAAAACCTCCCCCCACCCCGGTGGCAAAGAGGGACCTGGCAACCCTAGCCTTGGTCCTGGTTGAGGATTCCCAGGTTCTAGCCCTATACTCTTAACCACTACATCACACTGGAATGGGAAGGAAAGAAAGCATCTGGAAAATGTGCGAGGCGATCTCTGAAGGTCGGAAAATGCAAGCATAATCAAAACAAAGCCCTGAAGTAGTTGGGTGGGGGGAGGATGATCATGAGGGAAACAGCCATGCGCAACAGGCCTTATATCTAGGAGTGGACTGGAAGTATCTTTGTGTCGAAACTGATTTGTATTCTGAGTGCAAAATACAGCATTATGTTGTAACGTTGCAGAGAGAAGAGCCTTTTTATAGTTCATCTGCATAATTAATAGTGCATAAATTATTAGCTTTTCTATGCAACCCTAATGTCTTAAATTATTCTAGTTTTAATTAATAAAGGGCTAACCCCTTTCCACCCGGATGCAGCTGATTGCCTCAGAAGCGTCTCTGCCATACTGTCGCTGGCACACACAGAATGACAAGCACTGTGGTACTATAAATGTTAAATCCCGATTAGGTAGTTCCAGGAATTTGGACTGTATTCAAATTTCCAAGCAATATGGCTATCCTGTTTGTGAACCACCGCCAGAATCAAGCAGTCAATATTGTATTCCCAACTGGAGACTCAAACACTGCTTCATTCACACGCTGTCACCATTTATTGTGTGTGTAGAATCATAAAAGGATAAAATCACAGAGTTGGAAGGGACCACCAGGGTCATCTAGTCCAACCCCCTGCACAATGCAGGAAATTCACAACTACGCCCCCCCCACATTCCCAGTGACCCCTACATGCCCAGAAGATGGCCAAGATGCCCTCCTTCTCATGATCTGCTTAAGGTCACAGAATTAGCATTGCTTACAGATGGCCATCTAAGCTCTTCTTAAAAACCTCCGGGGAAGGAGCGCTTACCATCTCTTGAGGAAGCCTGTTCCACTGAGGAACCGCTCTGTCAGAAAATTCTTCCGAATGTTTCTTCTGAAATTCTTTTTATTTAATTTCAACCTGTTGGTTCTGGTCTGACCTTCTGGGGTAACAGAAAACAACTTGGCACCCTCCTCTAAATGACAGACCTTCAAGTACTTGAAGATGGTTATCATATCACCTCTCAGTCTTCCCCTCTTCAGGCTAAACATACCCAGCTCCTTCAACCTTTCCTTAAGTGCTGTCAAATTGCTCCCGACTCATGGCAATCCTATGAATCAATATCCTCCAAAGCGTCCTTTTGTTAACAGCCTTGCTCACGTCTTACAAACGGAGGGCCGTGGCTTCCTTTATAAAGGAATCTGTTTCATGTTGGGTCTTCCTATATTCCTGCCGCCTTCAACTTTTCCTAGCATGATTGTCTTTTCCAGGGACTCTTGTCTTCCCATGATGTGACCAAAGTATGATAGCATCAGTTTGGTCATTTTAGCTTCTGGGTCCTGATACTTCAGGGACCTGGGACAGAAACCCCTTGAGATGCCATTATCCTCGACCCATAGATCTCATACTTGGAGGAAAGGACATAGTACACCTCCCTCAAGTGCTAAGGTGCCTGTTGTGGGGAGGGGAAGGCGATTGTAAGACGGTTTGAGACTCCTTAAGAGGTCAAGAAAATCGGGGTATAAAAACCAACTCTTCAGCCATTTACGCATGGGAGGTTTGGCCTTGGATTTGCTTCTCTCTACATGCACATTTCCCCCATCCAAATTCTCAAAACTCGACAATAAGCCCCCATGCAGAGTTTTGAGAATTCGAATGGGGAAATTGTGCATCTAGAGAGTGGCAAATCCAAGGGAAAACCTCCCATGCATAAATGGCCATCAATTATTATTATTCCACATCAGCCAAAGGCACGGCTGTGTGCTTCTCGCGGTTCCAAAAGCCAGCATGGCCCAAGAAAATCTGCAACGGGGTGTCGTATTATATTTGCATTATGCTGCCGAAGATACAGGAAAGATTTTGTTAAATAATCTGCAGGGATTTCCCTTCCCCTCGAGGCACATGCTCACATGCACATGCGCAAAAAAATATCGCTTAGAACTAAAGAGTCCACTGTAGGGGGAAAAAGTGAAACGGGGGAGGAGCCGGGGTGCCTCATCATGTTCCCTCCCCGGCGTTTCTTGGTATTTTCCCCTGCCCTGCCTCCAACAGCAAGCCTGAACACGGCAGGGTGCTCCAAGTAGTAATTAACAAATACAAAGTGCTTTTTCATGACTTCAAGATTTCCTGAGCAAGCTGGGAACGCTGGGATAACTGTACAGAGAATTTCCACAGCCGGCCAAATCGGGCATTTCTTTCCAGATTCACACAGTCCACTTCACTCCTGGGGCATTTCTCCCAGGAGTACTCCGAGCCAAATTTAGGCCAGTGGAGAAAAAGAGGTGCTGGTTTTAATTTTTTTAACTTTTATGTTTTCGTATTTCCCCGGCATAGCTTGTGCAAAACACCTCAATCCGCTACTGCATGCAACGATGAAATAAACTACAGGGCAGTCCTGCACAGCAGACTGGGAGACACACACAAACAAATTATTGAATAACGTTGGGGGGAAATAAATGGCCCATTCAGAACATGTCTGAATTCAAACTGATATAATGCAAAGGAGCCTTGTAGTGAGCCGGTCAGGCTGTCCACAAGCATTCTGAGGAGGAGGAGGAGGAGGAGGAGGAAGAGGAGTTGGTTTTTATATGCCGACTTTCTCTACCACTTAAGGGAGACTCAAACCGGCTTACAATCGCCTTCCCTTCCCCTCCCCACAACAGACACCCTGTGAGGTAGGTGGGGCTGAGAGAGTGTGACTAGCCTAAGGTCACTCAGCTGGTTTTGTGTGTAGGAGTGGGGAAACAAATCCAGTTCACCAGATTAGACTCGGCTGCTCACGTGGAGGAGTGGGGAATCGAACCCGGTTCTCCAGATCAGACTCCACCGCTCCAAACCACCACTCTTAGCCACTACACCACGCTGGCTCCCACGCTGAGCCTACTTACAGCATTGTTTTCCATGGATGTTGACAATCTTCTGTGATGCATATTAGCCCTCCACACACACACCTGTTGCCACCACCATGAGAGCCAGCGTGGTGTAGGGGTTAAGAGAGGCAAACTCTAATCTGGTGAACTGGATTGGTTTCCCCACTCCTCCACATGAAGCCTGCTGGGTGACCTGGAGCTAGTCACAGTTCTGTCCAAACTGTCTCAGCCTCACCTACCTCACAAGGTGTCTGTTGTGGGCAAGGGAAAGGAAAGGTGATTGTAAGCTGCTTTGAGACTCTTTCAAGGTAGTGAAAAGCGAGGTATAAAAAACAACTATTCTTCTTATTCTTCCTGATGCAAAAGGGGATGTCGTTTGCCATATCCAGAAAGGATAGGACATGAGACTGAAAATATAAAGGGAGCTTTCCTTTAGAAGAAACATTCTAACTCTTCATAAAAGTGGAAGTGGAGAGAGCTACTTAGGGAAGTTGTAGGATCTGGGTTCTCATATACTGTCTAGTAGGGTTGCCAGCTTCCAGGTGGCAACTGGAGATGTCCTGGGATTACAATTGATCTCCTGGCAACCAAGGTCAGTTCCCCTGGAGAAAATGGCTACTTTGGAGGATGGACTCTATGGCATTATACACTGCTGAGGTCCTTTCCCTCCCCAAACCCTGCTCCACCCCCAAAATTTCCAGGTATTTCCCAACCCGGAGCTGGCAACCGTACTGTCTAGGAATCATGGAGGATAGGGAATGATAGAATCATAGAGTTGGAAGGCACCACCAGGGTCATCTAGTCCAACCCCCTGCACAATGCAGGAAATTCACACCCCCAGTGACCCCTATTCCATGCCCAGAAGATGGCCAAAATGCCCTCCCTCTCATGATCTCCGTAAGGTCATAGAATCAGCATTGCTGATGGCCATCTAGCCTCTCCTTACAAACCTCCAGGGAAAGAGAGCTCACCACCTCCCGAAGAAGCCTGTTCCACTGAGGAACAGCTCTGTTAGAAAATTCTTCCTGATGTCTAGACAGAAACTCTTTTGATTTAATTTCAACCCATTGGTTCTGGTCCAACCTTCTGGACCAACAGAAAACAACCCGGCACCCTCCTCTATATGACAGCCCTTCAAGTCCTTGAAGATGGTTATCATATCACCTCTCAGTCTTCTCCTCTTCAGGCTATACATACCCAGCTCCTTCAACCTTTCCTCACAGGTCTTGGTCTCCAGACCCCTCACCATCTTTGTTGCCCTCCTCGGGACAACAAAGGACCTGATGAGGTCCTTCTCCTCCCCAAACCCTCCCCTCCCCAGGCTCCATCCCAAAATTTCCAGGTATTTCCCAACCCAGAGTTGGCAACCATGCTGTCCTGGAGGATAGGGAGTCCCGGAGAAGGTAGGGGTGGGGCGTTCCATCAGATGCCAATCCGCTCGATGAGTTTGCCCTTCCCATATATTCCTCTGGCAGCCCTGAACTGTCTTAGCTGTGAAGCAATGAGTGGCAAAGGAGGCAAACAACGTCGTTACGCAAGGCCTTCAGCAGCCTGTGGGTTTCTAATGCACACTGATGCTGCTGTCTCGCTGCAAACCTTTGCTCCCACATGCCTTTTGGCACCGTCCCAAAGCCTCCCACGCACCCGCCCACGCTCTGAGCTGTGTGGCCACCCACGCTCAATATGTCATGCTCATTCCACCCCATGTGGAAAGCCGCTCTGGCGATGGGAAACGGTTAGTCGTATGCGCTCACAGACATGCTGCAACTCGTAAATACCCTACTGAGATTTTTTTTTTATCTTTCCACCTCTTGTTATGAGTAATACAAGAGCCAACAGCTCTTTTTTGGGACAGTCCAGAGAGAAGAACACAAGAAGGAGAAAGAAGAAGAGTTGGTTTTCATATGCCAACTTTCTCTACCACTTAAGGAAGAATCAAACCGGCTTACAAACACCTTCCCTCCCCCTCCCCACAGCAGACACCTTTCAAAGTTGCCATTTTCTTCAGGTGGGCTGATCTCTGTCACTTGGAGATCAGTTGTAATAGCGGGAGATCTCCAGCCACCACCGGGAGGTCGGCAACCCGTGCCTAACCTACCTCACAGGGATGTCGTGAGGATAAAATGGAGGAGAAGAGAACACTGTAAGCCAGTTTGGGGATATCCCCTTTGGGGATAAAGATGGGGAATAAACAGGGTTGCCAGCTCCGGGTTGGTAAATACCTGGAGATCAGTTATAATAGCAGGAGATCTCCAGCTAGTACCTGGAAGTTGGCAACCCTAATGATGGGCCAGGGCTTCTATGCTTCTTCGGTGCAAGAATGCCTCCCTTTCCTCATCAGTGGCCTGGCCAATTGCACCCTCCCCGTTTTCTGTCTCTGATGGAAAGTCAAGCCTCATTGACTACGAGAAGTTGGGAAATAATAACTGGCTCACCCCACTCCCCCGACAATCTTTGCTGTGACGCACAGTGCAGTCCCCTGCCGAAGAAGAAGCAGCTTGTGTTTTTATTGGCAAGCCTGCCCACGGCTCCGCTTCATCTCCCCCCCCATGTGAATAAGTGTTATCCTAAAGAATTAAGGACAAAGCCACCCAACGAAAGGGAGAAGGCCGAGGCCAGGGGGAATCAGCCTCTTCTGCTGGGCCCCAGAGGGCAGGCTTCGGGTCTGAGCCCCATAAGTGACAGTTTCTCCCCTGGCAACATCTTCGGGAAAAGCGCACACCCACAAAAATTAGGCAAGCCAGTGTGTTCCCTCCCATTCCTCCCATCGTACTCAGCTCCTGGAGACTTCTCCTGGGAAGGATTCCACAATCCAAAACACCAGTGAAGAGGACAATATTCTAGATTTTGCTTAGCGGGGGAATGCACCTGCTCTGAGAGGCGCAAGAAAATGCAGAGAAAGGGCGCAAGGGCTTGCCTGGTAACTAGGGTTGCCAACCTCCAGGTGGTGGCTGGACATCTCCCGCTATTCCAACGGAACTCCAGGCAACAGTTCCCCTGGAGAAAACCACCGCTTTGGCAATTGGACTCTATGGCATTGAGTCCCTCCCCAAACATCGCGTTCCTCAGGCTCCACCCCCAAAATCTCCAGGTATTTCCGAACTTGCACTTGTCCACTTTGAGACCTACATGAATTTCTTCTGGTCCTATGAGACTGTGTTTTTTCCTTGCACTTTATTGATACAGATAGCTGATGAAGCCATGAGCGAAACATGATTTGGATCTAGACAACACGTCCTAACAGCTTCCCTCCGTGGCTCCTGCCTGGGACTCCGCTTTCCAGCAACTTACAACATCTAAAGAAGTCCATATTTGAGTATAAAAATTTTCTTACCTGTTACTCAGGACACTCAGGAATTGACGTTGACTTACCTGGCTCCCAGGATATTTATACATTGAACTTTTTTGCTGCTGGACTGCTATTGATATCTATATGTGTATCTGGTTATTACCTTGTTGTATATATTGTTCACTTTTGCACCTTCCTTCACCTTTATAAATTAGTACTTTAATATATAGTGTGTGAGTGCTGTCTGGATTCCTTCCAGTACCTGGAGGTTGGCAACCCTACGTCTGCCTTAGATTGTAAAATTCCCTGCCCCAAGATCTATGGTTGAAGCTATCGCTATCGCTTCAGGCCTTCCTGAAAAGTTGTCTTTTTTTGCAAGTCCTTTGGACTGGATTAAATAGGGGTGATGCTCGATCGTTTTACACCTGAGCCTTTTGTCGCTATTTCCCATAATTTTTCAAGAGGGTTTTTTTTTACCTGTAAATCACCTGGAGGACCAACGTAGGTGGAAAGGCCGCTATGAAATCATCTAATGAACATATAAATAATGGATTAATTTTAGAGCATCTTCATCCTTTTACTCCAGGTACAAAGTAATGGGTACAGGGGCTCCATGCTGAACGGGAATCGATTCTACGGCCTCCCAGACATTTCAAATGTTGAGCTCTCATTTTTGCCAGAATTGATCATTCGTGTGCCATGAATTTTGCAGCAAACGGTTCAGTAGTCAAATGTAACCCATTTGACTGTGAGAACTGGACCTGAGCTGATAGCTGGTTCTGTTAAGTTTGGCACTGAGGACTTTTATGCATGGCTGTTTCACTCGCCGTCACCCCTCTGACGACTTCGGGTCTTTCTTTGGATTATGCATGCCGTTTCCGACTGTCAGGGGTTGCCTGGCTCTCCCTTTGTGTTTCTCCACATTTTGCCCTCGTTTTAAAAATTGAGATAAAACAGGTCCCTCAAAACGCGGGCAAAACACAGGGAAATGCAGGGGGAGAGTGAGGCAACCTCTGATGGTCGGAACCGGCATGCATAATCCAAAGAAAGACCCGAAGTCGTCAGAGGGGTGACGGCGAGTGAAACAGCCATGCGTAAAAGACCAAACAGGGTTTATATTCAGGGTTTCCCCCCCCCAGTACTGTGCTTGTGGGGAAACATTGCTGATCCAAACGAATTGGCAGCCATTAATATTGCTAAGAAACACTTCCCTCCTGTCTTGCTGTTTTAATGAAGCGGTTTTGATGAGGCATTCTAGAAAACTCAACCCCTCACCTGCTGTCTTCTGATACACACAGGGTTGTGATATTTTGGGCTGGTTCTAATGCAAGTTTTTAGGAGACTTTTGGTGTTCGGATTTTGTCTGCAAACCTGCGTGGCTCTTTGCGACCTTTGTGATGGGAAATGTGATGAGAAATGGGAGACACTCTTTGTTATTGGAAATGTTACATGAAATGCAAGATATTCTCATGAACATCTAGATTAGAGTCCAGTAGCATCATAGAGACCTACAAGGGTTTGGGGGTATACGCTTTTGAGAGTCACGGCTCCCTTTGTCAGAAGGAGCTTGAAAGATCATACCCCGAAAACCTTCATAGAAACATAGAATCACAGAGATGGAAGGGACCTCCAGGGGCATCTAGTCCAACCCCCTGCACAATGCAGGAAATTCACAACGACCTCCCCCCCACACCTCCAGTGACCCCTACTCCATGCCCAGAAGATGGCCAAGACACCCTCCCTCTCATGATCTGCCTAAGGTCATATAATCAGCATTGCTGACAGATGGCCATCTAGCTTCTGCTTAAAAACCTCCAGGGAAGGAGAGCCCACCACCTCCCGAGGAAGCCTGTTGGTCTCTAAGGTGCTACTGGTCTCAAATCCGGCTCTTCTACAGCAGACCAAGACAGCTAAACTCTGAAACTATCTCATGGACATAGATCACCTTGAGTCACACAGATTCTGCACCTGCAGCAATACAACGATTCAGATTCAGATTTATTAATACGGCAAAGCCGTTAAAATATTCATATCAATTACAAGATAGAATTAAAAGATACAGTATCTAAAACTATGGAATATATAACTCTTAAATAAATTAAACAAATTAATATTAGCTAAAAACCTCAGATTAATATAACATTTTCCGTTTTTGGTTAGATTGCCGAGCCCCCGCTTTGTCTGACGGATCTTGTATATCGCAGCGCAGAATTTAGCAACTTGCTTCATTGTCTGGGCTGACCCTTCCCCATAGGAGATTCCTCAACCTCCCTTCCTCAGAGCTGTCCTTTGTTAGATTAAGGAGAGGGGAAATTAGCTTAAATCTTACTTCCTCAAAGAAAGGGCATTTGAAGAAAACGTGTGCAAATAGACTCGACTTCGCCCGAAGCAGCACAACAAACATCTCCCTTCTTCTGACATTCAACCAGCGAAGGTGATCTTAGGATGCCCTCTGGCTTATGCGGATTGCAAATACCCAAAAAGTATGCTTCCCATTGTCAGAGTATCAAGTTGATTGTAATAATCTGACAATAACAGCTGTGTGACAGCTGTCAGATCTTGGAGATCTGAGAGGCAACAGATGATGTCAGCAGAAGCAATAGCCTTGCTGGTACCAAAGGGAACTGCAGGAATCTGGATCTGGGCAGTTTGCTGATGCAATGCTTGGGAAGGTCTACAGGTGGCCCTAATGCAGATCAGGTGCAGTGGGTGTATATAAGGCTATTTAACTGTGCTTCTGTAACTACTAACACACTCAAATACAAATCAATTACAGCCTGGAAGTAGTAGTGGAGAAGTGTACGTGATGGTATGTTTTATCTGTGCACTGTAAATAAAAGACACTGTTTTCTTATAAAGCAAGACTGCTGGTGGTTATGTCCTGGAGGAACTCCTAATCCACTTGCTTTCACGTCACCCATTTGTGGAGGAATTATTCTCGTGCATATCAAGCAGCATTTCGCCATGCTTGAGCTTGTAAAATCATGAGCGGAACCTCCAAGGAAGGCATCCAGCCCAAATCGGCAAATCTATTTCAAGACCGGCGGAAAAGTTACCAGGCCTTTCTGTTTGGAGCCCTGCCCCCGAGCGTCTATTTTGGGTTGTTTTTTATTGATTCTCCTAACACTTATTATTTTGAAAATGATTCCCGAGCGGTGTTGATAATGCCAGCTGGTGCCTTTTTATTTTTAATTCATGAGTGATGTCACAAAGGATGCGGAGTAATGTGAGGAGCTCAGCAAACCTGGCGGTTGTCAGGCACCGGCGAAGCAATTAGGTTGGATTGGTGGATCTCTTAGCTGGTGGAAGGAAGGAGATGCTTTTTTAGTAGGGTTGCCAGACTCCAGGTACAAGCTGGAGATCTCCTGCTATTACAACTGATCTCTGGTCTCCAGTCGATAGAGATCAGTTCACCTGGAGCAAATGGCTGCTCCGGCAACTGGACTCTATGACATTGAAGTCCCTCCCCTCCCCAAACCCCGCCCTCCTCAGGCTCCGCCCCCAAAATCTCCAGGTATTTCCCAACCCAGAGCTGGCATCCTTAATTCTGACACAGTGTGGTGGGCGCAGCCACAAAACTTCCCTTCTGTCACACAGTGAAGATCCTTGTGGTGTGGTGGCAGCTGCAGCCAAAGCAACATGCTTAAGCCAATTAAATCTCCAATGACCAATCAGAAGCCTTGCTGGGAAAAGCCCCACCTGGCCCCACTAGGGTTGCCAGGCTCCGCGCCAGCGGGAGGTTTTTGGGGTGGAGCCTGAGGAGGGCGGGGTTTGGGGAAGGGAGGGACTTCAATGCCATAGAGTCCAATGGCCAAAGCGGCCATTTTCTCCAGGGGAACTGATCTCTATCGGCTGGAGATCAGTTGTAATAGCAGGAGATCTCCAGCTAGTACCTGGAGGTTGGCAGCCAGGGTTGCCAGCTCCGGGTTGGTAAATACCTGGAGATCAGTTGTAATAGCAGGAGATCTCCAGCTAGTACCTGGAGGTTGGCAACCAGGGTTGCCAGCTCCGGGTTGGTAAATACCTGGAGATCAGTTGTAATAGCAGGAGATCTCCAGCTAGTACCTGGAGGTTAGAAGATCTGCAACGGAGTCTCCAGTACAAAAGTAGCAAAAAATTCTTATTGGTGCTTACACATGTAACATCAACAATACAAGAGTGAAAGATACATCTAAGAACAATCAAAGTTATATACAGTATGTACAATCTAATGTACAAAGTTATATACAGTATGTACAGTCTCAATGCACCAATTGCCATGTTCTTTCAAGTAAATGTTGTATTTTCTTCAAAAAGTCCAATAGTAGGTACTATCCCAAAAGCACACTTTTTGGGAAAAGGTGGGGGACGGCCGTTTCAAATCTTTTCTTCAAATCTTTTTCTTCATGGAAGAATGGCGAGGGAATTTGGTATAAACAGTCCCATACAGGTCCAAGTATCCAACAAGGAACTGCAACAAATCTTCATAGAAGAGTAGCAAGGGGGACGATCGTTTCTGTTCTTCCTCCGCCCCGTTTCTGTATACAAAAATCCATTTATAACTTTTTATAACGTAATTTCCTTATAGGTACACACTTCATAATGAATAGCAAAATAGTACATTACTTACAGTCAAAGCCAATTTGTATGCATTCAAAATTCTCACGTTATTTCCTTTCTCCCATATGAAATGGGAGTTCCCATTCTCATAGTGGGAGTTCCCACTACTCATAGTGGAACTTTTGAGACTTGTACCCTTTAGGACTGTTAACATAGGATTGTATATAGATTTGTGCGTTGTATGTCATTCACTGCACTTAATCCACCTTGTTTTTGTAAACCTGTGATTGATTGATTGAATATCATCAGCCCTTTCTGTACTTACTACCTGGAGGTTGGCAACCCTACTGTTAAGTCCGCATGGGGGAAACACACGAGGTCAGAGACGGAGTTCCAACAGCAACCCCTTTATTAGGTGAACGAGAACTAACTCACAGTGACCAGACCCCTGCTTATATGCCCCCCTGGCCGCCTGCGGCCACTCCCCCCCCAGTCCGTGATTGGAGGGAAAAAACCCAGTAGCCAATGGGAACATACAGTTCGGGATCCTTGGGGAACACCAAGCTGCCCAGGGTTTCCCCTGGTGCAATTACAGGGATCGTTATTCCTTTGATTCAGTCACCCACACCCATGCATACATAACAACAAGTATCGTTATTCCCTTGATTCAATCACACACACACCCATGCCTACATAACACCTACCCAAAGGTGAAGGGGTAAAATTGGGACAGTTACTAGAAAATAGGGACCCTCCGTGGTAAACAGGAACCGTTGAGGCTCATGGATTTTTAATTCTGTGATTTGGACAGGCTGCGTGTCAGATAAAATTTGGGTTCCCCTTTGACCTATTTGTTTTGCTTTACTGCTGTTACCTGGTTTGATCCTTTGGGAAAGGGTGGAGTAATCTTCCACACGAGTAAGCCTACAGCGTGTTGATGCAATAGCATCATATCATTCCCACTATCTCCCCAGTAGTCAGAAGAGGAACACTTTTCTATTTTTATTGTGGAGTCGATTCCTGTGTGATTTTTCTTTACGTAACTTTTTTTTTTGGTTTAGAATCGCTGAGTGTGGGAAACACAACCTTTATCTTAGTATCTTTGGAGTTCATAAATTCCTGCGATTTTCATTTGAGGGTGATTTCAGATGAACGCCTGCCATGGGAAAGAGGTAGGGTTGCCAGCTCTGACTTGGGAAATACCTGGAGATTTTGGGGGTGGAGCCTGAGGAGGGTGGGGTTTGGGGAGGGGAGGGAATACAATGGGGTATCTTGCCATAGAGTCCACCTTCCAAAGTAGCCATTTTCTCCAGGTGAACTGACCTCTATCGTCTGAGATCAGTTGTAATAGAAGAATAGTACCTAGAGGTGGGCAAACCCTATCTCTTAAGGTGGCCACTCCAACCGCCAAATGCGTAAGCCAAATTCATGCATACATTTAGGCTCCAGTCGACAGGGTGTAGATCAGAGACCAATCAGATGAGTCACAGGGATACATGGAAATAGAAAAGAAACTGCACATGTTTGAAGAAAGTGTTTGCGTTCAGGCAGGGAGTGGGGGAATTTTTGACAACCACTTCTGCACATGAGTCAGAGAGGAGGTTTGTGTGGGTGGTTGTGTGGGCGGGCGCATCTGTGGGTGTCAGAGTGAGACAGACGCAGATCGATGGCTGCAATTAAGTAGTTAGTGAAATAACTATAATAGTCAAATGAATTTAAAGGCATGGGTTTCGAATGGAGTTGCGCTTTTTTTAAAAAAGCTGATTTTTAGAAAGAGAGAAAAATCGCCAGGCATTTATGTGAAATGCAATTCTATGGCATCCAAAATAACAGCTCGAAGCACCAGGATCCATTTGCTTGAAAATCTGCCTGCTGATTGCTTGAATCAAGACGATTCATGGTTGTTTTCTGGGGAAACAGAAATTGTTCAATGCCAACCTGTGTGTCCTCTTTGAGACCTGTTCTTTGGAAAGGGATTGAAGCGGAGAATGTATCATGGCAGCTTATGAATGAAAAAAAATAATAAAGACAAAAAGTTATTTGGGCTGGGTCTAGGGTTTCCAGGTCCCTCTTTGCCACCGGCGGGAGGTTTTTGGGGCAGAGCCTGAGGAGGGCAGGGTTTGGGGAGGGGAGGGACTTCAATGCCATAGAGTCCAATTGCCAAAGCGGCCATTTTCTCCAGGGGAACTGATCTCTATTAGCTGGAGATCAGTGTAATAGCAGATCTCCAGCTAGTACCTGGAGGTTGGCAACCCTACGCTCCCTGCACGTTTCTATGTATTTTGCCCATGTTTTCTGGATTTTGGTTAAAACAGCATACAGAAAACACAAGTAAAATATGCAGAAACACGCTGGGACAGTGAGGTGACCTCTTAACGGTCGGGAAAGGCATGCATAATCTAAACCAGTGGCTCCCAAACTTTTCGGGCCACCACCCCCTTGGTTCCACAAACTCATCCCCAGCATCCCCTACCCTATCCTATAAAAAGCATTATTCAAAATAGGGGTTTGCATGACGCACTAAAGAAGATAAGAACAATAAAAATGTCAAAACAGTAACAATTGATGGTACAAGTATTCAAAATCAAATTAAAACGTTTGGTTGAAATTTGTTCAACAAAACTGATGGACTCGATCCAGCGGTACCAGCTCTTCAACGTCTGGGAAAAAATTCTGATAGTTCCCACCAAATTTACCAGCATGGTGCCGTAGCTTGATCTATTGTAAATTAGTGAACAACACAGTCGAAGGGGCCCACCTCTAGCACCCCCCTGCTGCCCCCTTGCCTATTAGTGCCCTCCTAGGTAATGCCACCGCCCCCCAGGAGGTGGTACTGCCCACTTTGGGAACCACTTGATCTAAAGGAAGCCCTGAAGGAAAAGAAGGCGTGCTGAATGTCAGGGGGAACCTGTGTCCAAAACAAACAAAGCTCTTTCGGTCCATGAACCATATAGACGGGTGGTAACATATAGGCCTTGACTGCTTTTATCTGCTCTTGTCTCATATATAGGGTTGCCAGGTCCTACCTCTCCTCCGGCGGGAGACTTTTAAGGCACATCTCGGGATCACGCGGCAACACGTGGACGCACCGACGTGCATGTGCATCACCCGCCTCGCGAGAGGCCTTATGCCACTCAAACTCTTAGATAAGTGCAGCCTAAGAGTTTGAGTGGCATAAGGAAGTGACCTGCAGTGGCGTGTACGCGCGTGCACGGTTGCCCGCCGACCATCAGTTGGTTGGCGGGCAAAGGGGCAAACTGCCGGGGGTTTGCCTGCCACCACCAGGCACCTGGGAACCCTACTCATATACATATGACCACTGCATGATTCTGCTCCTTCAGTGGTATAGGTAAATTCAGTCACCATTCCTATAATTTATAAAGGAATAAGAGGTTCATTTCGTGTATCCACTTGTGCATAAAAAAATGTGTTTGGGGGTTGTTGTTGGTGTTGCGTTTTGTTTTTTTGTTGCAAAAAAGGAATTTGGGATTGCAGGAACGTAAAAAAATATATTATTTTTTAAAGCAAGCTCCTCGTGATTCAAAATAGAAATGAATGTAGAATAATAGCTACAATTTCCAGCAATCATTCTGATTTGCTTCATAATTACACGCCCACATGGTTTTGCTCTGATTAAATAGATTTGAAAGACGTTCAACAGCTGCTGGGCCAGGCCTGGTAATGCCATTGGGTGACCCTTGGAGGTTGGCAGGCCCATTTTATGCACACACACACACACAACCATGGTTGTGATGGCTGCCTGCAGGCCAAACTGTGGGTTCCATGCATGAAAAGGGGATGAGCACTGGGACCCCCACCATTTTCACTATATCATTAACATTCTGGTCGTTTATACATGGTTGCTTTTACTCACATTAACCCCCCCCCCCATCTGTCTCAGTTGTTCCTTGGAGTTATGCACGAGTTTTCCATCCATTAGAGATGACCTCGCTGCCAGCCCTCACAAATCCTGAGACTTCCTGTCCCGCTGTTAACCCAATTCTTCCCTCTTCCCTGATCTCAGCCCGGGTGAAATCTCCGTGCATAAGGCAAAGCGCTGGACACTCAAGCTTGGTTTCTCTCACAGCCAGTTACAAAGCAGCATGTCCAGAGGCGGGGATTCAAATGCTTCCTGC
Organism: Euleptes europaea; assembly: GCF_029931775.1. Classification (NCBI taxonomy): domain Eukaryota; kingdom Metazoa; phylum Chordata; class Lepidosauria; order Squamata; family Sphaerodactylidae; genus Euleptes; species Euleptes europaea. The sequence goes on from NC_079326.1 coordinate 54,800,893, forward strand.
TTCCTGGGAGTTCTTTCTGAGCAGAAGGCTTTTAAAAACGAGGCTTGGGATTCTCTCCTTCCCCCCTTCCTTTCAAACAGCTCTGGGTTTTGTTCTTAAAATCTTAAGATTTACAAGGCAGACATGAAAAACAGCTTCCTGTGTGGTGACTTTGGATTTCAAGTTACCAGTCCCTTGTGATCCAGTGATACATTCCCTCAGAAGTAAATCTCGGACCAATGTGGTATAAGCAAACGTCTGTCAGATTCCTCTCCAAATGTCAACACTGTAAACAGTTGGGCATATTAATCCTCCCCTCTTCTTGGCAGTTCTCCAGGGGAACTGATCTCTGTAGTCTAGAGATGAGCTGTAAATCTGGAGGGTTCCCCAGGTCCCACCTGGAGGCTGGCATCCCTACGTGTCAAACAAGCAAGAAATGGTATCAAGTAGAAATATAACATACCAAGAGCAAGATAAAAACCCCACAGCGACAGATAATACATATTTGCAGTACTGTCTGCATTCCCCTTCTCTCTGTAGCAATGTCTTCCTGAATCGATGGGTACACGGCCAGAAATTGCTTGGATATGAGCCTTTAAATAACCATATGTATATTTCTTTTCTATCAGAAATGTGGTGTTGGAGGAGAGTGTTACGGATACCGTGGACGGCCAAAAAACATAAATCAGTAGGTTCTAGATCAAATCAAGCCTGAACGGACCCTAGAAGCTAAAATGACTAAACTGAGACTGTCGTCCTTTGGTCACATTATGAGAAGGCAAGAGTCACTGGAAAAGACAATCATGCTAGGAAAAGTTGAAGGCAGCAGGAAAAGAGGAAGACCCAACATGAGAAGGATTGACTCGATAAAGGAAGCCACTGCCCTCAGTTTGCAAGATCTGAGCAAGGCTGTTAAGGATAGGACATTTTGGAGGACATTGATTCATAGGGTCGCCATGAGTTGGAAGCGACTTGACGGCACTGAACCCACACACATGATGCCCACACATATTTCTTTTGGAACTAAGTAACCAGTAGAAACCTCTTCTGAGGAAACTGACATTCTAGTATTCCCATTCACAACTGAAACGCAACCAGCCAGAACGACAGAACCTGGCTTTTGTAAGAGGGCTTTGTGGCAAATTGTGAGCTAAAGCTCAAAGGAAACATGATTTCAGTGCTTTTAAAAAATTGGTGCCACTGAAAGAGGCTGTTTAACCATTTTCCCTTGTCCCCTTTCTATATTGAAAATCACCCCTTTCCCCAACTGTTTTAACCTCATTTGTGGGGGGGGGGGATTTGGCATCAGACTGTCAGCTCAGAGGTGGCAATTTTCAGCAGAAATACCAAGAGTGGGGAAAGAATTAAATAGCCCCTCTTCCCTAGGGTTGCAAGATCCAGGTTAGGAAAATCCTGGAGATCTGGGGGTGGAGCCTGGGGAAGACAAGGACCTCAGCGGGGTACAATGTCATGGAGTCCATCACCCTCCAAAGCATCCATTTTTTCCAGGGGAACTGATCTCTGTAATCTGGAGATGAGCTGCAATTCCGGGGAATCGCCAGGTCCCACCTGGAGGCTGGCATTCCTACTTTCCCCAGATCTCTGCCCGGTTCCTCCGGCATGGTGTAGTGATTAGAGTATCAGACTAAGTTCTGGGAGACCCAGGTGGGAATCCCCCCTCTGCCCAGGGAGCTTATCAATTGACTGTCTCTCAGCCCACTGTACCTCACAGTTCGGAGAGAACTGTGACTGTCCCAAGGTCACCCAGCAGGCTTCATGTGGAGGAGTGGGGAATCGAACCCGATTCACCAGATTAGAGTTCGCCGCTCTTAACCACTACACCACAGTGCTTATGTTGGGGAATAGATAGCGAGCTTCGTTACACGTCAGACAGTCAAGGGTTAAAATTGATTGTATTGATGCTGACCAGTTCAAGAAGGTGGTGTAATCTCCAATGTGTCAATCATGGTAGCTATTGGTCAGTGAGGATCAGTTGTAAACATGTTTGTGGTCACTGTAACCAGAATCTGCATATTACTGCTTTCTTCCTTTGTTTAGAAGAGAAAGCAGTACTCGGTTACTTTTTGGATCTCAACCAGAGAGGATGGGGCAACTCTATATTTCAGAGATGCCATGTGCTTAAGTTTAGATTCCTGCCAGCTCTTTTCTGGCACGTTTAGGAAACTAGAGATGTAGTAAGGATTTATTGTTTTAAACTCAAGTTTACCCTACCCTGTTTTATAGTGAGTAAAGTTTTGTTTTTGCTAAGACAAAGGACTTTGTCTATTCATTGTGTGTGTGTGCTTTAATTGACTTTCACCAGCCATGATCATACGATCCATAATCCTCTGATAAAAGAATTTCCCTAACAACTTACCACAGGGCTTACCAGTAGTCCTCATCTTCCAGTAGAAAACCCTTTCATTTAAAAAAGGGCAATAAATAACAAGGAGCCCCGTGGCACAGAGTGGTAAGCTGCAGGACAGCAGCCCAAGCTCTGCTCACGGCCTGAGTTCGATCCCGATGGAAGTTGGTTTCAGGTAGCTGGTTCAAGGTTGACTCCGCCTTCCATCCTTCCGAGGTCGGTAAAATGAGGACCCGGCTTGCTGGGGGTAAAGGGAAGACGACTGGAGAAGGCACTGGCAAACCACCCCGTAAACAAAAGTCTGCCTAAAAAACGTCGGGATGTGACGTCACCCCTTGGGTCAGGAATGACCCGGTGCTTGCACAGGGGACCTTTACCTTTAATAAATAACAAGTCCTGCCTTTCAGTGGTCCTGCCCCCTTTCTGAAAAGCTTGGTGGGTGCCAAGGGAAGGACTGGTGGTAGGGTTGCCAGCTCCAGGTTGGGAAATACCTGGAGATTTTTGGGGCGGAGCCTGGAGGGGCAGGGTTTGGGGAGGGGAGGGACTTCAATGCCATAGAGTCCAATTGCCAAAGTGGCCATTTTCTCCAGGGGAACTGATCTCTTGTCGGTTGGAGACAAGTTGTAATAGTAGGAGATCTCCAGCTAGTACCTGGAGGTTGGCAACCCTAACTGGTGACCACCATGGTGCCCATGGGCATCACGTTGGGGAACCCTGCCTCGGTATAATTTCATCGGTTCTGGATATTGAAAACAGATTTCAGCATTGCACCCTAACTTAATTTAGGTTTGGCCTTGCTTCATACTCAAGTATATCTCAGTGGGCTTTCATCTGATGCTAATGTTAAACTTAAAAGCAAAGCTGTTCTGATCCGTCATTAATGCTTTATTTTGACATGTTTTAACAGTGACTGCACATTACAGTATGTTCTCTTATTGAGAGTACTAACACCAGATAAATTATCAATTTTTTTACTCTTCCGAGGGATGAGTATTACTCTCCACAGAGAACAGCATGGAGGAGGAAAAACTAGTGGTAAGCATGGGGTTGCCGACCTCCAGGTGCCGGCTGGAGATCTCCTGCTATTAAAACTGATCTCCAGGCGACAGAGATCAGTTCCCCTGGAGAAAATGGCCGCTTTGGCAATTGGACTCTATGGCATTGAAGTCCCTCCCCTCGCCAAACCCTGCCCCCCTCAGGCTCCGCCCCACAAATCTCCAGGTATTTCCCAACCCGGAGCTGGCAATCCTAAGCCAGCTTAATGGCATATTGTTTATTTATTTGTTTTATGGTACATTTTTAATGGTACATTGGTACAATGTTTATTTAATGGTACATTATTTATTTGTTTTATTGCTGTTTTATTATTTATTTATATTATTATATTATTTATTTAAAACATTTATTAGCTCCCTTTCTAGCTTACAGAACTCAAGCCGGCTTACAATGTAAATTAAAAAAAAAAACTATAAAAAACACATAAAAGGCCGCAATTTAAAATCTCATGTAGGACTGCCGATCAGTTTAAAAAAAAAACACCTAATTAGTCAAATACAGTCTTCAATAAAACGGTCTCTGAAGATGGAAAGGGAGGGGGCCAGGCCCACACCCTTGGAGAGGTTGTTCTATAATTGTGGGGCTGCCACCAAAAAAGGCCCTCTCTCGTGTGTCCACCAAACCTCTGGGTTTGGTGGGGCATTCACGACAGCCTCTCCCTGGAGTCGTACCTTTCTCTCTTCTAGTGGTTTGGAGTGGTGGACTCTAATCTGGAGAACCGGGTTTTGATTCCCCACTCCTCCACATGAAGCCAGCTGGGTGAACTTGGGCTAATCACAGTTCTCTCTGAACTCTCTCAGCCCCACCTACCTCACAGGGTGTCTGTTGTGGGGAGGGGAAGGGAAGGAGATTGTAAATCGGTTTGATTCTTCCTTAAGTGGTAGAGAAAGTCGGCATATAAAAACAAACTCTCCTCCTCCTCCTCGGAAGGGAAAACACCTTGCCCGTTGCTGATCTGCATTTATTCAAGGCTTAAAATGCTCGCTCGCATACCAGTCAGGCTAGAACTGGAGAGAGATAACATCGGCTAGGCAACGTTTCAACAGTGTGGTCAACTTAAAACTAATAACTCGGTGGTAATGTCTGTTGTTGCACTATATCATGACACATCGAAAGCAACCAGAACACTTTTCACCAACAGAGTTTTGTTACGAAATCCGAGGTGTGTAGGCAGAGCTCACAAGGACGGTTTAATTAACAGAAGCCCAGTGGCACTTTAAAGACTAACAAAATGTATTCCAACGTGTTCTTTTGTGAGCTTTTGTGAGTCATCGAAACTAATTTTGTCCGTCCCGAAGACGCCGCTGGACTTCTCTTTCATTTTGCAGCAGCAGGCTCACACAACTTTCCTCTCTGGAAGTCCCAAGTCCAGTATCGTCCCATAGCCTAGTGCTAGAATGCTTTGCCCCTCTATGACATCAGAGCAGCTAAGCCAATAGCAGTCAGGAGAACTGTCATTCCACTTGAATCCTCTGCAACACTAGGCCAGATCAGCTCTTTACATCTGGATAATATTGGTATGCCAGATCCCATGGTCTGTGGTTAGGGTTGCCAACCTCCAGGTGGTAAAGAAAAAAATAACATACAACTGCTACAGTGGTATTGAACAAATTACAGTCGTGTGGCACTTGCTACATAGACTATAAAACAACTTTTGCATATAAAACAAAGAGGTTTTGAGATTTCAACTATCAGTGTATGAATTGCAAAATAATATATTTTTGTGTCGTTAAATTGAATTTGCAGGCCAAATTGAATACGCCAAAAAATAGGCTTGTATAAGTTAAATTTAAGTGATTGTAAATAAATACATTATAAGATATAAGCCTTGCTCATGCAAAAGTTGTTTTATAGTCTATATAGCAAGAAAAACCTCCAGGTGGTAGCTGGAGATCACCTGGAGAAAATGGCTACATTGGAAGGCAGACTCTGTGGTGTTATACCTCATGGAAGGTAGGAATTTTGGGGTTAGGAAGCAATTATTCTCCAGGCCAGATTGGCCAGGGATCCTTTTTTTTTTTTTTTTGCCATCACCTGTCAAAGTGGCCATTTTCTGCAGGTGATCTGATCTCTATCAGCTGGAGATCAGTTGTAACAGCAGGAGATCTCCAGCTAGTACCTGGAGGTTGTAGCAACTCAAAGCAAAAGCACCAGTAAATATTGTGCAAACAAGATAATAACAACAAAGTATTGCTCTTAGAAAATATATATGCAGAATAGACGTCTTACTTTGCCGTCCATGCGTATAAGGAAGGTATATCCCTTCATGAAATGATGCAATGAAGGACTTATGAAACTTGAGAAAATATCGCATGAAATGGAATTATACCGGATTTCCATCGCATTATGTCCGGTCTTTGCTGCCTAAATTATTGCCTAAATTATTGCATTTGCACTTTATGGACTCATAGAACTGAGCAACTGTGCCTGAGATTTATTTATTTGTAACATTTTGCGCTTTCACATTGGGTCTTTTTAAGACCGTCTTGTATATTATTGTGGTGTTTTGCTCAATTTGGGTTGTGCTTATTAGAACTATTCTGCATATATATTTTCTAAGAGCAATACTTTGTTGTTATTATCTTGTTTGCACAATATTTACTGGTGCTTTTGCTTTGAGTTGCTACAACTTCCAATTAGCACTTGTAGCCGTTTGTGATTACTAGTACCTGGAGGTTGGCAACCCTAGTGGAGCCCATTCAATTTAAATGAGAGCCAGCGTGGCATAGTGGTTAAGAGCCGGCGTGGACTCTAATCTGGAGAATCGGGTTTGATTCCCCACTCCTACACATGAAGCCAGCTGGGTGACCGTGGGCTAGTCACGGTTCTCTCTGAACTCTCTCAGCCCCACCTACTTCACAAAGTGTCTGTTGTGGGAAGAGGAAGGGAAGGAGATTGTAAGCCACTTTAAGGCTCCTTAAAGGTAGAGAAAAGTAGGGTATGAAAACCAACTCTTCTGTAAAAAAAGAAAGAATCCATAGTAAAGCAGCAAAACAGCTGCATCAACCAGTACTCAGGAAGGATGATTCAGTGTGACCAAAGCCAGGAGAAGTGTGAGTAGGCCGCGCTGTGTAAAAGTGGATGTGGGTGGTTATGACTGAGTATCACCACAGCAGAGCAAATTAGAATTATGTGTCAGGGACTGCCGAACACTGGCAGAAAAGACTGGGAGTTATTAATCAGTAGCAGAAAAGACAGTTTTTGAGTTTGTAAAGAGAAACAAAGGAGTCTTTTTAAAAAATATATTATTCAAAATACTATCTATGCTGCTGTTATTTTTCTGTACCTTATGAGCTTTAAAAAAAAACAGTAAACAAACCAAGCATTTCCAAGCCTACTGGATCATGAATACAAATTTGGCCCTGAGATGATATTTCGGAGGGATGATGATGCTCCTGCATGGGGGAGTGGGCTGTGCCTCAGTGGCAGAGCATCTGCTTGGCATGCAGAAGGTCCCAGGTTCCATCCCCAGCATCTCTAGGCAAGTAGGTGATGTGAAAGACCTCAGCCTGAGACCCTGGAGAGCCGCTGTCGGTCTGAGTAGACAATGCTGACTTTGATGGACCCAGGGTCTGATTCAGTATAAGGCAGCTTCATGTGTTCATATGTTTGAGGAGGGGCTGTGGCTCAGTGGTAGAGCCTCTGCTTGGCATGCAGAAGGTCTCAGGTTCAATCCCCGGCCTCTCCAGCTAAAGGGACTAGGCGAGGATAGGAAAGGCCTCCGCCTGAGACCCTGGAGAGCCTTGGAGAGGGGCTGTGGCTCAGTGGTAGAGCATCTGCTTGGCATGCAGGAGGTCCCAGGTTCAATCCCCGGCATCTCCAGTCAAAGGGACTGGGCAAGTAGGTGATGGGAAAGACCTCAGCCTGAGACCCTGGAGAGCAGCTGCCGGTCTGAGTAGACAAGACTGACTTTGATGGACCAGGGGTCTGATTCAGTATAAGGCAGTTTCGTGTGTTCATGTGAGGAATCGGCTCTGAGGGTCTCTTGTCAAGGCCTCCATCGGGAGAGCTGGTTTTCGTGAAAAGAATGACAAAACCACTCGGGTAGGTGCGATCGGGATCCATTTGGCAGTAGCCCTGCCAGCTTACTCACAGCCAGGACGCAAAAAAACAGATTGGCACGCACGGAGGCTGGAAACGCACAGCCCCTGTCACATTCAAAGCAGCTTCGTTCCAGATTGAGCGATCACCGTAATTATCGTGAGCCGAGTGTCATCCGAATAGAAGCGACAAAATTACAGGTCTGAGAGATGACGCCGAGGCAGGGACCTGACAGCTCGGCAATCCAAACAGGTCAATGAAACTTTGAGTTGGGACACATCGCTCGCTCGTTCCAGTTGGCGATACACATGAACACATGCAGCTGCCTTATACTGAATGAGACCCTTGATCCACCAAAGTCAGTATTGCCTATTCAGACCGGCAGCGGCTCTCCAGGGTCTCAGGTAGAGGTCTTTCACATCAGCTATTTGCCTGGTCCCTTTAACTGGAGATGCCGGGGATAGAACCTGGGACCTTCTGCATGTCTAGCAGAGGATCTTCCACTGAGGTACAACCCCTCCACCACCTCCAGGTGGTGGCTGGAGATCTCTTGCTATTACAACTGATCTCCAGGCGACAACTGCCCGGACACGTGCTTTCTCTGTTGCAGCCCCCACCTTGTGGAATGGCCTGCCAGAGGAGCTCAGTTAGGCTCCCGCGCTTCTGTCATTCCACAAACTATGTAAATAGGGTTGCCAGCCTCCAGGTACTAGCTGGAGATCTCCTGCGATTACAACTGACCTCCAGCCGATGGAGATGAGTTCACCTGGAGAAAACGGCCGTTTTGGCAATTGGACTCTATGGCATTGGAGTCCCTCCCCTCCCCAAACCCTGCCCTCTTCAGGCTCCGCCCCAAAAACCTCTCGCCTGTGGGGGAGAGGGACCTGGCAACCCTATATGTAAAACAGGGTTGTTCAGTTATTCATCTGAAATAGTTCACTCTAACCTAAACACAATACATCATGTCTTGGAAGCTATGGAACATTTTTGTGGGTGGAAGGATTTCCGCCTGTGGGGCATAACTTTCTTACCTTCCCTCTCCCACATTATATGCCAACAGTAGAGTAGGGAACTAGCTGGAGGTTTTTTTTTGGGGGGGTGAAGCCTGGGGAGAGTCCTCAGTAGGGTCTAATGCCATACAGTCCGCCCTCCAAAGCGGCCATTTTCTCCAGGTGAACTGATCTCTGTTGCCAGGAGATTAGTTGTAATACTGGGAGATCTCCTGGCCCTACCTGGAGTTTGGCAACCCTAGGAAACCTTGCATGATTTCTTTTGCAAATCTGCTCCTCACATTTGTACTTCTAACCAGTAGGGTTGCTAACCTCCAGGTGGTTAATGCAAACAAATAGCACAGGGCTCAAAGGTATATGCAAATTACAAATTTATATGTATCTAAACACAACTGTATAATTCATTGCCAGGCTGATGAAGCCCCTGGGGGCGAAAACGCGGAAGTACAATCCGGAAGCCGTTCCTATTTATTTACCCTTTCTGGCGGAGAAGATTTTAATCTCAACGAACAGTTTTTTTGCGAACTTAGCCTTAGAGGCATAGAATATGTTTGCTTATTGTTAATTGAACATGAAGGATGTTATGAAGCTGTATGCTTATGTACAAAACCTTTTGTAAATATTTTGTGTCGTTCTAAGTAGTCACATGGGTGGTGGTTAACACTGTAGTATTTGTTAGTGGATATTGTGTTTAGATACATATAAATTTGTAATTTGCATATACCTTTGAGCCCTGTGCTATTTGTTTGCATTAACTGACTATTATAGCATAGGGTTTTTTTTCCCTCAACCTCCAGGTGGTGGCTGGAGATCTCCTGGGATAACAACTGATCTCCTGGCGATAGAGATTGGTTCCCCTGCAGAAAATGGCCACTTTGGAAGGTGGACTCTAAGGCATTATACCCCACCGAAGTCCCTCCCCTCCCCAAACCCCACCCTCCTCAGCCTCCACTCCCAAAATCTCCAGGTATTTCCCAACCTGGAGCTGGCAGCCCTACTAACCAGCAAAGCTCTGGCATCATACCGGCAACAGTGTAGCTAGGACCCTAAAAATGACCACAAAATATCTGGAGATATTACAACCGAGGGCTGTTTTTTCACTGGCGTGGTAGGCTGAAGCATGTTGCTGAAAATTAAAATAGACAACCACCACTTCTTCATTTCTACTACTCTGCAAAGCATTTAGGGGGAGGGTGTCATACAGTGAGAAAATACCCTCATGGAAAGTACCTTGAACCTAGCGTTTGCCCTTCTAATTTTGAATGGTTGCTTTTCAGGGATGCTGCTGGGTTCTCTCACTAATTGTTGAAGATTTTTACCTTATAAACGGTATATGGAATTCACTCATGTCAAGTCAAATCATTCCTTTTGACTGATTTCCTTGTCAGGTATTCATTAAAGTGGGTTTCACATCAAAACTGATAGTCACTAATACAGTGAAAACATCTGTGGATTGCTGAGTTTTAAGATCACGGCCGGTTTGTTACGTTAAAATTAACAGCACGCAAGAAGCTCCCTGGTTTTGGAGTTCATCTGATGAGATCTGCTTCAGGCTTCCTCCCTAGGAGAGGGAAAATCTGCTTTAAAGTGGTGGAACGTTTGGGCAGAAGACACTTCCTTGGTGATGAGCTAAGAAGCCGGAAGCAGACCAATTTTTTGGCGGTGCTTCATTGGTGTTCAGTTTGGTGATATCCGGAGTTTCCCTCTGTTTCCATTCTACATACATCATTGTGAATGTAAATTGCCATGAATACCTGCTTAAAGATCAGGGTAGAATCATAGAGTTGGAAGGGACCACCACGGTCATCTAGTCCAACCCCCTGCACAATGCAGGAATTTCACAACTACCTCCCCCACACCACCTCCCCCAGTGACCCCTGCTCCATGCCCAGAAGATGGCCAAGATGCCCTCCCTCTCATGAACTGCCTCTCATCATCTGCTTAAGGTCATAGAATCAGCATTGCTGACAGATGGCTATCTAGCCTCTGCTTAAAAACCTCCAGGGAAGGAGCACTTACCACCTCTGAGGAAGCCTGTTCCACTGAGGAACCGCTCTAACTGTTAGAAATTTCTTCCAAATGTCTAGATGGAAACTCTTTTGATTTAATTTCAACCCGTTGGTTCTGGTCCGACCTTCTGGGGCAACAGAAAACAACCCGGCACCCTCCTCTATATGACAGCCCTTCAAGTCCTTGAAGATGGTTATCATATCACCTCCCAATCTTCTCCTCTTCAGGCTAAACATACCCAGCTCCTTCAACCTTTCTCATAGGACTTGGTCTCCAGACCCCTCACCATCTTTGTTGCCCTCCTCTGGACACGTTCCAGCTTGTCTACATCTTTCTGAAATTGTGGTGCCCAAAACTGAACACAATACTCTAGGTGAGGTCTAACCAGAGCAGAGTAAAGAGATACCAGGGTACAGCTTTCTTAAGTAAATACAAACACAATTTCATTCTCCATGAAAGTTGATGGCAAATTAAAGAGTGTAGCCTCTTGTTTTTGGAATGGCACCAGAACAGAAACAAAAAAACAAAACAAAAAAAACTTTGGGTTGTACTGAACATCAACATGGAGAATTAACAGCTATTGTATATACATGGCATCTTGAGATTGCTTCACACAACGCATGGTTAAATGGTGGAACTCCCTGCCCCAGGATGTGGTGATGGCTGCCAACCTGGAAGGCTTTAAGAGGCGAGTAGACATGTTCATGGAGGAGAGGGGCATTCATAGCTGTTAGTAAAAATGGATACTAGTCATGATGCATGCCTATTCTCTCCAGGATCAGAGGAGCATGCCTATTATATTAGGTGCTGTGGAACACAGGCAGGATGGTGTTGCTGCAGTCGTCTTGTTTGTGGGCTTCCTAGAAGCACCTGGTTGGCCCCTGTGTGAGCAGACTGCTGGACTTGATGGGCCTGGGTCTGATCCAGCATGGCCTTTCTTATGTTCTTATGCGCCCGTACTAGTTGAGCAAATCTGTGCTGATGGCTCTTTTTTTAGTGGTACTCTGCTGCCATGCAGTGGGGAAAAATAAAATTCCCCACTGCTTCTGTTCTTATCCATTAAGCTGTTTCATTCTTTTTTATCCACATATTATATATCAGGCCCTGACTTGGATGGCCCAGGCTAGCCCAGTCTTGTCAGTTCTCGGAAGCTAAGCATGGTCAGCCCTGGTTAGTTCTTGGATGGGAGACCACCAAGGAAGTCCAGGGTTGTGACACAGAGGCAAGCGATGGCAAACTATCTCTGAACATCTCTTGCCTTCAAACCCCCTCTGGGGTCGGCTGAGACTTAAGGGTACTTTCAACCACCTTTGTATAGCGGATAACTAATATACAAGTGGAATTAGCGGCTGAGGGGGGCAAAACTCACTCATCCGCAGATGTCATCCTCCTCTGTCCTCACCCATGATCTCCAGCCGATAGAGGTCAGTTCAACTGGAGAAAATGGCCGCTTTGGCAATTGGACTCTATGGCATTGAAGTCCCTCACCAAACCACACCCTCATCAGGCTCCGTCCCAAAAACCTCCCACCAGTGGCGGAGAGGGACCTGGCAACCCTATGCATAACTCCAAGGAACAACCAAGTTAGTCCAAGGGTGAATATGAATCCAAGTATCCATGCATAAACTGCCCATGGTGCCTTGGATGGGGCAAGAAGAGTATCTGAGGGGCCAGGGAGAAGTAGCGGAGGGAGATTCTCCCATGATCCTCTTGGCTGTCTCTTTGGACAGCTGACCCCACTTCCTGCCTGGCCATAGCCCCATAAGCAGTAGCAGCAGTGGGGCATGTGTGAAGGGGAGAGGAGGAAGAGGTCAAGGAGGATCCGGAGGCCGAGGAAAAGAGTGGAGGAGGAATCCGAGTCAAGGGAATAAATGTTCATTCATTCATTTGTTCATTCCTTCCTTACTCTGATGCGTGCTCCCTTAAATTTTGTTGTGCAAACTAACAGAACGAAGGGGCCTTTCCCCTGCATATTTGGTCATTCATTTCAAAATGAATTCTCACTCCTGGTTCCTCAGTCAAAGCTCGGCAGAGATTGTAAAGAAGCAGAGCGATCCTTTGAGTAGAAGGTCCCAAGTTCAATCCCCGGCATCTCCAGTTAAAGGGACCAGGCAGGTAAGTGATGTGAAAGACCTCGGCCTGAGACCCTGGAGAGCTATGGAGAGGGGCTGTGGCTCAGCGGTAGAGCATCTGCTTGGCATGCAGAAGGTCCCAGGTTCAATCCCGGCATCTCCAGTTAAAGGGACCAGGCAGGTAGGTGATGTGAAAGACCTCAGCCTGAGACCCTGGAGAGCTATGGAGAGGGGCTGTGGCTCAGCGGTAGAGCATCTGCTTGGTATGCAGAAGGTCCCAGGTTCAATCCCGGCATCTCCAGTTAAAGGGACCAGACAGGTAGGTGATGTGAAAGACCTCAGCCTGAGACCCTGGAGAGCTATGGAGAGGGGCTGTGGCTCAGCGGTAGAGCATCTGCTTGGCATGCAGAAGGTCCCAGGTTCAATCCCCGGCATCTCCAGTTAAAGGGACCAGGCAGGTAGGTGATGTGAAAGACCTCAGCCTGAGACCCTGGAGAGCTGCTGTCGTGCCGGTCTGAGTAGTCAATACTGACTGTGATGGATCAAGGGTCTGATTCAGTAGAAGGCAGCTTCATGTGTTCATGTGAGCATGAACGGGCAAGAGAATGTTTTAAAAGGGATTCTTCTCTTTGTTTTTAGGGCATCGCGGCCTCCCCATGATCCGCAAAAAAAGAAGAAAAACTAATCTTTATCCTTTTTGTCAAAAATTAAATTCTAATCCCAGATGATCTATTTGTCGATGTAGGATAGGAAAACATACCATGAGAGAGCAGTAGGCAGATTAACGCGAGTTCAAAGGAGGACATGGTTAGAAAATATCTCTCTCAGTGTACGTGTGGCTGTGGCCGTCAGTTTGGACCAACCAAGATGTCACGCAGCGGTTTCTGTGGTTGTGGATGTAGGCGCAGGTTGCTGTGAATTTGGTCAGAGGAATGGGAGAATAACCTTCCCCGCCCCCAGCCGCAGGTGGAAAAGAAGTATGTTGGGGGAGATGTCATGTTGGGGTGAAAAGGGGCAGAGGAGGAGGAGGAGGAAAGAAGAAGAAGAGTTGGTTTTTATATGCTGACTTTCTCTACCACTTAAGGGAGACTCAAACCGGCTTACAATCACCTTCCCCTCCCCACAACAGACACCCTGGGAGGTAGGTGGGGCTGAGAGAGTTCAGAGAGAACCTTGACTGGCCCAAGGTCACCCACCGGGCTTCGTGTGGAAGAGTGGGGAATCGAACCCGGTTCACCAGATTAGAGTCCACCGCTCCAAACCACCGCATCATGCTGGCTTAACCACTACATCATGCTGGCTTGAAGTAAATCAAATAAACAAAAAAAAATGTGTCGAGAAATATCATATATATCATCCTCGAAGCGACCCTGTTTTCCTCTCTGCTTTTCAGCTGTAACTTTGAATTTTTTGGGGGAGGAAGTAAGCCATTAACAGACACCAAATGTTGCTAAATAAGGAATCAGCTGGCATGTGCAGTTTTCCAGTGAGGTTCTTTTTTCTGAAGCAAACAGATCAGCATATGTATGTCTTTGACAGCCCACATCATCTCGCCGGGCCTTCTGCAGAGCTGTCGTTTTATAATTTCTTTCAATGTGCCTATCTTTGAAATGGTGGGATTCCTTCCATTATGTCGCAAACCTCAGAGAAGCGAAATGATGAAAAACTCAGCCCTGCGAAGAGGGAGAGACACGCACGCACGCACAAAGTAATCCTTGAACAATAACATTTCCAATCACAGGCAAAAGGGAACAACCGACTGTTTAAATGGGTCAGATGGAACGAGTCATCCTAAAGATAGGAAGAGCAGGTGGCATAAAAAGTTTTTAAGATATTCATTTGAACGCTCTAATTCGGTAGCCTGCCAGTTTTACAAAGCTGCAGTATTTTTAGCCCAACCCAGGGCTTTCTAAAAGGGAAATTTGGAACATCTCTGTGATATGCGATTGTCACTGGTGTGCGCTGCTGCGACATACCTGTGCGTTTGCGTTGTGTGTACGCATGGCTTTTTAGAAAGCCAGTGTGGTGTAGTGGTTAGGAGCGGCGGACTCTAATCTCGAGAACCGGGTTTGATTCCCCCACTCCTCCACATGAGCGGCGGACTAATCTGGTGAACCGGGTTGGTTTCCCCACTCCTACACACGAAGCCAGCTGGGTGACCTTGGGTTACTCACACTCTCTCAGCCCCACCTACCTCACCTGGAGGAGGGTAAGGGAAGGAGATTGTAAACTGGTTTGATTCTTTCTTAAGTGGTAGAGAAAGTCGGCATATAAAAAACAACTTTTTCTTCATCCCCCACCAGTAGCCAGGGGGAACCTAGTAGTGGATGCTAGTCTGGAGAACCGGATTAGATTCCTCACTCCTCCACATGAGCGGTGGACTCTTATCTGGGGAGCCGGGTTCGATTCCCCACTCCTTCACATGAGCACCAGACTCTAATCTGGTGAGCCAGGTTTGATTCCCCACTCCTTCACATGAGCACCAGACTCTAATCTGGAGAGCCGGGTTCGATTCCCCACTCCTCCACATGAAGCCTGCTGGATGACTTTAGGCTAGTCACAGTTCTCTCCGAATTCTCTCAGCCCCACCTGCCTCACAGGGTGTCTGTTGTGAGGAGAGGAAGGGTAGGTGATTGTAAGTCAGTTTGATTCTCCTTAAAGGTAGTAAAAGGGTATAAAAATCAACTTTTCTTCTTCTTCCTTACAGTCGTCATCCATGCCCTTTAGAAGCCTACAAAGAGCAGGAGAAAATCTTCACAAGTGGTAAGTTCACAGCAAGTAATGCAGAAGACTTGTGAAATTTTGAAGAAGAGGAAGAACAGTTGGTTTTTCTATGCCGACTTTCTCTACCACTTAAGGAAGAACAAACCGACTTACATTCACCGTCCCTTCCCCTCCCCACAACAGACACCCTGTGAGGTAGGTGGAGCTGGGAGAGCTCTAAGAGAACTGAGACTAGCCCAAGGTCACCCAGCTGCTTCGTGTGGAGGAGTGGGGAAACCAACCCGGTTCACCAGAGTAGCCTCCGCCGCTCATGTGGAGGAGTGGGGAATCAAACCCGGTTCCCCAGATCAGAGTCCACCACTCCAAACCACTGCTCCTAACCACTGCACCACGCTGGGTCTCTAGCACAAACATGCTTGAGGGACGGTGCATTCCCTCCTCCTGTCGTGAGTCAGCCTGCAGAGAGTCAGCCTGCAGAGACCTCCTCTGATGAAGAGGAGGTAGAGGCCAAAATAGAGGATCAGCCAAAGTCAGGAGATGACTCACCATGTCTGCAGCCTGCAAACTCAAGGACTCCAGTTGGACCTGACACCTTGCAACATGCAGTGTCTCCAGAGGCCTCGCCAGGGCCACTGGAGCAGAGAAGAAAACAGGTCCGTCTGGCAATGCAGCAGAGACGGCAGAGTGCTAGGCTGAAGGCTTTACAGAGGAACCTCCTCAGTAGCAGTGATGAGGAAGAGCAGGGCTGAAGCACCACCTGTGAACTCAGCCTCATCAGCATCAGCTGGCTGCTACAGCAGCAGGGGAAGGGATTGAAGCCATCAGTTAGGCTTGGCTGTTGTGCAAGCAACTTGTCACCAACCTCCTTGAGTACCTGCCTTGTTTCCCTGCCATCCATTGGATTCCTGGTATCCTGACTTCTTGGACTGGCTCTGACTAACGCTTTGGACTTCCCTTGCCTGTATTGATATCTCGGACTCTGCCTTCACTGTGAATGACCTTGGACTGTTCTCCAGACTACGCTTACAGCCCTCGCTCCTCGCCTGTACCACGACACCTCCCTCCTGGAACTGCACATTTTGGGTCTAGCTGCACATCGTTAAACAAGCCCTGGCCTGAATTGTCAGCCCTGGCCTGAATTGTCAGCGTAATGGGAACCTTCTTTCCCCTCCTGCTGCCTTCTTCTTCCTTCATCAGGGATTCTAGCAAGAAATTTCACACCAGCTCCGATAGCACAAAGGCCCCAAGTCAGCCATTTTTACATTTCTTCTCCTCATGCCTCTCCCTCTACCGATGGCCAAGTTTAGCTGAGCACAGTTTCTACTGCTGTGGCTGTATAAAGTGTTGTCCTGTGTCTTTCGAGATCACCCTGATCACCTCCCGGCTTAATAGGGTTGCCAGCCTCCAGGTACGAGCTGGAGATCTCCCGCTATTACAACTGATCTCCAGCCGACAGAGATCAGTTCACACGGAGAAAATGGCCACTTTGGCAATTGGACTATGGCATTGAAGTCCCTCTCCTCCCCAAACCCTGCCCTCCTCAGGTTCCTCCCCCAAAATCTCCAGGTATTTCCCATCCCGGAGCTGGCAGCCCTAGTTGCCACCCCATCCACTCTCCCATGGTATCGGGATCTGCTGAATCAAGCAGCAGTGCCCCCGGCCCCAGTGGGTGTCCCAGTTGGGTTGCCCACCTCCAGGTGGTCAAATAACAATAATTACTTGGGCTGTATTGAAAGTTACTCAAATGTCGACCGCCACTATGGCAAAAAATAAAACATATACAATGAAACAGTGTCTAAAGTATATTGTTTCACAAAATAACTGGTAATCCTACCAGAAAATACTAATATATTCAACCCTGTTACTTCACAGGGTTGCAAAGAACTGAAATATTTTTTCTTTGAAATGTAAGGCACCACAGTGCTTATAAAGATAAATCAAAATTATAGCAAAACAAGACAGGCATCCGGTATAAGTCCTTAGAGGAGTTACCATTGCCAAGCTAAATCTATAGCTCTCCAAAGCAGATTTTAGGAGAGTGAATCAGCATTTGTGGATGACTCATCTGCAGTATTTTGCTTCTCCACAAAGCCAGGTAGAGAGGCGAGAGAAGGATAGTGTTGCCAACCTCCAGGTGGGTCCTGGAAATCTCCCAGAACCACAGAGATCAATTCCCCTGGAGAAAATGGTCGCTTTGGAAGGTGGACTCTATGGCATTATACCCCAATACCATAGAGACCAACTTCCAAAGCAGTGAGGGGAACTGATGTCTGTCGGCTGGAGATCAGTTGTCATTCTGGGAGACCTCCAGCCACCACCTGGAGGTTGATGCAAATAAAACAGTAGTAGGCAAAATTGAATGAGACAATAAGCAATGGATAGCAGGCAGCAAAACAGCGAAGGCTGTAACTATATTACAAAGAAATAAATGTACAAATGAAGCTAAGCAACAAGGGTTACAAAGCAAAGAAATAACAATGTCAAGAAAAAAAATCAGCTGGAGTTGCTGATAATAAGTGCAAAAAAGTTCATGTAAGACACAGAGTCATATTTTAGTCAATATCAATGTCAATGTGTCTTCAGGCAATTGACATTGATATTGACTAAAATATGATTCTATGTCTTACATGAACTTTTTTGCACTTATTATCAGCAACTCCAGCTGATTTTTTTCTTGACATTATTATTTCCTTGCTTTGTTGCTTAGCTTCATTTGTACATTTATTTCTTTGTAATATAGTTACAGCCTTCGCTGTTTTGCTGCCTGCTATCCATTGCTTATTGTCTCATTCAATTTTGCCTACTACTGTTTTATTTGCATCATTACTATTTACAGTAGAGTGAGTTATTGGCATAACCACCTGGAGGTTGGCAACCCTAGGTCCCATTTGCCCCTCCTCCCACCTCCTTAAACTCCACCGTCAAATCTCCAGCAATTGCCCTACTGGAGGTGACAGTCTTAAGTCACGAAGAAGAGAAAGCATTTACTGTGTAAAGGTCAAAGTAGGTGAGACAGAAGATGTTTGGGGGCTTCTCTCTGGCCCTTCACGGATCGTGGAGATTGATGTGAAGCTTGGGTTTTGTTTTAACCACGATGAATGTCTTCTTTTTTTTTCCCCATCTGGGAGGCAGTGAAGTTTATCTTTCTCCAAGCCCAGTGAACAAACGTTCTACGCAGAAAAGCACAAGGTCAGGTCAGCGAACAAAATATTGCCAAGTATTGACAACACTGGACACAATATTATCAGCCTGAAATCCCTTGCTAAGAAAGAATAGGCCTTTTCTCCTTCTCGCACTTCTGGGTCTGGTCTCCATTCCAGAGGAGGAGGAGAGTTGGTCTTTATATGTCGACTTTCTCTACCACTTAAGGGAGACTCAAACCAGCTTACAATCACCTTGGCTCCCCCTCCCCACAACAGACACTCTGTGAGGTAGGTGGGGCTGAGAGCTGTGACTAGCCCAAGGTCACCCAGCTGGCTTCATGTGGAGGAGTGGGGAATCGATCCCGGTTGTCCAGATCAGACTCCACCGCTCCAAACCACCGCTCTTAACCACTACACCACGCTGGCTCCCACAGGCTGAAATAAACCATGAATTATTGTTAAATTTGAAATGAGCTTCGTGTGTGTGTGTGTGTGTGTGTGTGTGTGTGTGTGTGTGTGTGAGAGAGAGAGAGAGAGAGAGAGAGAGAGAGAGAGAGAGATGCTATTTATGCATTGCTGTTTCCTTGCAAACTACTTCGGGGCTTTGCTTTGCTTACCCGTGCGTTTCCTGACCGTCAGAGGTCGCCTCGCTCTCCCCCGTGCGTTTCTGCGTGTTTTCCCTGCGTTTTCTGCATGCTGGCTAAACACAAATCCAGAAAATGCGCAGAAATGCGCGGGGAGTGTGAGGTGACCTCTGACGGTCGGAAAATGCACGCATCACCCAAGCAAAGCCCCGAAGTAATCGGCAGGGTGGCTGTGAGGAAATAGCCGTGCATGAATGGCCAGCGGGAATGAGACACACACAGAGAATTTTTCTTTCTCACACTCATGCAGGGTCGTTCAGCTTATGACAGATCAGAGTATCAATGCGGTTCTCCTCAGGCGACCTTTCCGGTCCCAGCCGCAAACAGCCCTCGGCTCTGCCCTGAAGTGACTTCCTCTCTCTGCATCTGTATCTCCGCAAGGCGTGCACACTTTGGATTTTGGCCCACATTACGCTCATAAAGCAATCAGGGTGTTGTTGCCAGCGGTGTGTTTGGGCATGCGACTCGATCGATCGTTTTGAAGCGTGACCTTGGGGGTAGGAGGGCACCCCGGGGAGGACAGCCACCGTCTGCGATTGTGTTGAGTGGCGCTGAACTCGGGAGAGTCTCCCTGACTCAGCGGTGGAATGAAACGTAAGCTGTTTGACCTATGGAGATTGGAACACGCTTGGAAGCATCCCGGGACATGGTTTTGCTCGCCCAAAGGGGTGGCTGCCAGAAGAAGAAGAAGAAGAGGAAGAGGAGGAGGAGGAGGAGGAGGTTTTCATATGCCGACTTTCTCTACCACTTAAGGGAGACTCAAGCCGGCTTACAATCACCTTCCCTCCCCCTCCCCACAACAGACACCCTGGGAGGTAGGTGAGGCTGAGAGAGCTGTGACGAGCCCAGGGTCACCCAGCTGGCTTCTTGTGGAGGAGTGGGGAATCGAACCCAGTTCGCCAGATTAACATCTGCCGCTCATGTGGAGGAGTGGGGAATCACACTTGGTTTTCCGGATCAGAGTCCACGCTCCAAACCACCGCTCTTAACCACTACACCACGCTGGCTATTACTGGAACATTATCTCTGTATCGCAATGGGTCATTCACCTCATCGGCAGCATGCAATGATAGAGCAGCTGTCTTTATGTCTGGGGAAGTCAACTTTGGTAGTGCCTGGGAGGGGGGGGAATTGGGATGTCCCCCCATCAAAAAATAAGCAGCTGCCCTATGCAAAAAAAGGACAAAACAAACCCTAGTGGTTGTCGTATTTGTTTCATTTAACTTTTCAATGGGTTCTCAAGGGCCGGATTAATTGATTAGGCCAAGAATTCTGTGGGTCAGAGCTGAGGGTTGCCAACCTTCGGGTGGGACCTGGAGACCCTCAGGAATTACAACTGATCCCCAGACAACAGAGATCAGTTTCAATGTAGAAAATGGCTGCTTTGAAGGGTGGACTCTATGGTGTTATACCTAGGGTTGCCAACCTCCAGGTACTAGCTGGGGATCTCCTGTGATTACAACTGATTTCCAATCGACAGAGATCAGTTCCCCTGGAGAAAATGGCCGCTTTGGCAATTGGACAATATGGTATTGAAGTCGCTCCCTTCCCCAAACCCTGCCCTCCTCAGGTTCCACCGCAAAAATCTCCAGGTTTTCCCCAACTTGGAGCTGGCAATACTATTTCCACCCGCCCCCCAAATAAGCCCTATAGGCAGACTGTTTTCCTGTTGTTCTCTCCCACAATTTTATGAGCTGTTCCTCTCAAATTCGAGCTAAGACTGAAGGTTAAGTAGTCCTGTTTAAGCAGGGTGATTTCATCAATGAAGTGTGAATGCAAAGCTTAAAACTCTCAAGCGTTCAAGTGGAGCCACTTGGTGTTTCCATACCCTTGAAGGGTGAATGATGCTGAAGATCGTTGAGCGATGCAGGTACATCGTGCCAACTTCAAGTTCCAGGGATATAATTCAATCAGGTATAATACGTACTGTTCTTCTCCCTTCTCCCACGCTGAGAGCCAGCGTGGTGTAGGGGTTAAGAGCAGTGGTTTGGTGGACTCTAATCTGGAGAACCAGGTTTGATTCCCCACTCCTCCACATGAGCAGCAGATGCTAATCTGGTGAATCGGGTTAGTTTCCCCACTTCTACGCACAAAGCCAGCTGGATGACCTTGGGCTGGTCACAGCTCTCTTTGAGCTCTCTCAGCCCCACCTACCTCACAGGGTGTCTATGGTGAAGAGGGGAAAGGAAGGTGATTGTAAGCCGGTTTGATGCTTCCTTAAGCAGTAGACAAAGTTGGCATATAAAAAGCAACTCTTCTTCTTGATTCTGAAAGCCATTTCAGGAGAGCCGGTGGTGATGTACTGGCTAGAAAGGTAGGTTTGGAGAGCCAAAATCAACATGACTCCAAGACACTCAGTCATACTTTCTCAGCCTAACCTACCCTCTTGGGGATAGATCACGATGGGTAGCCATGTTAGTCTGTAGCAGAAGAAAAGAGCAAGAGTCCAGCAGCACCTTAAAGACTAATGAAATTTCTGGCAGGGGATGAGTTTTTATGAGTCACAGATCACTTCTTCAGATGCTGAAGTGTGTACACAAGGGAAGCGTGTGTACTTCTCGTGTCTGAAGAAGTGAGTTGTGACTCATGAAAGCTCATCCCCTGGCAGAATTTTTTTTACACTCTTCTAAACCCAATGGACTCAGAAGAACATAACTCTGTTTAGGAATACATTGCTAAATCCAGTGTTAAAATTTTTAAATCTGCTTGGTTAACTGAGTTATTAATACTTTAAGCAGTTCTGAAGGGGTCTCCAGGGGTTACTCAGGGTGCATGCGCTCACTCTCAAACAAACGTGAACTGTAAATGTGTTTGCATATTCCAAATCCCATCTTTGACAAGTTTCATCTTTGGAACTTGGTCACACCTCTCTGCTTCTGGGTATGGTGTGTTTACTCTTGTTCAGAGCGCATTCTCATTAGCTAAGCCACACTGAGAGCCTTTGTAATGAAATAATTTATGTGCCGTTGTCAATTATTAATCGGGTCAGATAATTTCTCCTTCCTATAACTTTACCAATGTCACAAACACTCAGTCATCACCAAAAATTCTTAAGCTGAAGAACATTTTGCAAGATCTTGTTCAAACACGAATGACCTTAGACTGTAATGGGACATTTTGAAGTGCTGCTGGTAGCGTAAGACTGAATTGCCCTTATGCAGAAAAAAATAAATATTTCAGTGCATTTTTTAAAAAATCAGTTTCTCTCTAAACAAACGTAGATACCCAAAGAAAAACTAAATTACTTTCTTATAGAATCATAGAGTTGGAAGGGCTCACCAGGGCCATCTAGTCCAACCCCCTGCACAATGCAGGAAATTCACAACTACCTCTCCCACACACCCCCAGTGACCCCTACTCCATGCCCAGAAGATGGCCAAGATGCCCTCCCTCTCATCATCTGCCTAAGGTCACAGAATCAGCATTGCTGACAGATGGCCATCTAGCCTCTGCTTCACAACCTCCAAGGAAGAAGAGCTCACCACCTTCTGAGGAAGCCTGTTCCACTGAGGGACCATTGTTAGAAAATTCTTCCTAATGTCTAGACGGGCATTCTCCTAATTCAACAACTGTTGAAAGGAATTTAAAGCTAAAAGGACAGCTTTAAAAGTGGATGAGACAAATTCAGGAAGATGTCTATCAGGGGCTACAAGCCATGGTGACTAAAGGGAACCTTCACGTTCAGAGGCAGTCAACCTTTGAATCCTAGTGCCAGGAGGCAACATCAGAGGAAGGCCTTGGCCAGTGTGCCCTGTTGCTGGACCGCCAGAGGAATTGATTGGCCACTGTGTGAGAAAGGATGCTGGACTAGATGGACCTCTGGTCTGATCCAGCAGGGCTGTTCTGATCTTAATTTTTCCGGTAGATGTACAGGAATTTCTCCTTCATTGGCATCAACAATCCAGCAACATTTTTTTCTTTTTTATGCTTGTTTGATAGGATTACCAGGTTCCTCATTGCCACGGGTGGGAGGTTTTGGGGTGTAGCCTGAGGAGGGTGGGGTTTGTTAATGCTTTGTTAATGCACAAGCGACCATTACATAGGCAAGAATCAACTTGCAGACTACTATGTAGCATTAACAAAGTAACAAGGCTGAAGAAGCTATCTTTGGTGAAAGCGTCTGTTACCTGTAAGACGTTTCCATTTCCATTTGACATTAAATGGTCCTCGTTTGAATTTCCCGCGATTAAGGAGTCCGATTCCCGACACGGACCCTATAAAAATCTACAGGAATATTTTCCACTTCCTGGACCAGCTCTTACAAAGACTGATATCATAATGGGAAAGTCTTAAAAGACTCAAAGCAAAACATTAGACATAGATTTCTTGTATATATTGTTCTTTGACTTTGTCCTTTGATACTTATTGTACTATGTTCCCTTGTTTGACTATTACTCACTTGTAGACATTGCTTGCACTACTTTTTGTATTGACTGTCTCCTTTTGAATATATGTGTAGAACTGAGCCTAGTGCTGATTAATTTTGCATAGCCAACTAGTATCGCACTGTGAATTGTTTTGCAGTACCTGGAGATTGGCAACCCTAGCAGGAGGGCAAAAGTCAATGTTATTTTCCAATCAAACAGAAACCGGGCAAAAGGTTAAACTGGCTCAAGAGCCGTTCAAATCAAGGGTGATTAGAAGGGTCAGGGGACTCAGCTGAAAAGGGCAGAAGCAAGCAGGCTTCTGTGTTATGAATGTCAGCAGAGCGGTTGAATCCTCCGTGCGGAAAGAAAGCATGTCTTGTTTGGCTGGGAAAGCAGACGCTGTCCGCGTGACCGTCTCTCCCTGCTCCACAAAAATCCCTTCCCTGGCTCAGTTATAGCCTGCAAGGTCTTCTGGAGAGTAAGAAGGGGAGGTCATTGGCGTTGCTTCTTTCCTTAGAGGAGCTGGGGTTGCCAGCCTCCAGGTGAGTCCTGGCGCACTCCTGGAGTTACAACTAGGGTTGCCAACCTCCAGGTATAGAATCATAGAGTTGGAAGGGACCATCAGGGTATCCAGTCCAACCTCCTGCACAACACAGGAAATTGACAGTTACCTTCCCACCACACCCTCAGTGACCCCTACTCCATGCCCAGAAGATGGCCAAGATGCCCTTCCTCTCATGATCTGCCTAAGGTCATAGAATCAGCATTTCTGACAGATGGCCATCTAGCCTCTGCTTAAAAACCTCCAGGGAAGGAGCACTTATCACCTCCTGAGGAAGCCTGTTCCACTGAGGAACTGCTCTGTTAGAAAAGTCTTCCTAATGTCTAGACGGAAACTCTTTTGATTTAATTTCAACCTGTTGGTTCTGGTCTGACTTTCTGGGGCAACAGAAAACTACTCGGCACCATCCTCTATATGACAGCCCTTCAAGTCCTTGAAGATGGTTATCATATCACCTCTCAGTCTTCTCCTCTTTAAGCTAAACATACCCAGCTCCTTCAACCTTTCCTCATAGGACTTGGTCTCCAGACCCCTCACCATCTTTGTTGCCCTCCTCTGGACACGTTACAGTTTGTTTACATCCTTCTGAAATTGCGGTGCCCAAAACTGTACACAGTACGCTAGGTGAGGTCTAACCAGCGCAGAGATCTCCCGCTATTACAACTGATCTGCAGCTGATAGAGATCAGTTCCCCTGGAGAAAATGGCTGCTTTGGCCATTGGACTCTAGGGCATTGAAGTCCCTCCCCTCTCCTCCTCAAACCACGCCCTCCTCAGGCTCCGCCTCAAAAATCTCTAGGTATTTCCCAATCTGGAGCTGGCAACCCTAACTACAACTGATCTCCAGGCAACAGAGATCACTGCCCCTGGAGAAAAATGGTAGCTTTGGAGGGTGGACTCTAGGGCTATTTCTGCATGGCTGTCTCCTTGCGGTCACCCCAACAACTGCTTCGGGACTTTGCTTTGATTATGCTTGCATTTGCTGACCGTCAGAAACCACCACGCTCTCCTAGGTTTGCCAGGTCCCTCTTCGCCACCAGCGGGAGGTTTTTGGGGCGGAGCCTGAGAAGGGCGGGGTTTGGGGAGGGAAAGGACTTCGATGCCATAATGTCCAATTGCCAAAGCTGCCGTTTTCTCCAGGGGAACTGATCTCTTTGGGCAGTTTAGTTGCTTCTAAGCCAGAGAAGGTCAACACGATGCAATCTCCTTAAATCTGGTGAGGTGTACTGCATATAATTGTAGGTCAGGAAGATAAGATAAACATATCAACACCGAACAAGAACTTTCCAGGTGAACGGGTATGCGACCGTCACATGCACAGATCTACTGATAGGAGGGTAGCCACACCATCACCTTTCTACTTTCTGGAGGAATGCCTGATGAATAGGATGTAGTTGGGCTTTTGTATTTATCCATATATCTGTGGCTGTTAGAAGTTAAATGTTTTGGTATTACATAACGTCGATAACAACAGTGTTAAATGTACTTCTAAGTATTGGTGGCTTCTTTCTGTGTCACGTAGGCATGATGGTTTTGGGGGGGTAGCTCTAGGAACTGCCAAAAAACTCTGTGATTTCACCATAGAATTTCTGGCAATTCTTAGAGCTACCTTTTGTCACTTTCAGGTTTCCCCCAGAAGTGAAGTAACAGCGTTCGAACCAGAGACTGGGGATTTGATCCCTGCGCTGTGAGCTGCTTGAGGAGTTCCATTTTGCACGCCCCTCATGACAACCCCAAGTTCACACCACAGCCATAGAGCCTCCTGGCCTGGGAGATTAGGGTCATTTATGCCTGGGAGTTTTGCCTGAGGTTTGTTGCTCGCTGGACCCACTCTTTCCTGTTGGGAGTCTATGCACCAGCAGTCTCCAAGCTCAAATCAGGAAGCATTTGAATCCCCACCTCTTGAAATGCTGCTTCGTAATTGGCTGTAGTGAGAGAAAAGTTCCTTCCCCCCCCCAAACCCAATTGTCTCATAAAAAAGCATTTTAATAACATAAAAAAATTGAGCAATCTGAAAAGAAGCGAGGGGGAGAAATCCAAGCCTCGGTTTTTAAAAGCCTTTCTTCTGCTCAGAAAGAGCTCCGAGGAAGCAGGAAACATTTGAATCCCCACCTCTGGGCATGCTGCTTTGTAACTGGCTGTGAGCGAAACTAAGCTTGCCTTATGCATGGAAATTTCACCAGGGCTGAGCTCAGGGGAGAGGGAAGAATCAGGTTAACAGAGGAATGGGAAGGTCAAGGATTTGTGAGGGCTGGCAGCGAGGTCATCTCTAATGGAGGGAAAACTCATGCATAACTCCTAGGAACAACTGAGACAGACGGGGTGTGTGTGTGTGTGTGAACGTGAGTGAAAGTACCCATGCATAAACAACCTAGGCCACACCAAAAGGTCAACCCGGTGCCTCTGGCTGATTTGCAGCATTTCCCAAGTCAGGGCAAATAATTGCTGGGAGAGGCTGAGCAAGACCAGCAGCAAAATGGGGTTGTGGCTCAGTGGAAGAGCCTCTGCTTTGCATGCAGAAGGTCCCAGGTTCAATCCCCGGCATCTCTAGTTAAAAGGATCAGGCAGGTAATAGGAAAGACCTGTACCTGAGACCCTGTAGAGCCGCTGCCAGTCTGAGTAGAAATTACTGACCTTGATGGACTCTGATTTAGTATAATGCATCTTCATGTGTGTTCATGTGCCGTTAGACCAATCGCCTGCTCTTGGACCTGAGTGGTAAACATCTAAGGTGGTGTTGTGGCCACAGGAACTGAGTGTCGTTACATGCCCTAATTATCCTAAGAGATCATAAATATGGGTTCTGACATTTCCATGAACAGAGGCGCCAAGAACCTTCCTTCTGCTCATCAGATAATCCGGCATCCGCTTTTCATTTCACATTTCATTTTCACTTTTCGTTTTTCATAGGTTACAGTGATCATTGCATTTGACACACACACAATGACATTTAGCATGTTTTCTAAGTGTTGTTGTTGTTGTTGTTGTGTGAGTCCCTGAGAAGGGCAAGGCAGTTTAATGTAAAGTTTTGCTCTTCATTTAGGCCAAAGGTTAAATCTCAAGGAGAACCGGGTTCGATTCCCCACTCCTCCACATGAGCGGCGGAGGCTAATCTGGTGAACTGGATTTGATTCCCCACTCCTACACATGAAGCCAGCTGGGTGACCTTGGGCTAGTCACAGCTCTCTCTGAACTCTCTCACCCCCACCTACCTCAGAGTGTCTGTTGTGGGGAGGGGAAGGGAAGGTGGTTGTAAGCCGGTTTGAGTCTCCCTTAAGTGGTAGAGAAAGTTGGCATATAAAAACCAACTCTTCTTCTCCTTCTTCTTCTCTCTAACTGCACAGTATTTGCAGTCGAATTCTCAAAACACTACGCACAGGGGCTTCCCCCCCCCCAAAGAAATTCCAGGAGCACCTTGTGATCAAGGCTGCATCCCCAGCAAAAATGTGGAGCTTCTGAACCACGTGGGAGTCCCTCCCCCTGAAAACGCTGCTTTGTAATTGGATGTGATGTTTTTTAAAAATATGTCACCAGCCCCCATCAGCCCTTCAGCGGGATTCTTTCATTTGATCTGAACTGAGTGGACATTTTACAGCCAAAGCAGAAAAAGGTCCAGACAACCTCCCCTCCCAACCAATTTGTTTCTGGCTATCTCAATGCAGAGGTCATAAGAACATGCACGGTTATTTGTGACATTCATCATTCCATTGGTAGTCTTGCATTCGCAAAACCAACCAGCAAACAATGGCTTTCTTGCCTATAAGAGGATGCATATAAGGGGAGGGCAGCAAATCAGCCTGGCTCTGTTCCATCCTGCTGCGAACTGAAACTGACCCACACTCGCTGTGAAACTGATCAAATAAGCAGCCTCATGGTATTGCAGCATTATTCTCTCGCTAGTGCACTCGCAAATGGCTTCAAGGAGAGGGGTTAGATGAGGGGGACAGACATGTGGGAGCCAGAAGCCAGAACGGGCGTGGGGAGAAAAACCCGAAGTGACAAGTATGCACAGGACCGATGTAGGACCGAGGCAGAGTTTAAACTCGGGGTAAAACAGCATCCTGAAAATGTGGGGGGAACATGAAGGGAGAACGAGGTAACTTCTGAAGGTCAGAAAATACATGTATAATTAAAATGAAGCCCCAAAGTAGACGGGGTGTGTGTGTGTGTGTGTGTGGCTGCGATGGGAACAATTTGTGCATAAAAGGCCATAATCTGTTTATAGCTGGGACATAAACATTTCTGTGGGAGGCATAAAACTACAAGTTTTCTTCTCTGGAGGACATTATATCATATTGGGTTTATTTGCTGTTATCACCCTCGGTTTCTTCCTGCCTTCCTTCCTGTATCTCATTTCAATCTGGATATCAGATTACTGTTCCCCAAATGTTTGCCTTTTGCAGTTTTTTTCTTGCTTAAAATCACCATAGTTACTGTTTAGACGTCTGTTCCCTTTCTCCTCTGAGGAATCTGTTGAGTAGGATCTATTCCCATCAGATATGGAATGACTCTGGCAGTTAATCGGTGCCTTTTGTGATCTCACTGGGGTAACGAAGCAAATCTCTGTACTCGGGTGAGTTGCAGAACGCAACACAACTTCTTTTTTGCAACTGAATTCAGACTAACGCAGAAACTGAAAGCAAGAGAAGTGTCCAGGAGGTGGAGTTTTTCTCCAACCCAAAATCAGGTTCCAGTGAACTATTTACTATCCATTTTACTACAGTGCCAGAATAAAATACTTATTATTGGAAATGTGCAGTGCCCAAAACAGCCTCCCGTGTGGCAGATGTGTCCCCCTGGGTGTTATGTTCACACTGATAAACAGTGGGTGTTGAGTGTAGCAAGTAGATTCAGTCTGCTGAGGAAAATATGAATCACTTCTTCCTGTTTGGAAAAGCACTTTTTCCTATATCAAATTATGTGGCGCAGTCAAAGAAAGCACTTAAAATAGCCAAGTTGAGGTTGTTTTCAAGACAAACCTTAATGTTTTACTACTTGCTAGTTTTGGAAAGTTGCTGGTGCAAATCTCATTGGTACCACAAACTCACTTTCAGGGGAAGAAGGAGGAGGAGAAGAAAGAGGAGGAGGAGAAGAAGTTGGTTTTTATATGCCGACTTTCTCTACCACTTAAGGAAGGATCAAACCGGCTTACAATTGCCTTCCCTTCCCCTCCCCACAACAGACACCCTGTGAGGTGGGTGGGGCTGAGAGAGCTGTGACTAGCCCTAAGTCACCCAAGCTGGCTTCCTGTGGAGGAAAGGGGAAACAAATCCAGTTCACCAGATTAGAGTTCACCGCTCCAAACCACCGCTCTTAACCACTACACCATGCTGGCTCTCTAGCTATAGAGAGGATTGTCAAGATTGTAAGCTGGTTTGATTCTTCCTTAAGTGGTAGAGAAAATCGGCATATAACAACCAACTCTTCTTCTTCTCCTCCTCCTCCTCCTTCTTTCCTTTGTCTGAAATGAAGGTAAACTATTACCCAGTCGCTTTGCTCATTTCCTCCAATATTTTAATTCCTTCGTTTTCCTTGAGCACTTTTGCTTAATGGTGCATGGAGTGATTGCATGGGGGCCAAAATCCTCTGGCGTATGTATACCCATGCGTTTTGTTTTGTATCATGCGCCTTTTATGCACCTCCCACTTAGGTTACCAAGGCCAGGTAAATTAGTGAAGAAGTTTATCATTACTGATGGTTGCGTGAAAGAGCCCAGGTGTGTACTAAGAGTTCAGACTTCTTGACCGACAAAACGGAGCGAGTTCAGTAAGGACAGAAACGATAATATTAAGTTAAACATTCGTGAACGCGATAAGGTTATGTCATTTGCTTTGCATCGGTGTCTGGAGTAAAGGTATGAAGTCTCGAGGATTTACCCTCCAAGGCTCCCATTGGCAGGGGTGTGTGTTGCGTACACAGAATTTGACAAGCATAAATATTTCTAGGAATTGTAATTAATATTTCCCCTCACCACCTTTTCCCTCGAAGGGCTCCTGACAAGCTTCACAGCAGGCAGCTGTTCAGCAGGGCCAGCGATTTACCTGGACCGGAAATGCCATAAAGTCGCACAGCTTACCCGTTGAATTTCTTTCTGCCATGCTGCTCCCGACAGAAGCCCAGCCAGAAAAAAAAAAAAGAACAACAGTACCAATGCTAAACTTATGAATGGAGCTGAAAGAATCTCCAAAGCCAGCAAATTTAGAAAGAAGCCGCTGAAAAGAATGAACATATCCTGGGGAGCATTGATGCGTGTTAATTCTATCAGAGTTGCTAATAATATCTGGCCTGGCATTTTTAAAAAGCCTGCAAGCAGAGGTTTTTCTTTTTTCTTTTTTAAGGCTCAGCTGCTGTAGAGCATTGAGTATTGAGAACCTTTAGAAATAATGAATCGTTACTAATAAACTGGGGGTCCTGCTTTTGGCTGTGTATTGTAACTCTGAGACAGAATTATAAAATCTGCAGACTGTTATAGGAACTTTACCAAAAGCAAGGAAGCTTCTCTCGAGGTTGCCAGCTCCAGGTTGGGAAATATCTGGAGATTTCCTGGGTGGACCCTGAGGAGGGTGGGGTTTGGGGAGGGGAGGGGCTTCAATGGTATGTAATGCTATAGAGCCTGGCTTCCAAAGCAGCCATTTTCCTCAGGTGAACTGATCCCTGTCGCCTGGAGATCAGTTGTAATAGCCGGGGATCTCTAGCCACCACCTGGAGGGTGGCAACCCTACTGCTCTCTGAAGGTTGAAAATGAAAGAGGTTCCTCCCTGTTTGCTTTGCAGTCCATCAGGATTACAATTTTAGTAATTTTTGTATATCTATTTAACGAATTCAAGATCTGTGTCTGTAAATTCTTAGGTTAGCAACTGCTACCGTGATTTCCCTTTTAGTTTTGTTAACCCGAGATATATTGTCACTCACCTGAATATTCCAGAGAGTCTGACCAAATTGTATCAATGGCTTATTGCTTAACTACTGTGTTGAATATTAGATCTTGCGTGCACGTTTATTTTTACATCTATTTCATTTCCTCCTTTTCCCGGAAGGCGGCAGCACATGTGGGGAAGGCGTCATGAAAGTCACTTTGTAGCCATGGTAACCTCAGTGTGAAATTGCAGATGTTGGTTCCAATTCTAACACATTTTGGAACTCAACATAACGGGAATAGAAAGTGCCACCTATGTAATATGCGCTCAAATAACGTCTTCGGCACATGAACTGTTTCGGACCCCAGTTCCCTAGCTGGCGAACCGGCGTTATATTTCCACATTGACCTTTTTACAAAGGGAAAAGGGATCTCTCTGTTTTGGTGGTGGAAAATATAAGATACTGTTTACTTACTAAGTTTTGGATCCCTTTAATGCAGGAATCCATAGGAAAGTTGTAAAGAGTCTAGATAAGGTGGCTAACTCTGGGTAGGAAATCCTTGGAAATTTGGGGACGGGGGAGCCTGGGTAGGATTGAGTTTGGGGATAGGGTTGCCAACCTCCAGGTACTAGCTGGAGATCTACTGTTACAACTGATCTCCAACTGATAGAGGTCAGTTTCCCTGGAGAAAATGGCTGCTTTGGAAATTGGACTCTATGGCATGGAAGTCCCCCCCCTTCCCAAACCCTGCCCTCCTCAGGCTCCCCCCAAAAAAAACTCTGATAAGATCGGTTAGGCAATAACATAAAATAAACGGCAGCTGATATCTTGTGAGGTAGTCTTATGAAGTCTGTGCACTTTTTAAGTACGTTGTGTTTGATTTTAGTCTCCTTTGGAATTGAGAGGGGGCAGAAGTAGAAGTCGTGGACAGGAGAGACAGCCGGGAGAGAGGCTACGTCATCTGGGCAGCTTCCATGGAGAAGCAAGGATTCGAACCTGAGTCTCCCAGATCCTAGCCTGTCACTGTTAACCACTACATCACACTGGCTGGGTGAATTCAGGCCATTTGTTCTCTTCCTCATCCTCACCTACCTCACAGGGCTGTTTTGAGGATAAAATGGAGGAGAAGGAGAAGGAGGCATGCTGCTTGAGGTCCCTGCTGGGGGCAAAGATTGGGTGCAAATGAAGTAAATGATTGAATAATGTAGAAGAGGGGACAATGCCCTGAAGATCCTTGAAGGAAGAGTAACGTAGGGTTGCCAACTCCAGGTTGAGTGACTGGCCCAAATTCATCTATCCAGTGGGATGTAGAGGTCAAGAGTGACGGACAACCAAGGTTCAAATTCCTGCACTGCGGTGGAAGCTCTCCAGGTAGGGTTGCCAACCTACAGGTGTTAGCAATCAAATAGGGCTACAAGTACAAAAGGGGAAATTGGAAATCAAAAAACTGTACTCGTCTCAGGCTCAAATAAAGCACAAATACAGCAATGCAAACAATTGTATTCTGAGAAAAATCTCACAAAAATATCCCAAGGATATAAGTCCAGAGCAAGGACTAAGGATGTATAGTAGAATACAAACAGGTAAGTGTATATATACAATGTAGATTAGGTGCAAGGTGCAAAAAGATTAACAATCCAATCAAGGTAACAATTTTCAATCACAGTCCAATGTAGGTAATGTACATGGAAGCACGGTACAATTTCAATCGCAATGGGCTTCCGGTATAATCCCCATTTCAAAGTTTTCATCAAGCTTCAGGGAGTACCTCGTGCTTGCATCACCAAAACAGGAGAGAGACGTCTAGTCCGCCATTCTGTCTGAGAGGCTTAATCAGCGTCTGAACGTGATCTGTTAACATGTGAAATCCAAAGCTAATCTTCAGGATACAATTGTTCCATATTAACATACCACACCCTCATTAGCACATTATCTTGATACTTACAGGACAATGATTAGCACATTACCTTTGATACTTTTGCAGGACAATGACTCAGCTCAAACCCAACCCCCTTCTGACTATATATATTACTCTTCCAATACCCTTGACACTGAGAGACCCTGTCCTTCAGTGTTACTCCTCTGAAGATGCCTGCCACAGCTGCGGGCGAAACGCCAGGAAAGAAAATACCAAGACCATGGTTACACAGCCCAGATAACCTACAAGAATCAAATGGGGATGTTTAAATGCTTGGCTTCCTGTCCTGAAAACCTCCAGACTAACAAAGACTACAGTCCACAATAGCCATGCGGATTAGCCATGCGGACAGCCCTATTTCACACATTAACAGATCACTTCAGGATACAATGGTTCCATATTAACATACCACACCCTCATTAGCACATTATCTTGATACTTACAGGACAATGATTAGCACATTACCTTTGATACTTTTTGCAGGACAATGATTCAGCTCAAACCCAACCCCCTTTCTGACTATATATTACTCTTCCTACACCCTTGACACTGAGAGACCCTGTCCTTCAGTGTTACTCCTCTGAAGATGCCTGCCACAGCTGCGGGCGAAACGTCAGGAAAGAAAATACCAAGACCGCGGTCACACAGCCCGGATAACCTACAAGAATCAAATGGGGATGTTTAAATGCTTGGCTTCCTGTCCTGAAAACCTCTAGACTAACAAAGACTACAGTCCACAATAGCCATGTGGATTAGCCATGCGGACAGCCCTATTTCACACATTAACAGATCACTTCAGGATACAATGGTTCCATATTAACATACCACACCCTCATTAGCACATTATCTTGATACTTACAGGACAATGATTAGCACATTACCTTTGATACTTTTTGAAGGACAATGATTCAGCTCAAACCCAACCCCCTGACTATATATTACTCTTCCTACACCCTTGACACTGAGAGACCCTGTCCTTCAGTGTTACTCCTCTGAAGATGCCGGCCACAGCTGCGGGCAAAACGTCAGGAAAGAAAATACCAAGACCGCGGTTACACAGCCCAGATAACCTACAAGAATCAAATGGGGATGTTTAAATGCTTGGCTTCCTGTCCTGAAAACCTCCAGACTAACAAAGACTACAGTCCACAATAGCCATGCGGATTAGCCATGCGGACAGGCCTATTTCACACATTAACAGATCACTTCAGGATACAATGGTTCCATATTAACATACCACACCCTCATTAGCACATTATCTTGATACTTACAGGACAATGATTAGCAGATTACCTTTGATACTTTTTGCAGGGCAATGATTCAGCTCAAACCCCAACCCCTTTCTGACTATATATATTACTCTTCCTACACCCTTGACACTGAGAGACCCTGTCCTTCAGGGTTACTCCTCTGAGGATGCCGGCCACAGCTGCGGGCGAAACGTCAGGAAAGGAAATACCAAGACCACGGTCAATAATCTACAAGAAGCATCGACTTTAGTTTGAATATCAAACTAAGATGGGGTTATTGAAGATGCGGTGATTAACAGAGTCAAAGGTGTTGATGAGGGCCCACGACCAGCAGACGCAGAGCCCTAAGGACGCTTGTGAGGCGCTGAGGCCCAGCTGTGGCGGTTGGCAGCGCCTCAGGGCGGGAAAGCGCGCCACCCACCCCCCTCTCTCTCCGCCCCTCCCCCCCCGCGTGGCTCTGCAGGCCGGGCTCCAAGTGCGCCACATCTTCCAACCGCCCCCAGCGGCCCCGCCTCCCCGACGGGCGGCGGGGCGGGCCAATGGGGCCGCGCGGCGCCTGCCGGGCCGCCCAATGGGGCGTGGCCGGGAGGGTGGGGACGCCGGGCCGGGCGCCTTTCCGCTCAGTGGCGGCGGCGGAGGGGCAAGGGGAGGATGATGCGGCTGCGGAGCGTGGCGGCGGCGCTGCTGGGGCGGGACCTGCTGCGGCTCGGCCCGGTGGTCCCGGCCGGGGTCGGCGGGCCGGGCTGCTGCTGCTGCCGCCGCCTGGCGCTGCGGCGGCTCCTCCACGGCCGCGCGTGGCCCTGGGCCGGCCGCGCCTTGTGCACGCGCTCCGAGGGGGCGGAGGAGCCCGGCAAGGCAGCGAGCCCCGCCGACCCCGCCAGCAGCCACGGCTCGGAGCCCGGCAAGGAAGGAGGAGGGGCCGAGAAGTGAGTGCGGGGGGGGGAGGGAGGAGGAGGCTCTGGGCCTTTCCCGCCTGGTCCTTACCTGCAAGGCTCGGTGGGACTACTCGGAAGCAAGCCCCGCGGGGTCCGGTGGGGCTTGCTCTCCGGAAAGGGCTCTTGCAGCGTTGCAGCCTGCCCTCCAGCAGGATTGCAGCCTGGCCTTGCAACGACAGCCTTGCGAGGTGGGCCAGGAAGGGGTCACCCATTGCTTTTGCTCCCTCTTTTAAAGCGTTCCCACCGTCGGGGGTTCCTCCTGTTCTGTCCACGCCACGGCCCTGCGAGGTGGGCTAGGCGGAAAGAGAGGGAGGGCCACCTGCCCAAGAAAGGCCCGCGGTTCCTCCTGTTTTGTCCTCGCGGCAGCCCTGCGAGGTGGGTTTGGATGAAAGAGAGGTTGGGGGGGGGGATGACCAGGCTAAGATCTGCCAGGAAGGCCCGTTATTCCTCCTGCTTTATCCTCACGACGGCCCTGTAAGATGGGCTGGGCTGGAAGGGGGTGAGGGTGACTGGCCTGAGGTCAACCAGGAAGGTCTGTGGTTCCTCTTCTGTTTTATCCTCGCAACAGCCCTGTGAGGTGGGTTGGGCTGAAAGAGAAGAGGATGACAGCCCAAGATCTGCCAGGAAGGCCCGTTATTCCTCCTACTTTATCCTCACGACGGCCCTGTAAGATGGGCTGGAAGGGAGGGAGGGTGACTGGCCTGAGGTCAACCAGAAAGGTCTGTGGTTCCTCTTCTTTTTTATCTTCCCAATAGCCCTGTGGGGTGGGATAGGCTGAACGAGAGGGAGGATGGCCCGGCCAAGATCTGCCAGAAAGGTCTGTGATTCCTCCTATTTTATCCTCGCAACAGCCCTGTGAGGTGGGTTGGGCTGAAAGAGAAGAGGGTGACAGCCGAAGATCTGCCAGGAAGGTCTATGGTTCCTCTTGCTTTATTCTCACTTTTATACTCAAAAGGAAGCCCAGGAAAGGGCTCTTTAGCATTGCAGCCTTCGTCTCGCTCGGGCTTCAGGCTTGCCTTTCTCCAGCTTAGCCTTGCAACAACAGCCTTGCAAGGTGGTCTAGGCGGGGATGGCCGGTCCGAGGTCGGCACAAAGGGCCTGTGGTTGCTTTTCCTCCCTTTTTAAACATTTCTGCCACGAGCCTGT